>NC_136067.1:723250017-723892517 GCF_964261635.1 Lissotriton helveticus
CTCCAATTTATAAAAAAAATGCTATATTTTTTTTAAAAAGTCTGTCATTCTTTTATCTCCATGGTACGCTCCCTGGTACGCTCCCCGGTGCGCGTACTGGGCGCTCCCCCCCCCCCCGCGAAAATCGAAAAAAAAAATATTTTTTTTTCGCCCCGCGGAACCCTTTTATGGCCCCCACATCAAACCTAGGGGCTCAGGGGGGATGTACTCTGCCCCCTTTTGCTCATTTCCCCCTTTGATTTTTGCCACCTCTTGTGTCTCGATCCTACCGAGACACAAGATGGCGGCCGCTGCGGACAGTTTCGAGAGCCAATCAGCTTGCCGTGCGCAAGTCGCGTGGCGCGCCCGGAGCGCTCCCCGGTACGCGTACTGGGGCGCGGCTCTAGATATATAATTTTTTTTAACCTAAATTAATCAAAATCCTCTGGAGCACACATCTTGAGACATAGCAAAGACACATCGGGCTACCAGTCCCTACAATTTTGCCAAGTTTGGTGAAAATCCATTCAGCCGTTCGAGCTAAAAGTGCGACAGACCGCCCTATGGAAATTAACATGGGGAAAACATGTTTTGGGACCCCCTTTTATATCGGCCCCCGCTTGACGAATCCCCCCCAAACTTGCAGGGAAGGAGTGGAGCACCGCGAGGCAAAGTTGCTGAAAAATTCAGGCTGATTGCTCAACCGGCGCCAAAGTTATTCCAAATAGAATGTTGCGATTTCCCTATGGAAATCAATCCTAACTATAACTACCTACTGGCGACCGCCAGTAGGTAATATATATACACATATACATATATATAAATGCATATGCATATATATATGTGCATATGTGTGCATGGAGAGAGAGGTGGAGAGAGGTAGAGAGGTAGAGGTAGAGAGGTAGAGGTGTAGAGGTAGAGGTGTAGAGGTAGAGAGGTAGAGGTAGAGAGTAGTAGAGAGAGAGGTAGAGAGTAGAGAGTGAGTATTAGAGAGTAGAGAGTGAGTAGTAGAGAGTAGTAGAGAAAGTAGCAGGGAGTGAGTAGTAGAGAGTAGTAGAGTGAGTAGTAGAGAGTGAGTATTAGAGTGAGTAGTAGAGAGTAGTAGAAGAGAGTAGTAGAAGAGAGTAGTAGAGAGTGAGTAGTAGAATGAGTAGTACAGTGAGTAGTAAAGAAGTGAGTAGTAGAGAGTAGTAGAGAGAGAGAGTAGTAGAGAGTGAGTAGTAGAGAGTAGTAGAGAGTGAGTAGTAGAGAGAGTAGTAGAGTATTAGAGAATGAGTAGTAGAGATTAGTGGAGTAGTAGAGAGTGAGTAGTAGAGAGTGAGTAGTAGGGAGTAGTAGAGAAAGAGTAGTAGAGTGAGTAGTAGGGAGTAGTACAGAGCAAGTAGTAGTGTGTAGTAGAGAGTGAGTAGTAGAGAGTAGTAGAGAGAGAGTAGTAGAGTGAGTAGTAGAGAGTGAGAAGTAGGGAGAGTAGTAGAGAGTGAGTAGTAGAGAGTAGTAGAGAGCGAGTAGTAGAGAGTGAGTAGTAGAGAGTGGTAAAGTGAGTAGTAGAGAGTAGTAGAGAGTGAGTAGTAGAGTAGTAGAGGGGGTGTGATAGAGAGTAGTAGAGAGTAGTAGTGGGTAGTAGAGAGTAGTAGAGAGTGAGTAGTAGAGAGTAGTAGCGAGTGAGTAGTAGAGAGTAGTAAAGAGTGAGTAGTAGAGAGTGAATAGTAGAGAGTGAGTAGTAAAGAGTGAGTACTAGTGAGAGAGTAGTAGAGAGTGAGTAGTAGAGAGTGAGTAGTAGAGAGTAGTAGTGTAGTAGAGAGTGAGTAGTAGAGTAGTAGAGAGTGAGTAGTAGAGAGTGAATCGTAGAGAGTAATAGAGAGTGAGTAGTAGAGAGTCAGTAGTAGAGAGTGAGTAGTAGAGAGTGAGTTGTAGAAAGTAGTAGAGTGATTAGTAGAGAGTGAGTAGTCGAGATTAATAGAGTAGTAGAGAGTGAGTAGTAGAGAGTGAGTAGTAGAGAGAGAGTAGTAGAGAGTAGTAGAGAGTGAGTAGTAGAGTTGTAGAGAGTAGTCAGTCAGTGTCAGTCAGTGTCAGTCAGCCAGAGCCAGTGTCAGTCAGTCAGTAAGTGTCATTCAATCAGTGTCAGTCAGTTTCATTCAGTCAGTGTCAGTCAATCAGTGTCAGTCAGACAGTGTCAGTCAGTCAGTGTCAGTCAATCAGTGTCAGTATCAGTCAGTCAGTGTCAGTCAATCAGTGTCGGTGTCAGTCAATTAGTGTCAGTCAGTATCAGTCAGTCAGTCAGTGTCAGCTAGAGCAGCTCTGCTGACCTGGTTCTCTGGCTCTAAAATAGCTCTGCTGACCTGGTTCTCTGGCTCTGAAGCAGCTCTGCTGACCTGGTTCTCTGGCTCCAAAGCTGCTCTGCTGACTTGGTTCTCTGGCTCTAGAGCAGCTCTGCTGACCTGGTTCTCTGGCTCTGAAGCAACTCTGCTGACCTGGTTCTCTAGCTGTAAATCGACTCTGCTGACCTGGTTCTCTCCTTCTAAATCAGCTCTGCTGACCTGGTTTCTCTGGCTGTACAGCAGCTCTGCTGACCTGGTTCTCTGGCACAGCTCTGCTGACCTAGTTCTTAGTCTCTAGAGCAGCTCTGCTGACCTGGTTCTCTGGCTCTAAAGCAGTTCTGCTGACCTGGTTCTCTCCCTCTTAAGCAGCTCTGCTGACCTGGTTTCTCTGGCTCTACAGCAGCTCTGCTGACCTGGTTCTCGGCCTCTAGAGCAGCTCTCCTAACCTGAGTCTCTGACTCTAGAGCAGCTCTGCTGACCTGGGTCTCTGATTCTAGAGCAGCTCTGCTGACCTGCTTCTTAGGCTCTAGAGCAGCTCTGCTGACCTGGTTCTCTGGCTCTACAGCGGCTCTGCTGACCTGGTTTCTCTGGCTCTACAGCAGCTCTGCTGACCTGGTTCTCTGCGCTCACGATGCATGCACCCGACTTCTCGAAAATATATCTAAAAATAATATTTTATTTTAAGTACAAATATATTATTTTTATGAATATCTTAGATAATCTCTTGCCCTAATATGTATATTAAAGACACATACATATAATTTTGGAACATATTTTTTTTTGCGGGAGTTGCGTACCCAGCGTGCCCCAGCACGTATATGACGTCATGCGGGACCCGCCACCGTGCAAGTGTCTCGTACCGTAATGTGCATGTGTCGCGAATGCGCGGGAGCAAGAGTCGCAGCTGGTCGCATACCAATCGCGCACATCACGTAATATTAAATGTATATGATGTAACTGAAAAACACGCACTATAGCAGGACCTCTGGACTGACCTATCTGATTTCAACAATGGTATGACTCAAGATAAACACCGGCCAGCTGCATTATAGATGACGGCAGCGGAGGAAAGAACAAACCACCCACATGAGAATCTTCCTATCAGAACATATAGAAGGAGGAAAGAGACGAGTTTTCTGTCCCCATACTGTGATACGGGATTAGATATTGCAGCTTTGAGGAAAGCAGATAAAGACCCCCAATTTTTCTGGCCTGGACCCTTATACTGTTAAATCTTCCTAAAAAAATTGTGAACTTATTATACAACCTGGAATTAGCGCTTGCTGTACAGCATAAGTAGATGTGAAGACACCCCTACCTTCAAGCATATTGTATACCTATTGGCCCTGATGAAGGTGGCATAATTTTATCTCTTACACCGAAACGTATGTTGGCCACTCACAGACAATTGAAATTCCAACTGAAAAGGATCCCCAAAAAGAAAGACAAAAAAACGACAAATTTGGGGTTGACACCTATGTAGAACATCTAAAATATATCCCCCCTTGGGGGTTCCTTTGCATAACTAGATTGGTTGTCTGTTTGTTCTAGATTCTCTGTGCGTAGTATGTTAGAATTAGTATGTATGGTCAGTATGAGAGGAGTTGGCCTAACGGCTAGGGCGCTCAACTTCGGACCTGGGGATCTGGGTTCGAGTCTCGGTAACGACGCCAAAAACCTCCTGTGATTCTGGGCAAATCACTTAATCTCCCCGTGCCTAAAAAAAAAAATGAATGCGTGTCCTCGTGTAACGTAACTGGTGCTATGTAAAGCGCTCTGATACCTGATTCAGTTCGGGTCTAGTTCACGCTATATAAAACTCTGCAAAAAAAAAAAGTATGACTGGTGAGACTTATATGAATGAATGAATTAAGTTGCCTTCTTTTAACTTTCTTTTTATCATGGAATGTTTAGGTGGGGTTGCTATTTGATATTTTGTGTCTGTACCATTTGCTAAACTATTCTTTTCTATTACATAGGAATGATAAATGTGTATTTTTGTTTTCTGTATATGGTAAAAAAATCTCCTTTGAAAAATGACCAAAAAAATGGCTTTTTGAAATAAATGATAAACTAAGAGAAATAAATGATAAATTAATCCTTAACTACTGTTTCTTTGTATGTATTGAATCAGTTCTGCTGTGTCCTTGTATAAAAATGTTTATCTTGAGTCATACCATTGTTGAAATCAGATAGGTCAGTCCAGAGGTCCTTCTATAGTGTATCTTTCGCCCTCTCCCCCTCCTATAGACCTAAAAGAAATTAATATTGGGGGTACCCTCAGCCATGAATACTGAAAATCACGCAGCCTTCGCACACCGCACGCGGATCCTTCACAACTTTTCTAAAATGGCGTCTAGAATCCACGCACCCATCATGATGTGTACACTTTGAGTGCGTGACTCCGAAAAAAAAAAGAAAATAATATAAATATATTAAAATTAAAAATTAAAACAAAAAAAATCAATATTTCAGTTAGAATTTTTTATTTTTTTTGCAATTTTAAGAAAAATATATAATGTTATTTAATGAATAAAATATTTATAAATAAACAGCTAAAAAACTGCAGAAAGTCAGTACAAAAAATAGGTATAACTACTATCACACTTAAAAATTAGCATTTAAAAAACCTTTGAAATTCACTGAAAAAACCATAGGTTTCAGAGACGTTATAGTTAGAAATTAGCATTTAAAAAACCTTAGAAAAATCACAGAAAAAAACAGGTTTCACGGGTGTTATAGTTAGTTGGCCATTTCACTCGTACAAAGCCATAGAAATTCCTCCGTTATAGTTAGTTTTGCTAACTATAACTTGTGCACCCGCAATGCGCTGCTGATGATGTCACATATTGCATCATTCATGACATGGTCAGTGACATCACTGATGATATCTCAAATGACATCACTGATGACATCATCCATGTGACAATCTGATGCACCTCATCATACACAAGTATAACCTTTCATCACACACTGTAAAATACAGAGTACCATATTTGAAACCATTGACCAGTTTCTAAAAATCCACTAAGTGATTCCTACATCTACACACACATCTAAACACTTACCTATAGATTCACTCATTCATGCTGTTAATGATCAATAGAACACTATTAAATATACTTATACACCTACATCGACATTACACACCAGCATACATCCTATTCACTTATGCAGTCATTCTACTGACTTATGCAAACAATTGATCATACTTACATTTACTAAGCTACACACTTATACAAACACCACTTTATTTATTCGTATGGATAGTAACTCATACTTAGTGTGTTATAAAATTACTATTACAAGTATACAGTTTTCGATAGTCACTCATACAATCACTGAGTCTTATATATACTTATTTATATACAACTGTCACATACACTGCCTTTTATATTTCTAGTTTGTTAGACATGTATCATTGAGAAATATATTTACTCATCACCATACCCATAAAGAGATTCACTCACCCAAACAACTGTTTCCACATACAGTCTTAACCTCATATACCTAGTAAATCAACTATTTACACATCTTTGGACAGTCACACACCTCCCACTCAACCACACACACATTCACTATCCCATAGAAATACTCACTTAACTAATTAATAAATTAATATATACTTTCACATAGCTAGTAACCAACTTATGTAGTAGTTTATACAACAAGAGATAGAGTGATACAGGTATTCACACAGTTTAATCACTATCCCATATATTTAGTGAGACACTTTAAATTAGTCACTTAAACAGTCAATCACATTGCTACTAAATCCTCCATTCAGGCACTTATACATCCACTCAGTCTTAAAGGCAGATATATATATATATATACATATATATATATATATATTCACTGAAAAAACCATAGGTTTCCCACACGTTATAGTTAGGAATTAGCATTTAAAAAACCTTGCAAATTCACTGAAAAAACGATATGTTTCACACACGTTATAGTTAGGAATTAGCATTTAAAAAACTTTGCAAATTCATTGAAAAAACCATAGGTTTCACACATGTTATAGTTAGCTGGACATTTCACTCATACAAAACCATTGAAATTCCCCTGTTATAGTTAGTTCAGGTAACTATAACTCGCGCGCCCGCAATGCACTGCTGATGACGTCACATAGTACATCACTCATGACATGGTCAGTGACACCACTCATGACATCACTGATGACATCTCAAATGACATCACTGATGACATCACTGAAGACACCATCCAGTGAATGTGAGTCTTTCTGAAAAATAAATATGTTTTATATATGTATATCTAAAGGTCGATGGAAGAATAAATGGGTAAATAAGTAACCCTGGGCGAAGGACTTCGCTACGCCCACAGAGTGGGCGTAGTGTTGCCTACTTCGCCCTTTGCAAAGTAGGCGTAGCAGGCAACACTACGCCCCAGCAAGCCCCCGCTAATATTTTTTTGACAAATACCCCTGAGACCGAGCCCACCCAGGGGCCTCATTAAAATAAAACGCAGGAACCCGGGACACCTGTGCCAATTGCGCCAATTTTGTAATGCTTTCTTTGGCCCTGGGGTTTTTCTGGGACCACCTGAGCAGGCCTAGGGGGTCAGGGTGTTTCTACCCTTCCCCCTTCTCTTGTTTTATACCTTTGTTTCTCAGTTTTCAGGTGACTCGCTTCTACTAAGCCAAAAGATGGCTGCCAACACTTCCTGGTTTGGAGTGCTGGCAGCCTATCACAGTGAAGCTCACACACGCGACTTAGGCTCCGCTCAGATATCAAAACTTTTATTTTTCTAATTTCTCAGTAATTACTGAATGGATTTACACCATTTTTAAAAAGGATGCTTTCTGACCCAAGCACTACCTTTCTGCTAAATTTGGAGTAATTTCGTTCGGTAGGTTCTCCTATAGCCTTGCACAAAGTTTCCTATGGTAAATTGATTTTCTCACTCTTATTTTTAGAATTTTTCAAAATCTACTGAACGGATTTACACCATTTAAAAAAAATGCCACTTTCTGAACCAAGCTCTACTTTTTGCCAAATTTGGGGAAATTCTGTTCAGCAGTTCGGGCTGTAGCTCGTCACAAAATTTCGTATGGAAATTTACATAGGGAAAACGTGTATTGAGACACCCTTTTTCTCAGCCCCTGCTTGACGAATCACCCCCAAACTTTCAGGATAGGAGCTGACCTTGAAATGCTTTTTTTGGAGAATTTCACAACGATTCATCAAACGACGCCAAAGTTATTAGCAAATCAAAAAATGGTTTTCCTATGAAAACTAGGTTCTAACTATAACTACCTACTGGCGACCGCCAGTAGGTAATATATATGTATATATATATATATTTATATATATATACGCTAAGGTGTATTGAACAATGAGTGGGCGTATGCGTGTCTGAATGGAGAATTTTGTGGTGTGCGTGACTGACTGTAGAAGTGAGTCATTAAACGTTTCTTAGTGAATGCATGGGTGAATGACTAATCTATGTGAATGTCTGTATCAGTCTGTCAGTTTGTTATTAGTGGCTGCATGGGTTGGTGAGTAGCTACATGAGTGTCTATATGGGTTAATGATGTGTTGTCTGAGTAACTGTATGGGTGTCTGGGTGGGTGGAGAAGTATGTGACTCCCTGCATGGATGTGTGAGTGGGTGATTCACTGGGTATATGGGTTCATGAGTGCATCTGCGAGGGCCTGTATGGGTGAGTAAGTGTGTGAATGGCTGTGTTGGTGCGTGAATGGGTGTCCCAGTGGTACATGTGTGAGTAACTACATATGTGAAAGGCAGTATATGTGAGTGTTGGAGTATATAGGTGACGATATATGAGAGTGAGTGATTGTGAGAGTGGGTGAATGGATGAGTGTGCACTTGTGCCAGTGATTGTAGAAGAGACGAAGTATGTGTTAGTTATTGTATGATTCAGTGAGGTGGTGTGTGTATAACTGTATAGGTGAGTAAATTACAGTGTGATTGATTCTTTTTTTAGTATTTTTATTATCATTTTAACTTTATGGGTGAGTAGCAGTGTATAAGTGTCTGTATTGGTGCATGAGTGCATATATCAGTGGCTGTATTGATGAGTGTGTGTATGAGTGACTGTATGGTTGAGTGAATGGATGTGTGTGTAGACCTATGAATCAGTGAATGGGTATGTACTAACTGGTATTGGTGTGTCTATGTGTAGCGCTTACCCTGGGTGTCGGGTTCAGGAAGGGTCGAATAGCGGAGGTCAGAAGATGTGGATCCCGCATGTCGCCACTGGAGGGAGCCAGGCGACTGCGGGACTACATTCCCCAGAGACCCAGCCGACACGGAAACGGAAGTGTCGGGTTGACAAAAGCCTTCCGAGGTAACGGCTCGGGGCTTGTCAATCAGGACTTTTCGTTTGTTCAGGACGGAGCCTTGCCTGTGTAGCCAGAGCGGAGAATCAGGTACTAGTTCAATTTGAGCAGAAAGGATTCTGCTTCTCAGCATACCTCGATCCTTTTGGTGATACTATTTACTTTCAGCGAGTCCCCGCATCTGTAAGACGGGTGGTCTCGCTCTAGATAGTGGCGTTTGTGAGACCCGCGCAGGAGCGCGTTGCCGTCTCCGCCACTGTACTCTTTCTGCGGGAATACCTTCTCGCAATATTAGTGGCGTTTGTGAGACCCGCGCAGGAGCGCGTTGCCGTCTCCGTCACTGTGCTTTTTCTGTGGAGTTTCTTTGGTGCTTACTGGCGTGCCGGTACCGGTGCGCGCTACACTAGGAAGACCCTTGCTGATTTTGTTTATTCTTTTTGTTTGCACATTCCTTGCTGATTTTTGTCGACCCTTGGAGCCTTTGCCGCTTGTGGGCAGGCTGCTCTTGAAAGACTTGGATACATTCGACAAAGCGCTGTTTCCAGTATTATTTACCTGTGGGCTTTTCAAGCGCTCCGGTCCACTCCAACAGTTAGTACCTATCATCTTGTGTATACGTGTTACCTTGACTTCTGTGCAGTGCTGGGTTTCTAATTGTTGGTTCTTGTTCCCTCCTTACCTACAGCAAACACCGGGGGGTCATAGAGGCTGGCGAGAGAGTGGGTGGACAGCCTCCATACAGTTCTCAGAAGCCCTTCAGAACATCCTTTATTGTTTTCTCCCCTTCCCCTTTTTCCCTGGGAGGCATTCATACATAGTTGTGTTACCCCTACACTGTGTAGTGTGCGTTCCGGAGAAGAGGGGGACTAGTCATCCATCCATCGTTCCTGCTGACATCTTTCAGAGGTTAGTGGTACGCCATTGACGTCGTGACACTATGGTTTCGAGAATCATATTCTGTATTTTAGATTGGGTGTATAAAAGGTTATATTAGGGTGTGAGGGGTGTATCAGAGATTAAGTGGATGATATCATCAGTGATGTCATTTCAAATGTCATCAGTGATGTCATGAGTGATGTCACTGACCATGTCATGAGTGATGTAATATGTGACGTCATCAGCAGTGCATTGCGGGGGCGTGAGTAATAGTTAGCTCAGCTAACTATAATGGCTGAATTTCTCTGGTTTTGTACAAGTGAAATTTCCATCTAAATATAACGTCCCTGAAACCTGTTTTTTTTTCACTGAATTTCTAAGGCTTTTTAAATGCCAATGTTTACCTATAGCGTGCCTGAAACCTGTATTTTTGTCAGTTAATTTCTAAGGTTTTTTAAATGTTAATACTAACTATAACATCCCTGAAACCTGTGGTTTTATCAGATAATTTCTAAGGTTTTATAAATGCTAATTTCTAACTATGCCTACATAGGTAGGACATGTACAGAAACAGGAAGAAAGGGGCTGAAAGAAGCAAGAGATGTGCAGAATGATGCAAGAGAGGTACAGAAAGAAAAAGAAAGGTGCAGAAAGAAGCAAGAAAAATGCAGACAGAGGCAACAGAAGTCCAGAAAGAGGAAGAAATGTGCAGAAAGAAGCAAGAGAGGTACAGAAAGAAGCAAAAGAGGTGCATAAAGAGGCCTACTTCGACTGTACCTTTCCACAGTAGCATACACAGCAGCCTAATCACTAATCCTTCTCCCAAGATGTCTTAAACTTTTCTCTTGAAGGATCACTATTCATAGACTGTTAAGAATGTTAGTCCTACCAAATATAAAACAGCAATCCTAACCACATCACTGTTGTAAGTCTGACCAAGTTTGTGAAGGTATGCGTGCATGTGTCTCTGCTTTTACCTAGTGACATGGTACATAACAATAAACATACAAATACTTCAATAACTGTGTTTCAAACAGCATACTTTGTAAATTCATGTACAAAAAGGTGTATGTATTTCTTTCTGCTCATAATACAGGGCACATGGGAATTCAATAGTAAATTTGAGGGGCTCTATAACACTTACAATCAATGTTCCCTCTAATTTTTTTCCTCTGTGTGCGGCAGTATAAGGTCTCTGTGCGCTGCAACTAAGGCTATGTGCGCCTGGAACCAGACCGCTTATGTGGGTGCAGCGCCAAATATCGCTCCAGACCTGTGCTTAAAGTGAAAAGAGAGTGCATTTCCATACATGCAGCGCCACATGAAGTGTCTTAAGGCAGGTTTTCAATTTAGATCTACACGCAATTACATGAATTGGTTACGCAGGCAAGTACACTTTGGGTTTAGAAAAGCACAGGACTCAAATGGTGGTACCATAATACGATTTTACTGAAGATGCTCAGCTCAAGGACTGTTCATAGGGTGGGGAATGTTAGGAGCCGATACAAGATCACACATATACACAATTACATAACATATTTACAATTTGATGGGCAGGCTATGGAGTAATGTCTGGCTTTCCCATTAGAGAGAAGATGAAGTTGCTCCAGGGTGCACTGCTGCTTCAAGGGGCGAGGAATCTGGTATTTGTAGTTGCTTCAGGTTGGGCTGGTGATACAGGGGAACTTCTGCGGGTACATAGAGGGGTTGTAAACAGAGGGACATGAAGAGGTCAGCAGAATAGAGATAGACCGAAGGATAGACATACAGGGGCATAAAGTGAAACATAGAAGGTGGGACAGAAATCAAGATGAGGAGACAGACAAGAGCAAACCATGTAACAGAGCAAGTGGTATGGCGAGAGGCTGCAAAATCAGGATAGAAGGACAGAGGGAGACAGTGTGACCGAGTTAGAGAAAGGAATAAAGAGCAGAAGGCAGAGGAACAGAAACAGGTAGAATGACAGAGGTCAACCGAACCACGGGATGAAAAAGAAAAATATGCTCTGAGCCAAAGTGGGACAGACAGGCAGAGGTAGATGGTGCCCTGGAGATCAAGGCAAGGCAGGAAGATGCAAGGAGAAGAATAGGGGCATAGACAGTCAGAAGGACAGGACTGGGATAACACAGAAGGACAGGCCCAGAGAGAGGAACAGGCAAAAGGATGAACAAAGGTTTAATGTGACTGCCAGAGAAGACCACCTTTTTTTATGGTGATCTGTGTGATATGCCATATCTTCACTATAAGTCATAATAAAGATGTTAGTGAACAGACTGGCACTGAGCAATAATGAACTATTAATGGGGGATCTGGCTCTGCAACAGAAAGCCCCAGAATACAAACATTACTTGGCCTTAACTTTCTAGAAATGTCTTCTTTTTTTAATTTATTATTAATATTTTTAAATATATAATAGTCCCATGTTAAAAATATGTGAAGATATTAAAGGACAGGGGAGACCACAAAATAATTAAAAAGAAGACTTTGGAGCTTGGAAAATTCGAATTTAGGAATACATTGAACATTTTCTCAAAAATTAGGATGTGGTGTTTTTATTTCTTGACATTGTTACTTCTAGTCTCCTAATTATTCCTGTGGTAAAAAAGAGAAGTTACGTGCAGGATCATCAGCATACTTAGCCCCCCCCACCCCCACCTTTGTTCCTAATGCTGCCAGCAGAGCGTGCTTCCAGAAAGGCTGAACCAACACGCATTTAGAGAGGGAAGAGCTACAGGCATGGCAGTAGGAAGGGAACCTGTTAGGAATGGAGAGGGATGGGAGAGGAGGGGGCAACACAGGAAAAACAATGTGTTTGCCTCAAAGAAATGACCCACTGGAGTTAGGTGCGGAGTGCCAGCAAACTTTACCTCCTCACCCCCTCTCAGCTATGTTCCTAATGCTGCCAGCAAAGCATGTTTCTATTTTATTTATTTATAAAGAAAAGGCCGACCAAACAAGCAAAGGGAGGGGGGGGGGGAGGGGGGTGCTCATTCTTCGAGCAAGTAGGAAGTGTCGAGGTGCAGGTGCTCGAAGGAGGGGTGAAAAAATTTAAAATACTTATAGATCACGTTAAATGCGACTGGAGGGCAGTGTTTGTTGGGGTGAGAGAGGTGTGTGGCCAAGAAATTGTATTCTCATTTCATATGTGTCTCGAAACTGGCTTTAAAGTTCGATCTTTTTAAAATTAACTTATTTTGTACATGTTGAGAGAAACCACAAATGTTGCCATTCCACCGGAGTTTAAATAACAGATGTTGCTGTGATCCGGTTTAATGACTTTCAATCTATCGGCCTAAGAAAGATAAAAGGCGGAGTGAATCATGCCCATTGTCCAACTTATCAATTGCTGGGCACAAACATCTCTGGTATCGCAGTGCGCTGGGGTGGAGTGGGGGGCAGTCTTTCCCATGCGAGAGGGGCCCCCTCAGCTCACTCTGTACTGTGACGCTGTGGCATGGACAAGAACTAAACTCTATGTGAAGACTCCCTGTTTTCTACGAAGATGAAAGATCAAACTGCGATGTTACTTTATTGTGTTGTCGTGACTCACGACACCACATTAAAGTAATATCGCAGTTGCAAAGGGAGGGTGGAGGGGGTGCTCATTCTTCCAGGAAGTAGGAAGTGTCGAGGTGCAGGGGCTCTAAGGAGGGGTGAAAAAATGACAAAGTTCATTAACGTGCAAATGGTCTTTTAAAGACCATTGAAGTACTCGGGTGCGGCTGTTGTATGCCCTGGAAGTTTTCTCAGCGGGGGGGGGGCAGAGGGGGGGTCCACACACGACGGGGGTGGGGCGGGGGCTGAAACTGCAGCCCTTTGATCACAATGGCCTTGGCACGCCTCCAACACCATGTCTCTTCCTCTCCTTCCAGCCTGGATTTCTCGACGCTCGCGTTTTAAAAGCAGCGTCTCATAGGGATGTCTCTGTCACAGTGTGCGCGCTAAATCCAGGCCACTGCGCGCTCCGGGTGACCATCGTGAGCGCGCGCCCACGCGCGCACCTTGGTGGGAACAGTGCTTACAATATATAAGACATGTCTGCCAGTGCAACCAAATGACAGAGCAGAACTGAGAAGATTTGACCACCTATAGGAAAAGCTACCCACTTTTTAAGCTGCCATCTTCAGATGCAAACACATGTGAGAGTACATGTAAAACAGACAAATACCTCAGTCACAAGAGCACACATACCTTTAAACATGACAGCTTGCACTTCCCATTTGAATACAGATAGAGGCAAGAGAAGTACAGAAAGAAGCACGAGAAGTGCAGAAAAAAACAAGATGGGGCAGAAAGAGTAAGAAATGTGTGGAAAGAGGCAAGAGAAGTGCAGAAAGAGGCAAGAGAGGAGCAGTAAGAGGCAAAAGAGGTACAGAAAGAACCAACAGAGTTACAGAACGAAGCAAGAGGGGAGCAGAAAGAGGCAAGAGGGCTGCAGAAAGAAGCAAGAGAGGTGCAGAAAAAAGCAAATGAAGTGCAGAAAGAAGCACCAGATGTGCACAAAGATGCCAGAGAACTGTAGAAAGAGGCAAGAGGGGTGCAGAAAGAGGCAAAGGAAGTGCAGCAAGAAGCATAAGAGGTGCCAAAGAAGGAAAGAGAACTGTAGAAAGAGGCAAGAGAGTTACAGAAAAAGGCAAAAGAGGTGCATAAGAAGAGAATAGGGGTGCAGAAGTAGGAAAGAGAGGTACAGAAAGAGGTAAGAGGGGTGCGGAAAGAGGCAAGAGGGATGCAAAAAGAAGCAAGAGAGGTACAGAAAGAAGCAAGAGAGGTACAGAAAGAAGCAAGGGAAGTGCAGAAAGAAGAAAGCGAGGTATAGAAAGAGGCAAAAGAACTTCAGAAAGAGGCAAGAGAAGGGCTGAAAGAAGCAACAGACGTGCAGAAAGAGGCAAGAGCTGTGCAGAAGAAAGAGAAAGGAGCAAGAGAGGTATAGAAAGAAGCAAGAGAAATGCAGAAAGAGGCAAGAGAGGAACACAAAGAAGCAAGAGTGGTTTGGTACCCTTAGTACCCTTTTAACACCCACATTTAGCAATAAGTAACAGGTGACCATTCCAGCTTTGCAAAGGGCCTTCCACCATGTTCCAACACTTGTCTCTGTATTTATGGTAACTTTGAGCTATTTAAGCTTGAAACAAGGCTTTTTTGTTCAAATCTGCAGATTATGCAGCAGATGATGGATTATGTGGCAAATGCGGAAAATGTATAATTGTGCGAAAATCGGTGCAACCGAACAGTCTCATAATTCCAGTGGCCCTGCTCATACATTTGACTAGGTCCAGAAGTGCTCCTCAGTGGTTCCTTCTTTTTTTGTCTCATTGAGTTTATAGTTTAGCTTCTATGTAAACGAGAAAGACGAGTGGTAACCTGAGGTTAGCACTCCACAACACAGACTACCATACCACATTATTACTCTCCATATCACAGAATCCCACTCTACATAATTCCTATACACTAAATACCACATACTGTTGATCCACATAATTTCACTGCACAACAGACCACATAATTCCACAACACGCAACGTACATCCACTCCACTCCATAAAACATTAGTAAAAAACTTTTACATTTACAACGCCAATAGCTCTAACTCTCGCAAATGCGAGACCTATTACATTGCAAATGCTTCTTTATCTAGTAGTCGAGTTTGCAGAGTGGTGGAGAAAGGGGGCTGGGCTTCCAAACAATCACAGGAATTTTACTCCATGGGTCTTACAGGAGGGAAGGGGAGCATTGGAGCCTTGATATATATATATATATATATATATATATATATATATATATATATATATATATATATATATATTACCTACTGGCGGTCGCCAGTAGGTATATATAGTTAGGATTTTTTCCCTATGGGATTTTTGAAAATTCTATGTCTAATAACTTTGGCGTTTGTGGACGGAATTGGCTGAAATTTTCTGGAAAATAGAACATTTTGTTTCTGAGCAGCCCTTGGAAATTTGGGGGGGTTTCGTCAAGGGGGGGCCGAGAAAAAAGGGGGGTCCCAAAACGTGTTTTTAACATTGAGTTTTCCATAGGGCGGTTGGCCTCACTTTTAGCCCGAACGGCTGAATGGATTTGCATGAAACTTGGCAAAATTGTAGGGACTGGTAGCCCGATGTGCCTTTTCTAGGTCTCAATATATGTGCTCCAGTGGATTTTGAGAAATTAACGTTTAAAAAAAGATATATATCTGTAAGCGCGCTCCGGGCAGCGCTCCGGTCCGCGGACCTTAAGCATACCGGAACTTCGCGTAGCTAAGCTGATTGGCTCTCCGGTGTCTGTCAACATTCTAAACAGTCCGGAGCGGCCGCCATCTTGTCTCTCGGTAGGATTGAGAGACAAGAGGAGGTCAAAACAAAGGCGAAAATGACCATAAGGGGGCATACTAGATCCTCCCTGACCCCCTAGGTTTAATGTGGAGGTTTTAAAAGGGCCCCGCGGGGCAAAAAAAACAAAAACATTTTTTTGTTTTTTTTGCGTGGGGAGCGCCCGGTCCGCGAACCGGGAAGCGTTCTGGGCAGCGTACTGCAATGAAAAATGAATGATAGACTTTTCAAATGCTGTATGTTAATTGATTGTTGTTTTTGTTGATTATTTTTTATTTTCTTTATTTTTTAAGCATTTTTTTTATTGTGATTGTGTTTCATAATTTATTAAACTTTCTAACATTTCATTGTCAGAAATTTCATAATTATCATGGAATATACATTGTAGTCTCTGAGGGTGTAAAATGTCCTCATTTGCAAGGAGGTTATCTACTGCTTGTACACATTGCAGTAGTTCATTGTCCCAAGTTTCATCGAAAAATTCAATGTCAATTTGATCAATTGTATCAATCAATTCTTGGCTGCTCTCTTGCAGGTCCATTTCAAAAGAAACTTGGTTTTCGCCTTCCATTTTGCCTGAAATTTGGATTAAAAAAAAATATATTAGTAGAGATAGGGCAATGTTGGGAAAAATTTTAGATAGGCATTTTTTATCAGTGAATTTATCTTTGGGCAGTGTATAGTATCAGAGTGGAAGTAGGAATATAAAAAAGTGTATGTGATTTAACGTAAGTAAATTCATAATTATACAAGAGAAGCCTAACTCCATCCATAACTATAACAGAGAAGTCTCTCTAAATCTATAACTACTACAGAGGGATAGTATATATCTATCAGAAAAAGTTTACCATATTAACTTATAGTGCACAATATACTTCAGTTTTAAAAATAAAAACTTACCTTTAGAAAGAAGTTGAAGGAATTAGTGAAAATACTATTGAAATGTACAGCAAGAAGTAGTAGTCAAAATGGCGGTGTTTTCTTCTCTTCCTTTATATATATTCAGGTATATAACCAATGAAATGTCAGGTAAAAAAAGTAGAAAATGAAAGTAACATTTTCATTGGTTGTCAATTCCAACACTTCAGATGTGTTTTGTGAAGTAATTTACCTCACGGTATTTAGAGAGGTCTACAGGCTAAATGACTAAATGGAATTCCAATCAAATTTGTGAAAATGGTAGGGATTGGTATGTAGTATGAGCTAATCTATATTTGGTGAAATTGTCTCCAGTGGCTTTTCTGTGAACTACTTTCCCACCTTTTTTGATGGTGCGCTTCCCAGAGAGCGACCCGGTACGCGAACCGTTGAGCGCCCCGGTTCGCGAACCTTAAGCGTTCCGGGAGTCCACCATTTTGTGTTTCGGTCGAATTAAGATACAAGATGGAGGGCAAATAATGTTCAGAATGGGTAGAAGGGGGCACGGTAGAGTTATCTTGACCCCCTAGGTTTTCTGAGGGTGGCTGAGGAGGCTTATATGTGCGAAAAAAAAACATTTTTAAAAAAAATTTCGCGAGGTTAGCTCCCGGTTCGCGTACCGGGTAGCGCCCCAGGGAGCGTACTTTGTTGGAAATTAGTGAAAAATGTTAGAGTAAAATAATAATTGTGAGTGATCAGATGTAGGGTAGCTCTGAGAAGAGCTTTTGGGTTTATGGTACATTTAGGTACTTATAAGTAGGTACCAATGCACATTCTTAAATTCAGAGTGAAAACTCTGTTGCCCTCATCTGAGAAGTGAACTCCATCTCCTCTGTAGATATCTTGCATGTAGTAACGCAAGTTATTGTTGTACAGGGAGCCCATTCCATGGTCTCTCATGTAAGCTGAAACAGATTTGTTTACATGCTTCCTCGACTTCTCAATTTGTGGACAAAATTGGTTTGACCACCTCCATTTCTGTCTTTGGCATATATTTGAATATACCAAGGCAGTCTGAGGAAAAAGTGCCATTAATTGCTCAAAGGTGTCCTTTAAAAGCATTTCCAGACCTACACCAGTCAAAGTGCCCAAGTCATTACCTCCACAGTGCACAATTAACAGGTCAGGTTTGGGCAAATGCATAAAGGTTTTCACCAATGGTATCAATTGGTGACATTTTAATCCTCTGTGGCCAAACCACTTAATTTCCACATCTTGTAAATTGAGGTTAGGTAATTTCCTGTTTTCAACGTACCTTTGAGCCCAGTGAATATAACTATGTCCAACAATCCAGACAGAAAACATGGTGAGAGAAGGTTCTCCTGCAGTCAGATGAAGTGTGGCAATGAAATGGCAGTTGAAAAAATGAGAGTTTAAAATGAAAAAAACTGTGGAGTTTCTGTGTTCATGAAGCAGTAACAGTGATTGGTGGATTTTGATTGCTGAAAACAGAAAGTTAGGGTGCACGGATGTGTTCTTTGAAAGATGTATTTTGAATGGTCAATAAAAAATCATTAAATGAAAGAATGCACTGCATATGCAGGTGCACTGAGAGTTCAGAGTTCAATTGCAACAAAGTTGTGTGAACTTGCAAACACCAGAAGTCTTCCAAGAGGTGGTTGCCATGCAGAAAAGGCAGAAAGGGCAGAGGGGGGAAGGGTTTTCATTTGAAAAAAAGTGAGGGAAGAGTTTTGATTGGGTGACATGAGAGATATGTGTGAAGAATTACAGCATTTCTGTGCTTTTGATAGCTGCAGACTCTGGAGTGCATACCTTTTGCTCTGCTGAAGACAAATTGGTGTGTTTCTGAGACTGTTTTCAAACTCAAAGTATTTGCTAAGGTGAGAAAATATTTCTTTAATTTAGATAGAGAATAGTGTGCTTTTAGGAGAAAATTATGAATTATGTGGCGCAAATTGCTTGTAAATATGCTCCCACATGTGCATGGAAAATTTAGATTTTGAATGTTTGTGTTACATAGCCATGTTAAAAGTGATACAAACATGCTGCAAAGGCAATCAAAAAACGCTTTTATGTGTCTTAAGGACATTTTAAGTAATTTTCCCATGTGCAGTGTTTTGAAATTATGATTTGAAAATCGTTTTTGGGGAAAAGGAATTGTTTTTAAATTTATGACAAGGACATAATGGTGTATGCTTCTTTATACGGCAATTGACTGTCCCTGATGTTATTTTTCCCATTTTAATGTAAGACCTTTCTCTGTGGCGCAAGTTGCTTGTAAATATGCTCCGACCTGTGCATGGGAAATTTAGATTTTAAATGTTTGTGTTACATAGCCATGTTAAAAGTGACCCAACCATGCTGGAAAGGCAATAAAAAAACACTTTCATGTGTCTTAAGGACATTTTAAGTAATTTCCCTGTGGGCAGTGTTTTCAAATTATGAATTGAAAATCGTTTTTGAGGTAAAGGAATGTTGTTAAAATTTATGTGCGCCATATGTCCACAAATTTCGTTTTCAGGGGTGCAGCAGGGTGTTCTTGAGACACCCCTGCACCTTTGGAAAAATTCCTAATTTGCGATGAGCTAATTGCTAATCGCAAATTGCACCTTCATTCCTATGGGCCTCCTGCTCCATGGAAATGAATGGGTAATTTGCAATTAGCAATTTGCTCATCGCAAATTAGGAATGGTAAAGAATCGCTATTTATTCCTTAAAATTCGCTATTTTGGAAATGCAAAATAGTTATATGATATATATGGCGGTTGATGTCTAACAAGATAAGAAGCTTAGGGATACATTTATGATGACTGGCGCAATGAAGTGGACATCACTTACTTCATTGGTAGAGCTTTACATGTATTATGTCCTCTGTATTCTTCATCAAGCGTAACTTTAATCTGCAATCCTGAGTAGGCCTCACCTTAAACAAACCTCAGGATAGGCCACACCTTATCGTCATCCTGAATTAATCATTTAAAATGCTAGGGACAGATTTATGATAGGTGTATGCCTCTTTTGCGCCACTTACAAAACACTGTCCACGGGGAAATGACTTAAAATGTCCTTAAGACACATGAATGTGTTTTTTTAAAGCGTTTGCAATTTTTTGGGGTGACTTTTAACATGGGTATGTGACTCAAACAGTCAAAATCTAAATTCACCATGCACAGGTGGGAGCATATTTACAAGGAATGTGCTCCATGGGGAAAGGTCTTATAATGTAATATGGGAAAAATGACATCAGAGACACTGAAATGCCTTATAGAGAAGCATACACCATTATGTCCTTGTCATAAATTTGCAAACCATTACTTTTCCCCAAAAACGATTTTCAAATCATAATTTGAAAACACTGCACATGTGGAAATTACTTAAAATGTCCTTAATTCAAAATGTGCTATTCCTTATTTTGCGATTGCACTGAAGGATTTGCAAATTTTGCGATTCCTTAAATGCAATGTATCAAACAAAAAATATGTAAAAAATGATATTAAGGATTTGGAAACTACCACCAACTTCTAGTTTGTGGTAATTTGCGAATTCTTTTCAAAAAGCATTGTTTTCCAAAAAACAAAAGGTGCCATATGACGCCTATACATGTCCTTAGGGCATGTATGTGTGCCATATGCCCCCAAATTTCTTTTTCAGGGGTGTAGCAGGGTGTTCTTGAGATACCCCTGCACGCTTGAAAAAATTCCTATTTTGTGATGAGCTAATTGCTAATCGCAAATTGCAACCTTCATTCCTATGAGCCTCCTAGCCCATGGAAGTGAATGGGTAACTTGCAATTAGCAATTTGCTCATTGCAAATTAGGAATGGTAAAGAATTGCTATTTATTCCTTAAAATTTGCTATTTAGGAAATGCAAAATAGTTTGATGGTACATATGGTGGTTCATCTGTAACAAGATAAGAAGCTTAGGGATACATTTATGATGACTGGCGCAATAAAGTGCACATTACTTACTTCATTGGTAGGCCTTTACATGTATTATCTCCTCTGTATTCTTCATCAAGCGTAACTTTAATCTGCAATCCTGAGTAGGCCTCACCTTAAACAAACCTCTGGATAGGCCACACCTTATCGTCATCCTGGATTAATCTTTTAAAATGCTAGGGACAGATTTATGATAGGTGTATGCCTCTTTTGTGCCACTGTGCGTCACTTTTATGATGCAGCGGCGGTGCAAAAGATTTGCTATGAGGCGACAACATTACAAATTGATGCATTTAGGCAGATATGTCATGGTGTAAAAAAAACGTACCACATGAAACCGATGCAGCAGTGATGCAAAAGATGCACCATGTCGCAAGACAGGCCTCACTTGGGGCCATATGTATCAAGCTAATTAGCATTAGCAAAGATCAAAATTCTACGAATTTCGGCCTTTGCGAATGTTAATTAGACAAATGGTATGTATCAAACAAGTTTGATGCAAAATAAGGTGTAGCAAAATTTGCTATTCCTTATTTTGCAATTGCACTGAAGGATTTGCAAATTTTGTGACTACTTAAATGCAATGTATCAAACAAAAAATATGTAAAAAATGACATTAAGGATTTGGAAACTATTGTGGTAAATTGGTGGTAATTTGTGAATTCTTTTCAAAAAGCTTTTTTTCAAAAAAACAAAAGGTGCCATATGACGCCAACACATGCCCTTAGGGCATGTATGTGTGCCATATGCCCCCAAATTTCTTTTTCAGGGGTGCAGCAGGGTGTTCTTGAGACACCCCTGCACCCTTGGAAAAATTCCTAATTTGTGATGAGCAAATTGCTAATCGCAAATTAAACCTTCATTCCTATGAGCCTCCTAGCCCATGGAAATGAATGGGTAACTTGCAATTAGCAATTTGCTCATTGCAAATTAGGAATGGTAAAGAATTGCTATTTATTCCTTAAAATTCGCTATTTAGGAAATGCAAAATAGTTTCATGCTACATATGGCGGTTCATCTGTAACAAGATAAGAAGCTTAGGGATAGATTTATGATGACTGGTGCATCACCAGGGATGTGTCAGTCATCCTGCGCCGCTGTTCCGCCACCCATGGTGTGCTGCATTTAGAATACGGGGCATCATGGGGCAAAAATGGCACAGATGCGTGACGTATCTGTGCTGTAAAGGTAGTGATTGCTGGAGTTGTATCGCAAGTGCGATGCAGCTCAAGCAAGGCTCAGGGGTGCCCCATCTCCACAATGTTGCGTCAAGACCTATGCCTGCTTAAAGCAGGCGCAGGGTTTTGACGAAGCTTTCTCCTATCTGATTGTAAATACGGCACACCATGGGTGGCAGAGTAGTGGTGCACGTTAACTGGTGCATGCCTGGGGATGTGCCATTTAACATAAATCTGCCCCTTTACATTTAAGTATGTGCAGGACACACAGAGTCGGTGAGGCTTATCCAAGGTTAAGAAGAGATGAGTCCTGTTCACTGAAAATTTAGACATAGTCTTCACCTGCTCAGCATTGCTGGACATGGCTAAATAATAGCTGCAAAATATTACTCTTGTTAAACAATTTTACTATTATAATCTCTGAGATTTGTCTCTTACTCTGCAACATCTCATTGTTGTTATCTTTCTTTAAAGATAAAGACAACCTCAACATGAGCGACAATCTGCAATCAGTTGATTTTGACCTCATCATTGAACTTGTAATTGAAACATCAGTGGATGTTGATCCCTTGGATGATTTAAATCCTGAGGATGAAGAACAGCGTGATGAGGATGCAGATTTGTCCGAATTATATGACATAGGATGGGAAGCTGACCTGCTTGAGCCTATGGAAATATAAACATTTATTTTTAAAATTTATAATTAATAAAAAGTAAAAAGGTAAACCGTTTAATTTAAAAATAAAGACACCTTCAAAAGCAGGTTATGTGTAGTGTCTTCAATAAAATATTAAAATATGCTCATAAAATTAGATCAGATTCACATATAAAATAGCACAGGTAACATAAATATAAATGTCATTTCTTTTCTGCTATTTCTGTATTGTAAATTTGCAAGGACTAAAAAATATTCTATTTAAAATGTCAAGTAGTGTGTTAAGTTTTTGATCACTGTTATTGTTTTACTGTTTGGTAATAATGGTTAATAACATTTTTTATTATATTTTACCACAGATTCAACTGCAGATCATTTCAAGATTTCACCATGCCAACAATAGAAAGACAGAGAAAGGCTGCAAAACGTCAAAGACAGCAGGTGAAAGAAAATAAGCAGCAGTCCTCTAACAAAAAGATTTGTCAAGTCACGAAGAAAGCACCGGGTAAGAGCACAAAATATTTCATAAGAAATATGTGTAGTAAAAAAAATATTACTACAGAAAATGTTTCAGTCCATAAAACGAGAAGGAATTCAAATGGAAAGGAAAGGCCAATCAAAAATGTTACTGCTAGAGCAAGAGATAACTCTGTGCATGATAGTAGAAGGAAACAACAGTTTAGGGAGATTCGTAAACGAATGTTCCGCAACAGGATAATTGGCAATTTGTTAAAAAATATTAAGAAAGGTCAACAGAAACTGGTTTTTTATAAGAGAAAAAAAAAGTTGAGAAAGTTATTGATCAGGCATTTGAAATTAAACGTAAGTTATTTATTTTGATAATCAATAGAATTAGGAAGCTAAACAAGGCAATTTATGATTTCAAAAGAAATAGTAGATGGAAGAGAATAGTTAATCGTAGTAATTTTTGTGAAGTTTTTTCTGGAGAATGGATGCATAGTTCAAGCTGTGAGGCATTTTTTAATGAGGAGAGTTATTTCCAGGATAATGATTTGGTGCATGCAGTTGACACCAGTGGTCGTGCTTATGAAGTGAAAGATGGTTGTCCAGTTGAAAAAGAAAAACTTGTGACAACAGAGGCAGAAGAGGTGTTAGGTAATGAGGTTTTAGGAAGACGTGCTAAGGGTCCTGTGTACACCTGGAAGTGTAGTAGTATTTGCAGTGTGCGACAGGATTCCATCAATTTGCTTTGTGATTTTGTACGGTCATTTAATAAGAAAAGTTTGAAGCAGAAAATAAGGTTGTTGCAAGAATTAGATCCTTGCAGAGTAAGAGAAGTGACAGGTTTGCATGGTCATTCACTGGCTTGTCTTTCCAGGAGAGTATGCCAGAGTGTTTTTCATCATTTCAGGATGCTAGCAGTGCATCATAATAAAGTGAGGAAATTAGTTAGAATGTTGTATTATGCTAAGAGTCCAGCAATTATGCTTAAACAATTATGCGCTGCTCTTTTGCATGGTTCTGAAATAGATATGAAGAATATATGTGAAGAAATTGAGTTTTGTTACTTTGGAAGTAAAGAGGAGAATGTTGAAATTGAGCAAGAAGAAGAGGGTCATGTGGAAGATAGTGTACAGGTTTCCAGTACAGATAATTTCCAGAGGGAAATTGCGACGTTTGAGGTGAAATCAAGTGAGAGGCCTAATTTCACTTGTGTGTGTTGTCGACGCACTTATTATAAGAATCAGACTAAGTTAGTGGATTTATATGCAAAAAGTGAAAGGGAAGATAATAGTGAATGGAAGGATTTCGCAACATACTTGATGGTAGAAAATTGTTTTGATTTGGGATTGGATCAACGTGTGTGTAGTTATTGTTGTTGCAAATTAAATCAAAACCAGATGCCTGCTAGAGCAGTTCATAATAATCTGGAATTGGTTGAGATTCCTTCTGAATTGAAGGATTTAAATACTTATGAATCTATTTTGATTCAAAGTATCCATCCCTTTCAGGCTATTGTAAGAATGGAGCCAAAGACAGGGAAATTGCCTCCATCAGATTTACAGAGAGGATTAAAGGGAAGAGTTGTTTATTTGCCTCTAGATTTGAAGAAAAACATTAACACAATTGGAGTAGAAAAAGTGGAAGAGGAACCTCTGGTTATCTTAGTTAATGGGGTTCCGACAAAGAATAAGAAAATATGGCAAGATTTAGTAGATGTTAGGAAAGTTAAAAAGGCAACATTGTATTTGAAAAAAAATAATAAATACTATAAGAATGTATATGTTGCAGAAGAGGAAGTAAGTGAGGAAGAGGATAGCGATTTGTGTACTGGTCAAATTGAGAAAGTAGAACCCTCTACTAGTGAAGAAATATATGAACATTATAGTGTTCATCCTTTGCATTCCAAGGAAGTCATGGGGAATGCTATTGAGTTGTTTCAAATGAAACAAGCCAAAGGGAGTCCCATTAGTGTTTGGGAGGAAAGTTTGGAAGCTCGGTGTTTCCCACAGCTTTTTCCAACAGGTCAGGGAGGAAGATATGATGAGCGACCTCATCAAATTCCTGCTTCTGAATACCGGACTTTGCGATTGTATGCAGGAGATGCTAGGTTTCGACAATGCATTCCCTATTTGTTTCATCTCCTGTTTGAAAGCGATCTATCTGGACTGTCATATGCAGTGAACCACATCTTGAAAAGTGGTATACACATGCAAAACATCTCGGCAAGTGACTTTATGGATAAAGTCAATGTCCAAGACAGTATTTTGGATTCTCACCTGATTAATCTCATGGCGTGTCAGCGTGGTACTAATGAGTACTGGTACCGTCGTCATGGTGATTTAAAATGTATGCTGAGGAACTTAGGTACTCCCACATGGTTCCTCACTCTGAGCTGTGCCGAGTATGGCTGGGAAGACTTACTTGAATTTCTACGAGAGGCAAATGCTAACGTAGATAACATCGAATTCAAGACACCCGGAGAACTGTGCTCTTTCGATCCAGTCAATGTATGTAGGTACTTCAATCATAGATTTGAAGCTATGATGTCTTTCATCATGAATAAGAAGAATCCACCTCTTGGAGAGGTGTTGGATTTCTTCTGGAGAAAGGAGTACCAAGCAAGAGGTGCTCCTCATAAACATATGTTGCTGTGGATCAAGGATGCACCTAAATTTGGAACGGATCCAGAAGACTCAGTGATGAGTTTCATCCAACAGTATTCTACGTGTGCTGTTCCAAACGCAAAGGAGAAGAAAAGCCTAAGAGAAAAAGTTCTGCGTTTCCAAAGCCATCGATGTGGAAAGTACTGCCGTCGTAAATTCCGAAACAAGGATAAGTTCTACACCAAATGTCGTTTCGGTTTTCCACGACCGGTGATTTCTAAAGGAAGAGTAAACAGTTTGATGTCTTCGCTGCGACATAATGTGATGAAGAAATCACCTAAAAACACATACAATTTGAAGAGGAACGAAGAGTCCAAGTACATCAACGACTACAACCCGGTGATTTTGTCCATGTGGAATGCTAACATGGATATACAGTTTGTGGCTGATAACTGTATGGCTGTGGCTCGGTATGTGACGTCTTACATCACCAAAAAAGAGAAGACAGAATTGAAGGATATGTGGGAGGACATTTCCCATGAAAAGAGCCTCAGCAAGAAGTTGCACAGTTTCAGTCTGAAGATGTTGTCGCATCGAGAAATTGGAGCTTACGAATGCTCTGACCGGTTGTCTTCAGCAAGTCTCTATGCCAAGTCCAGGAGTATCGTTTGGGCGAGTCTTGGTCTTGCTGCAACGCGTAATCGAGTTCTGAAACCTGTGCGGGAAATTGAGTATTTGGCGGAAAAGGAGCCAAACAGTACCGACATTTTGAAGACCAACATGTTGGATACATATTATCCAAATAGAAGCAGTCACCTCGACAATGTTTGTCTGTATGAGGTTCTTCAAAATTACATATTCAAGAGGAACATCAAAGAAGATACTGAGAAAGGAGTGTATGCTGTAATAGGAAGTGAGGGATGTCTGGTCAAGCAAAGAAAATGCCACTTGGTAAACCATCGAAAATTGAGTGGCGAATCTCCTGAAAAAAAGGAGTTTTTCTATTTAGCACTTTTGCAACTTTTCAAGCCTTGGCGTGCAGAAGAGGAACTGCTTGGAGATTTCCTCTGTTACGAAGACTCTTTCAATGCCGCCAAGGAGACCATAGAATGTCCTGCTTTTCCCAAATATGTAGAAATGTTGAATGCGGAAATTGAGCAGGAAGCAACGATTGCAGCCGAGATTGCCAGAGACAGTTCTCAGGACAGTCAGAGTTCTGCTTCATTGAGTCAGGATCCACTAGGAGGACCTGTTATCGAAAATGAAGCTGCCACTGCCATGAATGAAGTGGAAAGAGCCATGGCACATGCTCAGGAGGATGCGGTTAACTTAGAAGAGTTGGAAAGACAACTCAACGTTGAGCAGAGGAAAATATATGACGAAGTTACCATGCAAATTGATCATGGATTAAGTCATGACAAGAAAGAGTGCTCATGTACGTCGTTGAAGCCTGTCCGACTGTACGTGAGTGGAGAAGCGGGAACTGGAAAAAGTTTCCTCATTAAAGCAATTTCATGCTATTTGCAGGAAAGGACAGAGTCATCGCTGTCTTGTGTTGTCACCGCTCCAACTGGACTGGCAGCACATAACATTAAAGGGATTACTTTACATCGTTTACTGATGCTGCCAGTGGAGCATGACAACAAATTACAATATCACAAGCTATCTGGAGATGCTTGTTTTGAAGTTTCAAGAATCTTGAGGAAAATGAAACTTCTTATCATTGACGAAGTAAGCATGGTTTCCAATGTCATGCTTGCCTTTGTGCATTTGAGAATGCAAGAAGTTCTCAAAACAGAGTATGATGTGTTATTTGGTGGCAAACACATCATTGTTTTCGGAGATCTTCTGCAGCTGACACCAGTGAAAGGGCAACCTGTGTTCAAAATGCTCACGCATGAAGATACCAGGAAGTGCCTAGGCAGCATTGGCAACGTCAATATATGGTTAAACTTCAATTATGCTGAACTGCATGAAAATATGCGTCAGGCGAAGGATGAAGTTTACAAGACTATTCTACAAGATGTTAGAATTGGAAAAGTGACCGAGCATGGGAAAGAAGCTTTACATGCACGATTACTGTCAAATTTATATCCAGAACAAGATGTTGTGCCTGAGAATATTTTTCAGAAAATTACTGATAAGAAATCTGGAATATGTTTGATGCCAACTCTTGCAGAATGTGCCAAATTCATCAACAAAATGTTGCATTTAGAAAAGCAAGAGATTGTGAAACTGGAAGCTATTGACAGAGTAGAGCATATGGGATCAACAATTATTTTGTCTGAGAATCTGAAAACAAAATTGGATTCATTAGAGAAGAGTATATCTAAAACTGCAGGTTTTGAAAAGACTCTGAATGTGTGCTTGAACTGCCGTATAATTTTAAGAAGGAATTTACATGTTGAAAGAGGTCTGGTAAATGGATCAATGGGTAATGTTGTTGATTTTGTAAAATACAGAAATAGAGATGGAATTGAATTTTTAAAAATTAAATTTGATGGCATTGAGGAAGTACAGCTAATTGGTCGTTGCTCTGCTAGATTTTTGCTTGTAAAAGACTTATATGTTCGCCGTAAGCAGTTTCCTGTTTGCTTGGCATATGCGGTGACAATCCATAAATCGCAAGGTTTAAGTGTAGACAGTGCATTGGTGAATATTGGCAGTTCTGTGTTCAAGGAGGGTATGGCATATGTGGCATTGTCACGAGTTAGAACTTTATCGGGATTGTACTTGATTGAGTGTGATGTCACAAACATTTGTGCTGATCTAGATTGTGTTAAGGAATACAATAGGTTAAGAAGAGAGTATGCGCCACATTTGCCTCAGTATCCTTTGTTTGAGAAACGTGTGGTAGGCCGGAAACGAAGAAATGTGACCAATACTGGGGAGGTTGTAGCAAAAAGACGAAAAGTCGATGAACCTAAAATTACAAGCAGAAACAAAAAGGATTCTGTTGAAGATGTTGTTGGTTTTCAATTTGAAAACAGTTCTGGTGTCAACTGCTATGCTAATGTAGTGGTTAATGTTTTGTTTTCTCTAGAAAATGTAAAAGAAGAGATTGTGGTCAATTCTGATCAAAGATTTTGCAGTTTGTTAAATTCTGTGTTAGAGAAATGTAGCACTGATAGAAGAAACATAGAAAGTGTGTCTGAAATTCGAAATCTGTTAGACAGATGTTCAGGCCAAACACAATTCTCTCAAAATATTCAGCAAGATTGTCAGGAGTTTTTAATGTATATGCTTGATGTATTACATGCTGAAGGTGTAGATGTAGATCAGCTGTTTGGGCTTTCTTATCAATGGCAGCATGACTGCGAGAACTGTATGGTATCAAGTACTACTAGTGTAGACTCAGAAAGATTTATATATTTAACTTTGCCAGACAGTAAATCAGTCTCCTTTAATAAGCTAGTAAAAGCAGCTGATCACAACATGGAGTGTAGCCAATGTAAATCTGAAATGATGTCCACATTATTTATACGAACATATGGCCAGTATGTCATTTTAATGTTCCAACGATGTAGGCCTGATGGAACAAAATTGACAACTTTAATTAAAAATTTTGTAGCTTCGCAGTTGTCAATATCAGGAAGGACTTTTGTAACTGCAGCAATTATATATCATGACGGCCCTTCAATAACATCAGGACATTACACAGCTTATTTAAAGTCTAGAAATGGCTGGTCATTCTGCAATGATTCTGTTTTAATTTTCAAAAAAAAATTGCCGTATGACCTTAAAAACTCTTACCTGGTGTTTTTAAAACCAAAATTTTAGGGAAATAATCTCGGGATGTGCTCTGTGGAATTTCAAGAAGTTCTAATGGCTCCTACACAATTTGGCCTTGAGGATAAGTGTAGTTCAGAGACATAACTTCTAACCATAGGACTGGACGTCATGGAGAAATACGTGCACTTTGAATGAGTTCAGAAAAACTGTTTCTTTTTATAAGCTAATTGAAGCAGCCAATCAAAACATGGAGTAGAGGGAATGTAAGTCTGCAATGCTGTCTACTGTTTTACATTGCTTTGTGATTAAAAGTGATGTAGAGAATTAAATAATTGTAGTAGTCATAGAGGTAGTGTAAGTCTGCTTCATAGTAA
Source organism: Lissotriton helveticus (assembly GCF_964261635.1). Lineage (NCBI taxonomy): Eukaryota > Metazoa > Chordata > Amphibia > Caudata > Salamandridae > Lissotriton > Lissotriton helveticus. The sequence goes on from NC_136067.1 coordinate 723,279,669, forward strand.
GCAGTATCAGTGTCATAGGAAATGTAGAACATGACTGAGCAAGAAGGGGAAGATATTACTATTCCAGGATTGTGAAAATGATCTTCAACATTTTAATTCTGAAAGTTGCGGAAATGCCAAATGACGGGATTGGCTTACAAGAAATCCAGGAGTTATAAATGGCTCTGACCAGATTTGGCCTTGTGGAAACTTGTGGTAGAGAGCAAGAAGTCATTTATTGCATGTAACGTGTTTTTAAAAACGATGGAGATTTTCTTTCAGAAAGTGGCGGGCTGAAAGTAATAACAGCACAAAAGAGTGTAAGCTGTTCATAGGACATCCTTGGACGTCATGGAAAGTAAGTTAACTTTAAGGAGTTCTGAATTTTGATTTCTTATGTTGTATGGGTTTTTTAAACACAATCATTTTGATTGTGTTTTTTTTTCCCCGCTGTTATATGATGAATACCTTCAAGTCACTGTTTTTAGTGAATTTTGATACATTCTGAGAACAGCAAAAATAAACCATTTAACATGTATAATTAATTCTGTACTGTTTGCATTTATGATGTATATGTAGAACTGTGTAGGAGGCATGGAGAAGGTGAGGCTTCTGTAAGTGTCAAAGTTGTTGCATGCAGTGCTGCACTTCTGCGTATTCTTTCATATGCTAGACTACATCTGCACAATGAGATACCTAAGCAAAGGAAACACAAGTGATGTGATTGTGAAATGAGCAAAATAAATTGCACATATTTCAATTACATCACCTGTGTTTCCTATCATTACGAATCACATTGTGCAGATCAAGTTTAGGTCTGTCCAGGGAAACATAGGAGGTTTGGACTTTGTTGAAGAGTGCAGTGGACATGACTCACTTCATTGGTAGACCTTCACATGTATTATCTCCTCTGTACTCTTCAACAAGTGTAAATCTCATCTGCAACCCTGAGTAGGCCTCACCTCAAACAAACCTCTGGATAGTAGACATCTTATTGGCATCCTGAAGCAATTATTTAAAATTTTAGTGTCTTGCGACACTTTTCTGAAACAACAGCAATGCAAAAGATGCACCATGTTTTAAGATAGGCCTCACTTCATCTGCATCAAGATACTGTTAGTTTAAAATGTATATCTTTAGGACTGTGTAGGGGGCCTGGAGAAGCAGAAGCTTCTGTAAGTGTCAAAGTTGTTGAAAAACTGTTTGTCCTTCAATCTTTTCCCTTGTCTTTTCTAATTTTTAAATACATGTTTTAATATTTTTCAAATGTTTGTTCTCTCTTTCACAGATTGAAAGTATAAAAACAAAAAGTGTGTAATTTAACTACAATTATAAGGTAAATATTTTGTACTCTTTTCGTTACATTTCTATCACATTTAACTACTATTAGTTCCACTGCTTCATTTCTTTAACCCTCAGTTTCCTGCCTTTGCTACTTCCCTCATTCCTTTCTCTATTACCTACTTACTCAACTCCTTCCACTCTTTTTCTCAGTCCCTCTCTTCTCATAGTTCCTCACTCTTGTTCACTCACTCCGTCTCTATTACTCTTAGTGTCTTTGACTGATCACTCTATCACTACTTGTTCATAATGCTTTCTCTGTGTAGTTGAAGCACACTAAGGGGAATATTATGAACACAGCCAATAAAATTATTGCTCTTTTTATTGGCAGAAAACTGGTGCAAAAGTGGTTTTAGCGGCAGTTTTCTGCCACAAAAGCAGCTTTAGCGACACATTTCTGCCAATAAAAGCTGCAAAACTTTTATTGCCTATGTTGATGATATGGCTCTATGTTACTTACATTTCTTTGCTGTTTCAATTAATCTTTTTCTGTTATTTTTTGTTTTCTTTTTTCTATTTTTTCTCTCTGTTATTCCTCATGTTTTAATCTTATTTAAAAATTCACTCACATTCTCCAAGAAACTCTTCTTTGTTAATGTTATACTCTCTTTTTTTTTCTTTCACTTCGTTATCTATTTTGTTTTTCACAATTATACCCTCTTCTGTCTTTTCTTCGGTAAATAGATCTATTAAACAGTATCTCTTCTTTACTCCCTATAGCTGTCTTTCTTTTAACATCACTCTCTGTTTACTTTCCTTATACTTACACTTTTTTTTATTTTTTTTATTTTTTGGTTAGCTCCCGGTCCGCGTACCTGGAAGCTAACCCGGGAGCGAACCAAAAGAAATAGAGCTTGCCAGAGTGCTAAACATTCTAGCAATTTTTTTTGAAAGGGAAGGTAGTTCTGAAAAGAACTTTTTTTTTTATATTTTTGTTGTTTTATATATTTTTTTATTTTTTGAACATTTTTTGTTTTTTTTGTATTTTTTGAACGATTTTATATTTTTTTTGGTTTTTTTTGGGAGGGGGTAAACAACAAAAAACAGGCGTTGAAAAGGGCTCAACAGGAGCAAAAAAAAATTACTGGGGGCGGTTAGGGCAATCATGGTGTTCATACGCCAGGTTGAGTGCATTGATGCTCATGTTGCCACAAGCTAATAATGCACGACAGTGCATACATAAGTGAATCATGTGCCCAAAATTTTCTTGAATATTTGGCACAGTTTCCCGTGCCTCTTCTGGTGTTAGAGAAATCGGTATTGTTGGTCTGGCCACAGGAGTTGGTCTTGGATTGTCCTGCATATCCCTTATTTCCGCCCGGCTGTAATTTAGTGGATGCTTCCTTGTCATGTGCCTGTGCATTGTGTGATTTCCATAGCTATATTTTTTGTCCGTCCCTCTGGACAATTGTTCTTTGCATATGCGGCAGGTGACATACCTCGCATTGACTTTTTTTTGGCCAGGAGGGATCGAATAAAACTGCCAGATGAAACTGGCTTTCTTTCTGGAAACCCGGGGCAACTCTTCTAAGAACTGTGGTTCTTCTCCCTCCTCATCCATTTCTTCATCTTCCTCCTCAGTGTTGGTAATGACATGGGGAGGTGGTCCTCTCTTCCCATGAGGAGGTGGAGGTGGTGGTGGGGGTCCACCAGCTGAAGCTACCAATGAAGCCATTTTCCAACAAGCAAAATAGGTCTTCCTCTCACAATGATGAAAGTCAGAGTGAGGAAAGAAGGAGGGGTTTTCATCATTTGGGAAAAACAATACTTCTCAACCAATGAAAAGTGTTATTTTTAGGTCACCTGACCTAGCCTTACATCATTATGAAACCAAAAGTGAAATGAACCAATGAAAAGTTTTATTAACAAGTCACATGACCTCTCACGCTCATGTTACGCGCTGCGGAACGCGCCCCGGTTAGCTTCCGGGTCGCTGAGCTTCGCGCCTCGGTCCGCGCCCCGGGACACTTCCGGGTGCGCTAACGCGGTACGTCACAAGACGCATTACGCGGCAACGCGATACGTCGCGCTTTCGCGACGCGCCCCGGTTAGCTTCCGGGTCGCTGAACTTTGCGCCTCGGTCCGCGCCCCGGGGCACTTCCGGGTGCGCTAACGCAGTACGTCATAAGACGCATTACGCGGCAACGCGATACCGTCACTAAGTTGATTTTTTACCGGTTCGCGGACCGGGTCGCGGCATCAAATTGAGCTAACGGGAAGCTTCCCGGTTCGCGGACCGGGAGCGAAACAAAAAAAATATTTTAAAAAAATTATTAATAAACATATAAAATATATTTTTGGATTTAAATAAGAATACATTTTACAGCTATAGATATTTGCTATTAAAAAACCATTGAAATTCACTGAAAAAACCATAGGTTATAAACCATATATAGTTAGGAATTAGCATTTACAAAACCTTGAAAATTCACTGAAAAAACCATAGGTTATAGACCATATATAGTTAGGAATTAGCATTTAAAAAACCTTATTTTACTCACACAAAACCAATGAAATTCCATATATAGTTAGTTGTACTAACTATATATCACGCACCCGCAATCCACTGCTGATCATGTCACATATTACATCATTCATGACATGGTCAGTGACATCACTGATGGCATCACTGATGACATCTCAAATGACATCACTGATGACATCCCTGATGACATCTCAAATGACATCACTGATGACATCACTGATGACATCTCAAATGACATCACTGATGACATCACTGATGACATCTCAAATGACATCACTGATGACATCACTGATGACATCTCATTTGACATTACTGATCACATCACTGATGACATCATTCATGTGATAATACGATGAACCTCTTCAGACTCTAATATAACCTTAGATACACTCAGTGTAAACAGACACTCACAGACTGTCACTCATCCATGGAGTTACTTACACACCTAGTCAGTCATGCAAAGAATCAATCACACCTCCATTTTCACAACTATACAGTTATACACATCTTACTTATTCAAACATATACTAAAACATATTTACTCACTTATACAATCCTGGATACAAGAGCACAATGATCCATACAGCCACTCACACATTCACTGGCTCTTATGCACAGTTATTTATATATGTCAACTCTCACATGTACTGTATTTTACATATGTACTTACTTTGACATGTAGCACTGAGATATCCATTCACTCACCAATACAGTCATGCACACAGTCAACCGCCCATACAGCTGTTTCCACATGCACTTTTGAACCCATACATCTATGCACAGAGTCATACACCTCCCAGCCACCCACACACACACTCAGTCTCCCATACAAATGCTTGGGCAACCAATCAATAACCCATATAGTTACTCATATAGCTACTGATCAACACATGCAGCAGTTTACAGAACAACAGACATAATGATGCACAAATTAAGACAGTTTAGTCACTAACCCATGCACTCAGTGAGACACATTTAACCACTCACTCATACAGTCAGTCATGCACCTACTAAATCCTTCATCCAGATACTTATACATCCACTCATTCTTAAATATGTAAGACATATTTTAACTTTACAGAAAAATACAGTCACTGTATGATGTCATCAGTGATGTCATCAGTGATGTCATTTGAGATGTCATCAGTGATGTCATCAGTGATGTCATTTGAGATGTCATCAGTGATGTCATCAGTGATGTCACTGACCATGTCATGAATGATGTAATATGTGACATGATCAGCAGTGGATTGCGGGTGCGTGATATATAGTTAGTACAACTAACTATATATGGAATTTCATTGGTTTTGTGTGAGTAAAATAAGGTTTTTTAAATGCTAATTCCTAACTATATATGGTCTATAACCTATGGTTTTTTCAGTGAATTTTCAAGGTTTTGTAAATGCTAATTCCTAACTATATATGGTTTATAACCTATGGTTTTTTCAGTCAATATATATATATATATGTATGTATATATATATATATATATACACGAAGTTGCAGCTGTTCCCCAGCCTCTGTTTCGGCGGGCTCACGGCAGGGGTAGCCACCCCCTTTCAAATCACTCACGTTACCACCAGCGCGTCCCTTTCCAATCGTCACGGAAAGAACTACACAGGAGCCGCGGCCACAGTTAAAGTGCAGATTTATTTTCCAGACACAAACGTCCTACGCGTTTCGGAGTGAAACTACTCCTTCGTCCCGTGACGAAGGAGTAGTTTCACTCCGAAACGCGTAGGACGTTTGTGTCTGGAAAATAAATCTGCACTTTAACTGTGGCCGCGGCTCCTGTGTAGTTCTTTCCGTGACGATTGGAAAGGGACGCGCTGGTGGTAACGTGAGTGATATATATATATATATATATATATATATATATATATATTATACCTTTCCTGGTATGTCGTGATGTTTTTTTCACAAAAAAAAGTACCGGGCCCAAATAGTGCTTAATGCTGTATTTTATTAGGCACACGAACAAACCCTACGCGTTTCGAAGTAGAACTTCTTGCTCACGGGTACATTTGCATTTGGCGGCCATTCTATTTAAAGTGCTCAGCTTACAAACAACGTGCACGTGATTAAAGGACATAGATAAGTTACTATGTTGCAATGCAGTTCCAAATTTCAAAACAATAAAGTTATATTGAAAAACGTGAACTTTCATTTATAACAAAAATAATTTTAGCACATTAATTTGCCTTTTAGATGTTTCACCACATTAAATTAATTACATTTTGTGAAAACGCCCAAGTGGGCCAATTCACAAACAAAGTTATTACTATTGTGAATAAGCATTAATGAAATATCACAAATATACGGTCAACCATTCTCATCTGCTTGATGGAATCGTTAAATGGCAACAATCGCGCTTGCTGTGTATTGCCCCAGTGGACTACAAAGTTCCAATAACACGCCACGTTTTCCCCCCAAAAAATTTCATCTGTGAATGAAAGAAACAACATACAAAAAATCTGCTGTTATAAGTCCTTTGATCATAGTGAAGTTAAAAGAACATTTTTAAAAGAACTAACAGAATGATAATGTTAGAAACAGACAGCTAATTACTCATATTAAGTTTGTAAATGGACAGCTAACTCTTCCCCCAAATTATGCCCTGTGGGGTATGTGGTGTTATAGCGTATGATGTAACAGGACTCCAATTTGCGCAATGCCAACAATCTGTTGCCCCCTCTTTCCTTTTTGTCCACACAATCAATCACTACAAATCTTAGAAGTACAGGATTATATATATATATTTCTTCAAGCTCCTGAACACCAGTACCACGAGTCACTCAAATAGCGGGTGCTGTTTTCGCGGCGGTGTCCCGCGATAACAATATCAGCTCCAATTCCTCAACAATACCCAGCCGGGTTAGAAGAATACAGCACTCACGGGGTTTCAGCTTTCAGCAAAGGTTTATTGCAAGAACAAACGCGTTTCGGGACAGAATCCCTTCGTCAGTGTTTATAACCGAACGCGCTACGCGGCACCATTTTGTGGATTCACTAGGGGTAATTGAAACAAACATAGGACTGCTACAAAACATTCATGTTTGCGCGCCATCTTTGAATATGCATTTCATCTTTTAAAGAAAATATTTTCACATTATGTATTTTCAATCATGCTTTTTTCACAATTGATCACGCCGTGTATCGGCAAAAATGTAACTCGAGAAGATGTATGATCAAATGTTACAAGACTCATAGAGCCTTAATTGCACTGGTTGCCTGGGCCTAATTCTCCTAAGAAACAATGTCATAAACCTTACAACATCGCTATAAATACACGATTATCGTCTAGATATAAAACAATATCCATTTACGGTTTCTATCTTGCCGTGTATCGGCAATTGCAGCCAATTTGGCCGCAGAGATCTCAGGATAATAGAATATGTCCAGACAATTTACAAAATGCAACATGCTCAAAACAATCTAATAACCCAAAGTGAATTATCTCAAATGGTACAATTTAAAATTACAATCTAATAAACCCTCATACAAAATACATGCATGTTTTGATAGTGCAAGTTGTTCTCTCAGCAATTCATTATTGCACTTCAAAGTTCAACATATCCCAGTTACTGGTTTTAGGATTGTCCCAAATGAGATGACATCTCCTCCCCCATGTTCAGACCTCCAGGTGCCTTGGTCTCTAAGTCAATAATATATCGAGACTCTAGTCTTCTGAGTGTCTGTAATTTATTACCACCCCGCGGACTTTCAAGGACACAGTCCAAACAGAAAAATCTCAAGAGATCCCTGTTGCTGTCATGCTTGATTGCAAAATGCCGGGCTACCGGATAGGAAAAATCTCTATTGGCGATCGCCCGCATGTGCTCTAGCACCCTCAATTTCACTGGATTAATGGTCCTGCCAATATATCTCAATTGGCAAGGGCACATTAAACAGTAGACAGCATGGTCTGTATGGCAGGACATGAATTTATTTATTCTCTTACCCCCTTTACAGCCTTTCACATAGTATGTCAGAGTTCTTTTACTGGATGCGCAGGCATTACACTTCCCACAAGGGAAGAAGCCCTTGGCATCCTTCAATGTTCCCTTCTTCTTCTCTATTGGATTTAAATGGCTCTGAACCATATAATCACGTAAAGATCTCGCCTTTTTAAAAGTTATAAGCGGAGCAGCTGGTATATCAGGACCAACGATTTGGTCAGTTTTTAAGATGTACCAGTGTTTAGTCATTATAGATCTTAATTTGAAGGAATTGGCTGAATAGGGTGTGATCATGCGAAATTTACCATCAGTGGTGGGACGTGTCTTTTTCTCAAAGAGAGAACTACGGGACAGTTTCCTCACTCTGCTCAGAGCATCATGTAAAAGATTGTGTTTGTATCCTCTATCTGAGAATCTATCCATACTGTCCCTGGCTGCCTTTTCAAAGTCTTCATCTCGGGTACAATTGCGCCTAAGTCTAAGAAATTCCCCTTAGGGGATGCTGTTTATAAGTCTCCGGGGGTGGCTACTGGAGGCGTGCAACACGCTATTGCCAGCCGTAGGCTTTCGATACAGTTGGGTACAGATCTTACCATCCCTCACACCTACTTAAAGGTCTAGATAATTGACCTTTTCTTGGCTCACTTCCCCTGTAAATCTTAGGTTGCAATTGTTGTTGTTAAGCATCAATATGTACTCATTGGCCTCTGCCACAGGCCCATCCCAAACTAGGAACAGGGCATCTATGTACCTGCACCAGGCTACCACTGTGTTGTTCCATGTGGCATTCTCAGGGGCCCAGGCTACCTGCTCCTCCCACCAGCCGACGAATAAATTTGCGTAGCTGGGGGCGAAGCAGGAGCTCATCGCCGCACCAGACAACTGCCTGTATAGGTCATCCTGAAAAAGAAAGATGTTATGATATAAACAAAACTTAATAAGTTCCAACAGCATCTTATTATGCATAGCATATTTTAGCTGCTTTTTGTTCAGGACGTATTCTACGGCATGTAGGCCCTGTTCATGCTCAATGCATGTATAAAGACTTGTTATGTCTAAAGTTAGAAGTACATAAGTAGGTTGCCAGTCTAAGTTTTCCACTTTTTCAATAAAGTCTGAAGTATCTCTGATATAAGACTTTAATGAGAGTACAAACTCAAACAAGTAATGGTCCAAAAATTTGGAGAAATTCTCAGTTAATCCCCCTATTGAGGAGATGATTGGTTTCCCTGAAGGATTATCAATGTTCTTATGAACTTTGGGCAGGTGATAGAAAGAGGGCAGAATCGGATTCACAGTTTTCAGAAAAATATACTCTTCCAGTTCTATCATCTGCTTGTCGTGCCATCTTTTCAATAGATCTTGTAGTGTGTCAATGCTCACGAGATAATCTTTCTTGGTTATCACGGCATGGCAGGTCTCGTCCTGTAATTGTCGCATGGCTTCTGTCACATATTGCTCTCTTGACATGATGACGATGTTGCCTCCTTTGTCGGAGGGTTTGCATACAATGGAATTGTCCTCCGACAATCCCTTTATAGCCAGTCTTTGTTCTTTCGTAATATTGAAAGTTTCCCTTTGGGAAGTTTGTTCTATCCTCATAGTCATCAGGTCCCTGATAACTGCATCCGAAAAGATGTCAATGGCATCCATTGGGGTTTGAGGAACGAATTTGGATGTTGATTTCAACCCACTTTTGGGTGCTTCCTGATCGATTTTAATATTGGCTAATCTCTGTGTGAGAGTGTTTGTCATTTCGCTTGTTTCCATGTGACCCTCTGATCTAAGGTTCTGTAGGACTTCACATGCGGTCAAATCATTAACGTTTTAGAGGTCAGTGTCCTTCTTGTTAATTCTCAGATGTTTAACTTCTTTCGCAGTTGGTTTGACTTTGAAAAATGTATGTAACTTGATCTTTCGAATGAATTTATAAAGATCAATCCTTGTTTGGGTATACTCCATGTTGGTATTTGGACAGAATGTAAGTCCCAATTTTAGAACGGAATCCTCCGCAGATGTTAAGGGTCTATGGGACAAGTTTACTATAGTTAGGTGGTCAGATGAAGTTACCATCTCCCTCTTCTCTGACTCCTTGTTACTCTCGGGGCTGTATTGCTTTGCCCGCTGCCTCTTCCCATTTCCAGCCACCACGTCAGGTTTACCTGCCCCTTCTGGAGGTTTGTTTTTGCCATCTCTCAGCCAGCTTGCCCTGATTACATTGAATTCCTGGTGAAAAGGAGTTTTGGTAGTTTTCATCAAAGGGCCTGCTGTTTCATCTCCCGACACCTCACTTGCAGAGGCTTCTGAGTCAGAAGTTTCAACTCTTGGTTCTGGTGATGTTGTTGGCATCTGATTCTTCTTTGCCAGATCTTTCCGTGGCTGATCATATTTTTTGGAAAAGGTCAGGACCCTGCCCATCGTGTAGCCCCGTTCACCGCGGTCAAATTTCTCCTGCTTCCTCATTTTGATTTTTATTTCATATTTCTGTAACCTTTTTTCATAGCTGCCCTTAGTTGTTCCTGTTTGTCTTTGTCTGGATTTTTTGAGAGTTGTTCTTCCATCTCCTCAATTTCCTTCACCACCTTGTCCCGGTCACTCCATGCAAATTGGACTAAGATTTCAAGCATCCCTTTGCATGAGTTGGCTATATGCGTAGCCCATGTTTCCAGCAGGAGGGGATCGGGATTTTCATATGCAGGGACAGTAAAAATTCGTAATCCTCTAGGTACCCTTTGTACCTCAATATATCCCTGCAAGGATGTCCCCTCCCCCCATTTACGTAATTCTCGTTCGTAGAGTTTCTCCAATTTCTGGAACTGGGTTGTCAATGTATTTGTTGCTTCTATGTTGGCCTTTGGAGGCGGTTTAGAAATGTCTGGGTTTTTATTTTTAAAGATGTCCCCTGCCGCGTCTCTGCGTTCTGACATATTAAACATGTTGTATTGTTCTTCAATTCTGTTGTGGTGTCCCAGGCCCAGGATACCACTCTCTACCAGTGCTGCTTAGCTGTAAAACCCCTCGCTACACCGCACAATTGTTAAGTTGGGACCCCTCGGAATTTAAAATTCAAATGCAGGCTTTCCACGTGTTGCTTTCGTGGTCTCCTGCACTTCCTTGTTGTCCTTGTTGTCCGATCTAATGTGGGTACGAAGAGAAGAGAAATGCTTGATCCTCCTTCAGCCTCCACACTGGTGGCGGTGCACTCGTTTGTAATTATTCAAGCTCCTGAACACCAGTACCACGAGTCACTCAAATAGCGGGTGCTGTTTTCGCGGCGGTGTCCCGCGATAACAATATCAGCTCCAATTCCTCAACAATACCCAGCTGGGTTAGAAGAATACAGCACTCACGGGGTTGCAGCTTTCAGCAAAGGTTTATTGCAAGAACAAACGCGTTTCGGGAAAGAATCCCTTCGTCAGGGTTTGCATACAATGGAATTGTCCTCCGACAATCCCTTTATAGCCAGTCTTTGTTCTTTCGTAATATTGAAAGTTTCCCTTTGGAAAGTTTGTCCTGTCCTCATAGTCATCAGGTCCCTGATAACTGCATCCGAAAAGATGTCAATGGCATCCATTGCGGTTTGAGGAACAAATTTGGATGTTGATTTCAACCCACTTTTGGGTGCTTCCTGATCGATTTCAATATTGGCTAATCTCTGTGTGAGAGTGTTTGTCATTTCGCTTGTTTCCATGTGACCCTCTGATCTAAGGTTCTGTAGGACTTCACATGCGGTCAAATCATTAACGTTTAAGAGGTCAGTGTCCTTCTTGTTAATTCTCAGATGTTTAACTTCTTTCGCAGTTGGTTTGACTTTGAAAAATGTATGTAACTTGATCTTTCGAATGAATTTATAAAGATCAATCCTTGTTTGGGTATACTCCATGTTGGTATTTGGACAGAATGTAAGTCCCAATTTTAGAACGGAATCCTCCGCAGATGTTAAGGGTCTATGGGACAAGTTTACTATAGTTAGGTGGTCAGATGAAGTTACCATCTCCCTCTTCTCTGACTCCTTGTTACTCTTGGGGCTGTATTGCTTTGCCCGCTGCCTCTTCCCCTTCCAGCCACCACGTCTGGTTTGCCTGCCCCTTCTGGAGATCAATTGTGAAAAAAGCATGATTGAAAATACATACTGTGAAAATGTTTTCTTTAAAAGATGAAATGCACATTCAAAGATGGCGCGCAAACATGAATGTTTTGTTGCAGTCCTATGTTTGTTTCAATTAACCCTAGTGAATCCACATAATGGTGCCGCGTAGCGCGTTCGGTTGTAAACACTGACGAAGGGATTCTGTCCCGAAACACGTTTGTTCTTGCAATAAACCTTTGCTGAAAGCTGAAACCCCGTGAGTGCTGTATTCTTCTAACCCGGCTGGGTATTGTTGAGGAATTGGAGCTGACATATATATATATATATTCACTGAGAAAAACATAAGTTTTAAGGGTTTTATAGTTAGCTGGACATTTCACTCGTACAAAACCATTAAAATTCCTCCGTTATAGTTCGTTGTACTAAGTATAACTCGCGCGCCCGCAATCCACTGCTGATGATGTCACATATTACATCATTCATGACATGGTCAGTGACATCACTGATGACATCTCAAATGACATCACTGATGACATCACTGATAACATCATCCAGTCAATGTCAATGTCGATATTTAAACATGTATTAGATATATAGCAATCTGCATTGAAGAATGAGTGGATGTATAAGTATATGGATGGAGGATTTAGTAGCACTGTGACTGACTGTTTAAGTGACTAATTTAAAGTGTCTCACTAAATATATGGGATAGTGATTAAACTGTGTGAATACCTGTATCACTCTATCTCTTGTTGTGTAAACTACTAGATATGTTGGTTACTAGCTATGTGAAAGTCTATATTAGTTATTAATTAGTTAAGTGAGTATTTATATGGGATAGTGAATGTGTGTGTGGTTGAGTGGGAGGTGTGACTGTCCAAAGATGTGTAAATAGTTGATTTAGTAGGTATATGAGGTTAAGACTGTATGTGGAAAGTTATTTGGGTGAGTGAATCTCTTTATGGGTGTGGTGATGAGTAAATATATTTCTCAATGATACATGTCCAACAAAGTAGAAATATAAAAGGCAGTGTATGTGACATTTGTTGTATATAAATAAGTATCCATAAGACTCAGTGATTGTATGAGTGACTGTATCGAAAACTGTATACTTGTAAGGGTGATTTTATAACACACTAAGTATGAGTTACTATCAATACGAATAAATAAAGTGGTGTTTGCATAAGTGTGTAGCTTAGTAAATGTAAGTATGATCAATTGTTTGCATAAGTGAGTAGAATGGTAATTTCCCACCATTCCTGCCTGATTGTCTTTATGCTAACCAGTTTATGGTAAGAACACAAGCGCGGAGATACCCCTTTGGGGGTTGAATTCCTGCGCTATACAAGAAACTAAATAAATAAATAAATGACTGCATAAGTGAATAGGATGTGTGCTGGTGTGTAATGTTGATGTACGTGTATAAGTATATTTAATAGTGTTCTATTGATCTTTGTTAGCATGTACGAGTGAATCTATAGATAAGTGTTTAGATGTAAGAATCAGTGGGTTTTTAGAAACTGGTATTGGTGTGTCAATGGTTTCAAATATGGTAATCCATATTTTATAATGAGTGTTGAAAGGTTATACTAGTGTATGATAAGATGTATCAGATTGTCACGTGGATGATATCACCAGTGATGTCATCAATGATGTCATTTGATATGTCATCAGTGATGTCATCAGTGATGTCACTGACCATGTCATGAATGATGTAATATGTGACATCACCAGCAGTGGATTGCGGTCGCGCGAGTTACACTTAGTACAACTAACTATAACGGAGGAATTTCAATGGTTTTGTACGAGTGAAATGTCCAGCTAACTATAACGTCCCTGAAACCTATGTGTATTTCAGTGAATTTCAAAGGTTTTTTAAATGCTAATTCCTAACTATAACATGTCTGAAACCTATGATTTTTTCAGTGAATTTCAAAGGTTTTTTAAATGCCAATTTTTAAATGTATTAATTGTTATATATTTATTTTTTGATACTGGTTTACTACATTTTTTTAAACTATTTATTTTTAGATATTTTATTTTTTAAATTACCTTATAATTACATTAAACATTACATTACAAAATATATATTCTCAGAAAGAATTACTTTAGTTTAAATACTTTGCAAATAGGCAATAGACTTTTAAGTACAGTAGTTACAGTTGTTGCAATGGGCAACACAATTTCAAACACAATGCAACATTGAACTCAATTTGAATCTCTAGTTAAATGAAATTGGTTACTTTATGGATTACTTTTCGAACCACAGCACTGGATCCTAGATTCATTTCTTGGACATCTCCTTTAAACAGTTGAGTAAAAGCGCTTTAGTTACAGTAGTGATTTTTAAGGAATATTATTTTATTTTAAAAGTTGATCACCAATGTTATCCTTTGGGAGGAAATTCACTTAGCAGGTAAGTAGTGTTTTTTTACTTTATCTTACTCAGTGGTGGATCCTGGTCCAGCACTGGTGCATCTCCTGTAAACAGTTGAAAGAATGCGTTTAAGTCATACAGGCGATTTTTAAGGAATATGTTTAGTTTGTGAAAATATACACTTAGAAACTTTTCTGGTGAAAACCAGACAATGGATTCCTATGGAATGAAATACAAGTTAATGGTAAGTACGGTTAGAATTACTTTTCAGGGTCAGTGCTGGGCTAAAAGATGCAGCACTGGGTTCTCGTCTGATAACAGGTGAGTAAATCGGAATTCATTGTTCGGATGATTTTAGGTGAATATTTTAAAGTTCCAAAACTCCACACTTAGAAGAATTTCCAAGTGAAACCAGTCAATGTTAGCCTATGGAAGGACATTCAAGTTACTGGTAAGTATGGTTAGAATTACTTTTCAGGATCAGTACTGAGCTCAAAGATGCAGCACTGAGGTCTCTCCTGATAACAGGTGAGTAAATCAGAATTCGTAGTTCTGCTGATTTTTTAGGAATATTTTAAAGTTCCAAAACTCCAAACAAGAGTTTCCAAGTACAACCAGTCAATGTTACCCTATGGAAGGAAATTCACTTAGCAGGTAGGTAGTGTTATCGTTACTTTGTCTTACTCAGTGGTGGATTCTGGATCCAGCACTGGTGCATCTCCTGTAAAAAGTTGAAAGAATGCGTTTAAGTCGTACAGGTGATTTTAAGGAATATTTTTAGTTTGTGAAAATAGATACTTAGAAACTTTTCTGGTGAAAACCAGACAATGGATTCCTATGGAAGGAAATATAAGTTAATGGTAAGTACGGTTAGAATTACTGTTCAGGGTCAGTGCTGGGCTAAAAGATGCAGCACTGGGTACTCTCCTGATAACAGGTGAGTAAATCAGAATTCGTTGTTCAGTTGATTTTAGGTGAATATTTAAAAGTTCCAAACTCCACACTTAGAATTTCCAAGTGAAACCAGTCAATGTAAGCCTATGGAGGGAAATTCAAGTTACTGGTAAGTATGGTTAGAATTACTTTTCAGGATAAGTACTGGGCTCAAAGATGCAGCACTGAGGTCTCTCCTGATAACAGGTGGGTAAATCGGAATTCGTAGTACATCCTAAGCGCAACAGAGCTGCGTAGCAGAGAGATGTAAAAAGGAGCACAATATGCAACACCTCTCTGCAATGCAGCGCAGTGGTGCTTCTGGGAAGCACCTGGTGAGCTACTTGGCCCCCATGGTCCCTCAGGTTTGAAGTGGAATTTTTTCCCCAACTTAAAACGCGCCACAGGGCGTGTTTGCACACATCACGTCAGGCCCCGTCCCCTCCCTTCACCACTGTGTAAACGCGCCATGTCACCATTTTAAGTTGAGAGATTAAGTCCCCTTCAATCCTAAGGGTCCTAGGGTCAAACTAGCCCACTAGGTACCTCCAGTAAGCGCCACATAGCTGAGTTGCAGAGAGGTGGAAAAAGGGGCATGGCCTCTGAACACCTAACTGCAACGCAGCTCCCTGGTGCATACTGGAGATACCTGTTGGGCTATTTGGCCCTCAGGGACCCTCAGTATTGAAAGAGAATTAATTCCCCAACTTAAAACGCGCCACGGGGTGTATTTGCACAGTGGTGAATTGGGGCGTGGCCTGAGGTGACATGTCTGCAAACACGCCCTGTGGTGCCTTTTAGGTTAGAGAATGTATTCCTTCTCAATCCTGTGGGTCCCTGGGGGTCAACTAGCCCACCAGACACCTCCAGTACGCACCAGGGGGGTGCGTTGCAGTGAGGTGTTCTGAGGCCACTCCCCTTTAAACAACACTCTGCAACACAGCTCCGTGGCGCTTACTGAAGGTACCTGGTTGGCTAGTTGGCCCCAAGGGACCCTCAGGATTGACAAGGAATTAATTCCCCAACTTAAACCACGGCACAGGGTATGTTTGCACACATGTGAACTCAGGCCCCTCCCCCTCCCTTCACCACTGTGCAAACGCACCCCGTGGCATGTTTTAAGTTGGGGGATTAACTTCTCTTGAATACTGAGGGTCCCTGGGGTGCAACTAGCCCACCAGCTACCTCCAGTAAGCGCCACAGGGCTGCGTTGCAGAGAGGTGTAAAAAAGGGCGCCGCCTCAGAACACCTCTCTGCAATGCAGCCCCCTGGTGTATACTGGAGGTTCCTAGTGGGCTAGTTGGCCCCCAGGGACCCCCAGTATTCAAGGGGAATTTGTTCCCTCTCTACAAACGGGGCTGGCCCTCTCTGTTGGGGATCGTGGGGGGGCCCCAATTTCCCCAAGGTCCCGCCGAATCCCTGCCCCCTGTCGGAGCTGGCATTGCTTTTCCACATGGGGAGCTGTGAAGATGCGGCTCCCGACGTGGAAAAGCAATCGTCTTGGATATTGAGAAGAGAGAGCAGGTTTCCCTGCTCTCTCTTCCAAATACCAAAGCAGTTTGCTAAGGCAGGGTGGGAGCCGCGAGGCTCCCGCCCTGCCATAGCAAACAGCAGTATCCCGGGGTGGGCACCCTGGGACACTGCAGGAGCTGGGCCTGGAGGGCGGTGGTCCCCGGGGCCATCGGGGCTCCAGGAGGGGGGCCGCGTGGTCCCCCCTCCCACCATATATAAAGCCCCGGGGGTGGTGGTCCCCGGGGCTGGGGTGGCCATCACGGACCCCCTTATTTTGAATATTAGAGCCCCGGGGAGGTGGCGGTACCCGGGGCTGCAGGGGGGATGAGCCCGCCCACCAATATTGTGATAAAGCCCGGGGGTGGCGGTCCCCGGGGCTTGTGGGGACCTTTGAGCTCCCGACCTATTATTTATTTTAAAAGCCCCTGGCGGCCCCGGGGCTGGGGGGGCTATGAGCCTCCCCAACATTTTCTCATGAAGCCCCGGGGGGTGGTGGTCCCCACGGCTGGGGGGGCCCTTTGGGCCCCCCACCCAATTCTTTCCTTGCCCCCGGGATTTGGCCCTCCCGGGTGCTAATTATCACTGAAGCGCAGAAGCCTTCGCTTCTTTTTTAAAAAAAATGTCGGCTGAAATTCACGCTAGGTGAACGTATCTTGCCAATTTTCTTTTGGGACAAAATGCTATTTTGGGCCCTGAGGGTCCATGTGGGACCTCCTGAGCAGACCTAGGGGGTCAGTTTTTTTTTACCCGGCCCCCTTTTTCAGTTTTGCGCGTTTGTTTCTTAGGTTTATTATGCCTCGGTTCTACCAAGGCAGGACATGGCTGCCAACAATTCCTGATTTGGAGTGTTGATAGCCAACTAGAATACAGCTCATGCACGGCAGGGTACGCTTAGGGTGTGCGGATCTGGCGCGGCCATAGATATATATATATACATGTAAAGGTAATTTTCTCAGGAACTACTGAACGGATTTACACCATTTAAGCAAAAGGCATGAGTCTGAACTGAGGACTACCTCTTTGCCAAATTTGGTGTAAATCCGTTCATCAGTTCGATCTGTAGCTGCATCAAAAGGTCCTATGGAAAATTACATGGGGAAAACACGTTTTGGGACCCCGCTTTTTCTCAGCCCCCGATTCACGAATCATCCCGAGTATTTCAGGATAGGAGCGGGCCGGAGCTGATAATTAGTTTTGAAAAATTTGCGAAGATTCATCAACCGGCGCCAAAGTTATTCCAAATAGAATGTTGCAAATTTCCTATGGAAAATAGGTCTTAACTATAACTACCTACTATATAGTATTTCGTATTTATCTTCCTTAGTATTTGTTAAATTTTGTTCCTCTTATACATTTTTACCATTAATGTACACGTATTTACTGACATCTTTTTATTTTTAAATGTATTTTCATATTTTTATGTTGTTAGGTATTTACTTTTTTAAGTTTTAGAAATTGGAATGGTATATCTAATACTTTTCCTGCTTTTGATTATGTTTGAGTGGAAATACTAAATCTAACCCCTTGAAAGTCTTACACTTTCCCTGATTTTGCTTAGATTAGAGTGGGACTAGTAAATGCAGCCCCTCTAAGCTCCAACACTTTCCCTAGTGTTGCTTAGATTACAGTGAGAATAATAAATCTAACCGATCCAAAGTCTAATAATTTTTCAACTGTTGCATTGACAGGAGAAGGATTAGTACATCTAATCTCTCCAAATTCTAACTATGTCCCTAGTGTTGCTCAGATTGGAGTGGTAATAGTAAATCTAACCCTTCCAAAGTCCAAAACTTTCCCTGGTGTTGCTCACCTTGGAGTGGGTATAGTAATTATAACGCCTCCAAATTGCAACACTTTCCTTACTTTTGCTTCAAGTTGGATATAGAATTTTAAGTCTAACTTCTTTAAAGTATTTTGCTACTTTTGTTTATTGTCAATTGTAGTTATTTTATTATTTTGTCTTTTTCTTTAATATTCACCTTATTTATTTAAAAAGAATGTCAATTTATATTGAAAATTTATTTAATATATGTTTTTAATTTTACTTGCTAATTATTGTTACTTTTTGTAATGTAATTTTTTTAAATTGTTTAAATAGTTTTTATATTTTATAAAGTGTATATATTCCATTCAGTAATTCTTTATTCAGCCAAATAGGCCATATTAGACCAAAAAAACCAGCATTGTGCAACATCCTGAGACAACATCATGAAAAATTTCCACAATTCAAACATCAAAGGAACAAAATTCATAGGAACTGCAAGATACCTTATTGACGAGTATCTGCAACTAAAAATAAATGCATAAGGTACACTTGCAGAACATTAAATGTGCAAATTGTCAATGAGAAAAACAACAATTAAAACAATAAAACGTTTAAAAGAAAAACAAGTGTGCCAATCATGTAAAATAAATGAATCACAACCTTAAGTAATATATTAGCCCTCCATAGTTCTCCTAGTAGCTTTTGAGAAAGAGCATATTCTAAAACAGAAATTTGGAGTGCTTAACAATTGCAGATGGTGCAGCGTTTCATTGCATCTGCAAAGACTGAGAGTTTTTAACAAAGGCTTTATAAATTGCATTTGTTCATGTTTGTGATAGGTGCAAAAACATATAATGCAACCAAGACTGTTTAGAGAGATTATCATAAGGGCAAATTGTTGCGGAGCTCCCGAAGTTAGAACAAGAACCAGCAAAATACAAAAGCCACCATACTGTAATAGACCTAAACTGAAAAAGCAAAGATCGTTCCCAATGAGTTAATTCAAGCCCAAGATAAAATAAAAAGGCCCAGGGGAAGCAAGCAACCTATAATAAAGTGAAACTGTGCTTTTCGTACTCTCCAGTGCAAATCTCCTTTCTTCACAAAACTGAAGACATGAACCCTTAACTATTAATTAATCCTCTCTCTTTATAGCTGTAGGTGAAAAACGAGGGAAGACAACCCCAAAGACTTCAACAGTATTATGTATGAAACTCAGCCAGAGTATAGCACATCCTTTTTCCAGGGCAAGACAATCCAAAATAATATGTCTGGATAACTTGGCATGGGGATTCACCCAGATACTAATCGAGCAAAAAGGATGTCAAGTGGACTATGTCCTCAGTGTATTGCTGATCAAGCTCTGCATGGCCAATATTGCTCAAAGCTGTTGGAGGGAGATGTAAACACCTACAGCAAATACGGGTTTCTTCAGTTTGAAGTGAGAAAGCCAAGGGGTACCACGAACCATGTTTTGCTCCAGGGATACATTGGGCATTGCACACTTTCAACAATATTTTTTTTTTTACCTTGGAGTGAGGGACTGGAAAGATTAAAAACAGCTCCCACCGAGCTGCTGAGTTTAAAGCAACACGAGGTCACTTGTGAATGCCAAATGCCTGCAGAGTACAAAGTGATTCCCAAATAACTAAACTTCTTAACACCAACCATAACGTATCTGTTAAAAATGAGTCTGCTTACGGTGCTTTTGCCAGGGCCCAAAGCCATGATTTGGGACTTGCTGCAGTTTGTGGTCAGGTCTATTCACCTGTTTGCTGCTTCGAACGTTCAGCGCCAGTGCTGAACATTCGAAGAAACGGGTGCAGCCGCGTCGGCCGTTGGACGTGCGCAACACCAGGGAGGTAGCTCGCGTGACGTCCAACGGCCGACGGCAGCAGCGAAGGGGTTAAGAGCACAAAATGGTCCACTAGCTCACATAAAGCTTTTGGTGTGCGCACTAGTAGGACTGCATCATCCTCATTTAACAACATGGGTACCTGGACTCCGGTGATTCTAGGGGTGTCAACAAGTCTGGATGTCAAGTGGGGGGCAGAGATCATTACTGTATATAACAAAAAGTAAAGGGGCCAATATGCATTCTTGGCACACTCCACGTTTAAAAGAAACCTCAGGCAGCATGAGTCCCTCAGGTCCCTCAGGCTTGAAGTGGAATTTCTTCCTTAACTTAAAACGCGCCACAGGGCGTGTTTGCACACATCACATCAGGCCCCGTCCCCTCCCTTCACCTCTGTGTAAACGCGCCATGTCACCATTCTAAGTTGAGAGATTAAGTCCCCTTCAATCCTAAGGGTCCTAGGGTCAAACTAGCCCACTAGGTACCTCCAGTAAGCGCCACAGAGCTGAGTTGCAGAGAGGTGTAAAAAGGGGCATGGCCTCTGAACACCTAACTGCAACGCAGCTCCCTGGTGCATACTGGAGATACCTGTTGGGCTATTTGGCCCTCAGGGACCCTCAGTATTGAAAGAGAATTAATTCCCCAACTTAAAACGCGACACGGGGCGTATTTGCACAGTGGTGGATTGGGGCGTGGCCTGAGGTGACATGTCTGCAAACACGCCCTGTGGTGCCTTTTAGAAGAGAGAATTAATTCCTCCTCAATCCTGTGGGTCCCTGGGGGTCAACTAGCCCACCAGACACCTCCAGTATGCACCAGGGGGGTGCATTGCAGTGAGGTGTTCTGAGGCCACGCCTCTTTTTACAACACTCTGCAACACAGCTCCGTGGCGCTTACTGGAGGTACCTGGTGGGCTAGTTGGCCCCGAGGGACCCTCAGGATTGACAAGGAATTAATTCCCTAACTTAAACCATGGCACAGGGTGTGTTTGCACACATGTGAACTCAGGCCCCTCCCCCTGCCATCACCACTGTGCAAACGCACCCTGTGGCACGTTTTAAGTTGGGGGATTAACTTCCCTTGAATACTGAGGGTCCCTGGGGTGCAACTAGCCCACCAGCTACCTCCAGTAAGCGCCACAGGGCTGCGATGCAGGGAGGTGTAAAAAGGGGCGCCGCCTCAGAACACCTCTCTGCAATGCAGCCCCCTGGTGTATACTGGAGGTTCCTAGTGGGCTAGTTGGCCCCCAGGGACCCCCAGTATTCAAGGGAATTTGTTCCCTCTCTACAAACGGGGCTGGCCCTCTCTGTTGGGGATCGTGGGGGGGCCCCAATTCCCCCAAGGTCCCACCGGATCTCCGCCTCCTGTCAGAGCTGGCATTGCTTTTCCACATGGGGAGCTGTGAAGATGCAGCTCCCCATGTGGAAAAGCAATCGTTTTGGATATTTAGAAGAGAGAGCAGGTTTCCCTGCTCTCTCTTCCAAATACCAAAGCAGTTTGCTATGGCAGGGTGGGAGCCGCGAGGCTCCCGCCCTGCCATAGCAAACAGCAGTATCCCGGGGTGGGCACCCTGGGACACTGCAGGAGCTGGGCCTGGGGGGGTGGTGGTCCCCAGGGCCATCAGGGGCTCCAGGAGGGGGGCCGTATGGTCCCCCCTCCCACCATTTCTAAAACCCCAGGGGGTGGTGGTCCCCGGGGGCTGGGGTGTCCATCACGGACCCCCTTATTTTGAATATTAGAACCCCGGGGAGGTGGCGGTACCCGGGGCTGCAGGGGGGATGAGCCCCCCACCAATATTGTGATAAAGCCCCGGGGGTGGCGGTCCCCGGGGCTTGGGGGGGCCTTTGAGCTCCCCACCCATTATTTATTTTAAAAGCCCCTGGCGGTCCCCGGGGCTGGGGGGCAATGAGCCTCCCCAACATTTTCTCATGAAGCCCCGGGGGGGTGGTGGTCCCCAGGGCTGGGGGGGCCCTTTGGGCCCCCCACCCAATTCTTTCCTTGCCCCCGGGATTTGGCTCTCCCGGGTGCTAATTATCACTGAAGCGCAGAAGCCTTCGCTTCTTTTTTTTTAAAATGTCGGCTGAAATTGACGCTAGGTGAACGTATCTTGCCAATTTTCTTTTGGGACAAAATGCTATTTTGGGCCCTGAGGGTCCTTGTGGGACCTCCTGAGCAGACCTAGGGGGTCAGGGTTTTTTTACCCTGCCCCCTTTTTGAGTTTTGCGTGTTTGTTTCTTAGGTTTATTGTGCCTCGGTTCTACCAAGGCAGAACATGGCTGCCAACAATTCCTGATTTGGAGTGTTGACAGCCAACTAGAATACAGCTCATGCACGGCAGGGTACGCTTAGGGTGTGCGGATCTTGCGCGGCCATAGATATATATATATATACATTTAAAGGTAATTTTCTCAGGAACTACTGAACGGATTTACACCATTTAAGCAAAAGGCATGAGTCTGAACTGAGGACTACCTCTTTGCCAAATTTGGTGTAAATCCGTTCATCAGTTCGATCTGTAGCTGCATCAAAAGGTCCAATGGAAAATTACATGGGGAAAACACGTTTTAGGACCCCCCTTTTTCTCGGCTCCTGATTCACGAATCATCCCGAGACTTTCAGGATATGAGCGGACCGGAGCTGATAATTAGTTTTGAAAAATTTGCGAAGATTCATCAACCGGCGCCAAAGTTATTCCAAATAGAATGTTGCAAATTTCCTATGGAAAATAGGTCCTAACTATAACTACCTACTATATAGTATTTTGTATTTATCTTCCTTAGTATTTGTTAAATTTTGTTCCTCTTATACATTTTTACCATTAATGTACATGTATTTACTGACATCTTTTTATTTTTAAATGTATTTTCATATTTTTATGTTGTTAGGTATTTACTTTTTTAAGTTTTAGAAATTGCAATGGTATATCTAATACATTTCCTGCTTTTGATTATGTTTGAGTGGAAATACTAAATCTAACCCCTTGAAAGTCTTACACTTTCCCTGATTTTGCTTAGATTAGAGTGGGACTAGTAAATGCAGCCCCTCTAAGCTCCAACACTTTCCCTAGTGTTGCTTAGATTACAGTGAGAATAATAAATCTAACCGATCCAAAGTCTAATCATTTTTCAACTGTTGCATTGACAGGAGAAGGATTAGTACATCTAATCTCTCCAAATTCTAACTATGTCCCTAGTGTTGCTCAGATTGGAGTGGTAATAGTAAATCTAACCCTTCCAAAGTCCAAAACTTTCCCTGGTGTTCCTCACCTTGGAGTGGGTATAGTAATTATAACGCCTCCAAATTGCAACACTTTCCTTACTTTTGCTTCAAGTTGGATATAGAATTTTAAGTCTAACTCCTTTAAAGTATTTTGCTACTTTTGTTTATTGTCAATTGTAGTTATTTTATTATTTTGTCTTTTTTCTTTAATATTCACCTTATTTATTAAAAAAGAATGTCAATTTATATTGAAAATGTATTTAATATATATTTTTTAATTTTACTTGCTAATTATTGTTACTTTTTGTAATGTAATTTTTTTAAATTGTTTAAATAGTTTTTATATTTTATAAAGTGTATATATTCCGTTCAGTAATTCTTTATTCAGCCAAATAGGCCATATTAGACAAAACAAAACAGCATTGTGCAACATCCTGAGACAACATCATGAAAATTTTCCACAATTCAAACATCAAAGGAACAAAATTCATAGGAACAGCAAGATACCTTATTGACGAGTATCTGCAACTAAAAATAAATGCATAAGGTACACTTGCAGAACATTAAATGTGCAAATTGTCAATGAGAAAAACAACAATTAAAACAATAAAACGTTTAAAAGAAAAACCAGTGTGCCAATCATGTAAAATAAATGAATCACTACCTTAAGTAACATATTAGCCCTCCATCGTTCTCCTAGTAGCTTTTGAGAAAGAGCATATTCTAAAACAGAAATTTGGAGTGCTTAACAATTGCAGATGGTGCAGCGTTTCATTGCATCTGCAAAGACTGAGAGTTTTTAACAAAGGCATTATAAATTGCATTTGTTCCTGTTTGTAATGGGTGCAAAAACATATAATGCAACCAAGACTGTTTAGAGAGATTATCATAAGGGCAAATTGTTGCGGAGCTCCCGAAGTTAGAACAAGAACCAGCAAAATACAAAAGCCACCATACTGTAATAGACCTAAACTGAAAAAGCAAAGATCGTTCCCAATGAGTTAATTCAAGCCCAAGATAAAATAAAAAAGGCCCAGGGGAAGCAAGCAACCTACAATAAAGTGAAACTGTGCTTTTCGTACTCTCCAGTGCAAATCTTCTTTCTTCACAAAACTGAAGACATGAACCCTTAACTATTAATTAATCCTCTCTCTTTATAGCTGTAGGTGAAAAACGAGGGAAGACAACCCCAAAGACTTAAAAAGTATTATGTATGTAACTCAGCCAGAGTATAGCACATCCTTTTTCCAGGGCAAGACAATCCAAAATAATATGTCTGGATAACTTAGCGTGGGGATTCACCCAGATACTAATCGAGCAAAAAGGATGTCAAGTGGACTATGTCCTCAGTGTATTGCTGATCAAGCTCTGCATGGCCAATATTGCTCAAAGCTGTTGGAGGGAGATGTAAAAACCTACAGCAAATACGGGTTTCTTCAGTTTGAAGTGAGAAAGCCAAGGGGTACCACGAACCATGTTCTGCTCCAGGGATACATTGGGCATTGCACACTTTCAACAATTATTTTTTTTTACCTTGGAGTGAGGGACTGGAAAGATTAAAAACAGCTCCCACCGAGCTGCTGAGTTTAAAGCAACACGAGGTCACTTGTGAATGCCAAATGCCTGCAGAGTACAAAGTGATTCCCAAATAACTAAACTCCTTAACACCAACCCAAACGTATCTGTTAAAAATGAGTCTGCTTACGGTGCTTTTGCCAGGGCCCAAAGCCATGATTTGGGACTTGCTGCAGTTTGTGGTCAGGTCTATTAACCTGTTTGCTGCTTCGAACGTTCAGAGCCAGTGCTGAACTTTCGAAGAAACGGGTGCGGCTGCGTCGGCCTTTGGACGTGCGCAGCACCAGGGAGGTAGCTCGCGTGACGTCCAACGGCCGACGGCAGCAGCAAAGGGGTTAAGAGCACAAAATGGTCCACTAGCTCACATAAAGCTTTTGGTGTGCGCACTAGTAGGACCGCATCATCCTCATTTAACAACGTGGGTACCTGGACTGATTCTAGGGGTGTCAACAAGGCTGGATGTCAAGTGGGGGCAGAGATCATTACTGTATATAACAAAAAGTAAAGGGGCCAATATGCATCCTTGGCACACTCCACGTTTAAAAGAAACCTCAGGCAGCATGTCACCTTTCGAGCGAATGCACATCGTAGTTTCAAATCGACATGCAATCGACATGCAAGTAATACAGAAAGTTGATCTGGGGAGCCTCAGTCCCAAGTTCCAACAGCATTAGTCACAGTTTTGATCTGTTCACTGAGTCAAAGGCTGTGGAAAGGTCCATAAACCCAAGATGCAGGGGGAAGCTCTTAGCCATAATAGAAACGGTCGCAGACCTGGAGGCAGTAGCAGTGTTTTGAAGCAGCAGAGGGGCACACGAATCCGGGAGAACCACGCTCCCCAGAAGACAGCGGGGCCACGACCAGCTACACCACCATGCCCAGGCACAGGTGCCTAAATACTTCTTGCGTTTCCCACTTCGCGGGAAATGCTCGCAGACCTGGAGGCAGTAGCAGTGTTTTGAAGCAGCAGAGGGGCACACGAATCCGGGAGAACCACGCTCTCCAGAAGACAGCAGGGCCACGACCAGCTACACCGCCACGCCCATGCACAGGTGCCTAAATACCTCTCGCGTTTTACAAGAATCCGGGAGAACCCCGCTCCCGAGAAGACAGTGGGGCCACGATCAGCTACACCGCCACACCCACACATAGGTGTATTTAACCAGCATCCTATTTCTGTCCCGTGAGACACGTGCGGGCGCGCGCTGGGCGAAGCCTGGGCCAAGGGCAGGCCTGTTTGAGCCAGTCCGAGGCCGGGTGATGACGGGATGGGCCCACCCCTTTATCTTCACCGCAAAAGTCCAAGTTAAGGTTGATGTGATTTAATTTTGTTTGTTTCAGCCCTCAACCCTCGACAGGGCTTTGTAGTGCCCGCTTTATTTCATTGCCCTTGATTAAAAGTACTGTGGCTTCTAAATCTGTTATGGCGGGCACAAAAGTGGGAAAGGGTAGAAAATCGATCCCTGGTGGGTCGTTTCTTGGAACTCTTGACCAATTTCTCAATAGGGTATCGTCTATGCTGGCCCACCAGATAGACATTACCGAAAAAAGGCTATCTCTGGATCCCAATTTCAACAAGCGGTCTTCTCTGGGTCGGTTGGCACAGGTCTCATCACCTATTAGGTTGGCATCACCTGAAACATCTAACAGGGGGGTGGTGGAGAGGGTCCTCCTCACCAGGTGCAAATAGAAATAAGACCTCAGGAATCCTTAGTTGGGGAGGACGCTTTATCTCCTGTGCAGGATTCATCGGCGACCAGGATTGAAGCCCCGGGCCCTACCTCCAGGAACCTCCAAACTCGCTCCGCAACCAGTCAAAAGAGTGGTGCAGAGGCTGCGGTAGCATCAGCCAAAAGGAAGCGGGGGCGCACCCATGAACAAAAGGAAGGCAAAAATGCAAAAATGTAATGGCGGGGAAAGGACCAATTGCCAACGGTCGTTGTGAGTCCATCAGCGGACCAGCGGCCAGATCATGCATCTAGGGCATCCTCAGACTTTAATGATGCCTGCCACACGGACCTGGGTGAAGATTTCTGGGTCAAAATGGAAAATATATTTGTCAAAACTTGTGGCCCTTTGCACGACAGACTGAATGCCATTGAAAATAGACTCACATGCCTGGAACAATTGCACTCTGTCGTCCTAGGAGAGGGGGTGGTTTTTGATTCATTAGCAACTAAGGACATTCTAGTGAAGCCATCTGGGTTGAATAATGTTTCCTGTAACCCCCCGGTATTGCCAACAGACAAGCCCATAGACCCGCTACCCCAGAGACTCCAGGCGCGGAGTCAGGGGGATTTAGCTGGTGAGGGCAACGTTGGGCATACAGAGAGGCATAGACCCCTTGAGTGGGCGAGGGGTGGTGGGCTCGCTAATCCTCATTCTATTCCTTCCAGGAGTGTAACTCTGAATCCCCCATCCTCTATTATAGAAACTAATTCTCTGGATCCTCCACCTGAGTCCGCCCCGTATGTTGTTGTCCTTGCTGGAGTGCCAGCCCTGGGCCAAGAGAGCAGGGAGGATTATGCCATCCTTAAGAATAAATGTATACAGTGACTCAACTATAATAGGCCACTGCCACTGCACGAATCGAGTGAAATTGTTTTTGCACGGCGTGAAAGTTGGATAGGGCCACGGGTGAAAAAACATAGAGGGAGACTGTATAGTCGTAAATTTCAGAGATAGCAGGGTGGTGGACTATATCTCTAACTGGGCCCCAGGGTGTTCCGGATCACAAGTTCAATCTCTTCACCTGACTTATTTCTATCCCACGTCAAACAGGGTGAGAGGGTCACAGAACAGGGGTGACCAGGGTATTCTGGACCCTAGACCTTATGATACCCGGATCCCCTGGATGAGGAATAATAACAACGGCCCTAGGAGCGATCTGCTTGCCCTCACCAATAGATTCAGTGTGTTAGACCAACTTGATTGACGCCCCTCCTCGGGTGGAGTGGAGGGGCAGTCTATTGCTGCCTTGGAGGTTGAGGATGGGCCCATAGACAGTGAGCCACCTAAGTCAGGGAAATCACTCCCTACAAACACACCAGAGGAGGGACCTGTTCGGGGGGACAGCTTGAACCTAGTGGTCTCCGAAAACAGGGTGCGGTTGGGAAAGGATTCTATTAAAATTCTCTCCTGGAATATGCCTGGAATTAAAAACAAACTGTTGTGCCCAGACTGGGGAGCTTTTGTGGAAAGTAATGATGTCTGCCGATTCCAGGAAACTTGGGCACTGGTAGGCAAAGAAAGGCGCGGGTACTCAACCTTCAGCGAACCGGCAGTTAAGAAGGGGAGGGGTAGACCCTCTGGGGGCCTCAGCATTTGGGTCGGCACACATCTGGGGGCTCAGGCTGTCCAGGTTCCCACTGAGTCCCGAAATGTTCAATGTGTGTTACTTACACTCCCTGGAAACAGGCAAGCTGCGCTAATTAATATCTACGCGAGACCCACTGTAAGTGGGAAGGAGTCTCCAACTATAGATCAACTTGTGCAGTTCATTCCAACTCTGGACCCAGCAGTAACATTAATTGTGGGTGGTGATTTTAATTGCCAGTTCCAGCCACTCACTGATTCATCCCACGACGGCCAAGACGAAGAGGACCAGCTCTGGCTCATCCCGGAACAGCAGATTCCGGTGGTGAGAGCATGGACCCCTTTGGTCTTAAAAATTAATTCCCTCACTCTTTCGACCTCTATCAGAGCCTGTAATGGGAGGACTAACTCAGATAGACCAGCCCAAATGACATTTAATAGGGAGGGCCAAAATTCCATCCTGGATTATATCCTGGTGGAAGCTAGAACCTGGGGTATGGTCTCAGACTTCAAAATCTTTCTTAGGAAAGACAGTGATCACAATCCCCTGGTCATGTATCTGAAACCTGGGAGCCTGGGCCTGTCTAACCCAGGTTCCGATCCAAATGTAATCGCCCCTCCGCTATCCTTAACTAATAATAGGCAGAGAGTTAAGTGGCCATATATATTGGGTTCTCCTAACAAACTGGCTGACGTCTACCAAAGGGCCCTGCCCTACCTTTGTGGTATGGCGAAGGTGGAGGAAATTCCAATAGTCAGCAAGGAGCCCCTAATCATCCACCAGGGGCTCATGCGGGACCTTGGTGATGTGTTCTACCCAGAGGGGAGATCTAAGGTAAAAACAGCCACAGTCCAACCATGGTACAACACCAATTGTAGGAAAGCTAAAAATGAACTGGTCTGTGCGGTCAGGCTCCAGGATAAAGACAAGTTCAAGCTTTATCGGCGTTTGTACAAGTTGGCAACAAAGAGGGCTAGGAAGGAGTGGGAGGCGGACAATTGGGAAGATTTAAGAACTGCACTCAAGGCCAAAGACTCTAAATCCTTTTGGTCAATTGTTAGTTGTGGGAGCAAGGAAGGGACACTGACGAATGAACCCAATATAGCTGCTTCGGCTTGGGAGATACATTTTAGGGGGTTGTACTCCCTCCTGAGCAATGACGAACAAGAGGCCCCTCTCCCATGCCCCCCCCATGAGTATCGACTGGAGGGGGCCTGGGAGATCACACCTGCGGAGGTTGAGTCTGCCATTCTGAACCTGTCCCCAAATAAAGCCCCTGGCTTGGACAAGCTACCGGGTGACCTGAACTGTTCAGAGCCGAACATATGGGTCCCCTATCTCTGTGTTTTATATACTGCCATTCTAAAAGGCATGGATCCTCCGGACTCATGGCGGGGTGCCGAAATCGTCCCTATTTATAAAAAAGTTTGCCCTTTGAAACCGTCCAACTATAGGCCAATTAGCCTTAACACCTTCAGCGCGGCGCAAATTTTCACGCTGTGCTGAAGGTTCTAAAAACGGGCGTGGCCGTGACGGAACGGTTCCGTCGTAAGCACAGCCCAACCGGCGCTCGTGACGGAACCGTTCCGTCACAAGCATCGAAGGGGTTATAGATGTCACCCAAAAACTGATGGGATGCATCATCCTGGGCAGAATACAGACTTGGATGGAAAAACATGAGGTCTTGTCTACTTATCAGGCTGGTTTCAGGCAGGGAACATCAACTGTGGACCAGTTATTTAGACTCCAGGTTCTATACTGGAGAACAGTGACTGTAAAGGGTGGGAGCCTCTACATGATCTTTGTAGACTTGCGGTCAGCGTTTGACCTGGTGCCCAGAGCTAAACTTTGGAAGGTGTTACATGAGTTGGGTTTACCAGGTTACCTCCTCAATGTTCTAGCTAGGCTCCACACCGATAACTTCGCCCAGGTGAGGTGCAGAAGGCAGGGTGAACTGTCTCCATGTTTCCCAGTCAGGCAGGGTGTCCGCCAGGGCTGAGTACTGACGCCCACCCTTTTTTGCCTGTACATCAACGGCCTGGTAGATCACCTGCTTGGGATCGGAAACATAGACGCCCCGAGGCTAGTCACGGGCCGGGTGCCCGCTTTGATGTTCGTGGACGACACTTTGCTGTTGTCCAAGACATCGACGGGCATCCAGCGTACCCTGGATGGCTTCGCGGACTTTTGTGTCTCGCGGGGATTGGAGATTAACCTGGATAAAACCACGTTTATGATCTTCAGTCCCCTGAGGCAGACACGCCCCAACCCGCTGTTGGGAGGAACTCCTCTAGAGAGAGTTAAAACCTTTGAATATTTGGACATTACCCTGGGTGAACATTTCCAGTGGGATCCGCAGTTGGCCAAAGCTGCACTTAAACTAACAAGAGTGATGGGGGGGATGCAGGAGCTCCACAGAGAGTCTATGTTCAAACCGGTGGCCCCAGTCATAGAAATTTATAGTGTGCAGGCCAGAGCAGCAGCCCTTTATGGGGCCGAACTCTGGGGGCATCAAAACTCCCCCAGTTTAGTGAAGGTTGAACACACCTTTCTAAGAAACATATTGGGCCTCCCTGTGAGCACTCCCTTCGTCCCACTGCGTCTGGACCTAGGGTTGCTCCCCATTGAAGAGGTTATGTCATCATGCCCTCTAACATGTTGGAAAAGATTGTGGTCCGTCCCGGAACTTGTGTCCTATAGAAATGAATTCAGGGATATATGGGATGCCTTGAGAGGCAAGAACATTAGGTGGCTCTCTTATATAAAGTACATTAGTAGTAGGATAGGCTTACCTGAGCTTTGGGAGACCCCGGGTGTTGCCTGCCCGGAGATCACCAAGGCTGAGGTCATCCGCCATTATAAGAACTACAATTTAGCCACCCTTCAGACGAGTTCTGGAGTGGGAAGACTGACCACAGAGTTCCTTGAGGTCAAGGCAGAATATAAAAGGGAAGAATTCTTGGACGTGGTATTCCCTGCACCAGCAAGAAAACTCTATATGCAATTCAGACTGGGCACTTTGACTCTTAGAGTTTTCTCTAGTAAATGGGACAAAAGCAACCAGAAAGAATGCCCCGTTTGTGGATATTCCTTTGAAAATGAAATACATGTCTTTTTCTTTCGGCCAGGGTATCAGGGCGCACGTAAGTACTGGCTAATCCCTATTTGTAGAAACTTGGGATTTCGCCAGTGCTCACGCGCAATGAGAGTCCTAAAATACGACACCCACCCCCCTGTTGTCTTTGCTGTGTCGCATTTCCTGAATGCAATGTGGCATCAGCGTAGGAAATTGATTAGCGCCTAGTATCTACTCCAGCCTCAATCAAATGTAAGTTTGATAATGAAATATAGTTTAATCTTATTTTACTATGTATTGATTCTTCTGTATACTTAATGTATTTTAGAAGCATTTCATATTTACTGTCTTAATATTTGTATTGTACATATTTTTATGTGCTTTTATGGTCCTTTGATGCCGAAATAAAGTTATCGAACAAACTAATATTTATTTATAATTGAACTCAAATGTAAGCACTGCTCCTTTGTTCCTAATCCACGGTGGAACCCTTACTGGAAGGACGACTGAATGTGTTACTCTTCGGACTACTCAAACAGGGGGTTATAAATCGCTCTCCCAATAATTTTGACTGTACTGTCTATGAGTGAAATTGGTCTGTAGCATTTGGGGGCCATGCAATCCCCCTTTTTAAAAATGGGAACTATGGTTAATAGGGACTAATAATGGGGAATATTCGTGTTCAGTGAGCTATTAAAAATGTAGGTGATCAACCGGCCCCATAACTCTACATTACATTTTAGGGGGTCAATCGGGATCCCGTCTGACCCAGTGCTTTCCCACCTCACACAATGGTAGGTTAAGTGGCAAAGAGCTTCACAGTTTTGTTCGTAGCAAAGCATCTAGTTCTGCATTCTCTTCTAGATGGTAGATGGTGGTAATGTGTAAGACCCAATACACCTTCATTTTTAAGGGCATGTTTGTAGGCCAGGCAAGTCGCCAAAACATGAAATTACCCTCTATGAGTAAACAGTAAAACCCACCTTATATTATGATTGTCCGCCGAACATTGCTTACCTATCCACTGTTGTACATTCACATTAGCCCGAGTAGGTTTTAAAAGAAATTGTCTCATGGCCAAAGTTAGGCTGCTGGAAGATAGCAACAAAGGGTCACCAGAAATTTTTGCCAGTTAACAAGTGGTTCTTTGTGCAGATTTAGAAGAGATACTAGGGCATCAGAGAGGTTGCTAAGTCTCCAGACCAGCCTACGGCAGTCACCAGAGAGGTGTGCTGGTAGATTTGCGGGTGTAGTTAGGGACCTATCTAGAGGGAGAAAACCGGTAATAGAGAGTGTTTTATGGTTGTTCCATTCCGTGTGCACAGCCCCCCACTACTAAATAAGGGAAAAAGGTTTCTAGACACAAAAATATAATTAATAGTAGATGGTCTATATGTAGAGGTCGGAACTCAACCTCAAACTTTTAAGACTGTGAAGGGTTTTACTGATCCGGTGGCTAGCCATAGACATAAAGTTTCATCAGTTCACTGGCGTGAGCAAATCACTCTATTCTTTCATAATAAAGTCCAATTAATAGAGAACAGTCTTCCTCTAACTTCTGTTTCAGATGTGACTTTTGGCTGTACGGGTCAGTTGGCTATACCGATTTCCTATGGTCTTTCGGAATTCAATACTATCTCCCCGGAAGACTCTAGGACAGCGAGTTCAAACCTCAAATTGGGCACTCCTAATGATCCTTGTCCTACTACCATGTTAGTTTTAGGAGTGGACATCATTAATACCATTCTGAACATGGTGTTGAATAAGTCCCTTGTCACTGCCACAGTGCCTTCTTGAGAAAGCTAAAATTGTTCCTATATTAAAAAATCCTATCGCAAATCCAGATGTACCATGCAATTATAGTCCAATTTCCCTTCTTTCAATCAATCAATCAATCATGCCATTTGTATAGCGCACTACTCACCCGGGAGGGTCTCAAGGCGCTTGGGGGGAGGGGTATGCTACTGCTCGAACAGCCAGGTCTTGAGTTGTTTCCTCAAGGCGAGATGGTCCTGGGTCAGCCGAAGATGGATGGGGAGGGAGTTCCAAGTCTTAGCAGCCAGGTAAGAGAAGGATCTTCCTCCGGGGTGGCTCTTCGGATGCGTGGTACGGCTGCGAGGGCGAGGCTGGTGGACCGTAGCTGGCGGGTGGGCGTGTAGCAGGTCAGGCGGTCGTTGAGGTACTTGGGGCCCAGGTCGTGGAGAGACTTGTGTGCGTGGGTGAGGAGCCGGAACGTGATCCTCTTGTCGACGGGGAGCCAGTGCAGGTTCCTCAGGTGGCTGGAGATGTGGCTGCGTCGGGGGACATCCAGGAAGAGTCGGGCGGAGGCGTTCTGGATGCGCTGGAGTCTTTTCTGTAGCTTGGCTGTGGTTCCGGCGTAGAGGGCGTTTCCGTAGTCCAGTCGGCTGGTGACGAGTGCCTGGGTGACAGTCTTCCTGGTCTCGGTCGGGATCCAGCGGAAGATCTTGCGAAGCATACGCAGGGTGTTGAAGCACGATGAGGAGACAGCATTTACTTGTCTGGTCATCGAGAGGGAGGGGTCCAGGATGAAGCCCAGGTTGCGTGCGTGGTCGGTTGGCTTGGGTGCGGTGCCCAGGGCTGGGGGCCACCAGGAGTCGTCCCAGGCGGAGGGCGAAGATCCCAGGATGAGGACTTCCGTCTTGTCCGAGTTCAGTTTCAGGCGGCTGTCCTTCATCCACTCGGCGACGTCTTTCATCCCTTCGTGTAGGCAGGTTCTGGCGGTGTCGGGGTCTCTGGTGAGGGAGAGGATCAGCTGGGTGTCGTCGGCGTAAGAGATGATGTTGAGGTTGTGCTGGCGTGCGATGGCTGCGAGAGGTTTCATGTAGATGTTGAAGAGGGTGGGGCTGAGTGAAGATCCTTGCGGGACGCCGCAGATGACTTCGGTGGCCTCGGAGCAAAACGGGGGGAGGCGGACTCTTTGTGTTCTTCCGGCGAGGAACGAGATGATCCACTCCAGTGCCTTCTCTTGGATACCGATGTTGCTGAGGCGCTGGACTAGGGTGCGGTGGCAGACCGTGTCGAATGCAGCGGAGAGGTCCAGGAGGATGAGGGCCACTGTTTCCCCCTTGTCGAGCAGGGTCCGGATGTCGTCGGTGGCTGCGATGAGGGCGGTCTCGGTGCTGTGGTTGGCTCTGAAGCTGGACTGCGAGGGGTCGAGGGATCCGTTTGTCTCGAGGAAGGCAGTCAGCTGTCTGTTGACGATCTTCTCGATGACTTTAGCAGGAAAAGGGAGGAGCGAGATGGGGCGGAAGTTTTTGAGATCGGTGGGGTCCGCTGTAGGTTTCTTCAGGAGGGCGCTGATCTCGGCGTGCTTCCAGCTCTCCGGGAAGGTGGCGGTGTTGAAGGAGGCGTTGATGATGTTCCGGAGTTGGGGTGCGATGGTGGAGTCGGCCTTGTTGAAGACGTGGTGTGGGCAGGGGTCGGTCGGTGATCCGGAGTGGATGGTGTTCATCGTGCGGGCTGTGTCTTCGGTGGTCACCGTGGTCCAGCTGCGAAGGGTGGCGGTGGGGGGCGTTGGTTCGACGGTTGGGTGCGTGGGTGGGGCGCTGAAGCTGTTGTGGATGTCGGCGATCTTGCGGTGGAAGAACGAGGTGAGGGAGTCGCAGAGGTCTTGTGACGGAGTGATGTCGTTGGTGCCGGTGCTGGGGTTGGAGAACTCCTTGACGATAGTGAAGAGCTCTTTGCTGTCGTTACGTTACGTTAAAAGCATTTTTTACCGCGCACGTTCACCAAGCGGTTTCATGGCGCTCCTGACAAAACGGAAACTGGGCGGGAGGTTTACTCAAATGCAGAGTGGAACAGAAGGGTTTTTAGCAGTCTGCGAAAGCAGTCGTAACTGGGACAGAGGCGAAGCGCTGGAGGGAGGGAGTTCCAAGTGGAGGGGGCCATGGCAGAGAAACTCAGACCTCCATGCTTTTTCCGTCTAGTTTTGGGAACAACAAGTAAATTAAGGGATGCTGAGCGGAGATCTCTGTGGGGAACATAATGTGTCAAGCAGGAAGAAATAAAAGCAGGGGCTAGATCTGATAAGGCTTTAAAGATGGTACATGCAAGCTTGAAAGTGCAGCGTTTGGTAACAGGGAGCCAATGGAGGCTACGCAGAAGGGGGGTAACATGCTGATGTTTCGGCTGGTGGAAAATCAGGCGGGCTGCCTGGTTCTGCACCAGTTGTAGCCTGTGGAGGTGGAATGCTGGAATCCCGACATATAGAGTGTTAGCATAGTCGAGTCTGGAGGTAATAAGAGCTAAGATGACTAGAATCAGGGCATCTCTGGTGAGGAACCTGCTGATTTTACGGATCCTCCTTAAATAGAAAAAGCAGGATGATGTGACTGCGTTGATTTGTGGTCTCATAGAGAGGTCGTCAGAGATGACCACCCCCAGACTCTTCACAGTGCTAACAGGAGTAGGTGACGCCCCTAGTGAAGAAGGCCAAAAGGAGGAATTCCACAGATTAGAGGGACCTCCCACCAGTACAAGCTCTGTTTTAGTGGGGTTCAATTTCAATTGGCTATGAAACATCCACTCGGCAATGTCGAGCATAATAGACTGAAAAATAGAGCGGGAGGAAGGGAGGGAATCAATGGGAAAGATTAACTGAAGATCGTCCGCATAGTTGAGAATGGTGACCGGGGTGTTACGGAGGGAAACTAAGAGGGGCTGTAAGTACAAGTTGAGCAGTAAGGGTGATAGCGCAGAGCCCTGAGGGACCCCGCAGGTTAAAGACGAGTAGGGTGCATAAAAAGTAGACAAGTGCACCGCCTGAGTCCGATGGCCCAGGAAAGATCTAAGCCAATCGAGGGCCACCCCCTGGATGCCGGCATTGTTGACACGGTCGATCAATATAGTGTGATCGACCGTGTCAAAGGCCGCCGACAGGTCCAAGAGGACAAGGGCCTGTGAGATGTTTTATCGGCTCCTTTCCTAAGGGCATCCATGACGGCCACTATGACCGCCTCGGTGGAATGGAGGGGTCTGAAGCCCGCTTGTTGGGCATCCAGGAAGGAGGAGTCCTCAATAAAGGTGCTCAGACAGCGGGTAACATATGTCTCCAATATTTTTCCCAGATAGGGAAGGAGGGAGATGGGTCGATAGTTGCTTAAAGTAGTGGGATCAGCATTAGTTTTTTTGAGAATAGGTATGACAGCTGCCTGTTTGAAAGAGCACGGGACCTCCCCAGTGGCTAGAGAATTATTAAGCAGGGCCAATGGGGGGCCAGGGCATGCCAAAAAGGCCTCCCTCAGAATCTGAGGGGGGCAGCAATCGTTAGGGGAACCTGATCTGACTTTCTGAAGTAGCGAAAAGAATTCTTTAGGAGAGATTGGCGGAAACTCTACCAGTCGACTAGGGTTCATGGAGGGAAGGGATGGAGGGGAAAGGGATGAAGGGGAAGGGATGTTGTTTTTAATGGTAATGATCTTGTCTGTAAAGTAAGAATTGAGGGAATCGCACAAGGTTTGGGTTGGTTGGGGTTGGGGTGTGACCCTATCAGGCAAAGAAAGCTCGTTAACAATGGAGAAGATGTCTTTTGCTTTATTGTTAGAGTCCAATATTTTTTGAGAGCAGTAGGCTGTTTTAGCTGATAAAATGGATTTTTTGTAGATGTTCAAAGATTCTACATAAACAAGTCTAAGTTGGGGATCATAATTGCGCCTCCAACGTCGTGGGCGTTGTTGTCCAGTCGTTCCTTCAGGGATTTCTTCTTGGTGGTGCGGATGAGCTGGTGGTGCTTGCGGGTAGCGTGTTTGAGGGCGGTCATGTTGTCGGTGGTCCGGTCAAGGAGCCAGGCTTTCTCGAGGGTGCGGCAGGTCTTCTTGGAGTCCTTGAGGTCGTAGGTGAACCAGGATGCCTTCTTGCTTCTGGGTCTGCTGGGAGGGTTCTTTAGTGGCGCGAGGTCGTCGGCGCAGGCGGTCAGCCACTGTTTGAAGTTGCGGGCTGCTTCGTTGGGGTCCGTTGTGTTGGCGGGTGGGCTCTGGCTCAGGGAGGTGGTGAGCTGGTCTGCGGTGATCTTGCTCCAATTCCTGTGAGGTACCTGTTGCGGGTGGTGGTGGGTCGTGGATCTTTTGAAGCTGAAGTGGACACAGCTGTGGTCGGTCCAGTGGAGTCCGGTGGTGTGGCTGAGGGTGATGTACTTGCTGGAAGAGAAGACGGGATCAAGCGTGTGGCCGGCGTAGTGGGTGGGGGTGTTGACCAGTTGCTTGAGTCCGAGGTTGGCGAGGTTTTCCAGCAGCGCGGTGGTGTTGCGGTCCTTGTTGTTCTCCAGGTGGAAGTTGAGGTCCCCGAGGAGGATGTAGTCAGTGGAGGGGAGGGCGTGCGGGCTGATGAAGTCTGTGATGTCTTCGCTGAATTGTGTGCGTGGTCCCGGGGGTCTGTAGACGAGGGTGCCTCTGAGGGTCGTCTTAGGGTCGGTGTGAATCTGGAAGTGGAGATGTTCGGCTGCGGCGAAGGAGTCGTTGGCGTCGGTCATGATGCGGATGGTGTTCCTGTGGACGATGGCGATGCCACCTCCGGTCTGGTTGATGCGGTCCCTCCTGATGATCTTGTACCCGTCCGGGATGGCGATGGCGATGTCGGGTGCAGAGGAGGCGTTCATCCAGGTTTCCGTGAGGAAGGCGACGTCCGGTGATGTAGCGTCGAGGAGGTTCCAGAGTTCCACGGCGTGTCTGTGGACGGAGCGGGTGTTGATCAGGATGCACTTGAGGTGGTTGCTGCTGGTGTTTGTCTTGGTGGGTGCGGGGCAGGTTCGGAGGCAGGTGAACTTGCAGGTGCAGCAGGTGAAGGGTCCGTGGGTGCGTTTCGGGGTGGCTCGGCAGCAGGCGTGGGTCCGGCCGGCATTGAGAGGTTGAGAGTGGCGGCGTCGTAGGTCAGTCGGGTCGTCTTGCCTCGGCGGGGAGGGCCAGGGGTCCTGGCGGTGGGCGCGGGCCAAGCGAGGACGGGCGCAGACGGGCTTACCTTTGGCGCACCTTCGGCGCTCAATCGGCGCTCCCGCTGCGCGCGTCCGCTGCACGGTCGCTCTGGGGGCGTCATAAGTAAGGAGCCGGGAGGGAGGAGCAGCTGGGTGGTGGGAGCGGGGCGGCAAATGGAATCACAGGGGGGCGGGGCCGCAGGGAGGCAGCGGCGGGAAATTCCATGAAGCAGCGGGCAGCGGGAAGTTCCCAGGAGCAGCGGGCAGCGAGCGAAGGAATCTGCAGGCAGGAGGCGGCAAAGGCAGGCAGGAGCGGCAGCAGTGAGTGGGGCGACCAAGCCCTCTGGAGGGCTGAGCGGTCACACTCTGTGGTCCCCTACGGTCCCCTTAAGTAAGGAGCCGGGAGGGAGGAGCAGCTGGGTGGCGGGAGCGGGCGGCAAATGGAATCACAGGGGGGCGGGGACGCAGGGAGGCAGCGGCGGGAAATTCCAAGAAGCAGCGGGCAGCGGGAAATTCCCAGGAGCAGCAGGAAATTCCCAGGAGCAGCGGGCAGCGAGCGAAGGAATCTGCAGGCAGGAGGCGGCAAAGGCAGGCAGGAGCGGCAGCAGTGAGTGGGGCGACCAAGCCCTGTGGAGGGCTGAGCGGTCACACTCTGTGGTCCCCTACGGTCCCCTTAAGTAAGGAGCCGGGAGGGAGGAGCAGCTGGGTGGCGGGAGCGGGGCGGCGAATGGAATCACAGGGGGGCGGGGCCGCAGGGAGGCAGCGGCGGGAAATTCCAAGAAGCAGCGGGCAGCGAGAAATTCCCAGGAGCAGTGGGAAATTCCCAGGAGCAGCGGGCAGCAAACGAAGGAATCTGCAGGCAAGAGGCGGCAAAGGCAGGCAGGAGCGGCAGCAGTGAGTGGGGCGACCAAGCCCTGTGGAGGGCTGAGCGGTCACCTTTCAGTGCGTGCTAAAATAGTTGAAAAATATGTCAAACAACAGCTCTCAAGTTATCTGAACGCCAATGGGCTTCCTCATTAGAGTCAGTCAGGTTTTAGACCTAGACATAGTACTGATACTGACTTGGTGGTGGTTTTGGATTGTATAAGATGTACCAATGACGCGGGTGGTAGCCCTGGTACTTTTGGACCTGTCAGCAGCATTCAATACGGTCCTACATGAAAAGCTGCTTGCACACTTTGGCAGGATTGGCATTAGAGATAATACTTGGAACTGGCTTATATCCTTTCTTTGAGGACAGGAGTCAGAAAGTTTGGCTTGCTCTTCTGTCAGTCAAAAGTAGTCCTTCGGAGCCCCTCAGAGCTCTGCACTTAGTCCCACTAAGTTTAACGTCTTCTTGTCCCCCTTAGCTAAGGTGGTGGAATCATTTGGTGCTAAGATTATTTCCTATTCTGATGACACCCAGATCCTCTTTACCTTCAGGGCTTCCGTTGATTTAGATGTTATTTAGCCCTGCCTCTCAGCTACTTTTCAGTGGCTGACATGCAACAATTTGAAATACAACACAGAGAAGATAGAGGTTCTTATTTTCAAAATAACTTTGTCTTAAACTTCAATGTTCACTGGACTTCAGGGGTACCATCTCCAGACACTCAAGCTGCTGTCACAAAATATTTAGGGCTCTAATTTGACAATAAAATGGCATTCCATAAACAAATGATGTCAATGGTTGGCATCTGTTTTGTCATCTTGCCTATAGCAAAAATATTTCTGCATTTTCTTTCTTGTTCATCGAAGATTACTGTGGTATTGGCCCTGGTGATGTCCAGATTAGACTATGCTAAGGCATTATATGCAGGGTTACCAAAATATCTCCTGACTCGACTTCAGGTCGTTCAGAATGCAGCAGATTGACTGGTTCTGGGCTTGCCGGGACGGGAACATATTTACTGTCATTTGTGCAATTTGCACTGGCTTCCTATTGGA
The DNA here is from genome assembly GCF_964261635.1 of Lissotriton helveticus. NCBI lineage: Eukaryota > Metazoa > Chordata > Amphibia > Caudata > Salamandridae > Lissotriton > Lissotriton helveticus. The sequence continues at coordinate 723,320,002 of NC_136067.1, forward strand.
AAACAGATTATTTTTAAAGTAGTACTTTTAAGGCATAGGGCTCTCCATCATTCTGGTCCAGATTATCTTTTAGCTAGGATTGCTTTCTATGCCCCCGGAGAGATTTTTATGCTCATCAGACATCCTCTGTCTAAGGTCCCTAATGTTCATTTGTCCACTGTGGGAGGCTGTTCCTTTTCCTTCCCGGGGTCTGTATGGTGGAACAAGCTCCCTTTTGATCAAACAAAGGCTGAAGCCAATTTTAAGAAAAAATGTAAGACCTGGCTTTTTTCTCAGTAACTCCTCCTGTATCTGCTTTCTCCGCATAGTGCTGGGATTCGCTTGAGTAGCTGTCAGCTCTATAAATCCTTTCACATTCACATTCACACATTAATTCCTAGAAGGCTTCTACTAAGTTGACTAAATCATGCATTGCTAAATAGCAGGCCAGTTCTCATCATTAGCTACTACCTGAGCATCTCCATCCAGGGACCAAACTCTCGATAAGGGGTCACCCAATTTAACGTAAAAGTCTCTTCACAGCTCAAATGGGGGTTGCATTATCCTAGTACTCTTAGATAGTAATAATTTAGAAAGAAAATCAACAAATGAGCAACAAGTAAACACTTCACATTAACAAAATCATTATTGTAAAATGTATCCACATAAAATGCAAAGCGGGTCAGTCTATCCCAAAACTGCAAAACTTGAAAAGATGTAGATCCAGTATGGATGGGTTTAATGTCCACAAATAGATTTGAATAGACCCAGACTGTAAAACCACCCACCTCTCTCCACCCACGAGGAAGCAATCAATTGGATTGAGTAGCAGGCATAACCATCTACCGTGAATGGAGAGGTGGCCCAGGTCTCCTTCATGGCTACAATGTCATATTTACGAATAAATGACTGCCAATCAGGGTTATTAGCCTTTTCTCTAAGCCCCATGACATTACAATTCAATAAAGAGGGTCTTCAGCCTGTGGGTGGGTTAACATGGATTCCAGTTTGAGGGGCAGGGATATCCATAGTAACAAGACGAGGAAGCATTTGAATTATTTGTATTGGTAAGTCAATGAATTGAAAAAAGAGCAGCGAATCTTTTAGTCATTGGATTGGGATAAAGAATTACAGGTCTGCTCCAAAACACACTGAATCGTTGATGAAAGACCCAGGTATTGAGCCAGGGAGAAGAGTTCCAGCAGAGAAAAAAAGAGGCGACTGCTGCCAATCTTGAGTCTGATTGAGATGAAAATTACTGGTTCAATTAGCATAATGCTCTGATCTATTGATATACTGGCTTACAGGTTTGTATAAGAAGCCCAATGGCACCAGGGTAATATTGCTCCTTGGAACTGACTGCGGAAATGTTCCAAGCAATACATTTTGAACTAAAAAAAGAACCCTAAAATTTACAGTAACACTGTCTCCAGATGTTTCTGTAGTATGAGGCCCAATCACTGCACAACTTCTCACCACTAAAATATCCTTCGTAGCAACAGAAAAACGTTTGTGTCTTACCAATCAGTTCATGGATTTATTGAACAGCTACCAAATAGATTCGCTCAGTCCCCTTGAATGGGGTGGGACACCAATGGGTACAGCTACATAGGGACCAGCAACTGGTGGGAGGTTGATCACTACTAGGTCAGGCACTAAGGCAGGAGCACTGAGAAGAGGTTCAAATTCAGGCGATGGCAAAAGGCACACTTCGCCTCTGATGGCAAGTGCAATGCTAAAGGATGGATTTGTAAGAGAGGAGCCTGCACTGAAAACAGACGGGCCAAACTGTTCTGCTTATTAGAGGGTTCTGCATCCGAGAACGCTAAGTTTGAACCATGTTTCACAGTGCCTTGAGATGGCTGCAACATCTTAGCACATGTACGGGAAGATTTACAAGAAGTAAAGCATCTGTAGAGATGCGTCAGGTTCCCTGCGCCACCCTGAGAAACCCTTGCGCCACCATGGATGCGCCATATTTACAGAACGGCGTACCATGGCGCAAGGATTGACAGATGCGTCAGAAATTCTGATGCATCTGTTGGGGCAAAAGTCACGCATTGCTGGAGTCGTATCGCAAGCACCACACAACTCCTGCAATGCATTATGAGGCCTATTCCCACTACACTGCATCACTCCTTATGCCTGCTTCAAGCAGGCGTAAGGTTTTGACGCAGTGGCGTCCTGGAAGTGATGCAGTGAAGTCTTATATATTTCACTGCGTCACTTCTACGAGGCTTTCCTGCATGAAAACGCCTGCCCTGCACACCTTATACCTGACGTAGTTAAAATGTGACGCAGGGCTTTACAGCGTGACGTCACAATTTGCCCCGTCAAGTTTTCCAGGTAGTAAGGAACCGCTGACTTGGTGGAGTGGAATCAATTGGGGCGGGGAGGTGCAAGTTTGTTTCCAGGGTATCTAAATGGGCAACTAAGGGAGAAAGTTCCTATTTGATCCAAGTTTTAAAATGAAAAAAGTAATCCTCAAATAGTTGATCTTCGCCATTTTGAGTCCGACAGTCAATATTCCTCCAGTTGGGATGTGTTAGAGGAGGTGGAAGCTGAGCATTGTGCACCCAATCCCAGGTTTAGAGTGCAGGTCTGTGTTTCAGCCTGAACCATTATATTAGGATGGTGAGGGGGGCTTTGCGTTTGGACTTTCTAGGAATGATGGGATAATCAGTGCTCCCCCCACATCATGCAGACTAGCACCCTTCTGCCAGTTTGCTGATGGTGGATTTAAATTTGATGGATTAAAACATCCTGGTGTTACTGCTCCTAAGAGTGAAACAGCAGTTGCTGGTGAGGTTGATATACAATTGCCACAGGGCCATGTACAAGTTCAGAACTAGGACCAGTAGAGCCAGAGGACATGCAACTCTACTAAGGCAATGTCATTCTAATTACGTTTACTGTGCGTTCAAGCATCTGAGCAATAGCGGTTCCCTCGGAAGGCAGGGTGGCAACTTTACTGCTTTCTATTTCTTTTTACCCATGCTAAACGATGAACCTCAAGCTCCGCAACCCTCTGACAGTTATAACTCACATACAAATTATAGAAGAAGAAAAGCACTGCTATCTTTTTCACAGGTGTACGAAGGGGTGGCTTAATATTCAATTCAATTCAATATCAACTTTATTCGGTAGTTTTGTAAAACACCATAAAAGTTCAGTAAAGATAAAAACACAGTTACAATTTTATCAGAAAAAATTAAAAAGTTGTTGAATGTACATTTTGTTAAAAAAGATACATAAAAGTGACAAGTGCATCTCAGTTTCATTAGCGCAGATTTTTACCACATGTGCGAAGACATTCAGTTTTTCTGTTATCTCAGTCCCTTCGTTAATATGTAAGAGCGATGTCGTTCGAGGTTATAAATTTGTGCGATGGCGTATACAAAATTTAAGGTAAGATACAATCGCTTTGGCATAATTTTCATTTTCAAGGTACTGTAGTGCCAGATACGCTGGGCGACATTGACGAAAACCCCAGAACTTCAAAATGGGGAGTATCCAGCGCTTCCGGGGCTCAGTAAAGAATTTGCAAAATAGCATTGTGTGTATCGTTGATTGTGGGGACACCAAATCACAAGGGCACATAGAGGCGGTAGATGTCCTGACATTTTGCTCAGGAAATGCAACTAATAAATGGAACAAGTCGAGTCTAAAGCGGGTAAGCAGCATTCTTTCGAACTGTGTTATTTTAAAATGCAGGTAGGGTTCAGCAGAGAGCACAGTTTGAACTAGCAAGGAGTGTTGGACTGATGGCTTATGGACCTCGGATAATATGCGTAGCTGACGTAGATGAATTAAACACTCCCTTTTTAAGTTCTTTTTTGGGATTTCCTCTATCAGCGATGGGTGGTCAAAGTACTTTCTATATCCAAGATCTGTTAATAACGCTTTGACGTATGACAGCCATTTGATTTTCTTAGCATGGTCTAGCGTTAAAATGTCTTGAATAATCGTCCTAGTCAAATGGCATTGCTCGGTAGCCCATATTCTGCGCCACAACATTATTGGTTGTAGTTTTATGATGTCTGTGATGTAATCAATGCCCAGCTCAATGTGGCAGGCATAGGTGGAACAGGTTTTGGGCACCGCCAGCAAATATCTCAAGAAAGAGTTCTCTATTGTTTGTATTGAGTCCACATTTAAAAAACCCCAGATCCCCGCCCCGTATGTTGCAGTGCTTACACATTTTGCATTATATATTTGCACTAGTTCTTTAATTGGTCTCTGCCCCAATCTCTGCGAGAAGGTTTTTAGCGACGATGTCTCTCGGAGGAAAACCAGTTTTCTTGCGTTAATGGCTGGGGTCCATTTGAATTTATCGTCAATGACGATCCCTAAATAGGGATAGGTTTTAGTCCTGTCCAGGCATTCGCCCAGCACCATTATCTTCCTATATCTTGCATTTCTTTTCTCCCCTGCGTGCATAGTATACGTTTTTTTTGCGTTTAGTTTCAGGTTTAGACTTGCCATAAAATCACAGTATCTGTTCAGGGCCCTTTGTAGTTCATTTGGTGTTCTTGCTAAAATAACAGCATCGTCGGCATATAAGAGTGCTGGTATCTGCCGACGAGCTGTTAACGGGAGGTCCTTGCTGCCTTGTAGCATGGCAGCCTCTAAGCCATTCGTATAGAGGGTGAATAGAAAGGGGGCCAGTACGCACCCCTGCCTGACCCCCTTTTCCACCCTAAAAGAGTTAGTGAGCTCACCCTTTGTCCCGAATCTTACCCTGCCTGTGGTACCTGTATATAGTTCACGGAGGAAATCCACAATTGGCGTGGGAACACCCATTTTCAAGATTGTAATCCACAGCGTTGAGTGTGCCACGCAGTCAAACGCTGCGGAAAGATCAACATAGGCCATGTGAAATGAGGACCCTTTGACATCCAGATATTTGCTCGCCAGTAGGGACAGGTTTAGGGCCTGATCAACTGTTCCTAGTCCCTCCCGGAAGCCATATTGTAGGTCTGAAATAATTTTGTGATCGGTGGCCCATTCCTGGAGGCGGTCAAGGAGTATTCGTCCTGCCATTTTGCCTAGTGAGTCCAGGAGGGAGATCGGCCTGTAGCATGTTGGGCTATTTCTATCTCCTTTCTTAAAAATAGGTACCAACGTTGATGTTTTCCAAGACTCCAAAATGCCTACTTCGATGGTAGCATTCAGGACGTTGGTTAATAACGGGGTCCAGAGATCTGGGAGGTGTTTAAAAACGTCAACCGGAACGCCGTCCCGTCCTGTTGCTTTCGCTGATTTTGAGGAATTTAGAGCTTTTTGGACCTCTTCGTGGGAAAAGTGAAGATTTAACGGATAGGCAATGTGTGGCAGAAGTTCAAGCTGGTCTGTCTCTTTAGTCGGATCTTTCGCAAAGACTTTGGTAAAATGGCTCACCCATTCATGTTGACTTATGGCTACATCAATTGATGGAGAGTTGGCTTTCTCTGTTAGGAATGGGGAACGGACTATCTGCCAGAACAAGGCACTGTTATTTAGTTCCGAGCTTTGGGTCAGTTTTGACCATAATTCAGCTTTTACTTCCTTTTTCCTGTTATTTATGGTAGCTGTATACTCTTTTCTGAGTCTGATGATTTCGACTCTGTCCCTGCGATCACTATTCAGAGCTTCCTTTAGGCGTGTAGATGCTTTGGTGCATGCTGAATCAAACCATCCTTTCTTTGATTAGGGCCTTTGTTTGTGCTTTTTGGTTAGTTCTTTTTGTATGGTTGTTGTAATTGAGAGGAAGCTTACTATAGTTTCAGTGGGGTGGATGGTGGGGTCCAAGCAATTTATAATATCCGTTTGGTTATTTGTGACTATTTTTTTTGTTATTATTTCTTTGTCAATATTGCCCCACTTTAATGTAAAGCCATTCAAAGAGCCTAGTTCTAGATCACTTTGATTTAGAGCGGTCAAAATATCATATGGTTTATTCTTTGTTATTTCAGCAAGGACCATAGTAATGGGAAAGTGGTCGCTTAGAGGATTGTTAATGACCTTGAAATCTTCTACGGTAAATCCTATGGGTGATGAGATCAATATGAAGTCAATTAGGCTTGTTAGACCTCTTCCGTTAAATGTGGGCTGAAATTGAACAGGTGGATTCTTTATTTCATTAGCGAAACTTAGTTCTAGTTCAGCCATGATTTCATTCATTATTTCCCCCCCATTAGAATGTGTAAAATGCGTGAGGTTTGTGTCGGGCTCGTCACTAATACCGCATTTATTGTTATCACTATTGCTGCATAGATGTAGATTGAAATCTCCGCCCCAGATTGTTGTGCATGTCTTTTTGATGTGATTAGTTCGTTGCTCTTGTATTATTGCGGATATCTCTGGGAGTAGCGTACTCATATCGGAGTTGGAGAGATTGTTATAAAAGTTTGTAATAAAGTATAGTCTTTGTTTAGTGACCTTTACCGCTATGATCTGGAAATTTGTATCTAAACTTATGGGGATTATCTCCTCCACCGGAAGGGTATTTTTGATGTAAGTAACTAAGCCTCCGCTATTTCTGCCAGAGGTTGATTTCGTCGCAGGTGACCAAAAAGTTTTAATGTGGCTTAATAGCTACAGAACCAAGCCAAGAGATTGGCCTAGCCCAGCCTTTTCGGGTTGATGACGGGTGCAGGATGGGCTCGCCTTTGGCCCGGGGTTCGCCCAGGTACGGCCCACGCATTTCCATTGCTGCAGGAAGAGTGGTGGCACTGTAATTGCTTCAGGGGGCTTCCTCCCCCCCTGCCTCGGCTGGGTCACGTTATGCTGCAGTGTTCCCTGGCACCCCAAGTCCCACCAGGAAAAAGCCTGCAACAACAGAGAGGGGAAAAAAATAGTCCTGCACTGCGGGAAGACTGGTGGTGCTATAAGCACGTCAGGTGTGCTCCTCCCTGCCTCGGCTGGATCACATTATTGTACGCTGCTCCATGGGTCTCAGAGTCCCACCAGGGAAAAGACAGCAACACCAAAATGAATAAACAAAAAAATAAATATTACTCCTCTGGAGATTCTGCTTTGTGTGGCTGGGGGCTATAAAATGTATAAATGTACACATTATTAAATAAAATTATATTTTTTACATTCATTTCAAATAGTAAATTACATTTCGTACATGATTCTTACATATATATTAGTTAATTTTTACTTCTAAGTTATTGGTAATAATTTTAATGTTTTCTGAACATTTTTTAATTGTTTTTATTTTTTTAGAGAATATTTATACATTTTCTTTATTTTTTATTGATATATATGACTAATTAAAACTATATATATTAATTATATTATTACTATTTTAAATCCATTTTTTAACATCCTTAGCTTTTATCATTGATATTCTCTTCCACAATATGTTTTACATATTATTTTGGTAGTTTCCATGCAAAGTATGTAAACTTGCCCTGCTACCCGGAAGCCATCAGCGGGGTCACCGCGCCCGGAGGCGCTAGAAATTGACGGCGCTCTCGGTGGAGCGGGTGCTCTGCCCTAAAGCAAGAGGAGATTCTTACCTGGCATTGCTGTATCGCCAACACTCTCGTTCCCCTGCCTGTGAATCAGTCTCCCTCCCGCCGCCGCTGTTGACTACCTCGCGGCCGCATAGCGGAGGGAGACTACATTTCCCAACCTGCCCTGCTACCCGGAAGCCATCAGCGGGGTCACCACGCCCGGAGGCGGTAGAAATTGACGGCCCTCTCGGTGGAGCGGGTGCTCTGCCCTAAAGCAAGAGGAGATTCTTACCTGGCATTGCTGTATCGCCAACACTCTCGTTCCCCTGCCTGTGAATCGGTCTCCCTCCCGCCGCCGCTGTTGACCACCTCGCGGCCGCATAGCAGAGGGAGACTACATTTCCCAACCTGCCCTGCTACCCGGAAGCCATCAGCGGGGTCACCGCGCCCGGAGGCGCTAGAAATTGACGGCGCTCTCGGTGGAGCGGGTGCTCTGCTCTAAAGCAAGAGGAGATTCTTACCTGGCATTGCTGTATCGCCAACACTCTCGTTCCCCTGCCTGTGAATCGGTCTCCCTCCCGCCGCCGCTGTTGACCACCTCGCGGCCGCATAGCGGAGGGAGACTACATTTCCCAACCTGCCCTGCTACCCGGAAGCCATCAGCGGGGTCACCGCGCCCGGAGGCGCTAGAAATTGACGCCGATCTCCGCGTCGCGGGACGCAAGCGGGACGCCCGGACGAAGCCCGGGCAAAGGGCGGGCCCTCTACGGCCCTCCTCGGCAGGAAGAGTCAGGGACAGGGCTTGGAACGCTGCCCAAAACACCATTTGTGAGTTTGTACTACATACACCTAACACTGCAATTATAGGAAAGTCATCCTGTGTAACAGTATTGTACGGTATAACTCGGGGGTAACCGGTGTTACAACCTCCTATTATGTCGAAGTCAAAAACGACTCAAGCTATTAATACTCTCGACAATTATATGGTCCAGGTTGTCGCAAAAATAAACAGTGATAGGAGATCTTCACTGGGGTTGAGTCTTTCCCCTGCACTGCCATCACCTGATAATATGCCTCCAGACATACCTGACCTTGATATTAGCAATGAGGTTTCGCAGCAACCTGAGAATAACCCATTAACCCAGCTATTAGTAGCTATAGCTGACTCAGACGCTGAGAGTATACCTGATGAAGACATAGTATTGTTAGAAGAGGAGCCCCCAGCACCGGTACCAGCCCCAAGAGTTGCTAAGGGGGGGGAAAAGAGTCTTCCAAAACGGGGCGGGCTTCGCTCAAGTAAAAAATGCTCAGATGTATCCCCACCGAAATGTACTGGAGAAGATGTAAGGGGAATCCCTGGGGGGAAGTTATTTTCGGACGAAGATCTATTTAAGAAACTGTTAAATGCCCTAGATAGTAAAATCAAGACCATAACTAAACCCCTTCTATGCAAAATAGATCACCTCACTGAAGAGGTGAACAGGTTGGGGGGACTTTTGCAAAAATCATTAAAGGAAGCAGCAAAAAATCCTAAGCATGAAACACTTAGAGTCGAGTCAAAAAAACACAGACAGCACCCAGGACAGAACCCTTGGAAAATACTCCCCTTATTCCTATGCCATCTAACGATATAGGGGGGGGGGGATCCCAGGAGACTGGGTACTAATATCGGTGATTCTGAAAAGCCAAGGCAATGGGACAGGCTGGTAGACTCCAATATAGAGAAGGGACCAGTAGAATTAATTGTAGAGGCATCCCCCCTAGTACTGGTCCTGGCGAATGTCCCACTCCTAGAATCTGGGCAAGTAGAGAACTCATCATCCCTAATAAATAAATCATTGCACTGGCTAGATAGGAACATGGCCTTTTCTCCGGGGGCATGGACCAGTTGGCACAAGAAGTTGTGAAGGCTAGAAGAGTAGAATGGATCCGGGGTGGTAATAAAAAATGTAGAGGGGATTGTGTGGTTCTACATTTTTCTGATCCTGAAGTGCTGCCAAACGTTCTAGCAAACATATATCCTCCTCAGCGCAGATCTACAGAGATAGTTCCTCTAACGCTAGATTTTTTCTATGCAAAGAAAGGGAACTCTTTAAATCCCACAGTACTTAGAACAAAATGGAATCCTGTGGTAAGGAAAGGCAAACCCCTTGGTATAAGAAGTAATTGGGGCATGCCGATGGAAAATAGATACTCTGCCCTTTCTGATCTCAACGAGTGTGACTGACTGAATGGGCGGGTGAGTGCAGTCAAGGGAAACATAATTGGGATCCAAGAGAGGGAAACTGGTACTGCTAAGAAGCTTATTGTCATTAACTCTAGTAATGGGAGGACACCCTGTCGTACGGGGGTTCATTCTTGTACTATGGGGCACTTGGCTCCCACTTCCCGTATTATTGAAAATAGTAGGGCAACTAGCCCCCCTCCTATTCTGGCCCAACCCCTGCATGCCCAATATGTATCACCACCGAACGTGAGGGCTAGCCCGTTGAAGGAAGGTCTTAAATTCCTATCCTGGAATCTGGCGGGAATCTTTAACAAACTAGATTCCCCAGAATGGTGCGAATTTATTGACCTCCATGTTGTAATTATGTTCCAGGAAACCTGGGCAGTGATCCCTGCCCATCGTCAGGGTTTTTTAAATTTCTTTGTCCCTGCGAAAAAGCATTCAAAAGGACGGCCCTCAGGGGGACTAACCACATTGGTACGCCAATCATTACAATGCACCATTAGAGCGAGACCCGTTAATAATTGTGATTTACTGCCAATTGTGATAACCTGGGCTGACGGCCAGGAGATGGCCCTCTATAACATATATGCCAGGGGAACAATAGGGTGTAAAGCTTCAGAGGTGGTAGTAACACTTGATAACGATCTGGAGCATCTACCAACGCATATCACTATCCTAGTGGGGGGAGACATGAACACTACATTCGAACCACTAGGCCAGGAGGATAATGAAATGTCCCTAGAGGAAGATACTAAATGGGGAATTCCCCAATTGGATTTACCCGTGGTAAAGAAATGGTCTGAAGTGGCAGTACAAGTAAAGAGTTTGTGTTTGGCCAGGGGGTTGAGGGCAGCAAATGGCCGCACCCCTTCAGACCTTCAGGGTGTTCATACCTTTGACAACACAAGGGCAAGCAGTCGGATAGATTACATCCTTGTAGATGTCAGAGATTGGCATAAGATGATAGATATGAGAGTGACACCTAGATTGGAGAGTGACCACAACCCGTTGTGCTTGCTCTTCAAATTGGACCATGGAGTAATATTGCCAAATCCTGAAAGGGGCATCTTGCCACTAGATATTATTTCAACCAACAACCAACGCCATGTCAAATGGGCAACTCTGTTGGACAAGCCAGAGAAAATGCAGGATTTATTGGAGGTTGTTGCAAATAAGGTTAGCAGCTTGCAGGATCATTATAATGCGCCAAATTTTAATAAATTAATCGAAGAGTCACATGTCAAGTTTTTTTCTAAAATACAGGGGTTCTTTTAAAAAAAGGTTTATCAGGGAAAGGGTGCTTGTCCTCGTAGAAATAAAGGATGGTATGACCATTCTTGTAGAAAGGCACGGCAGAACCTCAGCCAAGCACTGAGGAGTAAAGAAGGAGTGTTGAAGGCCAGGGACGACTATAGAAAAGCTCAAGCTAGGGCAAAAAGGCTGTGGGACGAAAATCAATGGCTAGATCTAAAAAAAGCCTGCGCAGCTAAACAGCAAAAAGAGTTTTGGGCTATCTTAAAATGGGGTTGGGGGGGAATTGCAGATTGTCCAAAAAATCATGTGGCTAAGGAAGCATGGGTGGATTTCTTCAAAGCGCAATATGCTGATAACTCGCCTCCGGGCTGCCCCCCGCCCCCCAAAATGGTATTCTATAGTTATGAAGTATTCACATTGGGGGATGTAAATGTAGCATTGGACGGGGTGACCAGAGGTAGGGCTCCAGGAATTGATGGAATACCAGCAGATGTATTTTTATCTGACCGGGCTAACTGGTGTCAATATTTTGTTTGGCTTGTAAACTCCATCGCTCAAGGAGCTGCGATACCGGTTTCATGGAAGGGCGCGGAGATCATTCCAGTTTTCAAAAAAGGGGACAAGGCCTTACCAAGTAACTATAGACCCATCAGCCTTATCGAAAGCTGATGAGTAGAATGATACAAAATAAATTACAAACTTGGATAGATGATAATGATATCCTCTCCCCGTACCAAGCTGGCTTCCACCCCCTAACTAGCTCTGTCGACCAGGTATTCCATTTTTTAACCCTTTACTGGAAAAACGTGACCTTGACAAATGGCCCTTTATATGCCGTTTTTGTCGACTTAAAGTCAGCATTTGACTTGGTACCTCGTCAAAAACTATGGATTGTTCTTAGCGAGCTTGGAATCAGCCCCGAATTATTGACATTGTTAGTGCGTATGCACGAAAATAATTACGCCAGGATTAGGTGGGGTGCACAGGGGGACGTCACTGATTCTTTCCCCGTGGAGCGTGGAGTGAGACAGGGATGCGTCCTCGCCCCCGCCCTATTCTCCCTTTATATCAACGGCGTAGTAGACCATCTAAAGAAATCACCAACTGATGCCCCTATGCTAAATGGGGAGCGGGTTCCAGTACTAATGTTTGCTGATGACACTTTACTGGTCTCGCGGACCCCTAGCGGATTACAAAAGACAATTGATGCATTTGGAGATTTCTGTCGGATTCGTGGCCTGGAATTAAACACTACAAAGACCAAGTTCATGAACCTAAATCCTGCTAAGCAATTCAAGGGCAAAATAAATTTTAATGGGTCTGTTCTGGAAGAGGTGAATGCTTTCACTTACCTTGGTATTTCCTTGCAGGGTAGTATGAATTGGAAATCTCACATTGATTCTGTGGTCTTAAAGTTCCATCAGCTGGCTGGGGCCATAGCACAAAAATATAAATCTTCGCTAACAAAACCCATCCAGCCTATTATGGAGATTTATAGTATGAAAGTGCTGGGTGCCTGCCTTTATGGATCAGAGCTATGGGGCTTCGCCAATCTGAGTGTCTTGGCTATTGCAGAGAACAAATTCCTTCGCCGGTTGGTTGGTGTCCCGCAGAGCACTCCATCGATCCCACTCCTATATGATCTAGGGAGGAAAAAGATTGAGGATATGGCTCGATTGCGCCCACTTTTATATTGGAGACGCATAAAGACAACACCTGAACTGGACCATTATGCGTCTGCTCTTATGGACATTATTAGCTCTGACCGGTTCCATAAAATAACTTGGCTTAAAGAAATTAGGAACTTGTTACAAAAACTGCATTTAGACCACTTATGGACTACTACTGACCCTTCCGCCTTTCCATCTAAGGTGTTGTTGAAAAAAATGTATTGGGACATGGTACACCAATCGGTTTTAATTTCCAATCAACCCTCTATGTTGACATCCCAGTATTTGGAGGCCAAATTAGCCCCAAACTGTGAACAGTACTGGGATCTGATCACAAAACCCTTGGACAGAAAGCTGTATTTCCAGTTCAGAGTTGGTTGCCTACCTCTAAATGTTTTTACTTTAAAATGGTCACCAAGTAATGTTAATACATGTTGCTACTGCAAGGTCCACGTTGAGGACATTCCACACTTTTTGTTTGTATGCCCCCTGTATGCTGCTCCAAGAAGTAGATGGCTAAAACCAGTGTGCAAGAATTTGGGGATACGAAAATACCTAGAAGCACTGAGAATATTAAGATCAAATTGTGCCCCCAATCTTGCAATTGCCCTAGCCAAATATTTGGGTTGGGCCTGGATCATCCGCACCCACACTTTAACTGCGATTAATCATGAATGATGAAAAGTTTTTTGTTTTAAGCTAGATTTATCTTTTATGTATTAGATATAGTGACCCTGTACTTTTAAACTGTATAAATTCCTTCTAGAGGAAAGCATTCGCCAGCATTTTGCATTTAATGTGTATCTTAAATTGATCTTAACTTAGTATAGTAATTATTTATGTTTAGAATAGGGATAAAATGCTTTTATGACAATGCTGTCGAATAAAGTATTGAAACTTGAACTTGTAAACTTGATATTTTTGTAGAAAATATTTTTGTCACAAAATGTTGGTGTCAAGATATTGTTGATCTCCAAATTTGTCTTATAACCCGTGTCCACTCATTTCTCCATGCAGTCACATCACATCAATACTGGGGAGAAAGAAGCAGAATGTAGATCATTCTTCTTTCAGTCAGCAAGCAGGAAAACATGTATGTGTAGTATCTGATAGATGGGAGAGGGTATGGGCTATCTTTTGGTACAGAGAAAGTGAAGAGAGGTTTGTGGGCTCTGGGACATGAATGTGATGAATAGCATGATGCGTTTGTGCTTGTTTTCCATAAAAGGTCATGCAAAGCAACATATTATATCTCTCACTGTCCATTTGCCAGTCTGCAGTGGCAGCTGGTGACATTTGAAAGTGGTAGCGTGCAAAAGTTTGGGATGAGCAACCTGTGGTGAGCAAGCGAGGGTAGCGAGCGAGCCTTAGCATCATCAGGGGAATTTAGGGAGTTCTCCTTCCTAGAAAACTTTGAAAAAAGAGTAGGCAAATAGTGCATTTTCAAGCAAATCTAAGGAACCAAGAAGGTTAATAAGGCAATTGTGAAAGTGCAATTATGTAATCAATAAGGATAGATTTCGTATGATAGTGATGTAGGTAGCTGCCTATTCAGTACAACCACAGAAATTCATAACAGACTTTGAGATACAAGGCAATGTAGGTCTCATTCAGTGCCCAGTCACACCTCCTGCAGGTTAGCACATGCTTGAGAATGATTCACACACACTACCTATTTGCCTGCAGTAAAGCATGAGACAGAGAAATGCGTGACCCAAGGTTGACTTGACAGCAAAAAAACTATCTTCTGAAGCCAGGTGAAACAGGACTGGACCCACTGGTTGCAACAAGCTAACTTGCATGGCATGACCCATTAGTTTCCCCTTCAGCACTAACCCCAGCCAGAGCCTACCCTGGTTTAGCACCTAGATCAGAGGAGACTTCTTGGCAATTGTGGAGAAGTACCTGTTTTCACTTAAGAAGTGGTTTCTTGCCCATCTCATACTCATACTCCTGTCAACTTGAGAAAAGAGTGTAGGGGCAACGGATCACAATTTGTGTTGATTTAAAAAGTTGTTTTTAAATATTGAAAAAGCAACAGCCAATAACCGAGCAACTCATCACATACAATCGTAAGCCTCTGTTATAATTTATTAGAGTGGACTTTAAAGGATTTAAATGATCCCAGGGGAACTGGGGCTTTCTTTAAAGAATATTGTTGATGTAACTAATTTCCAATCACTGAATCCTGCATCTCTTTGCTTTATATCATGTCAGTGGATTGCCTGTGTCTAATAGCATGTGGGGACTGCCACCTCCAGATCAGTCTCTAACCTGAAGTAGCAGTACCTTTCCCCTCACTCCTGACCCCAACCCTTTAGCATTTTACTTAGAATCTAATCTTTTGCCGGGTCAAAACCTGTGTACAATTTACGGTAAAAGGAAATCCCAGCCAACTTCCCGGCTATCGTTGTCTGTGACAAACCCTTATAAATACAACTGAGAACAAAATGTATAACTCCCTGCTCCGTGTCCTGACATGACATGTTCCATGTATCCACGGTCCGGCCATAAATGATCTAAATTCAGCCCAAGCCAGCCTGCAGCTATGCCTTGTAGATTCTGCTATAGACTTCTCAACCAGGCCTATCACTCTGACTCCCCCCAGGCCCAGATGCCGTCTGGCAGCTCTGTCTTGAATGCATCTGCTCCAGGTGCCAGCCGTCTAATCGATGCCACTGCAAACAATACAAAGGATCCACAATGTCATTACTATTCCCAGGAACATGTTTCGCCTGAAAGACTACATTCAGTTGTTGGCATTTCAGCATGAAACTATGCAGCAGCCGCAAGACCCGCAAGTCCTTTGCTTTCTGTCCTTTGCTTTCTGTTTGTTCACTAGCTCTACCACCGTCATGTTGTCTACATGGAACAGCACCGACCTATTCTGAAATTCTGGGCCCCACACAGCCTGAGCCACCAGCAGCGGAAAAAAGTCTAGAAAAGCTATGCTCCTTACTTGTTTTACCCAATGGCCTGGCCATTCTTCAGCGCACCATCGACCATCCCAAAAAAACACCAAAACCAGAAGCCCCTGCTGCATCAGAAAACATTTAAACATGCTAGATCGTTCTTGTTGTAGTCATCCTTTTTCCTTTCCCTTGTTACATTTCCCTGAGTCCAGTTCGATGCCCAGGAACGTCAATCTACAGCTGGGGCCGGCTGTTTTCTCCGGTGCTAAGGGAACCCCAAAACACTGTGCCATGGCCTGAAACTGTTGTAATGCATTCCCACAATCTCCAGAGTTACCTCTGCTGATGCGGTAACCACTCATCTTTGTGAAAGCCCATTGCAGAAACATACTAAACATCTCAAACAATGGGCAAGAGATCGCCCACCCCATTGGCAAGACATCTACAAAAATGGCCCTTCAAACTGCATCCCCAGCAACAAGATATCTGCAGGGTGTATAGGCAGTAGATGGAAAGCTGATTCCACATCACATTTAGCCAGTTCCGTCCCCTGCCCACACAACCTAACTAGGTGGATTGCATTGTCTACAGAGGCATAGAGTACCCTCGAATCCTCCTCCGCGATGAATTAATTCACAGACTTCCGCTTCGGCCAGGAGAAGTGGTGTATCATCATATACTCTCCCGGCTCTTTATTAGGCACCACCCCTAAAGGTGAAATAATCAAGTACTCTACCGGCCAATCGACAAACAGGCCTGCTATCCTGCCTTCCTCAACTTCCTTTCTCAATTTTGCTGCCACCACTTCGGGCAACTCTCTGGCCGGTTTCAAATTTTCCACCCACCGTCTTTCTCTAGGACCCTGATAACCCACCCGAAAATCTTCGGTAAATCCCCATTGAATCTTTAATGCAGCTTCTCTGTCTGGGTACTTCAAGACCCACGGGCCTATGGCCTCAATCCTAACTGGGGTAGGAGCCATTTGACCCAGCCTGTCCTGTGCCCTTTATGGATCGCCACAGCTCTGATGGCATAGCCAAGGTGAAACACTGTGTGAGTGTGTCTTTCCCCACATTTACAGCATTCTTGCTTGAATTTGCAGTGGTATCTTGAACAGAAATCTTTGTTAAAATTCCAACAGGCTCCTGTGGTGCCTCCCCATTGGTTAGGTGGTGGACCTGTGTTACCCGTACTAACATTACTTCCACCCGCCCCAGCCTGGGCTGGATGCGCCTGAAAAGACCGATACGTCACCAGCAGAGCACTGGTAGTGTGTGTGGATGCAGATGACTGGTGGATGACATCCATTGCATCCACAGTTCCTGGTCCACCACCCCCAATACTTTATCTGGGTTAACATTGATGCAGACCCTAAACTCTTCATCATAGCTTAAATATGCAAGCCCCCAGAAATGCATCTGTACCTTCTGGGTGATGTCCATGTAGTTCAATAAAGCTATGACCCTAACTAGATGCTTTTCACAATAAATACTGGTGTATATCAGAAAAGCTGATGTCCAGTTCTCCATGTTAACTGGTACTCTGGGCCTCCTGGTCAGCTCCCATTCCTTTTCTTTCGGCCATTCGTTTGCCTGTATCTCTCTATGCAGTAGTTTGAAAACATCCACGTATTCATGCTTCCAAATTCTGCCTCTTGTTTTGTCCAATAAGTGAGACCCTAACGGCCTGGCCAAGCCCATTTGGGGGAGATTCTTATGATGTTTATTCTCCCTTGTCTTGGCCTTCCGGTCTACCCCTTCCATTCTGTCCATCTGTACACTGGCCACCGGCAAATGTTTTGTCCCATTCTCTTACTCCCTCGCCACAGGTGCCGCTATTGCGCTTGCTGTTGCTCTTGTGTCCCTCACAGATTCTTCCCCCACACCCACTGACCGGCAGGCCTTTTTCCTCCCCCTTTTGGACCACCGTCCCAAGACACCCACCAGTCACTTTCACCTGACAGGCTTGCTCATGCCTCCCGATCAACCCCCTTGGTGCTGATATTCTCCTGGCTCACCATCTCCATCTTGCCTTTGGCCGCACTTGCCTTCTGCAAAACACCAAGCTTTTTCATTTTCGCTCCCGGGCCGCCCGCCATCCCACACGTCATATCATCATCTTCATCCCTCATTCAACCACTTCCAACTCATCACTCTCTTCACCGTAGTCCAACTGTAGCTCAGACTCAATCTCCGCACGCACCCACATCACTTCATGCACCGCTCTCTTCTGTCCTTTTCCTATCTTTCCAGGCACACCAGTAACATCCTCCATGACCACCGTCGTTGAACGATCCCTAGTTGGAGGGTAAGGCAGCTGTGGACCCCCTGCTGCTCACGACCAGCATCTCAGGACTGTTTTGCTTCCCGCCAGCCCCCCACCTGTCTATCAGCCTCTGCCACTGGTTTGACCACACCCCACTCCCCAGGCTGCTCTAACCTGAGGAGGCCCCAGCACCACTGCATCTCTCTGCCATCTTGGCTGTCCCTAACCCTGTCTTGGGGTGGCTCCTCTCCTCCACCCATACCCACTTGCCCTTGGGGCCCTGAACGCTAGCTTCCTGTCACTTCCTCTGATGTGGAGGTGGGGGGCTCCCTCCCAAGGGTCAACATCCTGTCCACCCTGACTGTGCATACCTCCTCCCACCACTGCTCAGACTCCTGGATCAGCCTGCGCTTATCACAGATTTTTTCTTCCAGCAACATCCCCCCACCTGGGAAGTAGGGGAGGAGAACTCCTGTCTCTGCCACCCAGCTCCCTGTACCCCAACTGCGGTGCAAAATTGCCCCTGGGGGTGGAAAACTGTAAACTGGGGGTCCCCAAATCCCCTAGGCCACTGTGTCCCCCCCTGCCTCTGGCCTCCAGGTGAGGTCTAAGGGGGACTTCAACCATTGCCCCTCCTCATGGTCTTGCCTCCCAAAACACCTAGACAAAGTGAGGGCCTGATCCTCGCATGAATGTTCCTCCCCCCACCCAACCCTTGCATGTCCTATGCACGTTGCCATTCCCAGTGCCCTGCCAGGCTGGTATCTCAATGCCTCGCCCTCCCCCACTATTGCAATCAGGCTCCAAATCCCCTTTTTCAATGACACAATGCCACGCGTGCAGGCCCTCCACCTACCAGTGGCGTAACGAAACTTGAGGGGGCCACCCTGCAAAATACATGGAGGGGGCCCCCCACGTGGCCCGGCCCACCACCTACCACTTTGCCCTACTTTGGATGGATTGACAGATGGGTGGGTGGACGGTGGTACGGATGAATGGATGGATATGGGTGGATGGATGGATGGTTGTGTGGCTGGGGATAGATGGGTGGACTGATGAATGGATGAGCAGACGAAGGTACGGATTGATGGATGGATGTAGATGGACGGATAAATGGATGGATGGATGTGTGGCTGGGGATAGATGGATGGATAGATGGATGGATGAGCAGACGGAGGTACGGATTGATGGATGGATGTAGATGGATAGGTGGAGGGATGGGTGGATAGGTGGAGGGATGGGTGGATAGGTGGACGACAGATGGGTGTGTGGTGGCTGGGCGGACGGATAGCTGGATTAATGAACGAATGCGTATGTGGCTAGGGATGGACGGATGGATATGTGGCTGGGGATGGCTGGACAGGTGGTCTAAAGTACGGATGGATGGATGGATGAAAGGATGGGTGTGTGGCTGGGGATGGATGGATGGAAAAATGTATGGATGAAAGGATAGGTGTGTGACTGGTGATGGTTGCATGGGCGGACAGATGGGTGGGTGGAGGGATGGGTGGAAGGATGGGTGTGTGGCTGGGGGGGATGGGCTAACAGACAGATGGATAGATGGATGGATGAACGGATGTGTGTGTGGCTAGGGATGGACGGATGGATTTGTGGCTAGGGATGGAGGGAGGGACGGATGGATGGACAGAGGTATGGCTGGATGGATGAAAGGATGGGTGTATGGCTGGGAATGGATGGCTGAATGGATAGATGGACGGACGGATGGATGGATGGATGCAGGAGCGGGTGATGCAGCTAAGCTCGGCGGGCGGGTGATGGTGACTCAAGTTGGAATAGGATTTATTTAATTTACTCTATTCTATTGTCTAGATTTCCCCCCTTTGGCGCTTAACTGCACCGGTTGCTGCTGGATGGATGGATGAATGGATAGTTGAATGGATGGATGAATGGACGGGTGGATGGAATGATGTGTGTGGCTGAGGATGGTGGATGATTGGTTGGGTGGATGGTTGGTTGGATGGATGGATGTTTGGGTAAGTGGAATGGGTGGACTGGATTTGAAGGTTATAATGCACTTGATGTAGTAGGCAGTGGGAGGTGACAGGACACTAGGGCCAACTGGGGGTCTGATTTCAGAAGTAGGCATGCGGCACTGGTGACTGGGAGGCAAAGAGGCGCCAGTCACAGACCCTCCTCTCCCCAGGCCTGCAAGGGGTGCCACAGTAAGCAGACCCTTCCTTAAGCTTCTCTCTAGAGTCTCAACACCCTAAAGGGACCACGGGCCTTTGGCAGACTGTCCCCGACTCATCAGTGAGTGGGGGCCCCATGCCACCCAGACTTGGCCTGTGATTCTCTGCCCCTAAAGGCCTCTCCACAGCCTCTCTCCAGCGCTCCTGTGAGCGGCCATTGTCCAGGTGAACAGTCACCAGTGCCCAGAGTCAATGCCCCAATGTTTACAATCAGCCTCGCCCAGTCCTCAGGCACCTGGCCCTACCTCGTAAACACACTTGCTTGCCATGCCAGCACTCTAGTGCTCCTTGTTAGCCCTCCCAGAGAGCCCTTTAGGAACCCTCAAACTGCCTGTTATTCGTCAAGCACGCCCCTGACCTCGAATGCACCCAGGCCCGGTTCTAGCGGGAGGGCCAGGTGGGCCAGGCCCACCCAAGGTAGCCCCATGGCCCTCCCAAAGCCGATTTGCAAGCAGAAAAACATTGTTTGTTCTTTTTCGTTATGATTTATTTGGGCCAGCGGCCTCGCTTTCTCATCCTAATTGTTTAATAAACATGATATGCACCAATGCCATGGGCTGCTTGAAGTGCCTGGAGACAGGCGTGAAGTCAGTGAGGATGGCTGTTATCAATGAGCACATGTGAAAAGGAGGAAAGCCTGTGACACTCCTACCAGATCAAAAGAGACACAAAAGCTCTCATCACACAGTATTTAAGAGATACTACAGGGCCACAATAATCTGATAGTATTTTGCCATCCCATGGTAAGTTATTGAAAATGTGGAATTAGTATTTATATCTTAGTGTGCTTTTGTGCTATTCTTAAAGTGCAGCACTATATACTGCAAATACCACACACCTCCTTTGACTTTTCTGAAGTGAAGCCTTTTCACAAGTTTCACTAATACAACACAGATACAGCATTGACTGGGGCAGTGCAAGTTCTTATTAAACGAAAAAAACACTGGAGGCTGACCCGTGGCAGCACTGCCTAATTTTAATTACAATGTAATTTAATTTAATGATTTGTCTGACGATTAGAGAGGTAAGAGGTAGAGAGGTGGGTGTTGAGCCAAAGACAGTCTTCACTTTAGAGAAATAAACAACTAATAAGGGTCCCCCCTCTCTTTTTTCATTTACAGTCTATGGTCCTGAGGAGAACTCCGCACTAAAGAGAGTTCGAAACGCGTAGACCTTATTATGTTGAAACCAGAAGAGAACCAAATGATACTTGTATTATAGTGATTTGCTTTTTGAAATTAGACTCCACGGTTTCCTTTAAAAACATTGTATATAATCTGTGTAAAAAGTCTTTGATATTAGAGTGTTAGGATTGTGAGTGTGTGTTGAGTATGTCTGACAAAGATCTTTAATGATAGTGTGTTTGAATGAGATGAAGGGGTTATGGTATAATAGCGATTAAATAAATGTCTGTTTATGTTATGTCTTTTTGAAATGTTTTTTGAAATACGTAAAATGTACAAAAAGTAAATGAAATAATGAAAAACTGAAATAAAACCAAAAATCAAAAGGATTGATTAAAAAAAAATTAGATACTTCTCACATAGTGTTTTATTCGTGTGTGAGGGAGATAAATAATTGATTTATTAAATACTAGCAGCATTGGCAACTTTTTTGTAGTATACTTTTAATTTCCAGCGGTACTCGCTGATGGCTGAGTCTAATATAATTACACCTCAATTATGGCACGAACACCACACATTGCGGCGAGCAACAGTGACTGAGTATTTGTTTTATTCTCTTTATTGTCATATGAATAGATACAAATGGAATATAGCACTGCTCTAGCCCCTCAGATCATAAAGAGATAAGATACTCCTGTGGAATAATGCACTTGCTTCAAAGATGTTCCTATAATCTGTGACTTAGCAAGTTAAAATCTTGTCAGCCTTTCATTACTTACACAAGAGTGGGACAACTTGTATGTCCTTACATCAGTATAAATATTCTGAGCTTCTCAGTGTTTCTGATCTGGGTAAAGACAGATATTTAAGCTTCAAATAAATCTGGTCTTTTGGGGCATATCAAAAGCTAGAACACATAACGCACTAATGTTGTCGATTAACTAGCAGCTGGGATGGTGTCTTTTCAACAGAAGTCCTGAAAAACCCAGGTCAACAGTTTTCATACCTGTGGTTCTCATGGGCAGGGAAGATTATCAACAATTATAGAATTTTGATGAGGAAATTGGGATGAGGTGCAGGGATGAGAAATGAAGGAGGGTGATTGGAGGAGAATGTGAAGATAAAAAAGATGAAGGTAGGAAAAAAGGATAAAAGAAAAGAATGGTAAAGAAAGAGGTAGGTGAAGTAAGGGTAACCGAGTGAGTAGAAGGCAAGAGAACACATTTAACAGATGTTGATTAGAGAAGAGTATGAGGGTGATGAGTGTTAAACTAGAGAAGGTGATGAAGATGGTGTTTGAGTTGGATGAAGGAAGATGAAAGAGGACTCTGGGAAAGCAGTATACAGGAGCAGGAGAATGATGAGCAAATTGGGTGATGTAAATTGTAAAAAAAAGTAGACTGATGATTAATAGGCATGTACTGGGAGAGGGTGATAAGATGGGAGTAGTAGGAGAGGAGTATGAAATGGTGAAGGAGGAAGATTAGTCAGGTGAAAGATAAAAATGATGAGAAAGGAAGGTGATCAGAGAGAAGGTTGGTGAGCAAATGATAATTTGGGGGAAATGGAGTGTGTAATAACTACACTTAAAACAGTAAATAAATGTTCATGGTTTAATAAGTAGAATACACATAAGGTGCTCCCGGCTGGGCGGACAGTCTCTCATCAACATTCTAAAGCTGCCTCTAGTTTGACAGCTGGGCCGAACCATAATCAAGGGAGGGAGAGGGGGAGACGGAGAGGGGAAGAAACCAAGAGGAAGTTACAACACATCTTCCTCCCTAAGGAAACAGGGGTGAGGAGGAAAAGCGGGGAGAAGATAGGGTGAAAACATTGGTCCGCAGAGCGGACAATGATACCATAACAGACTTGGTAAAGAAATAAGAGGCACAACATTTCAGTATAAAAGAATCATCACCAGCTATGCTGCATATAGAACATTTCTATTAAGATAGAATCATCTCATGCTATACTGCCTATGCCAGGACGGAGCGGTCTTCTTTCTGTGACTTTCCCTGCCCCTGAATATCGGCTCTGTCACCTAGCTATGTACTAACCACCCTCGACTGATCACTCTTGGAGGTGACAGGAACTACTCTATCTTGACTCCATACTCTACTGTCCTGCATAACAACGACATTGCTCTTGACCTCCCTTATCCTTCCTGGGGCATAGAACCTGTCCTCACTTTTCCCCATTCTGTCTGGTCTCCTGATGTACACCAACTGTCCTGTGCTGAGATTCTTTTCCTTCATCCCCCACTTCCTGTCGTACCACTCTTTGTATTTGTCCTGCTTGTCTTCAATTCTCCTCTTCATCTCCTCCAAATCCACTTCTGTGAGATTGTCTTTCCCCATCCACTGTGGGGACAGCTTGGAACCTGCTTTTCTTCCTCTCATTAGCTCGAACGGTGATCGTTCTGTGGTGGAGTTGGGGGTAGTATGGTAAGCCCATAATGTCTCCATTACCGCTACTTCTATATTTTTCCCGGACTTTCCTGCTAACTTGATGCTCTCCTTAAGTAAACGGTTCGCCCTTTCCACTTTGCCATTGGCTTTGGGACAGTACAACGGCGTGCGGATATGAGAAATAGAACAGTCTCTCAAGAATTCTTTCATTTCGTCAGATGTCAGATAGATGGACGGACGGATGGATGGATGGATGCAGGAGCGGGTGATGCAGCTAAGCTCGGCGGGCGGGTGATGGTGACTCAAGTTGGAATAGGATTTATTTAATTTACTCTATTCTATTGTCTAGATTTCCCCCCTTTGGCGCTTAACTGCACCGGTTGCTGCTGGATGGATGGATGAATGGATAGTTGAATGGATGGATGAATGGACGGGTGGATGGAATGATGTGTGTGGCTGAGGATGGTGGATGATTGGTTGGGTGGATGGTTGGTTGGATGGATGGATGTTTGGGTAAGTGGAATGGGTGGACTGGATTTGAAGGTTATAATGCACTTGATGTAGTAGGCAGTGGGAGGTGACAGGACACTAGGGCCAACTGGGGGTCTGATTTCAGAAGTAGGCATGCGGCACTGGTGACTGGGAGGCAAAGAGGCGCCAGTCACAGACCCTCCTCTCCCCAGGCCTGCAAGGGGTGCCACAGTAAGCAGACCCTTCCTTAAGCTTCTCTCTAGAGTCTCAACACCCTAAAGGGACCACGGGCCTTTGGCAGACTGTCCCCGACTCATCAGTGAGTGGGGGCCCCATGCCACCCAGACTTGGCCTGTGATTCTCTGCCCCTAAAGGCCTCTCCACAGCCTCTCTCCAGCGCTCCTGTGAGCGGCCATTGTCCAGGTGAACAGTCACCAGTGCCCAGAGTCAATGCCCCAATGTTTACAATCAGCCTCGCCCAGTCCTCAGGCACCTGGCCCTACCTCGTAAACACACTTGCTTGCCATGCCAGCACTCTAGTGCTCCTTGTTAGCCCTCCCAGAGAGCCCTTTAGGAACCCTCAAACTGCCTGTTATTCGTCAAGCACGCCCCTGACCTCGAATGCACCCAGGCCCGGTTCTAGCGGGAGGGCCAGGTGGGCCAGGCCCACCCAAGGTAGCCCCATGGCCCTCCCAAAGCCGATTTGCAAGCAGAAAAACATTGTTTGTTCTTTTTCGTTATGATTT
The DNA here is from genome assembly GCF_964261635.1 of Lissotriton helveticus. NCBI lineage: Eukaryota > Metazoa > Chordata > Amphibia > Caudata > Salamandridae > Lissotriton > Lissotriton helveticus. The sequence continues at coordinate 723,344,716 of NC_136067.1, forward strand.
ATTTGGGCCAGCGGCCTCGCTTTCTCATCCTAATTGTTTAATAAACATGATATGCACCAATGCCATGGGCTGCTTGAAGTGCCTGGAGACAGGCGTGAAGTCAGTGAGGATGGCTGTTATCAATGAACACATGTGAAAAGGAGGAAAGCCTGTGACACTCCTACCAGATCAAAAGAGACACAAAAGCTCTCATCACACAGTATTTAAGAGATACTACAGGGCCACAATAATCTGATAGTATTTTGCCATCCCATGGTAAGTTATTGAAAATGTGGAATTAGTATTTATATCTTAGTGTGCTTTTGTGCTATTCTTAAAGTGCAGCACTATATACTGCAAATACCACACACCTCCTTTGACTTTTCTGAAGTGAAGCCTTTTCACAAGTTTCACTAATACAACACAGATACAGCATTGACTGGGGCAGTGCAAGTTCTTATTAAACGAAAAAAACACTGGAGGCTGACCCGTGGCAGCACTGCCTAATTTTAATTACAATGTAATTTAATTTAATGATTTGTCTGACGATTAGAGAGGTAAGAGGTAGAGAGGTGGGTGTTGAGCCAAAGACAGTCTTCACTTTAGAGAAATAAACAACTAATAAGGGTCCCCCCTCTCTTTTTTCATTTACAGTCTATGGTCCTGAGGAGAACTCCGCACTAAAGAGAGTTCGAAACGCGTAGACCTTATTATGTTGAAACCAGAAGAGAACCAAATGATACTTGTATTATAGTGATTTGCTTTTTGAAATTAGACTCCACGGTTTCCTTTAAAAACATTGTATATAATCTGTGTAAAAAGTCTTTGATATTAGAGTGTTAGGATTGTGAGTGTGTGTTGAGTATGTCTGACAAAGATCTTTAATGATAGTGTGTTTGAATGAGATGAAGGGGTTATGGTATAATAGCGATTAAATAAATGTCTGTTTATGTTATGTCTTTTTGAAATGTTTTTTGAAATACGTAAAATGTACAAAAAGTAAATGAAATAATGAAAAACTGAAATAAAACCAAAAATCAAAAGGATTGATTAAAAAAAAATTAGATACTTCTCACATAGTGTTTTATTCGTGTGTGAGGGAGATAAATAATTGATTTATTAAATACTAGCAGCATTGGCAACTTTTTTGTAGTATACTTTTAATTTCCAGCGGTACTCGCTGATGGCTGAGTCTAATATAATTACACCTCAATTATGGCACGAACACCACACATTGCGGCGAGCAACAGTGACTGAGTATTTGTTTTATTCTCTTTATTGTCATATGAATAGATACAAATGGAATATAGCACTGCTCTAGCCCCTCAGATCATAAAGAGATAAGATACTCCTGTGGAATAATGCACTTGCTTCAAAGATGTTCCTATAATCTGTGACTTAGCAAGTTAAAATCTTGTCAGCCTTTCATTACTTACACAAGAGTGGGACAACTTGTATGTCCTTACATCAGTATAAATATTCTGAGCTTCTCAGTGTTTCTGATCTGGGTAAAGACAGATATTTAAGCTTCAAATAAATCTGGTCTTTTGGGGCATATCAAAAGCTAGAACACATAACGCACTAATGTTGTCGATTAACTAGCAGCTGGGATGGTGTCTTTTCAACAGAAGTCCTGAAAAACCCAGGTCAACAGTTTTCATACCTGTGGTTCTCATGGGCAGGGAAGATTATCAACAATTATAGAATTTTGATGAGGAAATTGGGATGAGGTGCAGGGATGAGAAATGAAGGAGGGTGATTGGAGGAGAATGTGAAGATAAAAAAGATGAAGGTAGGAAAAAAGGATAAAAGAAAAGAATGGTAAAGAAAGAGGTAGGTGAAGTAAGGGTAACCGAGTGAGTAGAAGGCAAGAGAACACATTTAACAGATGTTGATTAGAGAAGAGTATGAGGGTGATGAGTGTTAAACTAGAGAAGGTGATGAAGATGGTGTTTGAGTTGGATGAAGGAAGATGAAAGAGGACTCTGGGAAAGCAGTATACAGGAGCAGGAGAATGATGAGCAAATTGGGTGATGTAAATTGTAAAAAAAAGTAGACTGATGATTAATAGGCATGTACTGGGAGAGGGTGATAAGATGGGAGTAGTAGGAGAGGAGTATGAAATGGTGAAGGAGGAAGATTAGTCAGGTGAAAGATAAAAATGATGAGAAAGGAAGGTGATCAGAGAGAAGGTTGGTGAGCAAATGATAATTTGGGGGAAATGGAGTGTGTAATAACTACACTTAAAACAGTAAATAAATGTTCATGGTTTAATAAGTAGAATACACATAAGGTGCTCCCGGCTGGGCGGACAGTCTCTCATCAACATTCTAAAGCTGCCTCTAGTTTGACAGCTGGGCCGAACCATAATCAAGGGAGGGAGAGGGGGAGACGGAGAGGGGAAGAAACCAAGAGGAAGTTACAACACATCTTCCTCCCTAAGGAAACAGGGGTGAGGAGGAAAAGCGGGGAGAAGATAGGGTGAAAACATTGGTCCGCAGAGCGGACAATGATACCATAACAGACTTGGTAAAGAAATAAGAGGCACAACATTTCAGTATAAAAGAATCATCACCAGCTATGCTGCATATAGAACATTTCTATTAAGATAGAATCATCTCATGCTATACTGCCTATGCCAGGACGGAGCGGTCTTCTTTCTGTGACTTTCCCTGCCCCTGAATATCGGCTCTGTCACCTAGCTATGTACTAACCACCCTCGACTGATCACTCTTGGAGGTGACAGGAACTACTCTATCTTGACTCCATACTCTACTGTCCTGCATAACAACGACATTGCTCTTGACCTCCCTTATCCTTCCTGGGGCATAGAACCTGTCCTCACTTTTCCCCATTCTGTCTGGTCTCCTGATGTACACCAACTGTCCTGTGCTGAGATTCTTTTCCTTCATCCCCCACTTCCTGTCGTACCACTCTTTGTATTTGTCCTGCTTGTCTTCAATTCTCCTCTTCATCTCCTCCAAATCCACTTCTGTGAGATTGTCTTTCCCCATCCACTGTGGGGACAGCTTGGAACCTGCTTTTCTTCCTCTCATTAGCTCGAACGGTGATCGTTCTGTGGTGGAGTTGGGGGTAGTATGGTAAGCCCATAATGTCTCCATTACCGCTACTTCTATATTTTTCCCGGACTTTCCTGCTAACTTGATGCTCTCCTTAAGTAAACGGTTCGCCCTTTCCACTTTGCCATTGGCTTTGGGACAGTACAACGGCGTGCGGATATGAGAAATAGAACAGTCTCTCAAGAATTCTTTCATTTCGTCAGATGTCAGCTGGACCCCATTGTCCGTTACAAGTGTTGCTGGTATCCCCTCTCTCGAGAACACCTCCTTCAAGAAACAAATAACGGACTTTGTACTAATGTTCACTACAAACTTGTGAGTAATCCAGTTGGAATAGTAGTCTATGAGTACTAATAGGTACCAATCTTGTGGGCCTCTTCCATGAATGGGTCCGGTGATGTCAAATCCCAGTTTTTTCCAGGGGGCCAGAGGTACTTCCACTTTCTTAGAAAACAGAGGGACCAACGGTTTATGATCCGTGTGCACCTTGAATGGTGCTCCCCACACATAAAATTTGAAGTGTTTGATTGCCCAGTATACGGCAAGTGCTTCCTTTTCCACTGTCGAATAGTTAGTTTCTGGAGATGTAAGTGTTCTTGATGCAAAAGCAATTACCCTAAGTTGCTTATCTCCTCTTTGTGATAGGGTTGCTCCAATTCCCTTGTTACTCGCATCAGTGGTTATTATTATTTCTTTTTCCTGATCAAATTTGCCAATGAAAGGTGCCTGAATTATGGCATTCTTTATATCTCTGAAAGCCACTTCCTGTTTCTCAACCCACTCGAAGTTGTTGTCTTTCTTGACCAATTCTCTCATGGCATGTGTCCTGACAGCAAAATCTTTTATGAACTTGGCCATGTATTCAGCTAGTCCCAAAAACGACAACACTTCCTCTTTGTTGGAGGGTGTAGGAGCATCTCTAACAGCATTGACCAAATCACATTTTGGTTTGATCCCTTCCTCGGAGATAGTATGGCCCAAATAATCCACTGAGCTCACCCCCAATTTGCATTTACTCAATCTGGTGGTGAATCCAACCTCCTTCAGTCTTTTTAGCACCTCTCTTAGGTTCTCATTATGTTCTTCCACGTCAGAGCCATAGATTAGTATATCATCCTGGAAACACATAGTCTTACAGCAATTCCTAAGGACGTGTTGCATCACCCGTTGGAAGGCTGCTGCCGCCGAGGCCAAACCGAAAGGCATCCGTAGAAATTTATAGTTACCAAATGGAGTGGTAAACGCCGTCAGATTCTGTGAGTCCGGATGTAGCACAACCTGATAGTATGCCGAAGACAAATCCAACACGCTGAAGTACCTGGCACCCTGTATGGTGGTCAACATTTCTCCAATTCTGGGGAGTGGGTACTGATCAATCAGGATGTTTGCATTCAAGTCTCTTAGGTCTACACACAACCTAATGTTCTTTCCTCCATCCTTGGTCGTGAGAACGATCGGGGCCAACCATGAAGATGTTTCTATTTCTTTAATCACCCCTTGTCTGACCAATTTGTCTAACTCGATTTTCAAAGGCTCTCTCATGCGTAGAGGTATGGAGCGTGTTTTGTGTATCACTGGTTCAGAATCCTCCTTGAGAGTGATCTTATGCACATAATTCTTTAACACCCCTAAGTCCTCGCTAAACACCTCCTTAAATTCTTGAGTTACATCTTCTGCTACACTGGTTGGTTCCACTAAAAGCACTTGTTCTTTGTTGTTGGGATCTAGCTTAATGCCCAGTTTCTTCTGATCTTTCCACCCCAGCAGATTAGAACCTCTCATGGAGACATACACCTTCCCCACCGTGTGCCTGTCTTTAAAGGATATTCTCATTTTTGTCATACCCCCAAGCGGTATACGCTCCTTGAAGTATCCAACAGGATTTATGTCGGCCTTCTCTAACACTACTCCTTGTCCTGCAAACTTCTCATCAAACTCCCTCTTGTCTATAAGTGTATAAGGGGAACATGAATCTGCATAAGCAACAAATTTCTTACCATCTAAAACAATTTCACATGTGGGATAAACATTACATTCATTTTCTTCCTCATCACCCACCTGGAAGATATACGTTTTTTCTCCCTCATCTACAATTTCAACATTTTCCACCATATGTACTTTCTGGTTGAAGTTTTTACACACCTTGGAGAAATGCCCTCGTTTATTACACTTCCTGCACAGAGTGTTCCTGGCGGGACACTTCCAGTTATTCGCCAAATGACTAGGGCTACCACATTTGTAACAGAGTAATCCCGGTGGGTTACTGCGCTGATCACCCCTGGCCTTCTCTCCCACCTTACAAATGGTATCCCCCTCATTAGATACTTTGCTTTCCCCTTTTTCTCTGATTGCTCCCTCATGTATTTTCATCTCCTTCATACACATGGCTGTATGCTCCAACCCTTTAGCTATGCTCAATGTTTCTTCCAGGTCAGGGTTCCTAGTAAGGAGTTCCTCTTGTATTCTAGAATCATTAGTGCACCTCACGATTTGGTCCCTTATCATAGAATCAGTAAGTACCCCAAAATCACACGTAGCTGCTAAACCCCTAAGAACAGCTACATAATTGATCACTTTTTCATCTTTCTTCTGGGCTCTTTTGTAGAATTTGTGTCTCTCAAGAACAACATTTATTTTAATTTTAAAGTGTTCCTCTAGTTTCATCAAGGTATAATCATATACATTCACCCCTTCCACTTCTTCTTGTTCATCATCAACTAATCTGCCAGTTATATCCTCAAACACTTTTCTCCCATGTATGCCTAAATTGTGTAACAATATGTGCTGTTTTCTCACATTGTTATAATTTCCCCCTCCTATTGCTATGAGATAGGACTTGAAAATACCTTCCCATCTCTTCCATGGTATTTCGGGCTCCCCTAGGTCATTTAGAAATGGTGGAGGTTGGCTCATTCCTGCCCCTGCCATGGCCATCCACAGAATGACACTAAATGAGGTAGGAAAAGAGATGGCTGTAAACAACTAAAAATGAATGAGGAGGAAAGTGAATTAAAAATGACCAGAGAAAACTTGTTCAGGTAAAAGACCTTAATTATTAACACAGGAAAATAAACCACCCCACTGATAGACTACGTTGAATATACGTGCTGGCTGTCTTTTCCCTTCACATGAAAAACGAATGAAGTCCTATTTCTGCTTCTTCAATACCCACAAGGCTCGGTTGTAGGCGGTAACTTCCTGGAGGGGTCTAAAGTACCTCAGGAGAGATCGTAATCGAAACCCAAAGATGCAGGAAATGCCTCTCAATAAGTCAAGTCACCTTTCTCAGCTGGAGCGAGGAAAAATTAATAAAACAGCGCCGATGGGAACCCCGCTGTAACTTCGAAACGAACAGCCAAGGAGAGGCGCGATAAGGCTGCGCTGCTCACACGGGACGCTCCACCTCCTTCACAGCGCCGACTAACAAAGTCACCAGGCGCGTAGAATAAAAATGAAAATCCTCACTTCACGAGGCAACTCAGGACACATATCAAACGCCGACAGCCAGAAATGCGCCAGACGACTCACCGCTGGTTTCGCCTCTGTAAAAGCTGAGAGGATCAGTAGAAATGACTCCGGATCCACCCAACACACCGCGGCTCACCTCAGAGAGTTAGAAGAAAGCCGTGGGCAGACATCCGGATTGGTGATGACGAACCACCAAGTTTCACAGGGAAAACGAGAAGCGACTTCCAGCAGTGCTGCATACTCAATTCATCTCGCTTCTCTCCCGCCAAGTTCTTCAAAACTTCGAAGCAGAGGCGCATGGACGACAGAACAGCGCAGGGTAAGATGATCATAAGGCAAATCTTTTCCGTCCCAGTAGAATTTCATCCAGGGGGGGGGGCACCACGCTGACCCTGGCTCAGCTCCTTGACCCTCGTCGCCAGAAAAAGTGTAATAACTACACTTAAACCAGTAAATAAATGTTCATGGTTTAATAAGTAGAATACACATAAGGTGCTCCCGGCTGGGCGGACAGTCTCTCATCAACATTCTAAAGCTGCCTCTAGTTTGACAGCTGGGCCGAACCATAATCAAGGGAGGGAGAGGGGGAGACGGAGAGGGGAAGAAACCAAGAGGAAGTTACAACAGAGTGTTAAGAGGAGAGTGGTAGAACTCAAGGAAGAGGACGGTGATGGGAATAGGATATACTAGTAGAAGAAAGTAGGAAAACAGGAAAGAGGAGGGGACAAGCTAATCACAATTTAGAAGATATTTTTCAGTTTTGAAGCATTCACATAAGGTGTATGTTTTCTTGGGTTTCACCTAGAATGCATTCTGCGTGAAGAGCTGACAGTCAAATACTGTTTGACAAACTAGCCACCAAATTGAAGGACACTTGTCATTCTCAGAAGTTGTAATCATTGCAGTGGGAAGCGAGGGGTTGAAACAGACCTCTGTTTGAAGTTTGGTTGGTTCAGCTTAGGTTGGCAACTTTGATTGATCATCCAGTTGTTACTTCTCTTATTTGGAGTACATGTACCGCAGTAGGCACTATCCGAAACTTTTTTTTAAAGTTACATAGGCTATTACTTCTTCTTTAAAACATGTATGGCTTTCAAGTGTTTGTAGATGTTCTGCGTGCTCATGAGCACACTATGTAAATAATTCAGGCCTTGTTGCTGCTGTCATTCCAAATGGCAAAGGCCACCAGGGAAGAACAGGAACAGGTGCAGGGCAGCAGGATTGCACACATCCATGCACCCACATAGGCACAGCCACTATCCCTCATGCAGCAGTAGGAAAGGCAAGACTGACAAAAGAGGGTGAGGTGGAGAGAGTCAAGGTTGAGATAGATAGAAAGAAGAATAGGTGAAGCAGAGAGAAGGGAGGGTTATAGGTAGAAGAGTGATGATGAGAGGGAGGAGGGTGAGGCAGAGGGAGGATAGTGAGAAAGAGAGAGGGATGGTGACAGTGAGCCAGAGAGGGAGGAGGGTGAAGAAAAGAGATTTGGGTGAGATAGAGAGAAGAATAGAGTGGAGGTGGAGGCGCAGTCAGACCACGGAGAGTGGAGAGAGAGGGGAGAGTGAAGCAGAAAGAGGCGAGTGAGATGAGAAAAAGATGAGGGTGGGTCAAACAGAGAGGAAGCCGAGCCAAGGATAGAGAAGGGAGAGGTGGAGAAATAGGAGGGTGAGGCAGAGGAAGTGGAAGGAGAGATGAAAAGAAAAGGGGAAAATAGAAAAGAAAGAGGGGGAGGTGGGTAGGTGAGCAGGGTGAAGTGGAAAGGAAGGAGGTTGATGTGGAAAGAGAGATGGGTGATGAGGGGAGAAAGGTTCATGAGAGAAAAATGCCTGATGCAGACAGAACAGAAGAGATTAAGCACGTAGGTGAAACCTCAAGAAAGGCAGAACAAAAACTAGTGTACATGCTCTCAGCAGTAGGTACAGTATGCAGCTCAGCCCCCCTTCAAAGCCCCTCCATCATGCCTGATCCCAACTCACTGATACTTGGGAAATGCTATGCAACTCCATTCATCTTCACGTCCCACACATGTGGGATTCATATCCTCGAGCCGGGCCTGAATGTACCCCTCGGGGCAACTCCTAGTGCCTGGAGTCAGCAGTCCCCCCCGTGCCCACTACAAGCCACGTTGCTTGCCCGTAACCACCCGCTCTTGTATGCCCCCACCCCCAGCCCCAAGGTCTGTGAACACCCCACAAGGCTCTCGGCAGAACCATCACCCCAAAACCGTGAGCTGGTTCTGCCTACCTCCCTGAAGTGAATTACCATCGGCGGCCACCCCTCACCCATGCAGGCAACACTCTGCCATGAAGAGCACACGGCGAGCCACTGGCAGGGCAGCTCTGCTCAACAGTGCCTATTCTTGCTGGGTGAGGGTGCCCCTGGAGCACGGGAGGGGGCACAATGCAGGGACTGTGGGGGCCTGTGTTACGCCCCTGGTCCACAGTCAAACACTGAATCTTACTGTAGTCATCCTTGCAGGCCTTCTGCAAGTCCATCACCCACTCCTGCAATTAAAAAACCCTGGCCTGGCTTCCTGTAGAATCAGTGGCTTCCTAAAATTCAACAATAAAGGGCTACTTACATTTCTTCAGAGCAGTGTCACCTTATACACTGTTTCTGCAAACGAACAGAGCATGCTGGTGTCTGCTGAATATCAGGACAAGCAAGGTGCAGGGCTGAGGGGTTCCAGGCCTCCTGCACCTGGGGGGGGTGTGAGGGTGAGGATAAGCCCCTTTGAGTGTACACACAGAGTTCTATCACCTGTCTCTCCCTCTCAGCATTGCTTCTTCCTTTGAACTTCCTTTTGACCTTCTCCTGATCACTGCTCTGTCCACTGTTTCTTTCTGCACTCCAGTACTCTGGTTTCCTTATAAGTCCTGGGGTGCCTTCCCTTCCAGGCCTCCGTACACAAGCAAGAAACAAAAGCTATACATTGTAACAGTTTTTTTGGGTGTGCAAGATCTTCAGATACTGCTTCCTGCCCAAAGAAAGGCTGGAGCTAGTGTGCAGTGCTCAGGCCTGTGCTTCAGCACTCTCTTCACTGTGGGGGGAGGGGGCCCCTTCAAGAGTAGGGAAACCTGGAGCTGAAAACTTTCTCCAGGTCAAGTCAGCTCTTTGCTGCCTCAGAGGAGCAGTGCCCTCTCTGGGGCCCCCACCCCCATCCTTGTCCGGGGCCTGGCTCCTGACTCTGACTGAAGAGAAACAATGTTGATACTTTGTTTCTCTTCAGTCCACATCACGTGCAGGGCAGGCTACTTTACAGGCTGCTTTAGGGAGACAGAGGGGGCCCCTTCACTTACTGAAGCCTGCCCCCCACCTTGTGTGTCCTCTGTCTTCCACCACAGGCCTGTCTTCTCCTCAAGCTCCTTTCCTCATTGGTTTCACCTCCTCTTCTCTTGCTCCTCTTGCCTTTCCCCCGCTGGCATCTACCCCCCCTATCTGTCTCCATTCCTTCGCTGTTTGTCCTACCCCTGCTTCGTGTGCCTGGTACACTTTCAGAGGCCCGGGTGGGGCAAGGCCCGGGCCTGGACTGGAGACCAATTATTAAGAGGGGGGGCGGCCTGCGCACCTTTAGTAATAAAGAAGATGCCGTGGCGTGCCTTGCTGGCTCTGCTCAGACTGAGGGGCCCCTTAGGGGCCCCCCAGAGTGCAGGGCCCCCCCACACTGCGGAGGCTGCGGGGGCCTGTGTTACACCCCTGCCACCTACCCCTCCTCCCTCACAACCGGGTCAGATGGGGCCATGTCACCAGGCAGACTCACAGGGAGGCTCTGCCCCCACACTTCTCATCTTCCTTCTTGGGCTGCCCCCACCCCTTAACTGATGCACTTTTTTTCCCGGTGGTGGCTCTTCTTGACAGGCCACCACCGCAGCAATGACTCCCGCAGACGCCAGCATCTTGACCCACACCTGCTCAAGGAGACAAGGTCACAGGAGGTCCTCCAGGCTTGCCTGGCCAAGCACCCGCAGCACGGCTTGGACGGCATCTGCGTCAGGTTACAGACATCCCGGTCCGACTGGTAAGTTGGCTCTACCTTACAAAAACCTCCTCACTACCGCCCTAAACTGACCACACCAATCATCAGATCGGCTACCTGACCTACCTAAAAACTGCCCTCCTATGTTGCAAACTTTCTTATCCCTCCCCAGTTGCGTCGGGTGCAGGAAGAAGAAGAGCCTCCTCCATGTACCCTTATATCACCTGCCCCCTAGTTTCCACCCCCACACCGACCCCCTGACCCCATACAGCTTGTCCTTCCAGCCCCATTGCGTGAAAACCCTGGGGGAAGACTGGTCCGCAACTCTACTTTACCCGGGGGCCACATTGTGAGTGCAGGATTCACATACCCATCAATGTGATCTGAGTTGTAGCTGGGGGGTATGCCCAAATGACCCTCCTATACCTGGGCATAAAACATCACAAATGTGATCTGTGCACACCCATAACTGATTCACAGTGTAGCCTCATGGTGCCTGCCTGCCTTTTCCTGTGACTGTCACCTACACAATTGTGCAAGGCATGTATGGCATCTCCCGCACCTTGTGTACAGGACAGGACCTGTTTGTGCAGGAGGCAGGCACTGTGCACCCAGCTCTATTTCTGCCCATCAGGCTGTGGAAAAGTAAATTTTGCCATGTTCTGTGTCCCTACGTGTTCCTCATGTTATGTTGTATGTGCATGATTAATATGCATATGTATTCCCCATGATCGATTAAAGACGCAACTACAGCTGTGTCCATCTCTAGTATGCCAGTTTCCAGTTCTCGTGAAAGCTACGAGTATTAGGCCTATGTAAAGTTATGTTGCCACGTTTCACAGTGTGCACGTTATTTCATTGTAAAATCCCCGTTTCTAGGCCTCAAAAGGGCCCGGACTCAGATTCAGCTCCTGTCTCCTGAACCCTCTCCGAGGAGCGATACAGCCCCCACCTGTATCCCTGACCCTTCACTTACTTCCTGCCTCACAGTGCCCGGCTCGGCCTGGCTCTACCTGCCAGTCTGCCAAGAGTATGTTATGATTCTAGTTATCAGTCCAGCCCTCCTTCTCTGCATTCCTAAGCTACTGAATCGCATCAATAGTTTCCGTCATCGTCTAGCCTTTACGTCTCCATGTAAGAGAAATACTGTATTAATGGTCATTTAATATTCCTCAACACACACTACATGTAGAATAATGCATGCACCAGTCTTAGAGTCTGTTAGCCTTTACCCTGATAACTTTTGGATTCTATCAACATGTTCTCTAAACATCAGATACTAGATAGTGTTTAGGTACATGTCGCTCTGACTCTCCAGACTTTCGTCTCTCCTTCTAGCGCAGAAGTCATAGCCCCCAGTTCCTCCTAGTAACACGTCATTGCCAGCTTGCGCGCACCACTAGGTTAGAGGTCCCGGCTCCTTAGGTAGCCCCCTCCATGTTTCCGCCCCATTTATGACATATTCTGTTACGTTTACATCACATGTCTATGTATACGCCCTGTTCACGCCTCTTGTTACACCTACTTTCTGCCTTATCTTTCGCGACTGCTACAGGCCCTGCCCACTGCTACGCCTATTGTATTGAACATCATGTATTTTGTTTAACTATATATACTTGTGCACTGTTATTAAAAGCTAGCTGTTGTCCCGATCCTGCCCCCGGCAGCGCTGCCATCCTATTCCCGTGCAGGTTATCCTGTTCCTGTCCTTTATGCTGTATTAAACCTGCAAACTCCATCTACCTCGAATCTTGACTCTTATTTATTGAGCTATCTGTTATTGTATATCCAGTCAAAAATAGAGGTATTATTTATTTATTTACCACATAATGGCGCCCGAATAGGTACTTGCCCTTTCCCCACGCGCCGGTGAAGCCACGCAAGCCCCCTGATCCTCTGCAGCCGTGACGGAACCATACCGTGCACGTGCAGATATTTCTGCTTCAAGTATCCCTCAGGCCCACGGAGGAGACGGAGGTTGCGGTCCAGCATCCAGACGAGGCGGTGGAGGAACGCGGCGAGTCCCGACCAGAGCCCAAGCCGAGAGTCCAAGGTCCGAGGTATCCGGAGGCCCACCCGTAACAGAAGTCCGAAGTTTGTCCGTCCGTCGTCGTAGCAGTCCAGTCCAGTCTGAGGCCTTCCGTTCTTGCTGCCCGGTGAGTACCGTTGCTGGGGTAGTATCTAGACAGGGTCAATTGCATTGTCTCTGGTCCGTGGGTTTGGGTACACAGATCCAACACGAAGTGTCCACTTAGGTGGATGCGGGTCCTGACGTGTCTCTTTATGAGACCGGTAAGTTTCGTACTGTTTTAGCAGTGCATCTAGTTTCTGTTCTAGTCCGTTCTGTTCTCGAGAAATTCATGTATTCTGTTTTCAGTATTCCAGGTAGTATTTTGTCCGAACTGTTATCCTAAATGTCATTCATGTATTTCAATGTCGTGGTATGAAAGTGGTGTTTCTTCAGTAATTATCGTGTTCATTGTGTATTGTATTGTGTCTAGACTCCAGCCCAGTCATGCCATTGTTTTCCAAGTTACGTCAGTTAAAAACTAGAAAAGGTCTGTTAGAAGAAGCAGTTCCTGTCCCGCCTAGGGACAGTCCAGGTCATTTTATGTATCAAAAGCATGGCATAAGTGCCATATTGTATCTAGATTTATGGGTGGAATACACCAAACAGTTAGAGGAAAAGTATAGATGGCCCGTATCGGGTACATGGGATGCCGAGTGCATCATGCGAGTAGAAGAAGTATTGTGGAAAAAGAAAGCCAGACAGTCACAGAAAGACGCCATCGAGTTATGGCGCAAAGAATCTCATAAGAGAACCGAAAAAGAAATCAGAAAGTCAGAATTAAGTAGAGAATCCTTAGAAAGAGCCCAAGAAAGGGAACTAATCGAAATAGGTGAACGAGTTAAAACCGAACAGTCAGTCAGACAGAGGAATGCCCTCATTAAGGATATGTATCCTCTTCTTGCCGAGGGCTTGCCAAAAGCAACCCCGGAGGCATCCAGTAATTTCCCGCCACCTTTAGTTCCGACCAAGCTACGTCACAAACCGACCGCAGCTGATATTTTTCTCTCGTCCTATTTGGACGACACAGTCCCAGAATATGCAAATCCTGTTCCGCCAGCTCCTGTAAATAATGTAAATCCTGCTCCTCCAGTCACCGGGGCACCTGTTGCAGTACCTGTTACGGTACCACCGGTCCAGCCCGTAGTACAAATTCCCGCCACGTCAGTCACTCTGCCAGCACGAAGAGTATCAGTCGACGATTCCAGTTTAGGGGCCGCGGGAGGAGGTCCTCCTGGTACCCCGCCGCCAAGTAGACGTCTAGGGGCAGTCGAGTTACATGAACGTGCGTTACAGCGTACGCCTAAATATCAGTCCATTGCAGAAATCAGGCGAGCTCTTACTGAATGCTGTTATGATCCAGTCCCAGGCGAGGATAGTATGGTTATATATTCCGTACGTATAAGGCAGGTGTCCGAGTATTTGGTCACCCTACCGAATATGAAAGAAGATCTAGACAGAATGTATCGTTTCATTCGTACAGGACAAGATCCAGAAAGTATCGGTGAAGTCATGTCTCTCAGAAAATCTGAGATCCAGTTCATGCTATTAAAGTTTCTGATCAATTGTTTAATTAGGGAACAAGATTCCCCGACTAAAGATCCGAACGAAATGAAAATTCTGACAAAGTGGAGTGATAATATAGCCGAGGGTAAGCACAAGACACTCAATAGTATAGAGAGTATGTACAAGAAAATACGTAAAGAAATAATAAGGTTACACGAACAACGCAAAGAAGCTCTAGTAAGCGAGAAAGAAAATGACTCTTCTACTGAAGAGGTAGACGACGAGAATCCCGCCAGAATAGCGTATGTAGGTAAGTCTAGATTTCCAGACCGACATTTACGCCTAGAACACAAGAAAGTCTTTCATCTACCAGCATCAGAACAAGGCTCTCTAGAACAAGTATTTCAAGCTACCGATCACATTCTGAAATCACGAATCGGTTATAGTGAGTTAAGTACCATGCATGAACAAGAACTAGCCCGATCAGCAGTCCGGTGGATTACTGATTCTACCACTTTTCCAGACGAAATAGTGGCACAAATGTTCCTGAAACTGCCCCCAGCCGAACAGCGACTGGTGGGTATGTATATGATCCAGCACCTCATTACACTGTATGAGGGTCAACATTCTGATCCAGGTCCGTTACATGATATCCTGAACGAGTTACTCCAGTATAGATGGAAAGGTTTAGGTACCGATTTAATTAGTGTCATTCTAGAACAGCGCCACAAATATAGAACGTTTTTGAACCCACATTTTGTTCATGTCTCACCTCCAGAAAGTAAACCGTTTTACATAGATAGACAGCATCCGTTACGAGAAGTACACCCAGTTAGGACAACGGGTGGTGAAATGCAACGAGTATTTGTTTACACCCCAGTTACAAAGATGGAACTCTTAGAGATGAAGAAATTAATTCCCTGTCACGACAAAGATCCAGCAGGGTTTCACCGAGAATTAAAAGACATGCTCCGTATGGGAGAATACACGTATCCAGATATTATTAAAATGTTAAAAGTCCTGTTGCCTGCGGGCATATACGAAAAACTCAAGGAAAAAGATTGGGAGGTGGGAGAGAAAAAGATCGATTGGACAGCTCTAGAAGCTGAAGATAAGATACGAGTACCAGGTACCGGTCTTGGAGACAAATGTAAAGAATTACCAGAATTATTGATACAAGTTTTGCCTAGATTATTAGCCACTAAAAAGGAAGACTGGGATGCGATCTCAGCCTGTAAACAGAAACAAGACGAGGACACTAGTGATTTTTATTCTAGATTTGAGAAATGTTTTATAATAAACAGTGGTTTAAAGACGAGTAGCGAGTCATACCCTCATCTTTTTGTTACTAAACTAGTCGAGAATTCAAGTCCACAAGTTAAGAATCGAGTTTTGAAAGTCGAAAGTACATGGCAAGCTAGTACCCCGTCCCAAATGCTCCAGATGCTCCAGTATCACCAGAATAGAATCAGAGAAGAGCAAGAACACGAGAGAAGACGTATGAAAGACACGAAAATGAAAGTACTAGTTGCACAATCCGTTCCACAAGACAGTCAGAAGAGGGGTCCGAATCAAGCCAGTCATCCTGCAGCTCCCGTTAAAGGGACATGCAATTACTGTAAACAGCCAGGTCATTTTATAAACGAGTGTGCAGTTCTGAAACACAATATTGCCACTGGTAAAACTAAAGAAAGACCACGTCCGCCTAGACAAGAACAAGTTTCGCAGTCTTCTCAGCCACAGAATGCACAACAGACAGTTCCAGCACCGCAGCCTATAGCTGCGACACAGCATGTTACACAGCAGATGTACCAGTATGCCCAGACAGAGTATCCAGAGTATCAAGCGTATTCATGAAACAGCCTAGAGAGGGAGGTAGGCTTGCCTCTCATCGAGATTCCTGTAGATCAAGAGGGTCCCTATGTTCATAGTCAAGTATTAGGGAAAGACAGAAAGTTTTTGATTGATACAGGGGCAAGTAGGACTACTATTAGTCATGACGAGGTTCCAGGGGCTCCGCTCTCAGGCTCTAGAAATGTTTCCCTTGGATTTTCAGGAAAGCCTATTGTAAACGAGATTTCCAAACCAGTTACTCTAGAAGTAGGTCCATTGTCCCGAACTACTGATCTATTACTTACGAAATCATGTCCAGAAAATTTGTTAGGCATTAAGACATTGAAAGAATTAGCTGCAGTTATTTGTTGTTCCCCAGAGGGAATACGTTTGTTTTTACGTGACTTCAAGGGTCACTATGTTTTACGAGATTTTGATCCAAGATTGTCTAATGTTCCGCAGCATCTATGGGCGCAAGGTCCAACTGATGTTGGTTTTATGCAAATCACACCCCATCGTGTGACTCTCAAGCAAGGTGTAGTGTTACCACGAATCAGACAGTACAGATTGCCACCTGAGGCTGTAGCAGCCTTATCCAAAATTATTGACGAGCTCATTGCTCAAGGAGTAGTTGTAGAAACTGACTCCAATGTATGTAATTCTCCTATCATTCCAGTCATGAAACGTACTGATCCAAATACACCCCCAGTATATCGATTAGTGATTGATCTTCGAGAACTCAATAAATGTATCATTCCCCAGTACCCAGTTGTTCCAGATATCTCATCTCTGTTGACAGCTATTGATCCTGAGGCAATATTCTTTACCGTAATCGACCTCAAGAATGCATTTTTCAGTGTTCCGATTCATCCAGACAGCCAGTACCTTTTCGGTTTCTGTTTAAATGGAAGGAGCTATAAATTCACACGAGCTCCTCAAGGTTTCACAGAAAGTCCTAGTATTTACAGTCAAGCACTTAAGAGACAACTAGACAATATTCACATGCCAACTGACACTGCCCTGCTCCAATATGTCGATGATCTACTGATCACAGCCCGTTCTGAACGTGCTTGCGAGCGAGCATCACTTACAGTTCTGTACTTCCTAGCCGAGATGGGGCACAAGGTGTCCCCTTCAAAGCTTCAATTCTGTGTCCAGCAAGTGATCTACTTAGGCCACTTACTGTCCAAGTGGGGTAGGCAGTTGACACCTGACCGTATCCAGTTAATAGCGAGTCTTCCTCAGCCCAAGACCCAGAAGGAGGTACGTGCTTTTATCGGCCTCACTTCTTATTGCCGACAATGGATTCCTCAGTATGCATTTCTAGCCAAGCCACTGATACAGTTAACGACACAGGAGGCAGCCGTATCGACTGTCCTCCCTTGGACATCTGAACATACACTTCGTTTTAATGAATTAAAGAAAGCCTTATGTCAAGCTCCTGTTCTAGCAACACCGAACTACAGTAAGCCTTTTACACTTTTTGTCACAGAACGCAAAGGTACTGCATTATCTGTTCTCACACAAGATCAAGCAGGACAATACAAGCCCTGTGCTTATTTTTCTAGCACATTAGATCCAGTAGCCCAGGCTCTGCCTGCATGCCTCAAGTCAGTTGCAGCCACAGCACTAGCTATCAGACAAAGTGATTCCATAGTGTTAGGACATTCCTTGACAGTACAAGTTCCACACTCCGTGGAAGTTCTTTTAAACCGAACACAGACTCAGCACTTGACAATTGCACGTTTGACAGGTTATGAACTGACACTATTCCAGCCACACATAGAAATCAGACGCTGCAACATTCTAAATCCTGCTACACTGTTACCGTCAGTTACTTCAAATCCTGCCACACATGACTGTGTGGAAGTTGTTAACATTATGACAAAGCCAAGACAAGATCTGACAGATATTCCATTACCAGATCCCGACCTGACACTTTATGTGGATGGTTCATGTATGAGAACAAGTACAGGAGAACTAGTAGCCGCGTATGCAGTGACTACTGACACTGAAGTTATTGAAACACACCGTATTGACACCCTGTCTGCTCAGGCAGCAGAGCTAGTCGCTCTGACACAAGCCTGCATACATGCCAAGAACCTGAAAGTTAATATTTACACAGATTCACGCTACGCATTCGGAGTCGTACACGACTTTGGAGTGCTCTGGCAAGAGAGAGGTTTCATGACTTCTCATGGAACCAAGATTCAGCATGGGTTCCTTATTCGAGCTCTGTTAGATGCAATACATTTACCGACATCTATCGCTATCATGAAGTGCAAAGCACATACTAAAGTTACTGACATTATTTCCCAAAGTAATGATCTAGCGGATCGAACAGCCAAGCTTACAGCACAGACACCAGACATACCAGTTAACAAGACACCGACATCCACTCTAGAACAGACTACTTGTATGACAGTTAAGGACCCTACTCAAGATGTCATAGATATCCAGTCACATGCTACTCCTGAAGAAATTAAGAAATGGTCCGAACAAGGAGGGGTCCAGACAGATCAGGGATGGGTGACGAAGGGAAAAGCCACATGGTTTCTCCCCGACTCTATGGTTCAAGTCATTATTAATACCGCACATAGTCCTGCACACCTAGGAGAAAAAGCCATGATAGACAGTATCCAGAACATTTGGTTTAACAAACATTTACGAGCTGCAGCCAAGCAGAAAGTCCGTACCTGTATGATATGTTGCCAGTTCAATCCAGGTAAAAGTGTCCCGGTGGAACAAGGTGGGTTCCAACCCCCTGACCACCCTTTTGAAGTCCTCCAGATGGATTATATTCAGATGGAGCGATGTCGAGGTTTCAAGTATGTCCTTGTAGTTGTATGCGCTTTGTCCAGGTGGACAGAAGCATATCCAGTCCCAGATTACACAGCCGCGACCACTGCCAAGCAGTTGGTTCGTGAATATTTCCCCCGCTATGGACTCCCTAGGGTCGTGTATTCTGATAACGACCAGCCCTTCTCATCTGAACTAATGAAGCACGTTTCCCTTTTGTTAGGGTACCAGTGGAAGTTCCATTGTGTACGCCATCCTGAAGCAGCAGGTCTTGTAGAGAGACATAATCAAACCCTGAAAATCCGTATTGCCAAAGTATGCAAAGAGAAAGGTGTAGACTGGCTAGTAGCCCTGCCAGTCGCCCTATTCTATATGCGCATGGTCGCACACTCCAGATCAGGTCTGTCCCCTTATGAGGTCGTATTCGGCCGCCCCCCGAATATGTGGGGTACACCTAGACCCCGAAGTATTACAGATGTTTCCAGTAATATGCTGACAGATTACCTAGCTTCCTTGATGTCTGCCCTACACTCTTGTCGTTCACAGGTTGCCGCTGCATTTCCCGACAATACTGAAGTCAAGCCACACGAGATCCTTCCCGGCACCCTGGTTTTAATCCGGAATTTCGATCGTTCAAGTCCGCTGGAGCCTCGCTGGAAGGAACCGAAGTTAGTCCTTCTGACCACCCGTACTGCCGTCAAGTTGGAAGGCAGGAAGGGGTGGGTGCACCTGTCGCATGTCAAGAAATTTCACGGACTCCGACTAAGAACTGTTTCCAAGAACATTTCCAAGGATTGTCAAGATTTTAAAGACTGTCAAGATACTATTATTAAGGACTGTCCCGCTATTGACTCTGATTCAAAGGATCCCCTGTTAGAGAAAACTCCGCAACAAGAGTATAAAAGTAAGCTCCGGTCTAGTAAAATAAGTCAGCCAGTTTAATTGTCTAAGTCCCCCTCGGGTGAAACGGTTAGACAGGTATCTGACATGTATGAGATAGACCCCCATAGTGAGAGAGTTAGTCAAAGCTCTATCCGATGTATCGTTTTTCTAAGTTTTATATTGTTTTTGAGTTTGATGATTACCTGCACAAGTTATGCATTTCATTTATGTTTTCCAATTTCTCATGTAAATAAGTTTTCTAATGCTACAGTAGAGCACACGTTTAGTGATCTGCCTCCTCACGAACTATCCTATCGTCTTGCTATGCGCAACAATACATTTATCCGTATGTTACATTATTCACACCAGACCAGCAATGCCACTAATTGTTGGGTGTGTGGTCGACTCCCCCCTTTCCAGACACCGAAGGGAGTTCTGCCACTGTTTCCTTATCCGTTTTCACATAATGGTTCGTGTGGAGCCTGGTCCACGTTAACGTCATCTTCAAATGATATGTCCCTTCTGAACAGTACATGTTTTTCAGACAAGCAAGGTCTTCCCCACAGAACAGGGTTAGATCTAGAAAATGAAGTTTATAATTTGGGTAATTATTCTTCGAATTTCATGGTCCTGAATGTTCAGTCTGATCCTACTCCAGACTTACCTGCAATTTCAGTACTACCAGTCAAGGGCGAATTATGTGTCCGAAAGAATGGTTCCGCACATGTAGGACATAGTGATTGTACTACTATTGTCAAGTATAGTGACAGTGGGAAATCTATTTTCAAAGCCTCACGTCATTCTTATTTTGTTTGTGGTCAGACCGCATATGTTCGTCTGCCCCTTGATTGGGATGGAACATGTTACATTGCCTTCCTACTGCCACCAGTTTTCCTAGCCCCATCCGATTATCATAGAAACACACATCTAGTACATATTAGACATAGAAGGGAGATCGAGTCCCCAATTGTCGATCAAACTGAAACTGCTCTAGAACAGTATACAGACTTCAATAAAGGTTTCTTCTTCTTTATAGGACCTATCCAGAATAGTAAGTTAATACGTAGATTGACCAGAACCCTTGAAGCAGTAGTGAATGAGACTACTTCTGCTCTAGGTAACTTAACCGAAGAGCAATCTGCTATGAGATTTGTCGTGCTCCAAAATCGTCTCGTTCTTGACGTCATACTGGCCGATAGAGGAGGAGCATGTAGAGTCATCGGATCTAGTTGCTGCATTTTCATTCCTAATAACGCGCCGTCTGTTTATTCAGCTATAACCAGACTTCATAAAATTGCCCATCAGTTACACCAGAATCCAGGCACCTGGACATGGTCCGGTTGGTTCTGGAGTATAATTTCTGCCTGGGGATGGAAAGTATTGTCCTTTCTAGGTATTGCAGTAGCGATCATATTCAGTTGCTGCCTCTGTATACAATGTGGCCCTGCGATTTGCGGCATTTGTGCTACCTCTTGTATTCCTAGTCCCAAGTCCCGTCCTAAATCCCGTTCCAAGAAAATTCGAGACGAGCAAATGATACTGTATGAAATGATAGATGGTATCATGAATATTGATGTTTCTTGATGGAAACGTAGTGACAAGGAGGGAATGTGGAAAAGTAAATTTTGCCATGTTCTGTGTCCCTACGTGTTCCTCATGTTATGTTGTATGTGCATGATTAATATGCATATGTATTCCCCATGATCGATTAAAGACGCAACTACAGCTGTGTCCATCTCTAGTATGCCAGTTTCCAGTTCTCGTGAAAGCTACGAGTATTAGGCCTATGTAAAGTTATGTTGCCACGTTTCACAGTGTGCACGTTATTTCATTGTAAAATCCCCGTTTCTAGGCCTCAAAAGGGCCCGGACTCAGATTCAGCTCATGTCTCCTGAACCCTCTCCGAGGAGCGATACAGCCCCCACCTGTATCCCTGACCCTTCACTTACTTCCTGCCTCACAGTGCCCGGCTCGGCCTGGCTCTACCTGCCAGTCTGCCAAGAGTATGTTATGATTCTAGTTATCAGTCCAGCCCTCCTTCTCTGCATTCCTAAGCTACTGAATCGCATCAATAGTTTCCGTCATCGTCTAGCCTTTACGTCTCCATGTAAGAGAAATACTGTATTAATGGTCATTTAATATTCCTCAACACACACTACATGTAGAATAATGCATGCACCAGTCTTAGAGTCTGTTAGCCTTTACCCTGATAACTTTTGGATTCTATCAACATGTTCTCTAAACATCAGATACTAGATAGTGTTTAGGTACATGTCGCTCTGACTCTCCAGACTTTCGTCTCTCCTTCTAGCGCAGAAGTCATAGCCCCCAGTTCCTCCTAGTAACACGTCATTGCCAGCTTGCGCGCACCACTAGGTTAGAGGTCCCGGCTCCTTAGGTAGCCCCCTCCATGTTTCCGCCCCATTTATGACATATTCTGTTACGTTTACATCACATGTCTATGTATACGCCCTGTTCACGCCTCTTGTTACACCTACTTTCTGCCTTATCTATCGCGACTGCTACAGGCCCTGCCCACTGCTACGCCTATTGTATTGAACATCATGTATTTTGTTTAACTATATATACTTGTGCACTGTTATTAAAAGCTAGCTGTTGTCCCGATCCTGCCCCCGGCAGCGCTGCCATCCTATTCCCGTGCAGGTTATCCTGTTCCTGTCCTTTATGCTGTATTAAACCTGCAAACTCCAGCTACCTCGAATCTTGACTCTTATTTATTGAGCTATCTGTTATTGTATATCCAGTCAAAAATAGAGGTATTATTTATTTATTTACCACAAGGCACACAACATATTAGAGACAACTTCTGATGAACAGGAGCAGAATTCTAATGGGAGGGCCTCCTGAACCAGAGTACCTGACTCGTCTCTACCCTTCGTTTGCAGTGTCAATACGTAGGGCATCATGGGCTCACCAGTACAAGTCAGCATGGGCACTTTACTGGTGCTTGCAAGTGAAGAGTCCTGGTACCCTCCCACATCATCCTATCACCTCCAGGCACTAGGATGCAGTAAATGGTGCTGGAGTATTTTAACGCCTGCATCTGTCCGTTCCCTTCATATAGTAAGACATAAACAATTGGTCTCATTCCCACAAGGCCTGGCTCTATGCAAGCTGAACTTCCAAAGGTACAGTGTGTACTGGTTACCGCTAATGCCAAACAGCCCCCGAGTAAACATCACCTTTTATAAAATCAACACAAATATAAATCTGACATTTGAACAAATCAAGCTGACCTGCTTATTATTCAGAAAGTTTAAACACACTCACCATCTGGTACCTCTCAGCACTGAACACAATGAGTTTGTCTTTGTCAATTGCCTCACTTTCTTCTCCAGTTGTGCTTGAGTGCATGCCACGAGCATGGAACGTATGAACTCTATTCCCTCAGGCCCAGTTCCACCCCCATGACTCGAGCAGCACAAGGATTGGTTGTGTCAGGGCTGCCAATCCTCGCATCTTTGGATTCATGCAGTTTGTTGGATACGCATACTGAGCAAGACGGAGTGATTCGGAGCCCGGCAAATATTGTTCCCGCTGGCTTTTGAAGTCAAGTTGACCTGCAGAACCAGACCTCCCGCGCAGAGCGATTGAAAAACAAAGCGCCCGGATTTACCATTCAATGCAACCCCACGAAAGGATTTAACTCGACTTTTGAAGGCGACTGCCCCCGTCCAACAAAGAAGCAGCTGACGGTAGTTCTGCCCCCCTGACTCCTCCAGGAGCCGTCCCTGCCTGCATTCCCAACTTTACCTTGAATTTGTTTCTGCTGAAGACCCGACAGAATAATTGTGCCCTGATGAGAATCCGGCACATAATCGCCTGGATTTGAAACGCGTCGGCCAATTAGAAAGGACAATTTGGATAGCAGCATTCGCTGGCTGACAATTAATTTTGAATCTGTTACCACGCTCCTTTCCTAATTTTTCCATTTTCATCACCAATTTTGTGTTTCGCACAAAGTCTTTTTTCATTTGTCAATTTGTGTTTCACTTATCACATTGTAAATATTGTTGTCTGTTGTGAAAAACTTTTGTATTTAAATCTCTTTGCCAATAGCGAATATTATTTGTTGTGATAACATGTCGTTATGTACATAAGCTATACTAAATGTTGATTGTATACTGTATATATGTGTTTGTCTGACCATAATTAGGTTGTTATGACAAAATAGAATCTAAAATCAAAAAATTGATTGGTACAAATAAAAATACCTAGTTGAGTACGACAAACAGTGTTCTCAATTTTCCCTGAAGTGCAGGATAAAAAATAAGTGGCGAGGCATTTTTCTTTGTTTATTGATTTAATTAGGCCCAGCCTCCCCATTTGTCCATCAGGGCCAAGCTCCCCTTGTGCTTCTTAATCCTCATATAGAGCAATCCCTGGGCTCCTACACTGCAGAGCCTGTTGAAGGTTCAAATGTGCATGTCCAGCAGGTTGGAGCTAGGCACCCGTCAAAACAAACCTTCACACTTCACCCAGAAGGCTTGGCCCCTGCCAATCATAAAGCAGGGAGTCTCGGAGCAAAGGCTCCCCCCACCTCCACTCTCCTGTAACATGTTTGCCTGGGTCATGCTGGGCACTACAGCAAAAAAAAGGAATCAATAACAGTATAATTAAACATTTAATATGGCAAAAAAAAGGGGGCGACGCCCTAGCGCCCCTCTAAAGAATCCGCCACTATGCAGTATGAAGGTGATAATCGCATGCTTGAATAATACTGTGTTAAAAATGCTAAGTGCATGGAAGAATGGGTAAAATGTGTGTGTGCAATTCAAGAGTGGGGAAAAATAGAAAGGCTTGGGCATGAGGAGGCGTGTTCTCCATTCTAGATGAACTGACCTATGTCAATGCTATTATGTACTAAACATAAAGACAATATTTCTTACAGATATTAATGTATTGTGAATTATATCAAACTTTAAAGCACATATACACATTTGTGGAATGGTACAAAGCTATGGCTTTGTTTTCTGTGAAGGAAAAGTAAATGCTTGCAGTAAATGTCAGATTCTTACCCAGTCCTCAATACGAAGAAGAAATCGTGAAATCCATTTTCTTTAGTTAGCAAGCAGAAAAAAGGATATCAAATGTTCGACAGATGAGAGAAAGTAGGGAATATTTTTGCTGGCCTTAAGGCTGTGGGGTGTTTAAAATATACATACATATATTACCTACTGGCGGTCGCCAGTAGGTATATATAGTTAGGATTTTTTCTCTATGGGATTTTTGAAAATTCTATGTCTAATAACTTTGGCGTTTGTGGACGGAATTGGCTGAAATTTTCAGGAAAATGGCACATTTTTTTCTGAGCAGCCCTTGAAAATTTGGGGGGGGTTCGTCAAGGGGGGGCCGAGAAAAAAGGGGGGTCCCAAAACGTGTTTTTAACATTGAGTTTTCCATAGGGCGGTTGGCCTCACTTTTAGCCCGAACGGCTGAATGGATTTGCACGAAACTTGGCAAAATTGTAGGGACTGGTAGCCCGATATGCCTTTGCTAGGTCTCAATATATGTGCTCCAGTGGATTTTGAGAAATTAACGTTCAAAAAAAGATATATATCTGTAACAGGGGACCGGGCAGCGCTCCGGTTCGCGGACTTTTCGCGGTACGGAGCTTTGTGAAGCGAAGCTGATTGGTTCTCCGGCGTCTGTGAACATTCCAAACAGTCCGTAGCGGCCGCCATCTTGTCTCTCGGTAGGATCGAGAGACAAGAGGAGGCCAAAGCGAAGGGGCAAATGACCATAAGGGGGCATAGTAGATCCTCGCTGACCCCCTAGGTTTGATGTGGAGGTTTTAAAAGGGTCCCGCGGGGCAAAAAAAAAAAATAATAATAATAATCGAACGGCTGAATGGATTTGCACGAAACTTGGTAAAATATTAGGGACTGGTAGCCCGATGTGCCTTTGCTAGGTCTCAATATATGTGCTCCAGTGGATTTTGAGAAATTAACGTTCAAAAAAAGATATATATCTGTAACAGCGCTCCGCTTCGCGTAACGGAGGTTTGCGAAGCTGATTGGTTCTCCGGCGTCTGTAAACATTGCAAACAGTCCGTAGCGGCCGCCATCTTGTCTCTCGGTGGGATCGAGAGACAAGAGGAGGCCAAAGCGAAGGGGCAAATGACCATAAGGGGGCATAGTAGATCCTCCTTGACCTCTTAGGTTTGATGTGGAGGTTTTAAAAGGGCCCCGCGGGGCAAAAAAAAAATTAATAATAATAATCGAACGGCTGAATGGATTTGTACGAAACTTGGCAAAATTGTAGGGACTGGTAGCTCGATGTGCCTTTGCTAGGTCTCAATATATGTGCTTCAGTGGATTTTGAGAAATTAACATTCAAAAACAAGATATATATCTGTAACAGCGCTCCGCTTCGCGGAGATAAAATTATATCTGTATTACCTAGCTGTTGCTAACACCAGTTAGCGACGGCTAGTAGGAGATAGCGACCATCTTGGGCCCCACTTTGGAAATATTCGCGATAAGCGCGAATATCTCCAAAAGCTAGCACCTGCCCTGAGCAGTTCTTAGCCATGTTATCCAATGGGAGGTGGATAACATGGCTAAGAGCATTAGCTCGGTAATGCATGAATATCGCTGAGTTTTCAGCGATATTAATGCATTGCGGTCGTTTTTTATCGTATTTGCGATAAACCTTGATAATAGCAAGGTTTATCTGCGATAATTTCTGACGATGCTTAGCGGTAAAAAAATCGTTGCTAAGCATCGTTAGGGATAAATATCGCTTAACTTTGGTAATATGCCCCAACGTCTGTTAACGTTCGATTCGAAGGAAATCAGGAAGTGTTGAAAAACATTGTCTGCGCCATCTTGTCTTTTTTCAAATGCCACACTTTTGTCGTGCACGGCAGCCATTTTAGATGCCTTGACCAGACCCACTCTGTGCACGCTGTCGATCCTTAGCATGGCTCCCCACCCTCGCAAGCATCTCCCCCAGGCAGTGGTCACCCCCGCTCTCTGTCTTATGCATGGGTAATAAACCTCCCCCCATCTGCGCTGCTCTTCCCTGAGAATCACACCCTGTGCCCGCCCGACACCTCCCTTTCGCCCTATTCACTACCGCACCCTCTGACACTCCTTTTCCTCTGTGTCCGATTGTCCAGGCCGGTCCTAGGGTATCAGCTAGCCCTGCAGATGTAGTTTATGGCCCCAGCTGTAAAGAATCACCCCTCTTTAAAGGAGTTATAGTAGATCAAGGCCCACACTCGATGAGATCCGTCACAGCAGACGCGTTCCTATTATCTGAAAACCATCCTGTATTGTGATTGGGGAGGGGACCGAGCCTGAAGCGGAAGATTCCAGGGATGACTCTTTGTACATCAAAGTTTTTACAATTATGTGTCACATTAAAAATATATAGCACTCCGACAAAGTAGTAAGATTATAAAACTTTAATAACTTATAAATATATACAAGAAAACAAAAACAGTAATAACATATAAACATTTTTAGGGAAAAACAACGAAGTAGCGGTCGGCTGTGCGAATAGTCCCAACGCAGCACAACGTCCAGATTTCCGGTGTGGGGCGTCGCGGGGGGTGGGTCATCAGTAGCAAACTGTTGTGCGAATAGTTCCAAGGCAGCAGAACGATGGCACCAAGGTGATGTCCAGTAAGTTGCCGCACTGGTTTTGGTATCCTACAATGCTGCTCCGAATAACGGCGTGGGGCGCCCCGGGGGAGGCGGCGTGAACGGGCCTCTCCAGGTGGAGTGTCATCTGTTGTAATGGGGCGCCCCTTTAACGTTTCAGTTGCCATTCCGTCCGTTTTTGGTCCACTGTGTCAAAAGCCACAATTCAGCTGAGTTGCGCCCACTCTTGCGGTGCAGCGATAGGCGGCTGTCACAGGACTCTCAAAATGGCGGCAGGCTGTTTCCTTTTTGGGCCTGGTCCACTGAAATGGCCCTGGGACACCTTGGAAATCGGACGCTTGTCTGCTAGGTCTTGGACCCCATTCTCGAAAGCGTCCCCTCCGCCTTGAGGATTCATCAAAAGTTTTGGGGGCCCCCGACTCCTGTAGGCTTCTGGTGGGGAGCGGTTGCCATGATTGCTCGCGGAATGACCACGACGGAGCTACGAGATGGTGGTGCTCTCATGCTGACGCCAGCTTCAGTCTGAAACATCCAGAAACAAGGTGGGGCTTTCATCGTTTGGGAAAAAAAAAAGTTTTCATCCAATGAAAAGTGTTGTTTTTAGGTCATATGATCAAGCCTTCCATCATTAGGAAACCAAAAGTAAAATGAACCAATGAAAAGTTTTATAAACAAGTCACATGACCTGTTATGCGGCATAGGGTATAAAATGCGGAGAAAATACGTTGGCACGTGAGGCGGCGTCAGTAGCGGACCGATGTGCGAATAGGCCGAAGGCAATACAACGCGCCAAGATCCGGATGGCACCGAGGTGGTGTCCAGCAAGTTGCAGCACTGGTGTGGCCATCCTACAATGCTGAAAGTCGGCGTGGGGCGCCCCGTTGGCCTGTGAGTTTGCGTCAGTAGCGGACCGATGTGCGAATAGGCCGAAGGCAGCACAACGCGCCAAGATCCGGATGGCACCGAGGTGGTGTCTAGTAAGTTGCCGCACTGGTGTGGCCATCCTACAATGTTGAAAGTCGGCGTGGGGCGCCCCGTTGGCCTGTGAGATGGCGGCAGTAGCAGACCGATGTGCGAATGGGGCCAAAGGCAGCGCAACAATATTTTCGGAATAGAAGACACCACAAGGCGCTGAGATGCCAAGATCCGGATGGCACCGAGGTGGTGTCTAGCAAGTTGTGGCACTGGTGTGGCCATCCTACAATGGTAAAAGTCGGCGTGGGGCGCCCTGTTGGCCTGTGAGATGGTGTCAGTAGCGGACTGATGTGCGAATGGGGCCAAAGGCAGCGCAACAATATTTTCTGACTGACACCACAAGGCGCTGAGATGCCAAGATCCGGATGGCACCGAGGTGATGTCTAGCAAGTTGCTGTACTGGTGTGGCCATCCTACAATGGTAAAAGTCGGCGTGGGGCGCCCTGTTGGCCTGTGAGATGGTGTCAGTTGCGGACCGATGTGCGAATGGGGCCAAAGGCAGCGCAACAATATTTTCTGTATGGAAGATACCACTAGGCGTTGAGATGCCAAGATCCGGATGGCACCGAGGTGATGTCTAGCAAGTTGCTGTACTGGTGTGATCATCCTACAATGCTGAAACTCGGCGTGGGGCGCCCCATTAGCTTGTGAGATGGCGTCAGTAGCGGACCGATGTGTGAATAGGCCGGAACCAGCACAAGGCGCCAAGATCCGGATGTCACCGTGGTGGTTTCATAGTTGAGAGGCACTTCATCTGCAGTGGGGCGCCGAGATCCGGATGGCACCGAGGTGATGTCTAGCAAGTTGCTGTACTGGTGTGGTCATCCTACAATGCTGAAACTCGGCGTGGGGCGCCCTATTAGCCTGTGAGATGGCGTCAGTAGCGGACCGATGTGTGAATGGGGCAAAGGTAGCGCAAGAATATTTTCTGAATAGAAGACACCACAAGGCGCTGAGATGCCAAGATCCGGATGGCACCGAGGTGGTGTCTAGTAAGGTGCACTGGTGTGGTCATCCTACAATGCTGAAACTCGGCGTGGGGCGCCCCATTAGTCTGTGAGATGGCGTCAGTAGCGGACCGATGTGCGAATAGGCCGAAGGCAGCACAACGCGCCAAGATCCGGATGTCACCGTGGTGGTTTCATAGTTGAGAGGCACTTCATCTGCAGTGGGGCGCCGAGATCCGGATGGCACCGAGGTGATGTCTAGCAAGTTGCTGTACTGGTGTGGTCATCCTACAATGCTGAAACTCGGCGTGGGGCGCCCCATTAGCCTGTGAGATGGCGTCAGTAGCGGACCGATGTGCGAATAGGCCGAAGGCAGCACAACGCGCCAAGATCCGGATGTCACCGTGGTGGTTTCATAGTTGAGAGGCACTTCATCTGCAGTGGGGCGCCGAGATCCGGATGGCACCGAGGTGATGTCTAGCAAGTTGCTGTACTGGTGTGGTCATCCTACAATGCTGAAACTTGGCGTGGGGCGCCCCATTAGCCTGTGAGATGGCGTCAGTAGCGGACCGATGTGCGAATGGGGCCAAAGGCAGCGCAACAATATTTTCTGAAGAGAAGACACC
This sequence comes from Lissotriton helveticus, assembly GCF_964261635.1. Taxonomy (NCBI): domain Eukaryota; kingdom Metazoa; phylum Chordata; class Amphibia; order Caudata; family Salamandridae; genus Lissotriton; species Lissotriton helveticus. The sequence goes on from NC_136067.1 coordinate 723,374,486, forward strand.
AAAAGGCGCTGAGATTCCAAGATCCGGATGGCACCGAGGTGGTGTCTAGCAAGCTATGCAGCTGAGTTGCGTGCGCACTTGCGGCGAATAGGTCGAAGGCAGCATAACAATGTTTTCTGAATAGAAGACACCACAAGGCGTTGAGATTCGGTTACCACCGAGGTGATGTCTAGCAAGTTGCCGCACTGGTGTGGCCATCCTACAATACTGCTCCGAATAACGGCGTGGGGTGCCCGAAGGGGGGGGGGGGGGAGGCGGCGTGAACGGGCCTTCCTAGGTGGAGGCTCGTCTGCTGTAGTGGGGCGCCCCTTTACCGTTTCAGTTGCCATTCAGCTGAGTTTCGGCTGCTCTTGATGCTACAGCGACAGGCGGCTGCAACAGGACTCTCAAAATGGCGGCCTGTTCTTTGGATTTGGGCCTGGTCCACTAAAATGGCCCTGGGACACCTTAGAACTCGGACGCTCGATTTTTTTTTCCTTTCCTGTACATGCAAAAAAAGGTAAATGCCCGGTACGTTACACGCTTCATCTGCCACGATGAACTCTCCAGAGGAACCGAAAAAAAATATAGTTATGGTAACTATACCATCCATCGTCATATGGAGAGGTGGCACCAATTAATTATAGTGCTGCATAAAAGAGAGATTTGGAGGAGAACCCCTGACCTGCTAGTACATTCATCAAAGAAGTGGCACTGACAGCATCAGAGGCAAGGGAAACGGTCCCAAATATTTAGAAGAACTTTGGAAAGATTAAAATGACATGTTTAGATTGTGGCAAATTAATTTCATGTGGACAGATGAGTGTTACTCTAATAAATACAGCATATGAACATCATCATAGTCGATGGTTGGTAGAGACATTTTGACTATATCCTGGACCTGCCCGTCCTCGCCCAAAATGGCGCCGGAATAAATGGGACTCGTAACTCCTTGTTGTGTACTGGTTGCAGAACCTTGAAATCACGAGATACGTATGCAGTTTTGAAGCACATGGCGGGCGGGGACGAGAATTGATTGAATATTTCGACATCCCTATTGATATTAAGTTCTGATGTGTTATTGATTACTGTACTATTGAAAGTTCGAATTAACGTCACCCATGGTACTTGCCCGCAAATGTATATCTAGATAATTTTATTGTAACTGGCCCTGTCGTATTTTAATTATAAAATGTACGTCCACCGATTCCGTAACTGTTAGACACCTTAGTTCTTGCAACCTAATGGCCCGCCCGTTACGTTCCTCTACAGTGTAAATGTCTACTCATCATATACGATTACAGTTTGCTCCGTGGCCGGCCCACGTGGTTATAGGCTCGTATTTGTATAATGAAATTTTCACAATAAAGGTTTTTAAAAGAAAACATGGTAGTAGTATATACATTGGTAAAGTTTTTAATATTAGTCACTGTTTTAGAATCATTAAAAGGCAAGTGAAATAAAGCAGACCAATTACATGAAGGGTAAAAGGTATAATACGAAGGAACGCAGTAAAGATAAATGGTCAAGGGCTGTTGTGTTTTCTATTCCTGCAACATAAAGTGATCGATAAGAATCTCATATTCAGGCGTATCGGCGACTAAGACAGCAGGTCGACCCTCTTTTGCTCAACGGCTCTGTCATGGGACGAAGAAACGCTCTTTTTCTCGAAAAAAGAATATATTTTACTTGCAGGACAGTTGTAAATTTTCCGGGAAAGTACATTAGCCTGGAACATTATAACATATATTTAAGAAAAAATAATGTTCGGAAGTAATAAAAAGCGTAATTTGTAGGTCATATGACCAAGCCTTTCATCATTAGAATAAGAAAAGTAAAATGAACCAATGAAAAGTTTTATTAACAAGTCACATGACTTGTTATGCTTACGTTACGCGCTGCGCGCCCCTGATGACTTCCGGATGCGCTAACGCGGCGCGTCATATGACGCATTACGCGACAACGCAGGTCCAGAATATAGTCAAAATGTCTCCACCAACCAGCGGTCGGAACACAACCCCTTTCAGCAGGCTAAATAGTTCTGTTAAATGACAACAGAAGGGACAGGCAACAAGAACCATCAGTCAAAGAGGGGAGGGCTAGTTCTTCTCTACCGGGTTACATTGGGGCGCTACCGGAACTGATCGAATTGGTAGTCTACAGTGTTTCTGGATGTTTCAGACTGAAGCTGGGGTTAGCATGAGAGCAGTACCATTTCGTAGCTCCGTCGTGGCCATTCCGCAACCAATCATGGCAGCCGCTCTTTATCGTTATTTTGGGCGGGGTGGGTGGCGGAGCCGAGCTGTTTTGCAGCCATCATTGTGTGGAGTTCAGTTCATTTCACTAGTTTTGTATTTGTCATGAGGGGTAGTTCCTAATGTTTCTATTTTAGCGAGGTCAAAAAGAGATCCCATTAGTGGCCTACTGATTTTGCTCGATTCCTTTTCTTTTTTTTTTACACGATTTTTCGTTATCTGCAAAGACTAAACAGAGTATTGCGACTCTGTGTTTGTTTGTAAATAGAGAATGAACCAAAGAGAACCAATTCTAAAACAGTAAATACTTGGATAACAATCAATCAAATGGAGAGAGAAGCAGGCACGACGTATTACAACGGGGGCAAAGGCCTGCGTTAACTACCCTTCACTATGTGCAAAGAGAGAGTACTCCTAATAGAAATGAGGGGGGGGGGGCACCATTCAAAGCAGATCAGTGTGCATAAACACGAAAAAAATTTCACTTACCACGTACTTGACATTCGACGGCTTATGATATTTGCTATTAAAAAACCATTGAAATTCACTGAAAAAACCATAGGTTATAGACCATATATAGTTAGGAATTAGCATTTACAAAACCTTGAAAATTCACTGAAAAAACCATAGGTTATAGACCATATATAGTTAGGAATTAGCATTTAAAAAACCTTATTTTACTCACACAAAACCATTGAAATTCCATATATAGTTAGTTGCACTAACTATATATCGCGCACCCGCAATCCACTGCTGATGATGTCACATATTACATCATTCATGACATGGTCAGTGACATCACTGATGACATCACTTATGACATCTCAAATGACATCACTGATGACATCACTGATGACATCTCATTTGACATCAATGACCACATCACTGATGATATCATTCATGTGACAATACAATGCATCTCCTCACATTTTAATATAACCTCTGTTTCACCCAGTGTTAAATACAGAGTATAATTTTTGAAACCATTGACACACCAATACTAGTTACTACATATGTACTCACTGATTCCTACGTCTACACACACATTCACTCATTCACCCATACAATCATTCATACATACAATCACTCATCTTTACAACACTATCATATGCACTCATACACCTATACAGACACTCACACTCTGCCACTCATCCATGGAGTTACTCACACACCTAGTCAGTCCTGTAAAGAATCAATCACACTTCCATTTTCTTGTCTATACAGTTAAACATAGAGCACCTTACATTTTCAAACATATACTAACACATACTTACCTTGTTATACAATCATTGATATAAGTACACATTGATCTGCACAGTCACACACCTCCCAGCCAGCCACACACACACTCAGTCTCCCATACAAATACTTGGACAATCAATCAATAACCCATATAGTTACTCATATAGCTACTGATCAACACATGCAGCAGTTTACAGAACAACAGACATAATGATGCACAAATTAAGACAGTTTAGTCACTAACCCATGCACTCAGTGAGACACATTTAATCACTCACTCATACAGTCAGTCATGCACCTACTAAATCCTTCGTCCAGACACTTATACATCCACTCATTCTTCAATATGTAAGACATATTTAAACTTTACAGAAACATAAAATCACTGGATGTTGTTATCAGTGATGTCATCAGTGATGTCATTTGAGATGTCATCAGTGATGTCATCAGTGATGTCACTGACCATGTCATGAATGATGTAATATGTGACATCATCAGCAGTGGATTGCGGGTGCGCGATATATAGTTAGTGCAACTAACTATATATGGAATTTCAATGGTTTTGTGTGAGTAAAATAAGGTTTTTTAAATGCTAATTCCTAACTATATATGGTCTATAACCTATGGTTTTTTCAGTGAATATATATATATATATATATATATATATATATATATATATATATATATATATATATATATATATATATATATATATATATATATATATATATATATATATATATATGTCAATTCAATTCAAAAGTGCTTTATTCGAGTATTACTCATAAAAGCAGACAAACAAACACATAATAAAATACAATTAAATTACAAAGTCAAATATGACTTAAGCACAATACACGTTAAAAAGACATATAAAATTAGATTTCATCCTGTTATTTACAGACAAAGGTGCAAAGTTCATATGATAAAAAATCAGATTTTAAAAGCAATCCATTATCACTATTTAAAATCAGTACCAATTATTCATTCATCAAATAACACCTCGCATGGGAACAGAGAATAGATAAACTAGCAGTCTCTGTTCAACTAAGCAGAGAGTAGTCACCCTACTAGCAATCTCTGCCTAATTACCCACGCCCACCCCATGTACTTTGCAGTCGCTATGATAATCCAGTTTAAGGAGGTAGATTTGACAATGCGTAGAGCTACCATACTGCTTTTAGTACCCAGGTTTCTACACATTGGAGCCAACCAAACACGTCTAGGAGCAGAATATGCATTACAAGCAAACAAGAAATGACCCAAAGTTTCCTTTCCCTCCCCACAAATTGGGCAAATAGCTGGACCTCCATTTCTCCATTTTGATGTTAAATTACTCAGTGGTAGGGAGCCAGCCCTCATTTGGAAAAACAGTTTCCTGTCCATGGGTTTAGTAATAAGATCCCAGTACATTTCAAACATGGGAAACAGTTTAGCTTCAAGAAAAGCAGTCGTCATAGACCCATTACTGTTACTAAGGAAGCTCCTGTTTTCGACCTGTTCCCAAAAAAGATTTTTTATGAACAATTTGGATGGGAAGGATGACCCAGTTGGATCGGACCACAATTCAATTAACCCTAGTTCACTTAATGCTATTTTTAGTGATGTAAACCATCTGATTTTATGAAATCGGTCTGCTTTGATGACGTCAGCAAACCCTGCTGCATATTGTGACAACTCAGGGGTGGTCCAGATTCTACGCCAATATAATATCGGACGGAGTTTGCACATTGCCGAGATTTCCTTCCTACCAAGGTCATATCTGAGAGGCAAAATGGGGCTGCTCTGTGGGGTTCCAGTTAGTTTCCGCAGGAAGTTATTCTCTGATGTCTGTAACTCCTGGAGATTTTCTTGCCCCCACATCTCTGCCCCGTACAATGCTGACCCTATTGCCTTGGCCTCATATATGATCAGGGGAGGTTTAATTGGTTTGGTCAAAGATTTACTGTGCTCCTTAATGATGGTACCAGCCAGTTGTTTGTGCCTTAGTACTGCAATATTTAGATGATGGTTCCATCTATTATCATTTGAGATGTGGATCCCCAGGTAAGTAAAGGAATTTACTACATCGAGGCAACGCCCACTCATGGATATTTTAGATTTAAAATTTTTAGATGGATTAAATACCATGAGTTTTGTTTTGGCTGCGTTTACCTCCAAGCCATGGTCACTACAAAATTTGTCAAAAATTACCAATGCCTTTTGCAGACCACTGGGGCTTTTTGATAAAATTAAGGTGTCGTCTGCAAACATTAAAATGGGAACTTTTACACCTGCAAGTGAGGGAGCATCTACTGGCTCGGCTTGCATACGGGGAACAATTCCATTAATAAAAAGTGTAAACAATGTCGGTGCCATTGAACAGCCCTGTCGAACCCCACGCTCGACAGGAAAATCAATGGTATCGTTGCCGTAACCACCCCATTGAATTTTAGCATAAGTACCCTCATGGAGTCTCATGATCAAAGTTAAAATGGTCATCGGGACCCCCAGAGCAGCCAGCACCTCCCACAATTTTGCCCTCGGTACCAGGTCGAATGCAGCCCGTAGGTCAACGAAAGCTGCATAGAGACTGCATCCACCCAGAACCACTGTCCTCCACTGTATCAATTGAAAACGGAAGACCTGGTCCACCGTGCTGGTTGCTCTGCGAAACCCAGCCTGAAAAGGAGATAAAACATTCTGTTCCTCTGCCCAATCAAGCAAGTTGTTAATAATTACACGTCCTACAACCTTTTGAACCGTGTCAATTAAGCTGATTGGACGGTAGTTGCAAGGTTGGGCACGGTCTCCCTTTTTATATACTGGGATAATAACAGCACCCCGCCAGGATACCGGGAATTCAGCGCCCCTAGCTATATGATTTAGTAAAAGGCAGATGTACTTACTCCACCTATCGGTGTCATTTAAAAAGACGTCTGCCGGGACTCCGTCAATACCCGGAGCTCGGCCACTGTGCACAGATTTCAAGGCAGACAGGACTTCGCTCTGCACAAAAATGTCTTCATCTGTATACAGGTAAGTTGGACTAGAGCATTTATCAAACTGATCCCTGGAGGAGTACTGCTCGCTGAAAAATTTGACCCATGCATCGTGGGAGACATTATTATTGGGAGTTTCTGGAGATCTGCCATGGCCCCATTTGACAATATGCCAAAATAATCTAGAGTGTTTGCATTCACTAGCACTTTTCAATTTCTGCCAGTGGTCTTCGTCCCATTCTCTTTTAGCCCTAGCAATGCAGTTTTTGTAGTGCTTCCTGGCAGATCGAGTCTCACTCAAATTATTACTTTTGATTGCAGCTCCTAATTTAAATCTTGCTACCCTACAATCTTGATTGTACCACTTTGCTGATTTATACGGGCGGTCCCTAATATTATGTACGGGTTTTAAGAAGAAACTTTTAACTTCATTAAAAAGAGTCGTATGTGCTTTATTAATATCTTCATGTCCCTGTAAAGACCCAGCAATATTCTCCAGTACCAAAATGGCCTTGTCTGCCGCTACTCCTATCTTTTCCAGGACCTGCTGATCTGTCTTGACACCAGACCACCTTAACCTACGCATATTATTAGATGGAATGATCGTCTGGAGCACCGGTTGGACACAAGGGGTTGGGGCAAATTCGTCAGATGTCCACCAATTATGAGAGACACATAACGGATCGTGGTCGCTTTCTGGCCTAGCTGTTACTACCATGTCACTAAGAGATGACCATAAGGACATACTACAAATAACATAGTCGATGCGACTTTTACTTCGCCCGTTATTAAAAGTCACGGCGGGATCACGATCTGATTTGGTCCGACCATTCAAGGCTCGTAGCCCGTGCTCCAGACACATAGCGTTTAGGCCTAGGATATCAGCCGTCCACCGAGTTATCGGTGGGGAATCTAATGTGGGGATGTTCCAGAGCTTGTCTTCCTCAGCTCCAAGAGGAGAATCACCAGTGATTAGAGGTTCATAAGTACGATTTAAATCGCCTGCAATTAGAATGTTTTTCCCTGCAGATTGTGTCTCAAGAATATTAAAAAGACTCAAAAGAACCTCAGATTTACCTTTACTTCCACCTCTGGCATAGATATTATAAATATCTATGGAGATGGATTGATCGCTAGTCAATCTGATGAGCTGGATATCTTTTTGGTCAAGCTCCACACATTTTACAATACATTTTAAAGACTGCCTGATCCATATGATAAGGCCCCCCATCGGCCGCCCTTTGGGGCCCTTAATAGCAGGAACATGAAAGTTTACATACCCCAAAGCAAAAATAGGATCACACGCCCAGGTCTCTTGGAAAATGCAAAGGTCATAATTATTAATAAATTCAAACCAATCAGCGCAATCCATCTTAGAGCAAAGCCCAGCCACATTCCAGGACAAAAGATTCCCAGAACTAGATGTCATAGGAGAGCAGGGATCAATAATAGTCTTGTGCGCCGTCCGACCCCCAGTAACCTGCTTTATGTTTTTTACATTCAGTGACCCTGGTGAATCATAGGACGAAAACCCCAGAGTACAATCTGCAGTTAAATTGTTGACTGTATCAAAAATGCTTTTGTCACAAAGGGGCAAGGGGATAGAGTTGCAAATAGATGGTTGTCAATCGCAATCATTTAAGTTAGATAATGCAGAAAAGCGATTTTCCAACCCCAAACCCCAGTCCACTGAAGCGACATCCTTCCTCCCCCTCTTGGTCACAATGTTCCATTTGGTTCTCAAAAAACTTGAGTTTGGGCCACTTCCCTTTCTTGGATAGAAGAAGTCCAAAGTCAATGGAACTATTGAGGTTGATCTCCGTTGTGGTGGTAGGATGTTAGGTAAGATGTTAGGCAAAACCCCAGGGTCAGAAAAATGTAGAACAACACACTCCCCTTTAAACTTTTTCTCCCTAACCCCAATCCACTGGACCCTTCTTGCATTGACGAGCTCTTCAGAGAGTTGCTGTTTTCCCCATGGAGTGATTACCATGTTGTTGGTCAACCATGATAGAGATTTATTTATTAAAGAAGATGTAGTTTCAGACTCACCTTGAACCAAGGGAGGAACGTTAGCAAGAACAAGTACCAATGGGGAAGCTTCAACCACAAGCTCGAAAGTCCCTTTTTCAGTAAATGTAGATGGGTCTTCAACAGCAGAAGCAGGGGTTGGGGCAGTAAGAGAGACACCAGGAAAAATATTATTAGTTGCCATTTGGGGGTTTGGTGCAGGGGTAGGGGTAAGTCCACTGTTAGCTGCAGGTACTAGTTTACTTAGAGATTCCTCTATCTTGGCGGAGACATCTTCCGGGAGTTTACCTAAGTCACCCAAAGTTTTTTCCAATAGCCCTTCCAGACGATTAACCTCAGAAGTTAGCTTATCTATTTTGCTGACCAGGGGTTTAATCACACCTTTGATTTTAATATCCATCATAGCCAGTAGTTTATTAAATTGGGCATTTGAAAATGTGACATAAGCCTCATTAGCGAAATTGAACTCCTCATCCTCTGATTGTTTCCTCGGGAGGTTTACAACTCTGTTCTTGGCTGACCTTAAACACTCCCGTTTCCCCAGAACGGGTGATGGAGGAGAGATGGAGAGATCATGACTAGTAGTTATCTCTGTCAATACTTCGTTTACGCTAAGGTCTTCAGGTCCAGCAACAATACCACTAGGCTGTATGAATGTATTATCCGGAAGTGAGTCAGGTATTGCACAGTTTGTGCTGTTATTAATCTGGTGACCAAAAGGATCATCTGACTCAATATCAATTAAGGGAGATTGGGTAGATGAGTCTATTCCCAAAGAAGCTCTCCTGCCAATGTTAATTTTTTCTACAACTTGTACCAAGTAGTTCTCAAAGGAATTGCTAGGAGTGAGTAACTTTTTAGGAGGCATGATACTCTTTACACACAGCCAAAGGTAAAGACTTACGATGGAATGTGTTGAGATGATGATGTGCACAAAAACGTCGAAATACGGACAACAAACCAAGGGACCAGGCCCAACCCAACCCTGGCCAACCTCGGACGGCCTCAGACGGCCCGCCCTTTGTCCGGGCTTCGTCCGGGCGTCCCGCTCGCGTCCCGCAAAGCGGGTGTCAGCGGCGCTTTTGTGCGCCTCCTGGCGCCCTCGTGTCGCTGGAAAGCGCGCCGCCGCGTAGGCTGCCGGGAATTGAAGTCCCGGAGCGGCGGCGCGTGTAGGCTGTTAGCTGGTGACTCTCGGCGGTGGCGGCTTGACTCCGTGTGCCCCCGCAGCCCCAAAGAAATGCTCCTGGCTTGTGGCGGCGTCAGCAGGTAAGTGTGCAAAGGCTCCCCCACTCCGCCGGTGTCAGCGGCGCTTTTGTGCGCCTCCTGGCGCCCTCGCGTCGCTGGAAAGCGCGCCGCCGCGTAGGCTGCCGGGAATTGAAGTCCCCGAGCGGCGGCGCGTGTAGGCTGTTAGCTGGTGACTCTCGGCGGTGGCGGCTTGACTCCGTGTGCCCCCGCAGCCCCAAAGAAATGCTCCTGGCTTGTGGCGGCGTCAGCAGGTAAGTGTGCAAAGGCTCCCCCACTCCGCCGGTGTCAGCGGCGCTTTTGTGCGCCTCCTGGCGCCCTCGCGTCGCTGGAAAGCGCGCCGCCGCGTAGGCTGCCGGGAATTGAAGTCCCGGAGCGGCGGCGCGTGTAGGCTGTTAGCTGGTGACTCTCGGCGGTGGCGGCTTGACTCCGTGTGCCCCCGCAGCCCCAAAGAAATGCTCCTGGCTTGTGGCGGCATCAGCAGGTAAGTGTGCAAAGGCTCCCCCACTCCGCCGGTGTCAGCGGCGCTTTTGTGCGCCTCCTGGCGCCCTCGCGTCGCTGGAAAGCGCGCCGCCGCGTAGGCTGCCGGGAATTGAAGTCCCGGAGCGGCGGCGCGTGTAGGCTGTTAGCTGGTGACTCTCGGCGGTGGCGGCTTGACTCCGTGTGCCCCCGCAGCCCCAAAGAAATGCTCCTGGCTTGTGGCGGCGTCAGCTGGTAAGTGTGCAAAGGCTCCCCCACTCCGCCGGTGTCAGCGGCGCTTTTGTGCGCCTCCTGGCGCCCTCGCGTCGCTGGAAAGCGCGCCGCCGCGTAGGCTGCCGGGAATTGAAGTCCCGGAGCGGCGGCGCGTGTAGGCTGTTAGCTGGTGACTCTCGGCGGTGGCGGCTTGACTCCGTGTGCCCCCGCAGCCCCAAAGAAATGCTCCTGGCTTGTGGCGGCGTCAGCAGGTAAGTGTGCAAAGGCTCCCCCACTCCGCCGGTGTCAGCGGCGCTTTTGTGCGCCTCCTGGCGCCCTCGCGTCGCTGGAAAGCGCGCCGCCGCGTAGGCTGCCGGGAATTGAAGTCCCGGAGCGGCGGCGCGTGTAGGCTGTTAGCTGGTGACTCTCGGCGGTGGCGGCTTGACTCCGTGTGCCCCCGCAGCCCCAAAGAAATGCTCCTGGCTTGTGGCGGCGTCAGCAGGTAAGTGTGCAAAGGCTCCCCCACTCCGCCGGTGTCAGCGGCGCTTTTGTGCGCCTCCTGGCGCCCTCGCGTTGCTGGAAAGCGCGCCGCCGCGTAGGCTGCCGGGAATTGAAGTCCCGGAGCGGCGGCGCGTGTAGGCTGTTAGCTGGTGACTCTCGGCGGTGGCGGCTTGACTCCGTGTGCCCCCGCAGCCCCAAAGAAATGCTCCTGGCTTGTGGCGGCGTCAGCAGGTAAGTGTGCAAAGGCTCCCCCACTCCGCCGGTGTCAGCGGAGCTTTTGTGCGCCTCCTGGCGCCCTCGCGTCGCTGGAAAGCGCGCCGCCGCGTAGGCTGCCGGGAATTGAAGTCCCGGAGCGGCGGCGCGTGTAGGCTGTTAGCTGGTGACTCTCGGCGGTGGCGGCTTGACTCCGTGTGCCCCCGCAGCCCCAAAGAAATGCTCCTGGCTTGTGGCGGCGTCAGCAGGTAAGTGTGCAAAGGCTCCCCCACTCCGCCGGTGTCAGCGGCGCTTTTGTGCGCCTCCTGGCGCCCTCGCGTCGCTGGAAAGCGCGCCGCCGCGTAGGCTGCCGGGAATTGAAGTCCCGGAGCGGCGGCGCGTGTAGGCTGTTAGCTGGTGACTCTCGGCGGTGGCGGCTTGACTCCGTGTGCCCCCGCAGCCCCAAAGAAATGCTCCTGGCTTGTGGCGGCGTCAGCTGGTAAGTGTGCAAAGGCTCCCCCACTCCGCCGGTGTCAGCGGCGCTTTTGTGCGCCTCCTGGCGCCCTCGCGTCGCTGGAAAGCGCGCCGCCGCGTAGGCTGCCGGGAATTGAAGTCCCGGAGCGGCGGCGCGTGTAGGCTGTTAGCTGGTGACTCTCGGCGGTGGCGGCTTGACTCCGTGTGCCCCCGCAGCCCCAAAGAAATGCTCCTGGCTTGTGGCGGCGTCAGCAGGTAAGTGTGCATATGTATATATATATATTCACTGAAAAAACCATAGGTTATACAACATATATAGTTAGGAATTAGCATTTACAAAACCTTATTTTACTCACACAAAACCATTGGAATTCGCATATATAGTTAGTTGCACTAACTATATATCGCGCACCCGCAATCCACTACTGATCATGTCACATATTACATCATTCATGACATGGTCAGTGACATCACTGATGACATCACTGATGACATCTCAAATGACATCACTGATGACATCACTGATGACATCTCAAATGACATCACTGATGACATCACTGATGACAACATCCAGTGACTGTATGTTTCTGTAAAGTTAAAATATGTCTTACATATTGAAGAATGAGTGGATTTATAAGTGTCTGGATGAAGGATTTAGTAGGTGCATGACTGACTGTATGAGTGAGTGATTAAATGTGTCTCACTGAGTGCATGGGTTAGTGAGTAAACTGTCTTAATCTGTGCATCATTATATCTGTTGTTTTGTAAACTGCTGCATGTGTTGATCAGTAGCTATATGAGTAACTATATGGGTTATTGATTGGTTGCCCAAGTATTTGTATGGGAGACTGAGTGTGTGTGTGGGTGGCTGGGAGGTGTATGACTCTGTGCATAGATGTGTGAAAAGTTGATTCACTTGATGTATGGGTTCAAAAGTGCATGTGGAAACAGCTGTATGGGTGGTTGACTGTGTGCATGAGTGTATTGGTGAGTGAATGGATATCTCAGTGCTACATGTCAAAGTAAGTACATATTTAAAACACAGTACATTTGAGAGTTGACATATATAAATAACTGTGCATAAGAGCCAGTGAATGTGTGAGTGGCTGTATGGATCATTGTTAACTTGTATCCGGGATTGTATAAGAGAGTAAATATGTGTTAGTATATGTTTGAATAAGTAAGATGTGTATAACTGTATAGTTGAGAAAATGGAGGTGTGATTGATTCTTTGCATGACTGACTAGGTGTGTGTGTAACTCCATGGATGAGTGACAGTCTGTGAGTGTCTGTTTACACTGAGTGTATCTAAGGTTATATTAGAGTCTGAAGAGGTTCATCGTATTATCACATGAATGATGTCATCAGTGATGTGATCAGTAATGTCAAATGAGATGTCATCAGTGATGTCATCAGTGATGTCATTTGAGATGTCATCAGTGATGTCATCAGTGATGTCATTTGAGATGTCATCAGTGATGTCATCAGTGATGTCACTGACCATGTCATGAATGATGTAATATGTGACATCATCAGCAGTGGATTGCGGGTGCGCGATATATAGTTAGTGCAACTAACTATATATGCGAATTTCAATGGTTTTGTGTGAGTAAAATAAGGTTTTGTAAATGCTAATTCCTAACTATATATGTTGTATAACCTATGGTTTTTTCAGTGAATTTTCAAGGTTTTGTAAATGCTAATTCCTAACTATATATGGTCTATAACCTATGGTTTTTTCAGTGAATTTCAATGGTTTTTTTTAATAGCAAATATCAAAAGCTTTAAAATGTATTCTTCTTTAAATAGAAAAATATATTTTGTATGTTTTTAATACAATTTTTTTATGTATATATATATATATATTTTTTTTTTTTGTTTCGCTACCGGTCCGTGCACCGGGTAGCTTCCCGTTAGCTCAATTTGGTGCCGCGACCCGGTCCGCGAACCGGTAAACGTTCCGTTTGCGCAACTGCCGCGTTAGAAAACAACATTGTGACGCGTCGCGTAAGCGCGACGTATCGCGTTGTCGCGTAATGCATCTTATGACGCGCCGCGTTAGCGCACCCGGACGTGCTCCGGAGCGCGAACCGAGGCGCGAAGCGCAGCACCCCGGAAGCGATCCGGGGCGCGGCGCGGAGCGCGTAACGTAAGCGTAACAGGTCATGTGACTTGTTAATAAAACTTTTCATTGGTTCATTTCACTTTTGGTTTCCTAATGATGTAAGGCTAGGTCATGTGACCTAAAAATAACACTTTTCATTGGTTTAGAACATTTTTTTTTCCCAAATGATGAAAGCCCCCACCTTTTTTCTCACTCTGACTTTCAACTTTGTGAGAGGAAGACCTATTTTGATTAATAAGAAATGGCTTCATTAGTAGCTGCAGCTGGTGCTCCCCCACCACCACCACCACCTCCTAGGAAGGAAGGACCACCTCCTCAGGTCATCCTTAATCAAGAGGAGGAAGAAGAGGAAGAAGAGGAAGAGGAGCAAGGGAGGAGACAGTTTTTGCGTGAAGAGCCAAGGAGGTCCCATGTGAAGGATAGTTATATCTGGCAATTCTATACATTTCCCCGGGGCCAAAAAAAAGTAAATGCCCGCTACGTCACATGTCTGATCTGTGGCAAAACTCTGTCCAGAGGGACTGATAAAAAGTACAGCTACGGGAATTACACCATGCATCGGCACATGGAGAGGTGGCACCCTATAAATTATAGTGCTGCTCAGGTACGTGACCTGCAGGAAAAAAACCCTCCTGTGGCCAGTACATCCACTGAACAGGCAGTGATGGGACCAGAGGCGAGGGAGATGGTCCCAAACATTGAGATGAACTTCGGGGTCGTGAAGCAAGTGTGTATTTTTGGCGGCAAATTAATTTGCTATAGGGAGAGCAGCATCAATTTAATCAACAGAGCTATTGAAAATCATAAATGTCCAAAATGCCCCAGAAAGTAAATTATCTTTTTTTTTTGTTGCTCCTGTTGAGCTCTTTATAATGAATCATTTTCGTCCCCCCCCAAAAAAACAAAAAAAATATAAAACCGTTCAAAAAATACAAAAAAAGTAAAAAAATGTTCAGAAAAATAAAAAAAAATATACAACAACAAAAACAATAAAAAAAACAGTTCTTTTCAGAACTACCTCCCATTTATAAAAAATTGCTAGAATGTTTAGCACTCTGGCAACCTCTAATTCTTTTGATTCGCTTCCCGGTTCGCGCCCCGGTACGCGAACCGGAAGCGAAACAGAAAAAAAAAATTTTTAAAAAAAAGGAAGAGTGAGTATAAGGGAAGGAAACAGAGAGTAATGTTAAAAGAAAGACAGCTAGAAGGAGTAACACAGAGATACTGTTTAATAGATCTAATTACCAAAGAAAAGATGTAGGAGGGTATAATTGAGAAAAACAAAATAGATAAGGAAGTGAAAGAAAAAAAGGAGAGTAGAAGAAAAATAAACAAGAGTTTCTTAGAGAATGTGAGTGAATGTTCAAATTAAGAAGAAAAACAGTAAAGGATGTGGAATGAGAGGTAGGGATAGAACCGGACTAAAAGAACAACCCTGAGGGAAAGTGTTAAGAAAACAGTGAGCGAAAGTAAATAGGAATAAAACAAGATGTATGACAGTGACTAAGGTTAAAACATGTGGAATAACAGAGAGAAAAAACAGAAAGCAGAAAAGAAGAAGTGACAGAAAAGGAATAATTGAAACAGCAAAGAAATGTAAATAACATAGTGTGCTTGAACTACAGGGAGAAAGCATAATGAACAAGTAGTGAAAGAGTGATGAGTCAAAGACAGTGAGAGTAATAGAGACGGAGTGAGTGAACAGGAGTGAGGAACTATGAGAACAGAGGGACTGAGAAAAGGAGTGGAAGGAGTAGAGTAAGTAAGTAATAGAAAAAGGAAGGAGGGAAGTAGCAAAGGCAGGAAACTGAGGGTTAAAGAAATAAAGCAGTGGAACTAATAGAAGTTAAATGTGATAGAAATGTAACAAAAAGAGTACAAAACACTTACCTTATAATTATCGTTAACTTAGTCACTTGTTATTTTTATACTTTCAATCTGTGAAAGAAAGAACAAAAAAGAGGAAAAAAATTAAAACATGTATTTAAAAATTAGAAAAGACAAGGGAAAAGATTGAAAATCATCCAATTTTACAAAGAAATAAAGTTAGAGATAAACATGCAGAAAAAAAAGAGAAAGAAACGGTGATAGACAGTCAGAGCCAAAAAGAAATTGTAATTGAGTAATTTACTAAGAGAAAAAAAAGGAAGATACTTTCAGTGACAGAAAAGAAGGATAGAAGAGAAAACTAAATTGAAGTTGTGTAAGCTACTGAAGCATGTAAATAAGTCTGTTTCAGCTTACATGAGAGACCATGGAATGGGCTCCATCTACAACAATAACTTGCGTTACTACATGCAAGATATCTACAGAGGAGATGGAGTTCACTTCTCAGATGAGGGGAACAGAATTTTCATCCTGAATTTAAGACTATGTATTGGTACCTACTTATAAGTACCTAGAACTTACACAGAACCCAAAAGCTCTTTTCAGAGCTACCTTAACTATGATTACTCTTTAAAAATTTCAAATGTACCTTTTTTCACTAATTTTCACTTTTGTTCGCTTCCCGGTTCGCTACCCGGTTCGCGTACCGGCAGCTAACCTCGCGAAAAATTCTAAACATTTTTTTCTTTTTCGACATATATGAGCCTCCTCAGCCACCCTTAGAAAACCTAGGGGGTCAGGATACGTCTCCTGTGCCCCCTTATACCCATTTCCCACATTGTTTTTCCTCCATCTTGTGATTAAATTTGCCGAAACACAAGATGGCGGACTCCCGTTACGCTACCTGTTAGCTACCCGGTTCGCGTACCGGGTAGCGCCTCTACCTCGAAAAAACGGATTTTTTAATTTTTTTTATTTTTTGCCCCGCGGGACCCTTTAATAGCCCCCTCATCAATCCTAGGGGGTCAGGAGGGGTCTACCTTGCCCCCTTTCATTAATTTCCCCCTTTGTTTTTCTTAACCTCTTGTCTCTCGATCCTACCGAGAGACAAGATGGCGGCCGCTCCGGACTGTTTAGAATGTTGACAGACACCGGAGACCCAATCAGCTGCGCTTCGCGAAGTTCCGTTACGCGTCAGGTACGCGAACCGGGGCGCTAACCGGAAGTTCCGTTACGCGTCAAGTACGCGAACCGGGGCGCTAACCGGAGCGCTGTTACAGATATATATATTTTTTTGAACGTTAATTTATCAAAATCCACTGGAGCACATATATTGAGACCTAGCAAAGGCACATTGGGCAAACAATATCTACAATTTTGCCAAGTTTCGTGGAAATCCATTCAGCCGTTCGAGCTAAAAGTGAGTCCAACCGCCCTATGGAAAATTGCATGGGAAAAACGCGTTTTGGGACCCCCCTTTTTTCTCGGCCCCTCCTTGACAAAACCCCCCCAAATTTTCAGGGGCTGCTCAGAAACAAAATGTTCAATTTTCCTGAAAATGTCAGCCAATTCCGTCCTCAAACGCCAACGTTATTCGACATAGAATTTTCAAAAATCCCATAGAGAAAAAATCCTAACTATATATACCTACTGGCGACCGCCAGTAGGTAATATATATATATATATATATATATATATATATATATATATATATATATATATATATATTACCTACTGGCGGTCGCCAGTAGGTATATATAGTTAGGATTTTTTCTCTATGGGTTTTTTGAAAATTCTATGTCTAATAACTTTGGCGTTTGTGGACGGAATTGGCTGAAATTTTCAGGAAAATGGCACATTTTGTTTCTGAGCAGCCCCTGAAAATTGGGGGGGGTTTCGTCCAGGGGGGGTCGAGAAAAAAGGGGGGTCCCAAAACGTGTTTTTAACATTGAGTTTTCCATAGGGCGGTTGGCCTCACTTTTAGCCCGAACGGCTGAATGGATTTGCACGAAACTTGGCAAAATTGTAGGGACTGGTAGCCCGATGTGCCTTTTGTAGGTCTCAATATATGTGCTCCAGTGGATTTTGAGAAATTAACGTTTAAAAAAAGATATATATCTGTAACAGCGGACTGGGCAGCGGCCCAGGACGCGTACTTTTCGCGCAACGGAGCTTTGTGAAGCGAAGCTGATTGGTTCTCCGGCGTCTGTCAACATTCCAAACAGTCCGTAGCGGCCGCCATCTTGTCTCTCGGTAGGATCGAGAGACAAGAGGAGGTCAAAACAAAGGGGGAAATAACTATAAGGGGGCATAGTAGATCCTCGCTGACCCCCTAGGTTTGATGTGGAGGTTTTAAAAGGGCCCCGCGGGGCAAAAAAAAATAATAATAATAATAATCGAACGGCTGAATGGATTTGCACGAAACTTGGCAAAATTGTAGGGACTGGTAGCCCGATGTGCCTTTGCTAGGTCTCAATATATGTGCTTCAGTGGATTTTGAGAAATTAACGTTCAAAAAAAGATATATATCTGTAACAGCGCACCGCTTCGCGTACTTTTCGCGTTACGGAGCTTTGCGAAGCGAAGCTGATTGGCTCTCCGGTGTCTGTAAACATTCCAAACAGTACGTAGCGGCCGCCATCTTGTCTCTCGGTAGGATCGAGAGACAAGAGGAGGCCAAAGCGAAGGGGCAAATGACCATAAGGGGGCATAGTAGATCCTCGCTGACCCCCTAGGTTTGATGTGGAGGTTTTAAAAGGGCCCCGCGGGGCAAAAAAAAAAATAATAATAATAATCGAACGGCTGATGACCATAAGGGGGCATAGTAGATCCTCGCTGACCCCCTAGGTTTGATGTGGAGGTTTTAAAAGGGCCCCGCGGGGCAAAAAAAAATAATAATAATAATAATCGAACGGCTGAATGGATTTGCACGAAACTTGGTAAAATATTAGGGACTGGTAGCCCGATGTGCCTTTGCTATGTCTCAATATATGTGCTTCAGTGCATTTTGAGAAATTAACGTTCAAAAACAAGATATATATCTGTAACAGCGCTCCGCTTCGCGGAGATAAAATTATATGTGTATTACCTAGCTGTTGCTAACACCAGTTAGCGACGGCTAGTAGGAGATAGCGACCATCTTGGGTCCCACTTTGCATGTGAGTGATATTTATCACTAATGACATGCAAAGTGGGCATGCCAAGATGTTAGCGACTGGAAACAGTCGCTAACATCGCTATCTCCTATTATCAACTTTTGGAAATATTCGAGATAAGCGCGAATATCTCCAAAAAGTAACAGCTGCCCTGAGCAGTTCTTAGCCATGTTATCCAATGGGAGGTGGATAACATGGCTAAGAGCATTAGCTCGGTAATGCATGAATATCGCGGAGTTTTCAGCGACATTAATGCATTGCGCTCGTTTTTTATCGTATTTGCGATAAACCTTGATAATAGCAAGGTTTATCTGCGATAATTTCTGACGGTAAAAAAATCTTTGCAATGCATCGTTAGGGATAAATATCGCTTAACTTTGGTAATATGCCCCAACGTCTGTTAACGTTCGATTCGAAGGAAATCAGGAATTGTTGAAAAACATTGTGTGCGCCATCTTGTCTTTTTTCAAATGCCACACTTTTGTCGTGCACGGCAGCCATTTTAGATGCCTTGACCAGATCCACTCTGTGAACGCTGTCGATCCTTACCATGGCTCCCCACCCTCGCAAGCATCTCCCCCAGGCAGTGGTCACCCCCGCTCTCTGTTTTATGCATGGGTAATAAACCTCCCCCCATCTGCGCTGTTCTTCCCTGAGAATCACACCCTGTGCCCGCCCGACACCTCCCTTTCGCCCTATTCACTACCGCACCCTCTGACACTCCTTTTCCTCTGTGTCCGATTGTCCAGGCCGGTCCTAGGCTATCAGCTAGCCCTGCAGATGTAGTTTATGGCCACAGCTGTAAAGAATCACCCGTCTTCAAAGGAGTTATAGTAGATCAAGGCCCACACTCGATGAGATCCGTCACAGCAGAAGCGTTGCTATTATCTGAAAACCATCCTGTATTGTGATTGGGGAGGGGACCGAGCGTGAAGCGGAAGATTCCAGGGATGACTCTTTGTACATCAAAGTTTTTACAATTATGTGTCACATTAAAAATATATAGCACTCCGACAAAGTAGTAAGATTATAAAACTTTAATAATTTATAAATATATACAAGAAAACAAAAATAGTAATAACATATAAACATTTTTAGAGAAAAACAACGAAGTAGCGGTCGGCTGTGCGAATAGTCCCAACGCAGCACAACGTCCAGATTTCCGGCGTGGGGCGTCGCGGGGGGTGGGTGATCAGTAGCAAACTGTTGTGCGAATAGTTCCAAGGCAGCAGAACGCGCCGAAATCTAGATGACACAAAAGTGATGTCTAGTAAGTTGCCACCCAGCAAATAACGGCGTGGGGCGTCGCGGGGGGTGGGTCATCAGTAGCAAACTGTTGTGCGAATAGTTCCAAGGCAGCAGAACGATGGCACCAAGGTGATGTCCAGTAAGTTGCCGCACTGGTTTTGGTATCCTACAATGCTGCTCCGAATAACGGCGTGGGGCGCCCCGGGGGAGGCGGCGTGAACGGGCCTCTCCAGGTGGAGTGTCATCTGTTGTAGTGGGGCGCCCCTTTACCGTTTCAGTTGCCATTCCGTCCGCTTTTGGTCCACTGTGTCAAAATCCGCCATTCAGCTGAGTTGCGCCCACTCTTGCGGTGCAGCGATAGGCGGCTGCCACAGGACTCTCAAAATGGCGGCAGGCTGTTTCCTTTTTGGGCCTGGTCCACTGAAATGGCCCTGGGACACCTTGGAAATCGGACGCTTGTCTGCTAGGTCTTGGACCCCATTCTCGAAAGCGTCCCCTCCGCCTTGAGAATTCATCAAAAGTTTTGGGGGCCCCGACTCCTGCAGGCTTCTGGTGGGGAGCGGCTGCCATGATTGCTCGCGGAATGACCACGACGGAGCTACGAGATGGTGGTGCTCTCATGGTGACGCCAGCTTCAGTCTGAAACATCCAGAAACAAGGTGGGGCTTTCATCGTTTGGGGGGAAAAAAAAGTTTTCATCCAATGAAAAGTGTTGTTTTTAGGTCATATGATCAAGCCTTCCATCATTAGGAAACCAAAAGTAAAATGAACCAATGAAAAGTTTTATAAAGAAGTCACATGACCTGTTATGCGGCATAGGGTATAAAATGTGGAGAAAATACGTTGGCACGTGAGGCGGTGTCAGTAGCGGACCGATGTGCAAATAGGCCGAAGGCAACACAACGCGCCAAGATCCGGATGGCATCGAGGTGGTGTCATAGTTGAGAGTTCTGAGCAGCGGTTGTAACACTGTCTGAAGCTTATTTGCAGCTGCTGCAGCTTCACTACGCGCGAAGATCCGGATGGCACCGAGGTGGTGTGTAGGAAGTTGCCGCACTGGTGTGGCCATCCTACAATGCTGAAAGTCGGCGTGGGGCGCCCCGTTGGCCTGTGAGTTTGCGTCAGTAGCGGACCGATGTGCGAATAGGCCGAAGGCAGCACAACGCGCCAAGATCCGGATGGCACCGAGGTGGTGTCTAGTAAGTTGTCGCACTTCTGTGGCCATCCTACAATGTTGAAAGTCGGCGTGGGGCGCCTCGTTGGCCTGTGAGATGGTGTCAGTAGCGGACTGATGTGTGAATGGGGCTAAAGGCAGCGCAACAATATTTTCTACTATATTTCCGGTGTAGAAGAGACCACAAGGCGCTGAGATGCCAAGATCCGGATGGCACCGAGGTGGTGTCTTGCAAGTTGTGGTACTGGTGTGGCCATCCTACAATGCTGAAAGTCGGCGTGGGGCGCCCCGTTGGCCTGTGAGATGGCGTCAGTAGCGGACCGATGTGCGAATAGGCCGAAGGCAGCACAACAATATTTTCTGACTGACACCACAAGGCGCTGAGATGCCAAGATCCGGATGGCACCGAGGTGATGTCTAAGTTGCGGACTGGTGTGCGAATGGGGCCAAAGGCAGCGTAACAATATTTTTTGTATGGAAGATACCACTAGGCGTTGAGATGCCAAGATTCGGATGGCACTGAGGTGATGTCTAGCAAGTTGGTGTGGTCATCCTACAATGCTGAAACTCGGCGTGGGTCACCCCATTAGCCTGTGAGATGGCGTCAGTAGCGGACCGATGTGCGAATAGGCCGAAGGCAGCACAACGCGCCAAGATCCGGATGTCACCGTGGTGGTTTCATAGTTGAGAGGCACTTCATCTGCAGTGGGGCGCCGAGATCCGGATGGCACCGAGGTGATGTCTAGCAAGTTGCTGTACTTGTGTGGTCATCCTACAATGCTGAAACTCGGCGTGGGTCGCCCCATTAGCCTGTGAGATAGCAGTTCTTTGGATTTGCGAATAGGCCGAAGGCAGCACAACAATATTTTCTGACTGACACCACAAGGCGCTGAGATGCCAAGATCCGGATGGCACCGAGGTGATGTCTAAGTTGCGGACTGGTGTGCGAATGGGGCCAAAGGCAGCGTAACAATATTTTTTGTATGGAAGATACCACTAGGCGTTGAGATGCCAAGATTCGGATGGCACTGAGGTGATGTCTAGCAAGTTGCTGTGGTCATCCTACAATGCTGAAACTCGGCGTGGGTCACCCCATTAGCCTGTGAGATGGCGTCAGTAGCGGACCGATGTGCGAATAGGCCGAAGGCAGCACAACGCGCCAAGATCCGGATGTCACCGTGGTGGTTTCATAGTTGAGAGGCACTTCATCTGCAGTGGGGCGCCGAGATCCGGATGGCACCGAGGTGATGTCTAGCAAGTTGCTGTACTTGTGTGGTCATCCTACAATGCTGAAACTCGGCGTGGGTCGCCCCATTAGCCTGTGAGATAGCAGTTCTTTGGATTTGGGCCTGGCTCGTCTGCTGTAGTGGGGCGCCCCTTTACCGTTTCAGTTGCCATTCAGCTGAGTTTCGGCTGCTCTTGATGCTACAGCGACAGGCGGCTGCAACAGGACTCTCAAAATGGCGGCCTGTTCTTTGGATTTGGGCCTGGTCCACTAAAATGGCCCTGGGACACCTTAGAACTCGGACGCTCGATTTTTTTTTCCTTTCCTGTACATGCAAAAAAAGGTAAATGCCCGGTACGTTACACGCTTCATCTGCCACGATGAACTCTCTAGAGGAACCGAAAAAAAATATAGTTGTGGTAACTATACCATGCATCGTCATATGGAGAGGTGGCAACAATTAATTATAGTGCTGCATAAAAGAGAGATTTGGAGGAGAACCCCTGACCTGCTAGTACATTCATCAAAGAAGTGGCACTGAGAGCTTCAGAGGCAAGGGAAACGGTCCCAAATATTTAGAAGAACTTTGGAAAGATTAAAATGACATGTTTAGATTGTGGCAAATTTATTTCATGTGGACATCTGAGTGTTACTCTAATAAATACAGCATATGAACATCATCATAGTCGATGGTTGGTAGAGACATTTTGACTATATCCTGGACCTGCCCGTCCTCGCCCAAAATGGCGCCAGAATAAATGGGACTCGTAACTCCTTGTTGTGTACTGGTTGCAGAACCTTGAAATCACGAGATACGTATGCAGTTTTGAAGCACATGGCGGGCGGGGACGAGAATTGATTGAATATTTCGACATCCCTATTGATATTAAGTTCTGATGTGTTATTGATTACTGTACTGTTGAAAGTTCGAATTAACGTCACCCATGGTACTTGCCCGCAAATGTATATCTAGATAATTTTATTGTAACTGGCCCTGTCGTATTTTAATTATAAAATGTACGTCCACCGATTCCGTAACTGTTAGACACCTTAGTTCTTGCAACCTAATGGCCCGCCCGTTACGTTCCTCTACAGTGTAAATGTCTATTCATCATATACGATTACAGTTTGCTCCGTGGCCGGCCCACGTGGTTATAGGCTCGTATTTGTATAATGAAATTTTCACAATAAAGGTTTTTAAAAGAAAACATGGTAGTAGTATATACATTGGTAAAGTTTTTAATAATAGTCACTGTTTTAGAATCATTAAAAGGCAAGTGAAATAAAGCAGACCAATTACATGAAGGGTAAAAGGTATAATACGAAGGAACGCAGTAAAGATAAATGGTCAAGGGCTGTTGTGTTTTCTATTCCTGCAACATAAAGTGATCGATAAGAATCTCATATTCAGGCGTATCGGCGACTAAGACAGCAGGTCGACCCTCTTTTGCTCAACGGCTCCGTCATGGGACGAAGAAACGCTCTTTTTCTCGAAAAAAGAATATATTTTACTTGCAGGACAGTTGTAAAATTTCCGGGAAAGTACATTAGCCTGGAACATTATAACATATATTTAAGAAAAAATAATGTTCGGAAGTAATGAAAAGCGTAATTTTTAGGTCATATGATCAAGTCTTTCATCATTACAATAAGAAAAGTAAAATGAACCAATGAAAAGTTTTATTAACAAGTCACATGACTTGTTATGCTTACGTTACGCGCTGCGCGCCCCGGATGACTTCCGGATGCGCTAACGCGGCGCGTCATATGACGCATTACGCGACAACGCAGGTACAGAATATAGTCAAAATGTCTCCACCAACCAGCGGTCGGAACACAACCCCTTTCAGCAGGCTAAATAGTTCTGTTAAATGACAACAGAAGGGACAGGCAACAAGAACCATCAGTCAAAGAGGGGAGGGCTAGTTCTTCTCTACCGGGTTACATTGGGGCGCTACCGGAACTGATCGAATTGGTAGTCTACAGTGTTTCTGGATGTTTCAGACTGAAGCTGGGGTTAGCATGAGAGCAGCACCATTTCGTAGCTCCGTCGTGGTCATTCCGCAACCAATCATGGCAGCCGTTCTTTATCGTTATTTTGGGCGGGGTGGGTGGCGGAGCCGAGCTGTTTTGCAGCCATCATTGTGTGGAGTTCAGTTCATCTCACTAGTTTTGTATTTGTCATGAGGGGTTGTTCCTAATGTTTCTATTTTTGCGAGGTCAAAAAGAGATCCCATTAGTGGCCTACTGATTTTGCTCGATTCTTTTTCTTTTTTTTTACACGATTTTTCGTTATCTGCAAAGACTAAACAGAGTATTGCGACTCTGTGTTTGTTTGTAAATAGAGAATGAACCAAAGAGAACTAATTCTAAAACAGTAAATACTTGGATAACAATGAATCAAATGGAGAGAGAAGCAGGCACGACGGATTACAATGGGGGCAAAGACCTGCGTTAACTACCTTTCACTATCTGCAAAGAGAGAGTACTCCTAATAGAAATGAGGGGGGGGGGCACCATTCAAAGCAGATCAGTGTGCATAAACACGAAAATGTTTTCACTTACCACGTACTTGACATTCGACAGCTTATGATATTTGCTATTAAAAAACCATTGAAATTCACTGAAAAAACCATAGGTTATAGACCATATATAGTTAGGAATTAGCATTTACAAAACCTTGAAAATTCACTGAAAAAACCATAGGTTATAGACCATATATAGTTAGGAATTAGCATTTAAAAAACCTTATTTTACTCACACAAAACCATTGAAATTCCATATATAGTTAGTTGCACTAACTATATATCGCGCACCTGCAATCCACTGCTGATGATGTCACATATTACATCATTCATGACATGGTCAGTGACATCACTGATGACATCACTGATGACATCTCAAATGACATCACTGATGACATCACTGATGACAACATCCAGTGACTGTATGTTTCTGTAAAGTTAAAATGTGTCTTACATATTGAAGAATGAGTGGAAGTATAAGTGTCTGGACAAAGGATTTAGTAGGTGCATGACTGAATGCATGAGTGAGTGATTAAATGTGTCTCACTGAGTGCATGGGTTAGTGACTAAAGTGTCTTAATTTGTGCATCATTATGTCTGTTGTTCTGTAAACTGCTGCATGTTTTGATCAGTAGCTATATGATTAACTATATGGGTTACTGATTGATTGTCCAAGTATTTGTATGGGAGACTGAGTGTGTGTGTGGCTGGCTGGGAGGTGTGTGACTCTGTGCAGATCAATGTGTACTTGTATCAATGATTGTATAACAAGGTAAGTATGTGTTAGTATATGTTTGAAAATGTAAGGTGCTCTATGTTTAACTGTATAGACAAGAAAATGGAAGTGTCATTGATTCTTTACAGGACTGACTAGGTGTGTGAGTAACTCCATGGATGAGTGGCAGACTGTGAGTGTCTGTATAGGTGTATGAGTGCATATGATAGTGTTGTAAAGATGAGTGATTGTATGTATGAATGATAGTATGGGTGAATGAGTGAAGGTGTGTGTAGACGTAGGAATCAGTGAGTGCGTATGTAGTAACTAGTATTGGTGTGTCAATGGTTTCAAAAATTATATTCTGTATTTAACACTGGGTGAAACAGAGGTTATATTAAAATGTGAGGAGATGCATTGTATTGTCACATGAATGATATCATCAGTGATGTGGTCATTGATGTCAAATGAGATGTCATCAGTGATGTCATCAGTGATGTCATTTGAGATGTCATCAGTGATGTCATCAGTGATGTCACTGACCATGTCATGAATGATGTAATATGTGACATCATCAGCAGTGGATTGCAGGTGCGCGATATATAGTTAGTGCAACTAACTATATATGGAATTTCAATGGTTTTGTGTGAGTAAAATAAGGTTTTTTAAATGCTAATTCCTAACTATATATGGTCTATAACCTATGGTTTTTTCAGTGAATTTTCAAGGTTTTGTAAATGCTAATTCCTAACTATATATGGTCTATAACCTATGGTTTTTTCAGTGAATATATATATATATATATATATATTCACTGAAAAAACCATAGGTTTCACACCAGTTATAGTTAGCTGGACTCACTATAACTTGCGCGTGCAATGCACTGCTGATGACGTCACATATTACATCACTCATGACATGGTCAGTGACATCACTCATGACATCACTGATGACACCACCCAGTGAATGTGTGTCTTTCTGAAAAATAAATATGAGTTATATATCTATATGTAAAAGGTGATGGAAGAATAAATGTTTAAATAAGTGTTTACATGTTTTTTTTTTTAAATTGATTGGTTAACTGGCTTATTAAGTGTATGTTAGTGAATACATATATTAGTGAGTAATGTTTAAATATTTAAATATATGTATTAGTGTTTCACTTTGTGTATAAGTGGCTGCATGGGTTGGTGAGTAGCTACATGTGTATGTATATGGGTTATTACATGTTTTTCTTAGTATCAGTATGAGTGTTTGTATGGTTTGGTGGGGGTATTACCTAGCACATAGATGCATGAATGACTGACTCTCTCTTTGTATGTGTTTTAAAGACAGCATATGTGCAGGACTGTATGGGTGGATGAGTGTGTATATGTGTGTGTTAGTGAGTGAATGAGTGTCTCACTAGTGTCTTTATCAGTAACTACATATGTATTAATATAGTATATGCGAATATTGATGTATATAAGTGAGTATATGTGAGAGTAAGAGATTGTAAGAGTTCCTGTTTAAATTAGTATGTGTTTTTATAAGTGATTGTTTAAGAGAGTAAGTATGTGTAAGTTTCTTTAGAAGTAAAGTGGTAGTGTGTGTATAGCTGTATATGCAAATAAATGGATGTTTAATAGTTTATTTGCATGTGTGAGTATGTGTCAGAGTATGTTTTAGATGACTGTCGGTGTGTAACAGGATGTATAGGTGTATCACTACATATGATGAGTGAGTATATGTATGAGTGACTATATAGAACTGTTGGTGAATAAGTGGATGTGTATATAGGTGGTGGCATTATTGAATTGGTTGTTGTTACTGGCATGGGTATCTCCATTTTTTTGAAAATTTTAGTTTCTATTATTGAATATGTGTTTCAAGGGTTACATTACAGTGTAAGGAGGTCTGTCACTCTGTCACAAGGATGGTGTCATCAGTGATGTCATGAGTGATGTCACTGACCATGTCATGAGTGATGTAATATGTGACGTCATCAGCAGTGCATTGCACGCGCAAGTTATAGTGAGTCCAACTAACTATAACGTGGGAATTTTAATGGTTTTATGCGAGTAAAATTTCCAGCTAACTATAACTGGTGTGAAACCTATGTTTTTTTCAGTGAATTTAATAGGTTTTTTAAATGCTAATTCCTAACTATAACTTGTGTGAAACCTAGGGTTTTTTCAGTGAATTTCAAAGGTTTTTTAATAGCAAATCTCTATAGGTATGAAATGTAATACTTTTTATAATGAATTTTATATTGTATAATTATGTAATACTATTTTTTTTATGTTTATTTTTTTTATTTTTTTGCCCCGGAGCGCTCCCGGGGCGCGTACCGATGCGCTCACCGGTGAGACGTACCGATGAGCGTCCCGTTAGCGCTATTGCCGCGAACGAAAACAACATTGTGACGTTTCACATAGCCGTGTGATGCGTCTTATGACGCACGGCGTAAACGCACCCGGAAGCGCCCGGACGTATACGATCACGCAACGTCCTGACGCGCTTACGCTACGCACCCCCGGGCGCGCCCCGGGGCACGTAGCGTAAGCGTGTCGGGTCATGTGACCTGAAAATAACACTTATCATTGGTTCAGATCAGTTTTGGTTTCCAAATGATGAAGGCCCGAGTAATGTGACCTGAAAGTAACACTTTTCATTGGTTCAGGACAGTTTTGTTTTCCAAATGATGAAAGCCCCCACCTATTTTCCTCATTCTCACTTTGTACTTTGAGTGAGGAAGACCTGTTGAAAGACCTCTCTGTACCTATTTGTCTGAAAAATGGCTACAGTAGCAGCAGCTGCAGGGGCCTCTGCACCACCTCCACCACCACCACCACCACAAGGACCACTACAACACCACAGTGGTGGAGACCAAGAAGAGGAGGAGGAGGAGGGGAGGTTCCTACCTGAAGATACTACCCCATATAAGCCAACGGAGCACTTTATCTGGCAGTTTTTTCCATCCCAAAGAACAAGAAGAAAGTTAATACGCCAAAGGCGACTTGTTTAATCTGTGGTTTTCAACTTTCAAGGGGGAACCCTAACAAAAAATACTCTTTTGGCAACAATACCATGATTCGGCACATGCAACGCCGGCACCCTAATAACTATGCTAGGGCAGAGGTCAGGGAACTGGCCAGAAACCCTGCCCAATCTTCTGCCAGCACCTCCCAAAGTAATCAACCCACCCCATCGGGTCCAGAAGCGAGGGAGATGAGCCCAACTATTCAAACCAAGTTTTCCAATTTTAAAATCGTTTGCATATTTTGTGGAGGGACAATATGCTATGGTGAGCAAAGCATTACACTTATCACCCGTGCTTGGGATCACCACAAGTGCCCGAAGAAACATTAATTTTTTCCTGTTTTTTTTTGCTCCAGTTGAGCCATTTACAATTCCCTGTTTTTTGTTTCTCCCCATAAAAAAATACAAAAAAATAAAACTGTTCAGAAAAGCCCAAAAAAGTAAAAAATGTTCAAAAAAACAATAAAAAAATATAAAACAACAAAAAGAATAAAAAGAACAGTTCTTTTTAGAACTACCTCTAATTTATAAAAAAATGCTACATTTTTTGGAAACTGTCATTCTTTTTTCCCCATGGTGCGCTCCCCGGTACGCTCCCCGGTGCGCGTACTGGGCGCTCCCCCCGCGAAGCCCTTTTATGGCCCTCACATCAATCCTATGGGGTCAAGGGGGGTCTACCCTGCCCCCTTTTAGTCATTTCTCCCTTTGTTTTTGCCACCTCTTGTGTATCG
This sequence comes from Lissotriton helveticus, assembly GCF_964261635.1. Taxonomy (NCBI): domain Eukaryota; kingdom Metazoa; phylum Chordata; class Amphibia; order Caudata; family Salamandridae; genus Lissotriton; species Lissotriton helveticus. The sequence goes on from NC_136067.1 coordinate 723,403,801, forward strand.
ATCCTACCGACACACAAGATGGCGGCCGCTCCGGACTGTTTAGAATGTTGACAAACACCCGAGAGCCAATCAGCTTTCCGCTCGCCAACTCGCCTTACGCGCCGGGTGCGCTCCCCGGTGAGCGTACCGGGGCGCGCTCATAGATATATATATTTTTTTGAACCTAAATTACTCAAAATCCACTGGAGCACATATCTTGAGACATAGCAAAGGCACATCGGGCTACCAGTCCCTACAATTTTGCCAAGTTTGGTGGAAATCCATTCAGCCATTCGGGCTAAAAGTGAGTCCAACCGCCTTATGGGAATTAACATGGGGAAAACACGTTTTGGGACCCCCCTTTTATCTCAGCCCCCACTTCACGAATCCCCTCCAAATTTTTGGGGAAGGAGCGGAGCGGAGCGGGCCATCTTCTTTGAGAAATTCGCGAAAATTCGTCTACCGGCGCCAAAGTTATTCCCAATAGAATGTTGCGGATTTCCTATGGAAAACAATCCTAACTATAACTACCTACTATATAATATATATATTACCTACTGGCGATAGCCAGTAGGTATATATAGTTAGGATTTTTTTCCTATGGGATTTTTGAAAATTCTATGTCGAATAACTTTGGCGTTTGAGGACAGAATTGGCTGAAATTTTCAGGAAAATGGAACATTTTGTTTCTGAGCAGCCCCTGAAAATTTGGGGGGGTTTCGTCAAGGGGGGGCCGAGAAAAAAGGGGGGTCCCAAAACATGTTTTTCCCATGCAATTTTCCATAGGGCGGTTGGCCTCACTTTTAGCCCGAACGGCTGAATGGATTTACACCAAACTTGGCAAAATTGTAGGGACTGGTAGCCCGATGTGCCTTTGCTATGTCTCAAGATATAGGCTCCAGTGGTTGTTACGAAAATTAACTTTGAAAAATATATATTGGGCTACATTGGGCTATATATATGTTGGAGCCCAAATGTAGCCCAATGTAGCCCAATGTAGCCCAATGTAGCCCAATGTAGCCCAAAGATGGCCACCAGAGACAAAAAAAAACAAATGTAGCCCAAATATCAGCCAGATGTAGCCCAACTATAGCCCAATGACAGAATGTCCCAGAGTGTTCTAAAGAACAACTAGAGTGCTAACAGTCCTACTTATTACAAAGGTATGGCACACCTGAAGCCATCTTGATTGGAATAAAGCGGTAACTCTTAAAACATTTAATTTAAAAAGGAACAAAATGAGGGGGTTCATTTTGCCATAGAAAGTATGATTAGCGAATATATGACGAAATCCCGCATACCATCAGTCCGCAAAAAAAATCCTGCATGTACTATTAGGCCGCAAATTAAAATAACGAAAACTTTTAGAACGAATATGCCTTTAGCATACACTAAACAACTAAACTACCCTAAACCCTAAAACACTACCCCCAGCATGACCCTACACTACACAAACACTACAACACTACCCTAAACCCTAAAACACTACCCCCAGCATGACCCTACACTACGCAAACACTACAACACTACCCTAAACCCTAAAACACTACCCCCAGCATGACCCTACACTACGCAAACACTACAACACTACCCAAAACCCTAAAACTCTACACCCCAGCATGACCCTACACTACGCAAACCCTACAACACTACCCTAAACCCTAAAACACTACCCCCAGCATGACCCTACACTACGCAAACATTACAACACTACCCTAAACCCTAAAACACTACCCCCAGCATGACCCTACACTACGCAAACACTACAACACTACCCAAAACCCTAAAACACTACACCCCAGCATGACCCTACACTACGCAAACACTACAACACTACCCTAAACCCTAAAACACTACCCCCAGCATGACCCTACACTACACAAACACTACAACACTACCCTAAACCCTAAAACACTACCCCCAGCATGACCCTACACTACGCAAACACTACAACACTACCCTAAACCCTAAAACACTACCCCCAGCATGACCCTACACTACGCAAACACTACAACACTACCCAAAACCCTAAAACACTACACCCCAGCATGACCCTACACTACGCAAACACTACAACACTACCCTAAACCCTAAAACACTACCCCCAGCATGACCCTACACTACGCAAACACTACAACACTACCCTAAACCCTAAAACACTACCCCCAGCATGACCCTACACTACGCAAACACTACAACACTACCCTAAACCCTAAAACACAACCCCCAGCATGACCCTACACTACGCAAACACTACAACACTAACCTAAACCCTAAAACACTACCCCCAGCATGACCCTACACTACGCAAACACTACAATACTACCCTAAACCCTAAAACACTACCCCCAGCATGACCCTACACTACGCAAACACTACAACACTACCCTAAACCCTAAAACACTACACCCCAGCATGACCCTACACTACGCAAACACTACAACACTACCCTAAACCCCAAACACTACCCCCAGCATGACCCTACACTACGCAAACACTACAACACTACCCTAAACCCTAAAACACTACACCCAGCATGACCCTACACTACGCAAACACTACAACACTACCCTAAACCCTAAAACACTACCCCCCGGCATGACCCTACACTACGCAAACACTACAACACTACCCTAAACCCTAAAACACTACCCCCAGCATGACCCTACACTACGCAAACACTACAACACTACCCAAAACTCTAAAACACTACCCCCAGCATGACCCTACACTACGCAAACACTACAACACTACCCAAAACCCTAAAACACTACCCCCAGCATGACCCTACACTACGCAAACACTACAACACTACCCTAAACCCTAAAACACTAGCCCCAGCATGACCCTACACTACGCAAACACTACAACACAACCCTAAACCCTAAAACACTAACCCCAGCATGACCCTACACTAAACAACCACCACAACTCTACACTACACTAACACAACACTACACTACACAACACTACACTACACAATCACTAACCCACGAAAAAATTAACACAAACCCACTTACCTCTCTCGTCATCGTGGTTTTCACAACGCAAATGCATTTACCATACATGCCTTTAAAACGTAATTCTTTGTAAAGGCATGCGCGATAAATGCACATGCGTTTTGAAAAAATGCGGGATAATGGTATGCGAGGTCAATGACCTTGCGGGATAATGGTATGCGGACTGAAAGTCTGCGGGATAAAAAATGCGGGAAAATGGCTGCAAACCATGATTAGCAACAGACTTCCCTGGTGAGCACTAGCTTTACTACAGTGATCTAAAGAGCAACTAGAGTGCTAACATTCAGAATTCATGGCAAATGTGTGACACATCTGAATGCCTTCTTGATAGAACCAAAGTAAACAAGCATTGAAAATGCAATAGATCTCGCCCTCGTTTAAGTTAAAGCCATTCTGTTTGTAATGAGGTGGCTTTTTAGCTTTGCTTTTATTAGTGTTTTTAAAACTTTCATGTAAATAACATGCATATGTATGCATATATGTATATGTATGCATGCATTTATATTTATATAGATATGCAGATTATATATGTTTATATATGTATATTACCTACTGGCGATAGCGGGATTTCTGAAAATTCTATGTCTAATAACTTTGGCGTTTGTGGACGGAATTGGCTGAAATTTCCAGGAAAATGGCACAGTTCGTTTCTGAGCAGCCCCTGAAAATATGGGGGGGTTTCGTCAAGGGGAGGCCGAGAAAAAAGGGGGGTCCCAAAACACGTTTTTCACATTCATTTTTCCATAGGGCGGTTGGACTCACTTTTAGCTCGAACGGCTGAATAGATTTACATGAAACTTGGCAAAATTGTAGATATGGTTTGCCCAACATGCCTTTGCTATGTCTCAATATATGTGCTCCAGTGGATTTAGAGAAATTAACGTTTAAAAAAATATATATATCTGTGACAGCGCTCCGGTTAGCGCCCCGGTTCGCGTACCTGACGCGTAACGGAACTTCGCGAAGCGAAGCTGATTGGCTCTCCGGTGTCTGTCAACATTCTAAAGAGTCCGGAGCGGCCGCCATCTTGTCTCTCGGTAGGATCGAGAGACAAGATGTGGTGAAAAACGAAGGGGGAAATGAAGGAAAGGGGGCAAGGTAGACCCCTCCTGACCCCCTAGGATTGATGAGGGGGATATTAAAGTGCCCCGCGGGCAAAAAATTAAAAAAAAATATTTTTTTGCGATTTTACGCCGTAGAGGCGCGTCCCGGTACGCGAACCGGGCAGCTCACCGGGCAGCTCACCGGGCAGCTAACCGGGCAGCTAACCGGCAGCGTAGCTGTCAACATTGTAAACAGTCCGGAGCGGCCGCCATCTTGTCTCTCGGTAGGTTCGAGAGACAAGATGTGGTGAAAAAAGAAGGGGGAAATGAAGGAAAGGGGCAAGATAAACCCCTCCTGACCCCCTAGGATTGATGAGGGGGATATTAAAGTTGCCCGCGATTTTTCGCGGTAGAGGCGCTTCCCGGTACGCGAACGGGGCAGCTAACCGGCAGCGTAACGGGAGTCCGCCATCTTGTGTTTTTGGAGCGTCCGGTTCACGTACCGGGTAGCGTCCTGGTAAGCGTAACAAGGGGAAAACCAAGAGAAACAGTAAAAAAAAATGAAGGGAATAGATTTCCAGCAAACTTGGCAAAATTGTAGGGACTGTTTGTTTGATGTGCCTTTGTAAGGCCTCAAGATATGTGCACGTGTGGATTTTGTCTAATTAAGGTTAAAAAAAATATATATATCTGTAAGCGTGCTCCGGCACGCTTACGTTACGGGTTTTGTTTGCGCTGCAGAGCCGATACTTCACGGTTATGCGACGCGTCATGAGGCGTCTCACGTGGCTACGTGATACGTCACGTAATAAAGAATATATTTTACAGCTATAGATATTAGCTTTTAAAAAACCAATGAAATTCACTGAAAAAACCATAGGTTATAGACCATATATAGTTAGGAATTTGCATTTACAAAACCTTGAAAATTCACTGAAAAAACCATAGGTTAGAGACCATATATAGTTAGCTGGACATTTTATTGACATAAAACCAATGAAATTCCATATATAGTTAGTTGCACTAACTATATATCGCGCACCCGCAATCCACTGCTGATGATGTCACATATTACATCATTCATGACATGGTCAGTGACATCACTGATGACATCACTGATGACATCTCAAATGACATCACTGATGACATCACTGATGACATCTCAAATGACATCACTGATGACATCATGACACACCAATACCAGTTACTACATACGCACTCACTGATTCCTACGTCTACACACACATTCACTCATTCACCCATACAATCACTCATACATACAGTCACTCATTATTACAACACTATCATATGCACTCATACACCTATGCAGACACTCACACACTGCCACTCATCCATGGAGTTACTCACACACCTAGTCAGTCCTGTAAAGAATCAATCACACTTCCATTTCCTCATCTATACAGTTAAACACAGAACACCATACTTCAGTGACATCACTGATGACATCACTGATGACATCTCAAATGACATCACTGATGACATCTCAAATGACATCACTGATGACATCATGACACACCAATACCAGTTACTACATACGCACTCACTGATTCCTACGTCTACACACACATTCACTCATTCACCCATACAATCACTCATACATACAGTCACTCATTATTACAACACTATCATATGCACTCATACACCTAGTCAGTCCTGTGAAGAATCAATCACACTTCGATTTCCTCATATATATATATATATATATATATTCACTGAAAAAACCATAGGTTATAGACCATATATAGTTAGGAATTTGCATTTACAAAACCTTGAAAATTCACTGAAAAAACCATAGGTTAGAGACCATATATAGTTAGCTGGACATTTTATTGACATAAAACCAATGAAATTCCATATATAGTTAGTTGCACTAACTATATATCGCGCACCCGCAATCCACTGCTGATGATGTCACATATTACATCATTCATGACATGGTCAGTGACATCACTGATGACATCACTGATGACATCTCAAATGACATCACTGATGACATCACTGATGACATCTCAAATGACATCACTGATGACATCATCTAGTGTCTGTGTGTTTTTGTAAAGTTTAAATATGTTTTACATATTGAAGAATGAGTGGATGTATGGAAGACTGAGTGTGTGTGTGGCTGGCTGGGAGGTGTGTGACTCTGTGCATATCAATGTGTACTTGTATCAGTGATTGTATAAGAGAGTAAGTATGTGTTAGTATGTGTTAGTATATGTGTGAAAAAGTATGGTGTTCTGTGTTTAACTGTATAGATGAGGAAATCGAAGTGTGATTGATTCTTCACAGGACTGACTAGGTGTATGAGTGCATATGATAGTGTTGTAATAATGAGTGACTGTATGTATGAGTGATTGTATGGGTGAATGAGTGAATGTGTGTGTAGACATAGGAATCAGTGAGTGCGTATGTAGTAACTGGTATTGGTGTGTCGAGATGTCATCAGTGATGTCATTTGAGATGTCATCAGTGATGTCATCAGTGATGTCACTGAAGTATGGTGTTCTGTGTTTAACTGTATAGATGAGGAAATGGAAGTGTGATTGATTCTTTACAGGACTGACTAGGTGTGTGAGTAACTCCATGGATGAGTGGCAGTGTGTGAGTGTCTGCATAGGTGTATGAGTGCATATGATAGTGTTGTATTAATGAGTGACTGTATGTATGAGTGATTGTATGGGTGAATGAGTGAATGTGTGTGTAGACGTAGGAATCAGTGAGTGCGTATGTAGTAACTGGTATTGGTGTGTCATGATGTCATCAGTGATGTCATTTGAGATGTCATCAGTGATGTCATCAGTGATGTCATTTGAGATGTCATCAGTGATGTCATCAGTGATGTCACTGACCATGTCATGAATGATGTAATATGTGACATCATCAGCAGTGGATTGCGGGTGCGCGATATATAGTTAGTGCAACTAACTATATATGGAATTTCATTGGTTTTATGTCAATAAAATGTCCAGCTAACTATATATGGTCTCTAACCTATGGTTTTTTCAGTGAATTTTCAAGGTTTTGTAAATGCAAATTCCTAACTATATATGGTCTATAACCTATGGTTTTTCCAGTGAATTTCATTGGTTTTTTAAAAGCTAATATCTATAGCTGTAAAATATATTCTTTATTACGTGACGTATCACGTAGCCATGTGAGACGCCTCATGACGCGTCGCATAACCGTGACGTATCGGCTCTGCAGCGCAAACAAAACCCGTAACGTAAGCGTGCCGGAGCACGCTTACAGATATATATATTTTTTTTAACCTTAATTAGACAAAATCCACACGTGCACATATCTTGAGGCCTTGCAAAGGCACATCAAACAAACAGTCCCTACAATTTTGCCAAGTTTGCTGGAAATCTATTCCCTTCATTTTTTTTTACTGTTTCTCTTGGTTTTCCCCTTGTTACGCTTACCGGGACGCTACCCGGTACGTGAACCGGACGCTCCAAAAACACAAGATGGCGGACTCCCGTTATGCTGCCGGTTAGCTGCCCGGTTCGCGTACCGGGAAGCGCCTCTACCGCGAAAAATCGCGGGCAACTTTAATATCCCCCTCATCAATCCTAGGGGGTCAGGAGGGGTTTACCTTGCCCCCTTTCCTTCATTTCCCCCTTCTTTTTTCACCACATCTTGTCTCTCGAACCTACCGAGAGACAAGATGGCGGCCGCTCCGGACTGTTTACAATGTTGACAGCTCCGCTGCCGGTTAGCTGCCCGGTTAGCTGCCCGGTGAGCTGCCCGGTGAGCGTACCGGGACGCGCCTCTACGGCGTAAAATCGCAAAAAAATATTTTTTTTACATTTTTTGCCCTGCGGGGCACTTTAATATCCCCCTCATCAATCCTAGGGGGTCAGGAGGGGTCTACCTTGCCCCCTTTCCTTCATTTCCCCCTTCGTTTTTCACCACATCTTGTCTCTCGATCGTACCGAGAGACAAGATGGCGGCCGCTCTGGACTGTTTAGAATGTTGACAGACACCGGAGAGCCAATCAGCTTCGCTTCGCGACGTTCCGTTACGCGTCAGGTACGCGAACCGGGGCGCTAACCGGAGCGCTGTCACAGATATATATATTTTTTAAACGTTAATTTCTCAAAATCCACTGGAGCACATATATTGAGACATAGCAAAGGCACGTTGGGCAAACCATATCTACAATTTTGCCAAGTTTCATGTAAATCTATTCAGCCGTTCGAGCTAAAAGTGAGTCCAACCGCCCTATGGAAAAATGAATGTGAAAAACGTGTTTTGGGACCCCCCTTTTTTCTCGGCCTCCCCTTGACGAAACCCCCCCAACTTTTCAGAGGCTGCTCAGAAACGAACTGTGCCATTTTCCTGGAAATTTTAGCCAATTCCGTCCACAAACGCCAAAGTTATTAGACATAGAATTTTCAGAAATCCCGCTATCGCCAGTAGGTAATATACATATATAAACATATATAATCTGCATATCTATATAAATATAAATGCATGCATACATATACATATATGCATACATATGCATGTTATTTACATGAAAGTTTTAAAAACACTAATAAAAGCAAAGCTAAAAAGCCACCTCATTACAAACAGAATGGCTTTAACTTAAACGAGGGCGAGATCTATTGCATTTTCAATGCTTGTTTACTTTGGTTCTATCAAGAAGGCATTCAGATGTGTCACACATTTGCCATAAATTCTGAATGTTAGCACTCTAGTTGCTCATTAGATCACTGTAGTAAAGCTAGTGCTCACCAGGGAAGTCTGCTGCTAATCATGGTTTGCAACCATTTTCCCGCATTTTTTATCCCGCAGACTTTCAGTCCGCATACCATTATTCCGCAAGGTCATTGACCTCGCATACCATTATCCCGCATTTTTTCAAAACGCATGTGCATTTATCGCGCATGCCTTTACAAAGAATTACGTTTTAAAGGCATGTATGGTAAATGCATTTGACGAGAGAGGTAAGTGGGTTTGTGTTAATTTTTTCGTGGGTTAGTGATTGTGTAGTGTTGTGTAGTGTTGTGTAGTGTAGTGTTGTGTTAGTGTAGTGTAGAGTTGTGGTGGTTGTTTAGTGTAGGGTCATGATGGGGGTAGTGTTTTAGGGTTTAGGGTTTTGTTGTAGTGTTTGCGTAGTGTAGGGTCATGCTGGGGGTAGTGTTTTAGGGTTTAGGGTAGTGTTGTAGAGTTTGCGTAGTGTAGGGTCATGCTGGGGGTAGTGTTTTAGGGTTTAGGGTTGTGTTTTAGTATTTGCGTAGTGTAGGGTCATGCTGGGGCTAGTGTTTTAGGGTTTAGGATAGTGTTGTAGTGTTTGCGTAGTGTAGGGTCATGCTGGGGGTAGTGTTTTAGGGTTTTGGGTAGTGTTGTAGTGTTTGCGTAGTGTAGGGTCATGCTGGGGTGTAGTATTTTAGGGTTTAGGGTAGTGTTGTAGTGTTTGCGTAGTGTAGGGTCATGCTGGGGGTAGTGTTTTAGGGTTTTGGGTAGTGTTGTAGTGTTTGCGTAGTGTAGGGTCATGCTGGGGGTAGTGTTTTAGGGTTTTGGGTAGTGTTGTAGTGTTTGCGTAGTGTAGGGTCATGCTGGGGTGTAGTGTTTTAGGGTTTTGGGTAGTGTTGTAGCGTTTGCGTAGTGTAGGGTCATGCTGGGGTGTAGTGTTTTAGGGTTTTGGGTAGTGTTGTAGTGTTTGCGTAGTGTAGGGTCATGCTGGGGGTAGTGTTTTAGGGTTTTGGGTAGTGTTGTAGTGTTTGCGTAGTGTAGGGTCATGCTGGGGGTAGTGTTTTAGGGTTTTGGGTAGTGTTGTAGTGTTTGCGTAGTGTAGGGTCATGCTGGGGGGTAGTGTTTTAGGGTTTTGGGTAGTGTTGTAGTGTTTGCTTAGTGTAGGGTCATGCTGGGGGTAGTGTTTTAGGGTTTTGGGTAGCGTTGTAGTGTTTGCGTAGTGTAGGGTCATGCTGGGGGTAGTGTTTTAGGGTTTAGGGTAGCGTTGTAGTGTTTGCGTAGTGTAGGGTCATGCTGGGGGTAGTGTTTTAGGGTTTAGGGTAGTGTTGTAGTGTTTGCGTAGTGTAGGGTCATGCTGGGGGTAGTGTTTTAGGGTTTAGGGTAGTGTTGTAGTGTTTGCGTAGTGTAGGGTCATGCTGGGGGTAGTGTTTTAGGGTTTAGGGTAGTGTTGTAGTGTTTGCGTAGTGTAGGGTCATGCTGGGGGTAGTGTTTTAGGGTTTAGGGTAGTGTTGTAGTGTTTGCGTAGTGTAGGGTCATGCTGGGGTGTAGTGTTTTAGGGTTTTGGGTAGTGTTGTAGTGTTTGCGTAGTGTAGGGTCATGCTGGGGGTAGTGTTTTAGGGTTTAGGGTAGTGTTGTAGTGTTTGCGTAGTGTAGGGTCACCACCCCAAAATACCGGATTCCTCGTCGTGGAAACGCACCGCCGCCTGAACAGCGGACCTTGGCACCTGAAGAATCGGGTGCCAGCAGGAGTTGGTGAATCCGGTATTTTGGGGTCGGATATTGGCAGGTATTGTGGTGCATCTCCCCCATGGAACCCACTTGGGGAATAGAGTAACTTTGCACGAACATTCAGCGGCACCAACTATGTTTTTTTTTATGGACTTCTATACCCAATATGCACTGAGGCAAGAAATCCCACTGGGGCGGGTCTTAATGACAAAAAGTCCACACAGCTGCTGATGTTTTTGTGAATGGCCAGTGAACAAGGGCGGGAGCCCGATATGCATTTGGCAGTTTTTCACGTGAGAGAGATGGTACGCTGTGCCTGCTGCCTGAAATAAAAGATGGAGACATTTACCAACTGTGTCGGCGTTTCCTAAAGGGCAACCTTTTGTTTGTGAATGTTAATGCGGCGTGCCTCGTCGCGGAAACGCTCCGCCGCCTGAACAGCGGACCTTGGCACCTGAAGAATCGGGTGCCAGCAGGAGTTGGTGAATCCGGTATTTTGGGGTCGGATATTGGCAGGTATTGTGGTGCATCTCCCCCATGGAACCCACTTGGGGAATAGAGTAACTTTGCACGAACATTCAGCGGCACCAACTATGTTTTTTTTTATGGACTTCTATACCCAATATGCACTGAGGCAAGAAATCCCACTGGGGCGGGTCTTAATGACAAAAAGTCCACACAGCTGCTGATGTTTTTGTGAATGGCCAGTGAACAAGGGCGGGAGCCCGAAATGCATTTGGCAGTTTTTCATGTGAGAGAGATGGTACGCTGTGCCTGCTGCCTGAAATAAAAGATGGAGACATTTACCAACTGTGTCGGCGTTTCCTAAAGGGCAACCTTTTGTTTGTGAATGTTAATGCGGCGTGCCTCGTCGCGGAAACGCTCCGCCGCCTGAACAGCGGACCTTGGCACCTGAAGAATCGGGTGCCAGCAGGAGTTGGTGAATCCGGTATTTTGGGGTCGGATATTGGCAGGTATTGTGGTGCATCTCCCCCATGGAACCCACTTGGGGAATAGAGTAACTTTGCACGAACATTCAGCGGCACCAACTATGTTTTTTTTTATGGACTTCTATACCCAATATGCACTGAGGCAAGAAATCCCACTGGGGCGGGTCTTAATGACAAAAAGTCCACACAGCTGCTGATGTTTTTGTGAATGGCCAGTGAACAAGGGCGGGAGCCCGAAATGCATTTGGCAGTTTTTCATGTGAGAGAGATGGTACGCTGTGCCTGCTGCCTGAAATAAAAGATGGAGACATTTACCAACTGTGTCGGCGTTTCCTAAAGGGCAACCTTTTGTTTGTGAATATATATATATATATGTAAACTTTGCATCGTGTGTCAAATGTCCCAATATGTTACAGCTCAGGTGCACACAAGACACCAAAAGTCACAGCATTCATCCTTGTGAGACAGGCTTCAAATACTTTCCCTGTATTTTGTATTTTGGATATATGCTAAACCCACACCTGTGCCTCCAGGACCCACTGCCCACAGCCAAGAGCTTGTTTCCGGCCCAGGGAAGGCATGGCTTGGCAGTTCGGGCTGGACTGTTCCCATGAGGCACAGGGTTAGACTGATTTGCATATTGCCGTGTCTGAACTGGGGTGGCAGAGTGGGCTAAAGAACGGTGATGGATTAAACCCAGATCTTTTGACTGGGTGTGACTGTTTGATTGGTTCAGATGCTCTGTCCATCACCACCCCCCTTTTGTACCGCTTTTGGCCCCATAAGTGTGGCAGGGTATGCTCAGACGTGAGTCCCTTGCTCACTTTGCCACTGGATTCAAGCCAGCCGGCCTGAAGACGGCTGTAATGCCAGAAACCGGTCCTCAGAAGCTTGTTTCCGGTCCAGGGAAGGAATGGCTTGGCAGTTCGGGCTGGACTGTTCCCTTGAGGCACAGGGTCAGACATATTTGCATTTAGCCATGTCTGAACTGGGGTGGCAGAGTGGGCTAAAGAACGGTGATGGATTAAACCCAGATCTTTTGACTGGGTGTGACTGTTTGATTGGTTCAGATGCTCCGTCCATCACCACCCCCTTTTGTACCGCTTTCGACCGCCATAAGTGTGGCAGGGTATGCTCAGACGTGAGTCCCTTGCTCACTTTGCCACTGGATTCAAGCAAGCCAGGCTGAAGACGGCTGTAATGCCAGAAATCGGTCCTCGGAAGCTTGTTTCCGGTCCATGGAAGGCATGGCTTGGCAGTTCAGGCTGGACTATTACCATGAGGCTCAGGGTCAGACTGATTTCCATATAGCCATGTCTGAACTGGGGTGGCAGAGTGAGCTAAAGAACGGTGATGGATTAAACCCAGATCTTTTGACTGGGTGTGAGTGTTTGATTGGTTCAGATGCTCCGTCCATCACCACCCCCTTTTGTACCGCAATCTTCAGAAAGGAGCAGTACAGTCTGCTTTAGCATGCTTCTATGGTGTCACAGTGCAGTTCCCTAGGACACACTCCACTGGTGTGGTAGCAGAGTCTTCTTGGGCATGCTACTCTGGTGCAGCAGTACTGTCCGTTTGGTTCTGGCACACTTCTTGATGTGGTTCCTCTCTGGAATCAATAAAGTGTAGAGACTGTGCTCCTTGTTTCTCTGCACCTGCAGATTGCTTTCCCCAGTTCTTCCTTCATCCGGCAGATGCCCACTACTCGGAGACAAGCTCCTCTGGTGCTTCGGCTAACAGCATAACACTTCTGTAGGATTACTACATTCCGTCACTCTCTCTTTAAGTCAGAGGATCATCTCCTTCCATCAAAACATTCATTAAGTAATGTACTCTAACCTTTGGGAAGATGACTGTCAGATACCAGTTCTCTTTGCATGGCAGCCCTCTGAGTACGCTGTAGATCACTGCTTTTATTAGTCAAAGAGAGCATAGGACTGAAATAGTAAGTGCATCGATGGCTCCCACTTTTATACATTCAAAACAATCAAGGAATGTGGATTCTCTGCACTTTTAGAACTGGTGTGGGCATAATCTATATCCATCTACCATATATAGGTTGTTCTACAAAGTCAGCTATTTTTTGAGAGATTGAGAATCAGAGCAGGGTAAAATCCACATTAGAGACACAAAGAAGTGTGAACTTTCTGCTCCTGGCTATCTATAGCTTCAGTCAATGGGGATCAAGAAAGAGACAAACAACTGGCCTAACCTAAAGGACCATTTTTCACTCTGAACAATAGAGATTGTGGTCCCATCCTTCACACCTAAAAGCTGCCAAATGGCTGGGTCAAGATGAATAATCAGCAGCCCCTTTCAACAAAATTACCAAATCAAATTTCTAACTAACCCCTGTTTCATTGTTTTCCACTTCAGTGTCTAGGTCTCCTCACTCAAACATGCCATGGGTGTACCACACAGGCCACATACATATATATGCACACCGTGATCAGGACGTATGTGATAGGATATGGGTTTGCAGTTAGAAAATAGATTTTACATGAGTGGACCAGTAAACCTCTACTCCAATAAAACAGTTAAAAGCTCTTGTCACAACTATAGAATCACAATCTTAGTACGCTGCCACTAATGCTCTGCATGGTAAACCCATTAGAGGGCAGTTATCTGCTGTTAGACAAATGAAAGCATGCTTTGTACAGCCCTTCAGGCCACAGGGCAGATCCAGGGAAGGCACATTCCTTGCTTTCGGCACACACATTAGATAAGTGTAAAGCTATAGCCAAAACCAAAAACCAGGATACCAGATGATTGCAGTTGGCTACTCAGAGCAGGGGAACATAACTGTACATCATGCACCAGATATTCCCATCACAGCATCTCCCATATACTCTGTTCTGCACATGCTTCACATGTATGTAGCAGTCAGTAGGCCACATCCTGCACATTGTACCATGACCCATAGCATCTATGCCCAATGTGCATGGCCATGAAAATAGCCAGGCCCAGCAGTCAACCGTGGCTGAATACACTGAAGGTCATTCACGGCGGGGTTGTCTGCATGTTGAGTTGGGCACAGGACTTGCAGCCAATTCATGTGATGAACCCCATATGCAGTGGGTGTTCACCTTAAGACAACTGAGATTTGTAAAATATAAACATATGGGAGTTGGATGTAGTTAAAATAATAATTCGCTCATAAAGCTTTGTTAAGGGTGAGTAAGGGTTTCTTTTGCTGATACAACATTAGTATATGTTTTTAAAAAATCAGGAATTCCTTAAAAAACTGTAAAAGTACGTTTTTAGATATGTTTTTGGTTGAAAAACCTCTGAAGGTCAGGTTTCACTTGGAAACGACAACTCGCCTCGAAAGTACTGCTCATGACCTCGCATATAATGTCACAGAAGGCACCACAAATTACATAATGGATGACATCACTGCTTACAAATCATCTCAACATTGACATCAGCAATGACATCACTATGGATCTGTAATTTCTTATTTACATTATCTGTCATATGCAAGTATTTATTGCTCTGATATATTATTTCATCTTATGCCAAACTTTTCTCCCCATGCATGACCTCCAGGTGTTCCCCACCAAGCCAGACATTTAACCAAGCACTGTGCCTAACCTCCATGTAACAATAACTCAATGCACATGGCCTTCAGCTATGTACAGGATCTCTTACACTCAAGGGCTGTCCTTCTTCCAACCCTGATTCTGAGACTCTGTAAAAACATAACTGACTGCGCAGGCCCTTTGGTCATGAACATTGAGCAATGAGCGGAGGATCTGGCCTTTGGTAAATACCTGCATCTCGGCTCTGTGTGTACATCAATGGATTGCCCGTGACCAGATCAGGCTCTTATATCAGGGTCTTATATATTTCCTCTATACTCCACTAGTATATTGAAACGCTGGCTTTCCACACTAGCACTGTGAATTATTTTCAAGGCAGAGAGAATGGTAGGGGGCAATGTCACTTCTTGAACAGGGAATGAGGTGGGCCTAATATTAAATCAGAATACATTTCACACAAAAAAACGTTCCCATATACAAATTAATTTAATTTTTCTAAAGAATAGCTGTCATGCTCAGGCTGAAGTTGGAGGTCTGCTGAGAATCCCATCCTTCACCAAGTCTATCTGAAGACATCAAGAACTTGAATACTGTATCAAAAACGAGGAAAAATGGGGAATACCAAGAGAATACACAGCAGTGTTTGATGGGGGTGCTACATTGTCAGGGATATCAGGTATGGACTTACCTCTGGTGTGTGGGCGTGAGTCCAGGCAGCACATGGAGGATGATCTGAATAAGTTAGGCATGAACCGACAAGTCAGTGCATAAGACTGATCACACAGGAGTTGGTGTAAAATGTAGGAAGTCACAATCGGAGGGAGTTATTTACCCTGATTCAGAGAGTGTTGGTGAGAATGAGACAGATGTCAACCAAGTTTGTAGTTTTGATTCCTAGGATACCAGTAGAAATCTCCACAACAGCAGATAAGAGTACGGGAGGATGAGAGGAGCTTCGCTGCTGATGATGGTCTGGTTTGTTCTGCACAGACCTGCATGAAGCAGGTGGAACAGGAGCAAATGGAGGGGCTGTGATCAGCCATGATCCGCTTGCAGTCAGCCTCATCTGCCTGAAAACGTGTCCCTGGCCATGAGTCAGCTGACTTCAAGGCCCTCGTTGAGGCTGAGGACTGCATTCTGTCCACACACCTTGATTTGCTCAGGTTTCTAATATTCGAGTACAATAGAGTGTGAGTGGGTAATGACGGAGGGCAGAGAGTTTGTGCCAGTCCTCAAGCCTGGGCCAGCTCTTTTCCTTGGTTGATCTGATCTACCCTCTAACGCTGCATCTCACATTATCAGGTCGCGGAATCCCCCAGCAGCGGAGGCCTCGTGAGTGAACGATGAATGGTGTGGAGTGTGGGCCCAATTCAGGTAAAGTAGAGTGGACAGAGATTGGCTGCTCTGGTGAGCTCAGGTCCTGGGTTGTGCATTGGAAAGTGATTATTGCAGCAGCATCATTTAAATGTTGAAGCGCTGTACATGGGCATTATTACGCACTTTCATTTGCAGACATTTAAATAAAATTCTCAAAAATTATACAATTTATTACGAGCTTAGACATTTTGCAGAATGTTTAAGCAGGAAAAACACCCTCAAGTCCATTTCTGGCATAGAGAAGCATTTTTCGCTAAAAATCTAGGGAAAATGGAGCGTGAAATGAACAGGTGATCACATTCAGTTAGTTCTCATTCTTCCTTGCTGTGCTAGAATTTCTACCAAAATGAAGTTTCAGTTAGACAACTTGGAATAATGATATAATCTCAGGCATTTCGCATAGCAATGCAAAATATCAGAATTTATGTGAGATTATAGAATTGTAAATTACATTAGACCAAGTACTATTCAATGTGATGTCCATGTGTAAAAAAGGATATGTAAATCAGGATGTGATAAATAAGTGATGGTTAAGGGAGAAGAAGTGGATAGTGCTCAGAGCTCAGATCTTTGTCTATTTTTCAATATTACACAGTCTTACGATTTGAGGCAGAGGGGAAATATTGATTTATGTAGAACCACACGAATGTGTTCTAATGGAAAAGCAAGATTGAAATGGTTCTCTTAAAAAAGATGACATCTTAGCAATATGCTTTATGGACATTGCAAAGTTTTCCAAATTACCAATACTTCATTTAATTGCACAAATTCTTACTAAAAGAAGTTGGGAAATATTTAAGAGAAAAAGGGCCAGATGTAGCTCGCCAAATACCGGTCGGTAACGGCTGATTTCGGCCGTTACCGACCGGTATTTGGGATTTGTAATGTAGGGGGCCATTGATTTACACAATCGGTAAATTTACCGATTCGGTAAATATACAGTCGGTAAAATACCGAATCGGTAAATTTACCGATTCTGTAAATCAATATGTAAGTGGCACTGTAATCAGTGCCACAGGCCCTCACCGAATCGTTATTTACCATGGAATACTATTCCATGGTAAATAACGAATACCTGTGTACATGCACATCTGTGCATGTACACCTGTGCCATGTGGCACAGAGGCATGCCCTAAGGGCATGTATGTGTGTCACATGGCACACAAGCCAGAAACAGGGGTGCAACAGGGTGTCAAAGTGACACCCTGTCCCCCTTGGCAATTCGGTATTTTTACCGATTCGGTAAATACCGAATTGGTATCTGCCATTGAATCCTATGGGCTTCAAGGCCCATAGGAATCAATGACAAATACCGATTCTGTAATTACGGAATCGGTAAATACCGAATCCTAGCGATTCGGTATTTGTTACCGAATAATTACCTACATCAGATTTACCGATTCATGAATGCCGAATCGGTAAAATTCGGTATTTATGAATCGGTAAATCTGATTTACCTACATCGGGCCCTTAATCTTATAAATCCAAAAGTAAAGTAGAAATGGAGCAGGAACAGTGATGGGCTATTTTCCCAGTTAAAGATACTGTGGGTATTGTTAGTTCTGGAAGCATGAATACAGTGGTACCTTACATTGACACTCAGAAGCCCCTGAGGAGTGGAGCCTTACACTAGATCTAGATATTGTCACACCTGTTCCAGCAGGAGGGCATGATTTGTCACCAAATTTTGCCTAGAAAAATGTTCAGGAAGATGAAGGTTTTTGGTTTTACTGAAGTAGTTGCAAATCTAAATTGGCCGGTAACTTATGTTGCCAACCAAGTCGAAATTAACACCAAACTCAGAATAGGATGAAGGCTTTCCTGTAAAACTACCCGGGAAATGTTTTTTTCAGCACATAATTTTTTAATGATTCGACAAATTCTTGTTGATCCTGAACAGTTTAAGAAAATTTCACAAAGTTTGCAGAGCAGTATCTCAACAACTTCTCAAACTATTAACTTTGAATGGAATTTAATCACATGAATTGGATAAAAAAGATACAATCTCTGAAAGCAAAAAACTACCATTAGCATTTGACACTAACCGGTAAAAAGTGGCATCAGGTGTAAAATGGAATCAAATGCTCACATTTAAAACCACTAGTATGACTAGATGAAGACATTGCTATGAGTTACTCCAGTGCGAAAAGCACACCTTTATCAGGTTTCATACTACTTCTTTTCAGGAGTAGAGTCAGCTCACAAAAACTGAGACTTAATAACCCCCAAATATAGTCCATGACGATAATGAATACAATTTCCAATGCTTGTACAATGAAAATAAGGATTGATTTTGTATACTGTACCTTTTAGAGGTAGGAGATACTATACCTGTTGTTCCTCTGACAATGACTGAGCAAGGATCCCAGGGGCCCTAACGCAAGCAAGACTCCATCATATCTACTGTATGGCTATACAAGGCAATCATAGTTAGGTGCAGTGAACCTTTAGGCCACAGATCTTGCTTCAGTAATGGTAGCTAGGCCCTTGGGTAGGTCAGTATTTCTAAAACTTTGTGATATGCATTTTTTCAGTAACATTTCAATGTAAATCAATGTTGGTGCAATTGTGAAAGAGTTATAACCAAACCCTCTACTTCATATTCCATATGATTAAAAGGTGTGCTCACTACTTATAAACATTCATGCATTCGTAGGAAATAATCATGTCAAATTTAGATCTCATACAAAGGTGCTCAACTACTTAATTCCCTAATCACTGTTTCATCCTTCTAGTCCCCTATACATTTCAAAGTAAAAAACAATTCTTCTAATTGAAATAATTTCCATTCCAAAGGGGCTACTTTAGATTGGATCATATCCAAAGGAAACATGGTCCACTCTGTCTCAATCGTCCCTTGCGACTGGTCTGATCACCACGTCATCCCGTTCCAACTTCCAACCACTAAAAATAATTCAGGCTCACAACCAGTCAAACCCAAGCATTGGGTTAGAGACACTAACAGGCACATGCATCAAAGGATTTTGTGATCGCAAACGGTGTGAATCGCAAAAATCGTCCGTTTGCGATCGCAAAATCTGCTTTTGGAATGCAAGAAGGGAGAAGGCCCTTGCAATTTGAGAATTCGCAAATATTTGAGAATTCTAAAATTGCGATTGCTTAAATGCAATGCATGAAACTTAAAAAAATTGCGATTTCGCAATTAGTGGGAGCAAATTACCATGAGGTTGAACCTCATGGTAATTTGCGAAAACTTTGAAAAATGCACTTTTGTGCATTTTTCAAAGTTTCATGTTGTGCACACACATGCCCTTAGGTGCACAGATTGATTTCAGGGGTGCAACAGGGTGTCCTTTGGACACCCCTGCACCCTTGAAATCGCATTCTAAATTTGCAATTCGCTAATTGCTAATCGCAAATTGAGAATGTCTTCCTATTCATTCCTAAGGGCCTCTAGGCCCATAGGAATGAATGGGGAGGTATTCCTTAATTGCGACTCATAATTTGCGAGTCGCAATTAAGCAATATTAAGAAATCACATTTTTTTCAGCAATTTCTTGATGCATTGCATTTTGCGATTCCTTAATTGCGATTCCTTATTTTTCGCAATTAAGGAATCACAAAAAGCAATATTGATGCATGTGCCTGTAAAGGTCTGAACCCTGACAGCTTTACACTGCGAGAATGAGCTTCAACCCCCTTCTGAACTGACGGATTTAAACAAGCTGACGAATCAACACAATCATACAATCTCTAAATTATTGGACAATATAGCCCCTTTCAAACTGAAAAGAATTCAGGTCAAGGATGAAAACCCATGGTTCAGTAGTTCACTTAATGAAGAAAGACGGAAACTTAGACTCACGGAACGGGTTTGGCGACAAAGTCCATCATCCCCCCACCTAAAACAATTAAGAAAGTCCTGAAAAACCTACAATAAAAGCGTACTTAAATAAAAAAAAAGATTTTTTTAGAAATTAGCTTGATAACGCAAAGAACAGGCCGCGAAAACTCTTCAATCTACTAAAAGATCAATCCAACAAATTTGCCAGATCCTCCCTACTTACGTCTAAATCGGAATTGAACTATGAAGACTTCTCAACATTCTTTA
The DNA here is from genome assembly GCF_964261635.1 of Lissotriton helveticus. Classification (NCBI taxonomy): domain Eukaryota; kingdom Metazoa; phylum Chordata; class Amphibia; order Caudata; family Salamandridae; genus Lissotriton; species Lissotriton helveticus. Next base: position 723,424,234 of record NC_136067.1, read on the forward strand.
ACACCAAAGTCAGCGCTCTGGAGATAGAACTCAACAATACCGCTGACAAAGCCTTGAATATAAGGAATAATCAAGGGGAGAATACAGACACAACTGCACAAGCAACACCCAAAAACAATGCTCATTGGGCAGACTTCAAACTATATGACCAACATGACATTACCAAAACCTTACTATCCCTGAAAACCAATAACCACTACAATGACCCTCTTCATTCCAAATGCTAGTCCTCATTCAACCACATGGTCATCCCATATTGGACTAAGATAATTAATGAATCACTAGCCCAAGGATGCTTCCATGACTGTCTAAAACAGGGCAGGTCATCCCTCTTTGAAAGAAACCTACGCAAAACCCTTCGAATCCAAACAATTTTAGGCCGGTAACAACCATCCCCTTACTAGCCAAAGTGCAGGAAAAATGTGCTCAACAACAACTTAATCAACATATTACCAACTTTAAGCTACTGAACGACCACCAATCAGGGTTCAGATCAGAACACAGTACAGAAATAGCAATCCTACACATAGTAGATGATGTTCTGCTTGCTCTAGACCGCAATGAAACCTGTCTTTTGGTCCCTCTTGACCTATCATCCGCATTTGACATGGTAAACCATCCCAAACTAATGGACCGTCTTGAAAATAGGACGGGCTTATCAGGAACTGTCTTGAAATGGTTCTATTCCTTCCTAGAGAATAGATTGCAAAGATTCCTAGTGAACAATGAGCTCTCCTTTCCATCTCCAATTTAGATTGGGGTTCCACAAGGATCAACTCTATCACTATCAATATTCAACCTGTAAATTGAACCATTAACAGGGGTATTACAGCAGGCTAACGTTTCCTTCCACATGTATGCAGATGACACTCAACTGTACCAAGCACTACTGAAAACTGTGGAATGGCTAGATGACAATCACCTTAAGCTCGAAGCAAAGAAAACTGAATTCCTCTTGATCTCTCCTCCTAAAAGCGCAGCGAGAATGAAGGAATGGACCAAGATGATCACTGTGCTAAATGGTTCCACGATTCTAGTAGACTCAACCAAATCTCTGGGAATCACTTTGGGTAAAGCACTAAACATGCAAACCCACATCAACACAATGTCAAAAAAACGCTTGATTCCATATAAGCTACCTAAAAAAACTGAAGCCGTTCATCGAATCAGATGATCGCGAAATGGCAGTCCAGGCACTGATCATATCAAGAATTGAGTACGCTCAGGGCTTCCTAAGATCTCTACAGCCCCCTAAAAGCATGTCTCAATACTGCAGCCAGGCTTATAATGGGATCAAAAAAAATATTTGACCACATATCGCCACAGCTCAACACACTCAACTGGTTACCGTACGCGGCAAGAATACAGTTCAAGATTGCATGCATTACACACAAGGCAATACACCACCTAACTCCAATCTACCTGGCCCAGAAAATCACGTTATCAGGAGGCACTAGATCCTTCAGGGGATCTAACGTTTTTTTGCTAAAACCAGCATTCTTCAGTAAGAAGAGATCATATGATAGAGCGTTCATGGGAGCAGCACCAAGGATCTAGAATTCACTCCCACCGAATATTAGGAGAATCACGCATGGTTCACGATTCAAAAAGGAGAATAAGGCATTTCTGATGGGTACATTTCTCTCATAACTAATACCAGGCTGCAATAGGACTGTTTGGAGTTCAGCAGGCAACCCATCGATCCATTACAGTTTGCTGTTGTAGGAGACCTCAGTAAGGTATAAGACAAGTACTCCATTGTCCATCTGCAGGGATGTTGTCTCCAATCAAGGAACTCAATCAGTGTATATTTGTTTGAAAGTAGCAATATTATAACCATCATAGACAGCTAGGATATCCGGAATGGACCTACTCTGGATCAGAAGTATGTTTTTGGCATATTTTACTTTTACCTTGTGGTTTCCTTATTCTTCAATATGTTGCAGGTTGGACTTTGGTTAGCATCTACCAATACTAGGAAACACATTTTGATGCCTGTGTTTAAAGGAATGAATACCCTCTGATTGTAAAGGGGGATGATGTAAAGCGCTCTGACACCCATTTCTTCTGTCATGTTCGCGCTATAAAAAACAATGAATAAATAAATAAATAAATATTGTCATTTCATTAAAATGTCATAGAAAGTAAAACAGTTATCTAATACATTTTGTGTTATAGCAGTCTTCTTACTAATTTAACACCCCCAAATTTCCAAATCTTTCCTCAAATCCGAAATGTCCTTGACTTTTTTTTTATTTATAATAGCTTTGGTCACCAATGGCCAATATAAGCAGTTAGTCTCCGCCTGATCCTTATTTCAAAATTTCTGGTTTAGCCATCAGTCTGTTTTCCAAATTCTTTATTAAACTTTTCTCTCTCTCTCTCTGTATTTTGACTCTTGTTGTCTTTGAGAATATTTTCAGAAAACAACTCAGAACGTGCATATTATTAAGACCCCCTGGGTCTGAGGGAACCAAAGGTTCCATCAAAAATATTTCTCTTTTCAAGAATTGCTCTCTCTGATTTAATCCTATTTCACTCATCTACATCACTTCAGATACTTGGAAATTAAATTGTGATACTTTTTAAAAATTATTGATCCACCTGTGAGTTTAAATTTGTTAATTGAGTGCCAATTCCAAAGTAGCTTCATCACTCTTTCAGTCATTCCTATGTAATAAATACCACCAGGGTATTCTACTCTATGTACACTAGAGAGGAGCATATGGGGATCCGGAGACCCTGGAGACCCATGGAGCAGCACTGCATCCTCTCCCCAGGATGATCTTCCAGGCCAGCCACCTGCTCAGCAGGGGGCTCCCCCCCACCTGACAGGTACCCTAGCCCCCGGCGGCACCCCACAGACGGAGATGGGAGAGAGTGCCTGGGGTCGACAAGCTTTGACCCAGGCTTCCCCTCCTGGGCTGGAGGCTGCTCCACTGCACTGATGTTAGGCTGGGAGGGATGCCACCTGTTGGGTCTGCTGACCAAGTAGGGCTCTTCTTCCTCATTCAATGTGTTTAATTAACAACAATGAAATATAATGTCAGTATATTGATTGTATTGCCCATTTGTATCACTGACGAGAAATCCATTTAAACAATAGCAAATGGTTTCTAGTGGAGCTGATAACCAGCAGATATATTTTGACCTGCTACTAGCCCGCTATGGGGAAGATTTCAGTTGCTCTGCGACTTATGTCCTTTCATGTAGTGCCTTGAATTGGCAACATAAATACTTGCAGTCGCTAAAGGCTTCAATGCCATGCAATGCAGTTCGGTAACCAAGTCCAATGTTTTGGGTGCACTGAATAGCATCACACCCTGGGCAGGGAATCTGCAATCCTTATCTTTTAGACATGATCATTTTAAAAAGTGTATTTTATTTTAAACATCCTCTCTCTTTAGCCCTGCATTTAAGCGGGAACCCTTTGTTAGTGTACTGTGTCAAGGTCTTACAGTGCAAGTGTGCTAGGTAACAGTCCTTCCACTCATCCTGACAACACCGATCCCTATTTGTCCCACTCTCTGGGAGTAATACACATAGACCATCTGACAGCCACACCTAGTCATGTGACCCAGGATACAGGCTGTAGGCACCAAGGGGCACATGCATCAACCTATTTAGGAAGTGCAAACGGTGCGAATCGGTAAATTCGGCCGTTTGCACTTCCTAAATACGTTTTTGGGATGCATCAAACTCATTTTCAATATTCGTATTTTTTTGCATTTCTTAAAAATGCAAATGCATTTAAGGAATCGCATTTGTGCGATTCCTTAAATGCAATGCATCAATTTAAAAAAAAATGCGAATTTTGAAATTGGAAGTGCAAATTACCACGAGGTTGACCCTCGTGGTAATTTGCGAAAATCTGTCAAAAAGCAAAAAAATGCATTTTTTAAACTGTCATGTTACAGACACACGTGTCCTTAGGACATGTGTGTGTGAAACATGCACTTTCAAATGCATTTCAGGGGTGCAGGTGGGGGTCCTTTGGACCCCCCCTGCACCCTTGGAATGCATCAACAAATTGCGAATTTGTAAATGCCTTCCCATTGACTCCTATGGGCCTTTTGGCCCATAGGAATCAATGGGAATTGCGAAAATGCACTTAAGAATTCGGTATTTATTTGGGATTCGGTAAAAATTGCGATTTTTACCGAATCACAAATAAATAGCGAAAAAAATGATGCATAGCATTTTGCAATTCTTAATTTGCAATTCGGTATTTTTCGCAAATTAAGAAGTGCAAAATGTCTCAATGATGCATGTGCCCCCAAATGGTTAGGACAGAACAATGAAAATTTTCTAAAAGCGCCATTTTCAGAATTGTGACTTAAAATCCGACTCAACCATTAAAGAGAGTTTTGGGCATTTTTTAGAGACCAATCTCGACTTTCCTACCTGCTTCCAATTGAACATTTTTATCTATTAATAGTGAAAAGGCAACCCAATTTTATCCTGTAGGAGAGGTAGGCCTTGCAGTAGTGAAAAGCGAATTGAAGGGTGCTCACTACAAGTATTGGTATTGTGGTATACTTATATAGCGCAACCTGTCACCACCAAGGGCATCCTGGCGCAAGTACATGTAAAATCTAAAAGTGACTGTCTTGCTTTTAAATACATGGCTCCCTGCCCTCTAGACTGTGTAGGGCCTATCCTAGGCGTGATTTACAGGATTTAAAAAGAAAGGTTTAGGCTGACAAAATGTTTATTTTGCCAGGTCAAAAGGGCAGATAAAAACAGCCTACACAGGCTGCAATAGCAGCCCTGTGACATGTTTGAAAGGCTCCTTAGGTGGGTAGCACAATAAGTGCCACAGGCTCACTAGTAGCATTTTACAGGCCCTGAGTACATGCAGTACCACTTTACTAGGGACTTGAAAACAGGATTGAAGTAGAGGAAATCATGCCAAAGGTGTCAGGTCCAACAAACTGGAAGTAGGAAAGTGATCCCAGTGTCAAGGGCAGTGGCCCACTTACCTACCTAGATAGAGGACAAATCTGTGATCTGTATGTATGAATTATTTTAATTTTGCTAGCTAGAATAGAAAATATTTTTTGTCCTTCCCATCTGTCTTCTATCTTTCTCATCCAAAAACGTTCTGACAACTATGAATTCTCAAACATCCATAGCGAGCATTCACCCCTCCCTTTTAGCCATGCCATCTAACTAACAAGCAGAATCAAACACTGCTTACAAAAGATTTACTACATCCCTTTTCAAATCCGTTCCTTTCATTCTATCCCTATTCCAAACTCTACTAAACACACATATCTAACAAACTCCCCTTTCAAATTCATTCCTCTTTTTGTATCCCGACTCCAAAGTCTACGATACCGAAATGAAATCAGGAGCACTAACCTAACACAACTAATGCACAAGAAAAAGGAAAAAAATGCACTATCCTACTGACTAATAGTCTTGGGTTGAGGAAGATCGAAAACAATATTCAATGCCTTATTAGGGGCCTTAACCCTCGTGTAAATAACATTTACAATTACATTGTTTGAGTTCATAAGGTGCATAAGTCTCGTGTTTTATCTTTTTCCATGCCCAATGATGGCGAAATACATCTTTTCATTCTTTTGTACAATTTGCATAACTGAAAAATTGACTTTTCCGTTTTTTGGGGGGAAGTATATCAACCTCTGTTATACTCTATCCCCCAGATGCGTCAAGCATCCATTTTACGATTCCTTATTAGCGAAAAATAAGGATTCGCTAATAAGGAATAGCAAAATGCTATGCATGAAGAAATCGCTAAAAAAATTGCGATTTCTTAATATTCCTTAATTGCGACTCGCAAATTGTGAGTCGCAATAAAGGAATACCTCCCCATTCATTCCTATGGGCCTAGAGGCCCATAGGAATGAATGGGAAGACATTCTCAATTTGCGATTCGCAATTAGCGAATCGCAAATTGAGAATGCAATTTCAAGGGTGCAGGGGTGTCCAAAGGACACCCTGTTGCACCCCTGAAATTAATCTGTGCACATATGTTGCGCACACACATGCCCTAAGGGCATGGGTGTGTGCAACATGAAACTTTGAACAATGCACAAAAGTGCATTTTTAAAGTTTTTGCAAATTACCATGAAGTTCAACTTCATGGTAATTTGCTCCCCCTATTAGCGAAATCGCTAATTTTTTTACTTTGTTGCATTGCATTTAAGGAATCTCAATTTGGAATTCCTTAAATGCAATCGCAATTTAAGGAATCTCAATTTAGAGATTCCTTGGATTGCGATTTTTGCATTTGGGATGATGCATCCCAAATGCAAAAATACCGGTCGCAAAGGGGCAGATTCTGAGAATCTGCCCCTTTGCGACCAGATTTTCCTTTCATGCATCTGGGCCTATGTCACGAACACCTGATTTCAAGATATGGGACTTATTCATGAAAAGGTTGTAGATGTACAGGAAGAGAGAAACATTTCTACCTGAACTACTTTTATTACTTTTTTTCTATTCACAAACATTCCCAGGGGTTTGACTGGAAATCTGCGCCAGGTGCAAGTTTACAGTCCTACTTCTGGGAATGTCATGCGATTGTTTATAAAGGCTCATATTTTGCCTGTACAAAATTCCCTATAGCAGAAAGCTCCACACAGGAGAAATGAAGCCTCCGGTGAAACTGTACATGTCTTTCTCCTTTTTCCCAAAACAGCATTTAACAAGACAGGAGGAAAAATCAATGATTTCTTTTTATCCACCTGCGAGCATGGCGCGGCAAGCACCAACCGTTCAGCGTGAAAAGGTCACCCTGAAAACACAAGCTTCATTTCAAAATGTTATCACATGACGGATGCATTTGGCCTGGGCGCTCTGACAAGTAGCATGGAATTCGTGTACATAAAACAGCGTTACAGCTCCTTACGCAGTAAGAGTCCTGCTTTAGATTATTTCTGTTTCTATTTTGGGTGGGGCAAAGAAATGTAGACATGATATGTTTACAGTCATGCTGTTCTGACTCCTAATAATGAGGAATGAGACTAAATGCATTTTGCTTCAATGGATAAGGGCTGAAAACAAAATGCCAAAAACAATGAAGTCTACCAATAAAAACAATTTTTGAGCAGGTAAATTAGGACTAGAGTAACATAACTTTATGTACTCAGAAATGCTATTCTCAAGCCTCCTGGTGGAAATCTTCGCCTACACCGCCTTTTACCTTATGTGTTCAGTTCTCCCCAACCAGTGCAGAGAACTCTAGGGCATATTAACAAGGAACAGGGAAAATTAACGCTAAGAGCGCTTAGAGTTAATTTTGTTAAAGCCCCCTATCGCTGGATTATATTGCACGGTTATCGTGTTATTAACAACGCTAACTGCCTAGGCGATAAAAAATCCAGCGACAGTGGCATTTTGGGAGGTTATCGCTGGTAATGCTGCGATAAAACTACAAAGATAGGGATATCCTTGTTGATAGCCCATGGTGGATTTAGCCAAGTAATCCACCTCCCATTGGATTACATGGCTAAATCTGAAAATTAGCAGACATAAAAAAGCAGCGTTAACCGTGGTTAGCGCTGCTTTTTTTGTCTCTAACAGGGTTAGTGTGAAGCTTGATAATAGGATAAATCTCGCATAGCGACATTTCTCCTTTTATTTTGCTCTGGAACGCCCACTTTGCATCTCATTAGAGATGCAAAGGGAAGCGTAGTGAAAAAGGGTGCTAACATGCGATTTTGCATGTTAGCACCCTGTTGTTGATAGGGCAATATTTTTATCTCCGCTTCTTTGACTTTTAAAGCCAAAAAAGCGGAGATAATGCCCTTGTTAATATGCCCCTCTGTTCATAGAACTAAACCATCGTTATTGTAGTTATCGTGGGAATGCTAAGAGGGCTGTAGGAAAATGACAAATATTTCTAAGCGGGTGGGGTTAATGTAGAATTAAAGAGGGGTATAAGGATGCCAATATGAATCCTTAAACACACCCTCAAAAATTTAGGACACATGCAGTTGCCCAAAGTTACACCCAACCATGTTCAAATCTACTTCAGCCAACCCTTAGAGTAACCATGCACACTTTCAATCACTGGTAATGCAAGGCCCTTTCTAAGAAATCAGTGGAGTCAGTGACTAACACTAACACCTGATAGGAAAAATAGGGGAATGAAGGGAAACATATTTTTATGTATCAACATTTTTTTAACATTTAAAAAAATGTCACTTGGAAGATAAAATTGAACACAGTCACACACCTGTAAATGAAGCCCCAATTGGTGAGTAACAAATATTACATCAAGGCTACACCTGCTACTGTTGGTGGAGAGTGAACAGTCAGTACTCTACTACAACTGTCAACCAGCAAAACTCACTACAACATCAACCATTCACAAGACAGTCTGCCCATATAGGGAGGTAAACCACAAGTAAAACCCTCTTCACCATGTAAGTGAATATCTTAGTCTCTTTACCCCTCATTTTAAGGAAGAATTACTCGAGATGGAGGCGGAGTATTTGCAGGCAAATAACCAACATCATAGTGATGTCTAGGGAAGCAGCCATGGCTAGATAATGCTTCTCTCTGATGGGATTTTTGATTTGGTTGCAGACTGGGAGCAGGAGTTCAAGTCATCTCAAGCTCGCTTCCAAGTTTCCCAAACATGTCAAAATACTGGCTTCACTCCATTTCTTGGCCACTGGATCTTTCCAGAAGGTCAGTAAGGACACTTTGTGTATCTCCCCAGGAAGGAAATCATGCTGCTTCTTACATGTACTAAGATGAACACCAGCTAAATGTATCAGTTTATCGTCATGTCACAATCACTAGTGGAAAGAAAAAGAATGGACATAAATTGTATTCCGTTGTCCACTTCCCTTAGGTATAAGTACCATCCATTACACCAACGTAGCACTTCAACCACCTTCTCATAGGGAACACCATTTAAGCAATCAAAGTCCTTAGCAATCCAGCTATGTGCAAAATGTCTACAATGTGTGAGGTTGCTTCACTGACATGAACCCAACCACTCACGTGACCTCAGCTACATTTTCCAATAGTCTGCACTTGCATGTAAGTTTGATGTTGGGTATTTTGGTGAAAGGTGTTTAAGATAATTTTAATAGATACGTTTTTGTGAATTCACCCTGGGATTCCTTCCTTATCAAGGGAATGGCATTACAAACATAGTCACTCACAAATCCATCCCAAACATTGACGTTCCAATAGACACACATTGACATTGAGTTCATGCATGTATACATTGTGTTCAACTTTCTCAAGGTAACCATAGTCTCATCTCAGTACATGTCTTTGTTGAAAGTGATGCAGAGCATGTCCTCTTTCCCACTCTCCTCACCCCATTTCACCATCCAACTACACCGCTCAACAGAATACCACAGAGCACACAGATGTAGGCAAACCATCATTGAATTCACTTTGAGATATTCAAGTCATGTTTCAGAAATCTTGGACAGACCGAGGGGAGAGGTTATTCAGTTCTTACAATACAAATCCTTTTATATAGTGCATAGCTGCCTCCGAAGAGGCATGCCGGCCCTAGTGATAGTGGTCCAAGAGCAATTCAGCATATCACAGCCAAACTTAATAAATGCCCGCCAGACAGAAGTTAAAGAGGAAGGTTTTTAGACTCTTTTCGAAAGCAGCTTCAGAGGGACTATGTCAGAAGCTGGGAGGAAGAGCATTCCACAACTTAGAAGCAGGTAAAACAAAAGTTCTTCCGCCTCTCCTTGCCTTACGTATCTGAGGCAGTTGTAGATGTTTAAGGTTGTATCTCAGGGATCTCACTTGAAGATAAGTCTTAAGTCTCTTCCTTTAAGACAGAAGTTAGTGCCTTAAATTACATCTACCTGGTAGCAGGTAACCAATGAAGTTGGCATAAGGAGTGAGATACTGGGATCCATGGTGGAATCTTCAAGATCAGGTGAGCAGCGGAATTCTGTATTGTTTGCAGTCACTTAATTAGGTACACTGGTAGACACAAATACAAACTGTTGGCATAAGCCGATTTGGACATTACCAGGGCATGAACAATCATTTTGCGAGATTCTTCCAGTATTAGATACAGCATTTCTTTTAGTGACCTAATTGTGGCAAAACAGTTGTCAGAAATAGCCTTGATTTGGGTTTCGATAGAGAGATTGGAATCAAATTTTACACCCAGGTTTTTCAATGTAGGCGCCGGTAGAGGGGGAACCCCAAACTCTGCCAGCCACCAGTTACTGCAGTTGGGAGTAGTCTTGGTGCCAAAAAAGAGAATCTCTGCTTTATCATTCACTCAACCACTGACTTGAGGCAAAGCTTAAAAGAACACAGCTCTTGCCTGAAGTAGTCTGCAAAACCATAGTAGCCTGGTGTGTGTTGTACAACATCATCATGTGACGGTCTTACATGTAGGTGTAATCTCTGACCTACAGCTCCATCCATGTTTCTGAGGTGTTAGAACAAAGGCCTTGGTCTGCAGGTGCATCAACAATTATTAGCCTCACATTTACGTAATATTTAAAGATTTTTAATTATAAATTTTACCTTCTTTATATGCACTTCCATTAGTCTGATAATATCACATTTTCAATGCAGTGGTGAACACCCTGAGTAGGTGCTGCTAAGCATACCTGATGTGCGTTGCTTGCAGAGGCTTGTTTCAGGTTGTGTTTCAATGCCAAAGTCTGTTGCAAAAGGTTTGTGACAAAAACAAAAGCTTTGGTTTACAATATATATTCCACCTAGGATAAAAGAGCAAATTTTAACACATAAAATGATACCTGAACCAAAAAAAACACATCATTAGAACCAGGCATATTTAGTTTTAAAGTTTTAGAATAAATTAGCGCGTAAAAGCACAGAACTCCACTTGTGGCGATCTGGTTGTACTACACCAGGAGAAAGTCACATGTTTAGGTGGATCACAGTGCAGTGTGGTCCAGTACAGGGGCTAGGTAAGTCGTGCTGAAAAGTTACCTTCTAAGTCCGACACACTGAGAGGAGCTTGTGCCTGATAAGTCCCCCCTCCCTTGACTTGGTTCCGAAGTTGGCTTTGGCTGAAGTGATGGCAAGGAGGGGGGTGAAATAAAGGGGAGTTGTGATTCAACGTTAATCAAAGAGTTACTGCTCGTGACGGAGGTGGGCGGGTAGAATATGATGAGCCCTCCTCTCTGCCTTAATGAAGAGACTTGTCCTGGAGACATCTACTGGGCCCTTGTTTAAAATACATGAGGGAGAAGAAGCAGGTGCTGATCTGGCCTACCCGAGGTAGGATAAACCCGATGATGGGGGAGGTGAGGAGGCGAGGCGGGCACCACTGAGCTGTCATAAGGGCTGGAGACCTGGAGCCGCCACCCCATTCCATCTCTATTTTCCTTGTGGGTGAGTCCCCCTGGCATAGCCCGGGACCAATCGGCAACCCCTGTCTTGGTGTTACATGGAGCGCTTGTGCACAGAATTCCTCCTGATTCTGGCCTATTTTGCCCAGCGCATCCCTCTGAGCAGAAGATTGGGAGGTGAGAGAGTGGTGGGCCTGGAAATCTTTTGGGGCCTCCCAGATGTAGTCTTGTTACAGGAGACGCATCTAATAGGGACTCAGTGTTGGTTCCTTAATAGGGAAGCCAACATCACGTTGGTTCTGGCTAACTTCATGGCCAGTTCTCAAAGGGTAGCAGTCCTAATTCATTCCCCTTTAGGGTACATAGGCAATGGGTAGACCCCACTGAAACATATGTGGTTGTGGGAGGTATAGGGGTAGGAGAGATGTCCCATAGGTTAGCTTTTACACCCATCCGCATCAACATACCGTTGGAAAGTAATACAGATTCTACTAACTACAGATTACTCCTTGCATATAGTGGGGGGAGACTTTATTAATTTCATGTCTGCGGAGCTAGATAGATCCGGGCACTCCTCTCACTATTCCAGGAAAAAACACTTGGCTGGCTTTGCACACACACTGGGTCTGGTGGACCTATGGCTCATGTCACCCAGACTGTCATAAATATTCTTACTTTTCTGGCGTCCATAAAGTTTTCTCTAAGCTGGACTACATTTTCACCCTGGCAGGAGAAGAAACTGTGGTAACAAAGGTTGAATATTGCACCAGGGGGTTTCCTGCCCTGTTGAGGAAGTACATTGGCCCTTTTTAATGAAGACCCTAAACAAATTTGGTTTCAGACCCAAATTTCAGTCATGGATTGCCTTGCTTTATAAACACCCACTAGCGGCAGTATGGGTAAACGGTATCATGTCCAATGTATTTCCCATAAGAAGGGGCACCAGAAAGGGCTGTCCTTTGTCCCCACTTTTGTTTGCCTTGGACCTGGTACCCCTGGCATGTTTAATTGTGGGATACCCTGGCATCGGGGGATTCCAGATTGAGGAGGGCAAGAAATATATGCAGACTACATCCTCCTTTATGTGGCTCACCCATGAGACACAATTCCAGTAATATTGCAGATGTTCGATGGAAATGGTGCCTATTCGGGTTACTCAATTAACTGGGACAAGTTAGGCCTTTACTATAAGAGCCTGATGCCAGATCTCAATGCCCTGCACCAATGGCTTCATGTAGGGACAGAGGTTTTTAAATATTTAGGAATATTTGTAACCATCAACAGGAACTTAGACCTGAATCGCAACCTCTAAAGGTTTATATAGAGGGGACATCCCCTAGCAGTGCTCGGTGCACAACACTGTTCAAGATGATTTCCGAGCCCAAGTATTTGCATGTTTTTCAAAAACACTTACCACCCAATCCCAGAGGAATATTTTATCAAGTTTAACCAGGAGATCTGAAAGCTGCTGTGGGATAGATGGCACTCTAGGATCTCGTTGCCAACACTTACAGAGAAACTAATTTGATGGTGGGATTTTCCTCCCAGACCTCCTTATTACTGGGCTCCTCACAAAGGGCCATATGTATGAAGCTAATTTTCAGTCGCAAACGCTGCAAATCGGTAATAATAGCGTTTGCGACTGAAAATTAGCAATTTCCAATGTATGAAGGCAAAATCAAGGAATCGCTAATTTAGCGATTCCCAAACATTGCGAGAGCCTGAAATTTGCGAAATCCATTGCGATTCCCAAAACTGCGATTAAACCAGTTTGCGATAATCGCAAATCCAGAAATCGCACATAAGGAATCCAATTATATGTATCAAAAATTCGCGAATTGACGAAAATCGCTTTTTAAGGAATCGCAATTACCACCAAGTGAGAGCAGGTGGTAACCAGGTGCAAAGTATTTAAGGAAGCCCACAATGCAACACACTCTTTTCCACAATGTCTGGGCTCTACGTGATAGCGAGGAGGTGAAGAGTGAGAGCTGTGGCGCAGAGGTGGAGACGGCAGGAGAGGATATTCCGTGCGGGCATCATCATCTACCAGCGCACTGAGGAGGACATCTACACCCACTACAGACTGGGGGAAGAGAGCATACTAGAATTAATTGAAGAACTCAGACCCTATCTAGAACACCCCACATGCAGAACACAAGCCATACCCACACACATCCAGGTCCTGTGTTCACTACACCTGCTGGCCTCAGGTAGTTTTCAGGGGGTGATAGCCACAGCAGAAGGGGTGTCACAAAGTGCCCTGTCGCGCTTTTTCCATGCGTTTCTCGATGCCATGACACAGAGGATGCAACACCACATACACTTCCCCAGCACCCCACAGGAACTAGCACAGACCAAGCAGGACTTTTACAACATCGCCCAATTCCCCCACGTCATAGGATGCATCGATGGGACACATGTTGCAATATCCCCCCCTCAAACGGAGAGTACGTATACAGGAACCGGAAATGCTACCACTCACTTAATATACAGGTGGTGTGTGATGCCAAAAACATCATCACTGACATAGTGGCAAAGTATCCGGGAAGCACACATGACGCGTTTATCTTCCGTCACAGGGAGCTATACCGTAGACTCTCAAGAGGTGATTTTGGCGAGGGATACTTACTAGGTAAATGCTCTCATACATAGGCCACATTTCAACTGACTAGCATGTGCATTACAGTGACTAACCGTTTAAATTTCCCACCACAGGTGACAGTGCTTATGCAGTCCGGGATTTAATCCTGACACCGTACCTCAATCCTGCTACTGCTGGGGAGCGGCGCTGATGAAGCAAAGCTTCGCATATTTTGCGGCTTGCCGAAGTCAAGAACCTCGTTTATGTGTAATAAGGTAACAAAATGTATGTTTTACTAACATTTATTCTGTTTAGGCAAAGTTCCCGAAGCTTGCCTATGTGTATTTCTAATGAATTTAATCCGTGTCCTCTAATATGGCCGCCGCTTGTATTTTAGTTACTGCGCATGCGTCAGCCACACTCACGTGTCCTGACGCGTCTGCAGAAGTGGAGGGAAAGTTATGCGCATGCGTAATTCATAGCTGTGCTTATCATGTGGTACTGCTCGTGCCACTGCTCTTGTGCCCGTATCAATGTAGCTAACATTTAGATGCAATAAGTTTATTTCTTGATGATGAGTTAAAGGTACAAACCCTGTGATGTGTTTTCATAATGACATTATTATGTATTAATTTGTTTTCGCTTACTTTTCATGTACCGCGGGAAATGGGGGTCTGAGAGAGAGGAGAGCCATATTGGAGGTCCCTTCTGCGCCTGTGCGACATTCGGCAGCACGAGGGACCTTGACAGATGGAACACCGCCAGTTGGCAGTGATGGGCAAGATGCTCCTGAGAAAGTCACCTCTGCCCTGCGAGAACAGCGAATGTGGCTTATTATATGTTACAATGTAAATGTATTGCTGCTTGCCGTGTAGTCTCTCATGGGAACCCCTATCTCAATAGGCGGTACCAGAAAATGTTAATGTGGCATACAAATAGACTGTTCTGATTGGTGTGTTACCCAAATCCTACCTTAGGACCAATCCAAATTGAGGGATTTTGACACTTTGCAACATTGGGGGGTGGTACACTGTCCCCAAACTGTATATCTACCCTGGGTTCACCTAGTGAACCGTCCGACTTGTCTGGTTTAGCTGACCTGTCACTGACCCAACGCACTCAATAGGTGACTGAAGATACAGAGCGCTGTGAAGCACTCTGTCCGAATTTGACCATAGACTGAGGTTCTACTGAACCTTAAAGTGCTGGCAAAGCACTTGGCTGGGAGTTCGCTGACCCAATCGGGGTCTTGATCGATAGCTGCAGAGCGGGTGGAGCGCAGGCGTTGCTTCCGAACTGTGGGTTCCGGTCCTGTCCTGAAGAGGGTCCTGTCCTGAGGGTTTGCTGTCCTGTCCTGAGGGTCCTGTCCTGATTCCTATTCCGAGGGTATCCTGTCCTGTCCTGGGTGTCCATTCTGCACCTGCCGTCCTTGAGGGGTATCCTTCCTTGAGGGTTTCCTGTCCTTAACTGACCCGTGGCCAGGGTTTGGTTTCCACACCTTTCTAGGTAAATATTGCTCTGAACCTCTTGAAATTCTTGCACCTTCTGAATTTCTAACTTTTGCTTTAATAAAGTTCAACATTGCATATGTGATATTTTCCATGCCTTTCTGCAACTATTGAAAGTCATTTATATTTTCCATAAGTTTATTCTTATGTCTTCTCATTTGTTAGAAATTATATTTTGCATAGCAGTGTGTCATTTCCTGATATGGTCTAGAACTTCGTTGCCTAGATTGTTCAAAGGCCCCTTCACCTTAAGTGAAGCGTGTTATTCATTATAAGCTCTCCTATAGTCACTCACACTTAGGCTATCCCTGTTTAGATAATACTGACTTGCATAGTATCTTTTCTCGTTACATTTTATTAGTACTTTGATGATTACTCTGTCATTATTTCTTTATGCCTATGTGATTTACGTTATCTTGATTATTGATTGCCTTGTTTTATTGTACCTCATGCAAGAAAATAATGAACTTTAGATAAACATTTTAAAACTTCCAGTTGTCCGTGGTCATTTAAACAGTACTTGAATGTTATTGGTTGGGTTTGTATTTTGCTGCCTTTCCTTACAGCTAGCTCCCTGATTCATTGTGGTCATTAGGCACCCGCATCGGTGGATGGTAAGTCGGGTGCACCGAAAATTGGTAGCAGGGAACACACACACACCAACTTGGTAGAGCTCGTGAAGTCACCTGATCGATGTATATGGTGATTTGAAAAGTATATGGGCCCTGAAGCCGGAAACGGCGAAAACTATTGGTCGGGTGGCCTCGCGCGCTCTATCAGTTTTCTGGTAGCTAGAGGATGGTTAGGGACTAGTTGAGAGTAAGGCAGGGATTAGTTGGACTAGTTAAGTCGGAAGCTGCTATTATATTAATGCTGCTATAAGAGCGGCTGTTCTGAGGGAACTGATCACTCTCTTGTGAATACGCTGCTGAAATTCATGAATTACTGTATTGCCATTATTCTTGTTCTTATATTGTTATATGTACTAATCCATGCAATTGTCAATCGTTTAGTTGTATGTTGTCCGAACTCCCCGGGGAATTGAAAGGGCAAGTGGTGAATAGAATCCATTGTCCTGAGGTCACAGGTTCGAGGAAAGTTAGGTGCAGGTTAGGATAACCGGGAAGCACTAACTAGGGTTTTCTGAATACATGTGTGAATAAATGACAGTAACGGGGTTCATTGGCAAAATTCCCATAGTGGCGTAACCTAGTAAGGGTCACATCGGAAGAGTAGCAGGTTCCTCGGAGCTAGCGTGAAAGCAGAGGGGTCCGCTGAGAAACCTTAAACTCGGAATATATCCCGGAAAGAAGTGGATGAGTTTAGGGGAATAACAGGTTCACCGATGCTAGAGTGAAGGGTAGGCGGAAGAGATCTGCCCGTAGCGAGTGAAAAGTAAATGGAAGTAGTTTACTTGCAGTAAAACAATTCTTTCTCTGTCTAGACACTTGAGCACTGTGGCGAATGTGTATTTGTTGTAAAATAACCAAGCACTGAGCACTTTAAAAGAAAGAAAAGTTTCCGTTACCTTGTGAAGGGAGGGAGTCAGTCGCGAAGCGCCTCTGACGTCACTCTGTGCCGCGCTGGGATTGGTAGAAGCAGCGGGCGGGTAGCGGAGCTGGAATTGTAAAGGAGGGGTGAGCGCCGGAGCGTGGGAACTGTCCCACGAAGGGGCCGCGCACCCATTGGAGGAGCTTATTTAGTGTCGCGCACCCATTGGTTGCACGAATTTCTGAAGCGCGTTCTGATTGGAGGTAGTTTGTAAACAAAGTTAGCGCAGAAGTCGTATGTGGCACTCGCAGACTACAGGAACTCGACCTGATCCAAGGCACCTAGGGTTTGAAAGGGATCAGTGGAAGACTAATAGATACGATATTATGTACGGAACCAAGAGAAAAATGTCCCTTGTAAGTAAGGTGAAAAATTATTTTAAAACGGACAAACCGATTAAATCTAGGGAAGGTGTTCTTGTCCCAGCACCCAATGCTCCCGCCTCATTCATGATGTTTGACCGAGGGTACAATACCTGTGTGTGGCTGGAGAATTGGGTGAAGTACACAAAAGATGACGGAGTATTGGCTTTTCCGTTAGATGGTACTTTCAATGGTAGGATCTTATTTAATTTAAGAACCCGAATGAATGAACTGCATCCCAGACCGAGACTAACGCAGTATGAGGCATTAGAGGAATGGGAGATTGAGGCTTTTGAAAGAGAAAGACCCCGAATGGACAAGGGTTTGACCAAGTGGTACCCCAGGCAGAAACAGGAATCCAGGGATAAAAGGATGAAACAGTGGAGGCAGAGCATGATTGTTGAGGGTCTGTTTCCCATGATGCCGGCATGTCATAACATTGGAGCGGGTGAGAAAAGTACTGAAAAATGTAAGCATTGGGGGGCCCTGGGGGATTCAGATGATGAACTAATAGATGACATCTGTACCAGAAGTCCGCCACCTTACAATGAGGGAACCCGACCTTCCAGTGTAGGAGATGTTCCCCGACGCCACTTCCTAAAGGAAGAAGACAGGTCCCTGGGACTGGGAGGGGGTGGTCAAGTGTTGCCCTATCCTGAAAAACCCGAACCGGCGGAAACAAGGGATATATATCCCAAAGTGCCCGCGAGCCAGGAAGAAAAATATTCACGTACGAAAATCTTTTTTCCCAGACCCTTGTATGAAAGCGAAGAGAAACCATCGAATTCAGGACTGCCTTTTGTTCAACCTCCATATGGGGAAGAGCGCAGGTCCTTTAATACTGGAACTCTATTCCCGAAACCTAATTATGGGGGAGGACCAAGTGAAACGCATCCTACTGCCCCGAGTTTTACTCCTCCATTGACCCCACAGATATTACATGACACAACTTTAAGAAGGGTACTAGTGGAAAAGGAGCAAGAGGCTCTAGCTAGACAAAGGACAGAAATAATTCAGAAAATCTCCCAGTTAAATACCAGTCCTGAGGCATTGACTATTCCAGTAACTATTGGACCGGTGGTCCCGTTATACGGAAATAGTCAGGGAAATCCGATTACTCCAGTTATGACCCCAGTCATGGCAACCCCGAGACAGGAACCGATCATCATAGATGATCAGTCCAGTGAGTGCGAGTCTGAAGTTGCGTTCTTGGAATTGCCAAACAAACAGACTGGAAAGGGAATACAGCAGAGGCATAACCCTTTTAATACAAAAGAAATTAAGTTAGAGACAGCAACAGGTACTAGGAATGTCTCTCTGGTAACTCCGGATGAAATTGAGAGTTGGAGTCGTGAATTAGAGAAGCAGACTCCGCAAACAAAACCTTTAGACCTCTACAAGCTGAGGGTCGAAATAGAAGAATTAATGGCAGGAAATGTGGGGTTGGATCGATTGAATACCTACTCTGAAGAAGAATTGTCGTTCATATGTAAAAGCTTTACAAGGAACACCAGAGTGCTCGACGAAAAACTGACCGAAACAGCAGTTAGTATGGGGGTAGATATCTCAAAATCCAAGCCCTTACAGAAACCGTACAGAGCAGACTTCTCAGACAAAGATATAGAACACCTGAATGTGGCAGGGAAGAAGTTGCAGATTAAAGAATTAATGGGGGTACTGCAGAAATGGGGAGATGTGGAAAGATGGAGAAGCAGGTGGGCGAAAAAGAGAGAAGAGGTTCGCTCCCGACAAGTGACTCCCGAGTTTGCTTTAAGAGAGGTAGAAAAACCTGAGCAGTTATGCCCCATGCGCGAAGTTCCAGGAGGGAAATATGTGCATGTCCCCTGGTCTAGGCAGGATATTGTGTCCTTCACGAACGATTTTCCAAAATTACGAGAGAAACCAGTTGACTGGTACAGGCAGGTGGAAAGGTTCGTGAAGGTACAAAAATGTCTGTGGAAAGACCTGGATGGGTTTTTCGACATTGTGGTTCCAGTAGATTTATGGACCCAGTGTAAAATAAACATAGACTGGCCGAGTGAGGAGTACCCCAGAAACAAGGAAACTGGAGAGCCGTCAAAGGATGTCATGCGAAAATATGAGCAGGTAATTCAGCATTTGAAAGAAAAGGTGCCCGCAAAGGAAACTGATTGGACAAAAATAGATAGGACAACACAGGAAAGGGACGAGACAGTGCACTCCTTCTATGAGAGGTTATTGCAGGTATTTAAAACATACAGCGGTATTGATAACATCGACCTGAAGGATATGACGCACTTTATTTACAGGTTTGTAAATGGTTTAAGACCTGAAATTTGTCAGTGGATAAAAGATAATAAAATCTGTTGGCATACTAAGAAAATGGATGAGGTCCTGCGGTACGCTAAGTACTGCGAGGACGAGATGGCAGAGAAGAAAAAGGCCCTTAAGGAAAAGGTGATGTGGGCTCAGGTGAAGCTCGCAGAACAGCAGGAAAAACAATTGAGTAACATGGTTAAAAATGCTGAGAACAAAGGTCCTGGGGGAGGGGGTGGAGGAAAGCCCCGGCCCAAATTTAGCAGGGAAGAGGCTATGAAGAAATTTCCCTGCCATCAGTGCGGCGAAATTGGACACTGGCGAAACGAGTGTCCTCAATTAGTCGATGTTAATGAAAAAACTCCTGATTTAACTCCACAGACGCAGAAAGAAAGACCAAGAAAGACTCAACCCCAGGTAAAAACAGTTCAGGTGCCTCGAGCACCCAAGCAGGTATACAGGGGAAGACAGGCAGAAGATGAAGAGATAGAGGTTTGGGAAAGCGGGGAGAACAGAAATACAGCAACTTCGCAGTATCTGCTGAATGATACCTTCCTTTGTAATGATCAGGACTGACGGGGCCTGAGAGGGGAGGACGAGGAGTGCGTACTTGGCGCTTCCTTGCCGGTAGACCAGTCTGGACCATATATTGAAGGAAAGGTTGACGGAAATGATGTCACCTTTCTGTTGGACACTGGCGCTACCCGTTCTACTGTAAGAACAGTGGACGTTCCAAACCTACCCCTCTCGGGAGAAAATATCCAAGTAGTGGGTGTATCTAATCAATTGATTAGTACTCCTGTTACCGAACCAATGGAGATTTCAATTGGAAATTTTAAACAGATGCATAGATTTGTCGTCTGTGACACCAGTCCAGTGAATCTACTGGGTCGTGATTTGCTGTGCAAAATGAACTGTACCATCTTTTGCACACCAAAAGGTGTTGAAATACAGACCCCAGATGAAGACGGCATTTATAAATTATTGTTGCTTAGACCTGACTCAGAAATTAAAAGATTGACCCTGCAGGACTTGCCCCAAGAACTCCAGGAAGCCGTAAAGCCAGAGGTGTGGGATTTCACTGGAAAGGATGTGGGGTTGATGAAAGATGTGGACCCCATACAGATAGCCATCAAGGACAATGCAGTATATCCTAACACTAGGCCCTACCGAATGAATGCTGAAGTGAAAGCAGGTGTCACTCTGGAAATACAAAAATTATTAGAAGGAGACATCATACAGGAAGTGATGAGCAGCCCATGTAACTCACCGATTATGGGCATCAAAAAGCCTAGTGGCAAGTATAGGGTAGTGCAGGACCTGAGAAAGGTTAACAAAATTGTAGTTCCTTGCTGCCCTATTGTCCCAAACCCTGCAGTGATATTGTACCAGATTCCTTGGGATGCTGAATGGTTCACTGTGATTGATTTATGTCATGCATTCTTTTCGATACCCCTGCACCCCGACAGCAAATTTCTTTTCTCATTTGCCTTCGAGGGTCACGTGTATTGTTGGAACCGGGTCCCTCAAGGGTATACAGAGAGCCCCTCTATCTTTAATCAGATCTTGAAAAAATGTCTAGAGACTTTGATCTTACCTGGGAACTCTGTGTTAGTACAGTACATAGACGACCTTCTACTGGCGTCTAAAAGTCACAGGGACTGTGTAGTTGACACCATTGCCCTCCTAAATCATCTGTGTGAGAAAGGGCATAAAGTGGCCCCTGACAAACTACAGTTCTGTGCGAAATCAGTGAAATATCTAGGACACCAGATAGAAAAGGGTGTCAGAAAAGTCACATCAGAAAGAGTGAGAATAATTCAAAAGATGCAGTTGCCCCGTACTCAAAAAGATGTCAGAATGTTCCTGGGGGTATTAGGGTACTGCAGACAGTGGATTCTGGGATTTGCAGCCTTAGCCAGGCCCTTGATAAAAATGACCACGAGAGGAATGCCAGATGTTGTAGAGTGGGACGATGAAAGTCTAATGGCTTTCACAAGACTGAAAAACTGTCTGTGTACAGCCCCTGCGTTGGGAATGCCAGATTATTCCAAAGAGTTTGCCCTTTTCTGTGACACTCGCGATAATTGCGCATTGTCAGTCCTGACTCAAGAACATGGCACGACCAGAAGGCCTGTGGCTTATTTCTCTGCCACATTGGACCCAGTAGCTGCTGGGTTACCAGGCTGTCTGAAAGCAGTAGCTGCTACCTGTGCAAGTTTGGAACAGAGTGAGTCCATTGTCATGGGACATCCTGTGACCGTGTATGTTTCACATGGAGTGGTAATTCTATTGACCAGAACTAAAACACAGTATCTCACCCCTAGTCGGCTGACTAAATACGAGAGGATTCTTGTGGGTGCAGCAAATGTAAGCATTGTTAGGTGCGGTATTCTGAACCCTGCCACCTTACTCCCCGACCCCTTGGAAATAGAAGGTGGGGATGATGATGAACATGATTGTATTGACCTGACAGAGTTCAGTACTAAGCCACGCCCAGACATAAAAGAAGTACCATTGCCTGAGCATGATAAAGAACTATTTGTGGATGGTTCCTGTCTAAGACATGAACTAGGAGGCTTGAGTGCTGCTTATGCAGTAGTGTCTTTCACCAAAATTGAAGAAGCAGGTTACCTATATAACATCAAGTCTGCACAAGTAGCCGAATTGATAGCCATGATAAAGGCTTGCAAAATTGGGAAGGACTTACGCATAACAGTGTATACTGACAGTCAGTACTGTTATGGAGTTGTGCATGACTTTGGCCAATTATGGCTACAAAGGGAATTCATGACTTCCTCAGGTACTCCCATTCGGAATGCAAAGGTTGTTCATGACCTTTTAGAGGCCATCCAGTTGCCCAAAGAACTGGCAGTGGTAAAATGTGCTGCTCATCAAAGGAGCATGGACAGAGTATCACTGGGAAACGATTATGCTGATCGAGTGGCCCAATGGTGTGCCAAAGATCGGTATATTGTAAATCCAAAACGAGGGGGGCCAGGAACCAGCTGCCAGCTTCAGGTGTTTGAAGAAGTGCCTACGTGGGATGAAGTGAGAGAGTGGCAGGAATCGGCTCCCTGGCAAGAAAGAGAGAAATGGAAGGAGGATGGGTGTAGACCGAGACGTGTGGATGGTGTGATTTTGGGCCCAACTGGTATGCCTGTGTTACCCCGACACTTGCTTGGCACAATGGCAAGATTAATACATGAAGGATCACACATTGGTAGGGATGCCATGATTCTGGTATTTAAACAGACTTGGTACAGTAAAAAGTTCAGGAAGGTAGCAGAGTCCCTCTGCCAGAGGTGCCTGTCATGTCAACAGATGAACCCAGGCAAGAGGACAATGGTTGAACTGAGCAGGATTGGGAGATCAGGGGGTCCCTTTATAAGGATACAGATTGATTTCATCACCATGCCCCGTTGTGAAGGGAAACGATATGTCCTTGTCATTGTTTGCGTATTTTCAAAATGGGTAGAAGCTTACCCTACTCCTCAAAGTGACGCACTGACAGTAGCGAAGTGTTTACTAAAAGAACTGATACCTAGATTCGGAATACCATACATTATTGAATCAGATAAGGGTGGACATTTCCAGAATGAAATACTGGCTGAACTGTGTAAGGCCTTTGGAATAAGGCAGAAACTCCATTGTGCATACCACCCAGAGGCTTCTGGAATAGTGGAACAAGTAAATGGAACTATCAAAAACAGACTAGCAAAGCTGACAGATGCTACTGGCATGACCTGGGTGAAGGCCCTGCCCCTGGTCCTGATGGGACTGAGAAGTGTTCCTGACCGCAAGACAGGCCTAAGTCCCCATGAAATCATTATGGGAAGAGTGATGAGACAAGCATGGGTGCCAGGAAGCAAACTGTTGAATATTACTGATGATTTGGTGCTTGAATACTGCAGAAGATTGGGTGACCAAGTGCGTTCTATCTCTCGCCAGATTGGAGACGACGGCATCCTCAATCCAACGACTCCTCTCCACAGCTTGGTTCCAGGAGACTGGGTCAAAATAAAGAAGCACACTCGATCAAGCTGTCTGGCACCAAGGTGGGGAAAGAAACGCCAAGTAATCCTGGTAACAACTACTGCAGTGAAGGTCGCAGGTGTTCCCCAGTGGATCCACGCTGGACACACCCAGAAGGTATTGCCAGACAAAGGATTTGAAGAAGAAGGGCAACCAGCAGAGGACCCTGAAGGAGCCAGACCAGAAGCAACTGACAACGAGCAGCCCAGCACCAGTCAGGTTGCAGGAACAGCAGACGTTGGCCCAGGAGTAGTTGACTATGAACTGCCAAGAAACCAGCCTGTGGAAGAGGTCCAGGAAACTGAGCCAGGAGTAGCTGAAGACGAGCTGCCAAGCATATGGCCAGAAGAATGGATACCGATGATTGATCTGACCGAAGATCCTATCAGAACAAGAGAACGACTTAGTGAAGGTAGAGAGTGGACTAGTCAGGAAAAGCAAGGCACAGGCGAAGAACCTCAGCCGCTTGAGATTCAAATCAAAACTGAGGAAGGAGAAGGTCAGACAGGGACAGAGCAGGTATTCGATACACCACCGCTAACACCTGATGCAGATAAGGGAGAGACTAGAAATAGAGTGATAGTTCGAGCAGAAGAAAATCCAGAGATCGAAGTGCTTGAACAGGATCAGAGAGGGTTGAAAGAACGGGTTCAGGAAACAGAAACAGAAACAGAGACAATCGAAAGCCAAAAACAAAATATTCCTGAACAAGGCCAGATTAGCAACCAGGCAGAAGAATTTGATGCTAGCCCTGGAACTAGTCAGATAAGGGAGGTAGGAGAAGAAAGTGGAGAAGAATTACCACAAGATAAAGAGAACAAGAGAATAAGAAAAGAAAGTGAAGTCCAAGTACCAACTAAGAGACTAAAGAAAAGAAACAACATTGAGCCTAGGTTTGTAAAAAGATTGAGACTAAGGATAAAGACAGTGGAAGAAAAACGTGCAGAAGCAAGAAGAAGTGCTCGAATAGCAGAGCAAGAAGAAGACTCTTCCAAAAGAAGGAGTGAGCGAATAAAAAGACAAAACAAAAAGTACAAATCTCCTGAATGGACACTGGTTTTGGAGGAACTTGAAGATCTTGATATAACTGACGTGAGCGACGGAGAACCCGTCCCAGAGTACTCAGCTGAAGAGGAAGACGAACCACCGTGAATTTGCACAAAGTAAGCTAATTGTGTAAAGCCAAAAAGAGGGGTTCGAGAGACTCCTTCTGAGCCAAAATGTCTGATTCAACAGTGAATGGTAGACCTAGTTGCAGCCGTTTTAAGACGTGTTGTAAGGTGTGTATACGTAGTGTAGTAGTGCTGATAGTTATCTGGATAGGATTAACAATTTTCATTCCCTTTGCTGTAAGTAAAGATACTAACATTGTCCCTACTGAAGTTGTAAATACCGATAATGAGGAGCTAACAACACAGAGTGTAGCACGACATGAGAGAGCTTTGAGGCAAACAAAGCAGAACTTAGAAGCATCAGATGAGGGAGGACTACATTATCATGGAATGAAGAACAGGACACACTTAAATGTTTTCGCAAACTTGTTAATACACTATGTAGAGACTATGGAAATTGAAGATTGTTATGTCTGCATGAAGCTACCTACTTCGGTGGCTGAGGGCGTGACATACCATCATCTGCCATTGACATATGGAATCTCCTGTAGCATTTTAGCTAGTTTATTCTATAAAAGAGGACCGTTACAGTACTATTACTCTAACAATGACGTGATCTTTTCTGAACTTCCTATACGTGGGAACTTGAATCCTGTACATACCAAAACTGACACCATAAGATATATGGGAGACTACTTTCTGACTATAGGTAACATTGACATAGCAGACGCACACAGAGATAACTTGACTTGTTCTTTGCGTGAGCAGGAAAAGATGTTCCTGAACATGGCAGAGAAAAGGAGAATTAAAATTCAAAAGAAGGCTAATGACGAAAGTCAGAAAAGGCCAAAGTGGGCAGAGAACATGGAAGGCACCTCATCTGGTGGAGCGGGTCCTGCTCTGTTGCTGGATTTTGAAAAGAAAGGCAAGCTATGTCTTCACCGCGAGAAGACTAGCTATTATAATAATGTTTTCATTGGTTCCAGTGAATGCGAACATAATTACAAGGTAATTGGAGGTTGGGGTTTCAAAAATGGGTCAGAGCCTGTGTTTCCTGGAATTTATTATATTTGTGGGGACAAGGCTTATTTCAAATTGCCGGATCACTGGTATGGAAGCTGCTATTTTGGCATTGTCTTCCCGAAAATATACCATGTGAATGGAAAAGCTGGAAGCAATGAAGATACTAATGGCTTAGTGCGTAGTAAAAGAGAAAGTATAGGTGAAATTATGGGTAGTATTTTCAGTGCACTGATACCTGGAGTGGGAGTGGTTCTGAACACTCACAGAATTTGCAAATTGTCTACTATAGTAGATGTGCTGTCTACTGAAACAGCTCATGGATTTCTGCTGGTCAATACCGAAATGGTTGCGATCAGATCAATGGTTTTACAAAATCGACTTGCTCTTGACACCTTATTAGCGAAAGAGGGCGGAGTCTGCCGGATGTTGAAGGCGCAACATTGTTGCACTTATATTCCAGATAAAAGTGTACAGATCAAAAGATATGTGAAAAACATTACTAATTTGGCAAAGGAACTCAAACCACTCGAGGTTGATAGTGCCTGGAAGAGACTGGTAGATGGTCTCTCAAATGTAGGTCATTGGCTTGCTAGCATAGGTAAAAGCTTATTATTCAAAATTCTGATGCCAATTGGTATTATAGGTCTTATTATACTTTCCATTTTCTTATGCTGTAAATACCGCAAGCGCACCAAAAAGCACGAGGTAAATGCAAGAGGAGTGAAACGAAGTGTGGATGAGATTGAATTAGAGGAGGTGAATGATCAGATATACAAAAAGGTGAAGACTTCTCACCCTGCTAAAACTGAGAGAGAAAAGTTAGAACGGCTGCTGGAAGAAATAGAACTTTATAAAGTATGAAAGAAAGTTGGCATCTGGTTCCATTATAATTTGTGATGATAGTAAATATCATCAAAGAGGGGATTGATGAAGCAAAGCTTCGCATATTTTGCGGCTTGCCGAAGTCAAGAACCTCGTTTATGTGTAATAAGGTAACAAAATGTATGTTTTACTAACATTTATTCTGTTTAGGCAAAGTTCCCGAAGCTTGCCTATGTGTATTTCTAATGAATTTAATCCGTGTCCTCTAATATGGCCGCCGCTTGTATTTTAGTTACTGCGCATGCGTCAGCCACACTCACGTGTCCTGACGCGTCTGCAGAAGTGGAGGGAAAGTTATGCGCATGCGTAATTCATAGCTGTGCTTATCATGTGGTACTGCTCGTGCCACTGCTCTTGTGCCCGTATCAATGTAGCTAACATTTAGATGCAATAGGTTTATTTCTTGATGATGAGTTAAAGGTACAAACCCTGTGATGTGTTTTCATAATGACATTATTATGTATTAATTTGTTTTCGCTTACTTTTCATGTACCGCGGGAAATGGGGGTCTGAGTGAGAGGAGAGCCATATTGGAGGTCCCTTCTGCGCCTGTGCGACATTCGGCAGCACGAGGGACCTTGACAGATGGAACACCGCCAGTTGGCAGTGATGGGCAAGATGCTCCTGAGAAAGTCACCTCTGCCCTGCGAGAACAGCGAATGTGGCTTATTATATGTTACAATGTAAATGTATTGCTGCTTGCCGTGTAGTCTCTCATGGGAACCCCTATCTCAATAGGCGGTACCAGAAAATGTTAATGTGGCATACAAATAGACTGTTCTGATTGGTGTGTTACCCAAATCCTACCTTAGGACCAATCCAAATTGAGGGATTTTGACACTTTGCAACATTGGGGGGTGGTACACTGTCCCCAAACTGTATATCTACCCTGGGTTCACCTAGTGAACCGTCCGACTTGTCTGGTTTAGCTGACCTGTCACTGACCCAACGCACTCAATAGGTGACTGAAGATACAGAGCGCTGTGAAGCACTCTGTCCGAATTTGACCATAGACTGAGGTTCTACTGAACCTTAAAGTGCTGGCAAAGCACTTGGCTGGGAGTTCGCTGACCCAATCGGGGTCTTGATCGATAGCTGCAGAGCGGGTGGAGCGCAGGCGTTGCTTCCGAACTGTGGGTTCCGGTCCTGTCCTGAAGAGGGTCCTGTCCTGAGGGTTTGCTGTCCTGTCCTGAGGGTCCTGTCCTGATTCCTATTCCGAGGGTATCCTGTCCTGTCCTGGGTGTCCATTCTGCACCTGCCGTCCTTGAGGGGTATCCTTCCTTGAGGGTTTCCTGTCCTTAACTGACCCGTGGCCAGGGTTTGGTTTCCACACCTTTCTAGGTAAATATTGCTCTGAACCTCTTGAAATTCTTGCACCTTCTGAATTTCTAACTTTTGCTTTAATAAAGTTCAACATTGCATATGTGATATTTTCCATGCCTTTCTGCAACTATTGAAAGTCATTTATATTTTCCATAAGTTTATTCTTATGTCTTCTCATTTGTTAGAAATTATATTTTGCATAGCAGTGTGTCATTTCCTGATATGGTCTAGAACTTCGTTGCCTAGATTGTTCAAAGGCCCCTTCACCTTAAGTGAAGCGTGTTATTCATTATAAGCTCTCCTATAGTCACTCACACTTAGGCTATCCCTGTTTAGATAATACTGACTTGCATAGTATCTTTTCTCGTTACATTTTATTAGTACTTTGATGATTACTCTGTCATTATTTCTTTATGCCTATGTGATTTACGTTATCTTGATTATTGATTGCCTTGTTTTATTGTACCTCATGCAAGAAAATAATGAACTTTAGATAAACATTTTAAAACTTCCAGTTGTCCGTGGTCATTTAAACAGTACTTGAATGTTATTGGTTGGGTTTGTATTTTGCTGCCTTTCCTTACAGCTAGCTCCCTGATTCATTGTGGTCATTAGGCACCCGCATCGGTGGATGGTAAGTCGGGTGCACCGAAAATTGGTAGCAGGGAACACACACACACCAACTTGGTAGAGCTCGTGAAGTCACCTGATCGATGTATATGGTGATTTGAAAAGTATATGGGCCCTGAAGCCGGAAACGGCAAAAACTATTGGTCGGGTGGCCTCGCGCGCTCTATCAGCGCTACAACGGGGCACACATTTCAACAAGAGGCACCATCGAGAGAACCTTTGGCATATTGAAGAGCAGATTCAGGTGCTTTCATAAAAGTGGAGGAGCACTCCAATACAGCCCCGAAACGTGCTGCAAAATTGTTGTAGCATGTGCCATGCTGCACAATAGCGCTACCAGGAAAGGCACACCAGTGGTGTTGAGCGAATCTGAATCCTCTGACATGGAGGGGCCTGGACCTGGACGCATGGCGGCTGGTGTAGCTGGTGCTGCAGCTGGGTGACAGAGGCGTGATGAGATTACGCGCAACTACTTCTAGGTGAGTAATAATGACACAATGACAACTTCAATCTGTGCAACTGTGTTTTAATAGCTACAGCAACAATGCCACACATCCTCATAGGCAAGTACAAACACTCCCAATGTAATGCACATGTTCAATTCACAGTGCAACTATGTAACTGGAGTGACTGCAAAGTCAACACTGTAGTTGTCCATATTTTGCCCCTGCTAGTCATTGTTATTTGGCTGCACATTCTAATGGTATGTAGCAGGCCTGTTGCTCCTGCCACTACGGCGCCTCTCTACGGTGGGTGGTGGGGTGGTGGAGCTGCGCACTGACTGGGAATCCTCCTCACTTGGAGTCAGTACTCCTGGTCCTGTGGTACGTAGGGCACGCAGTTCATCCAGGGCAGATGTGGACTGCATAACGACAGTGGCGATGTCCTGAATGCCATGAGAGAACTCACACTGGGTTTCAATGGTGCGCTTGGACAGAATATTTGTTGATGAGGCCAGGCGGTTGATTGTGCGTGTGTACCTGTCCATGCGGCCCAGCTCTTTGCGCCTAGCAGCGCGTTCGGCACGCAACTCCTCAGTAAGCACTTGCACAGCACCCCTCATTTCTTCACGTATGCCCCTGAGCCCTGCCCTCATCTCACGCTGTATCGCCTTCATGTGCTTGGCTTGTAGGCGCTGTACTTGGAGCATGTGCAATTCCAGCCCTGCGAAAACCGAGTCTTCCTGCTGATCAACGGAGCTGCTGGCCGTGCGGGGTCTACGCCTGCCTGTGACCTGGGGACCCTGGCTGTGTTGTGGCCTTGACTCCTGCTGCGAACCTGGGGCATCAGACTGCACAATGTTATTGGTGTCCTCATCATCCTCCTCCATGACTGCCAATGGCCTCACAATCTTCCTCCTGGGTCCCTTTGGTGGAATGACAGGGCTGTCCTCCCCATCTGTGTCCTGCACCTGGCCAGCGTCTCCAGAGTCTGGAGGTCCTGTGTCTCTTCCACTGCCTGTGGGCTTATTAGTTGCAGGTGCTGTGGATAGAACAGCACACATTAATTTAATTTACTAATTTCTAATGTGAAAATAAAATATTTCACAGTTTACCCTTACTTTACTTTTGTCATTCCCCTTTCCTGACCTGCACATGTGAAAATTGCCTAGCATGGCTGCTTCTCGCAACATTTATTTTTCATGTGACTACATCTCCCACAATGCATTGCTGTGACTGCCTGTGTACTTGCTCTAGCGTGACATGTGGTTCCCCTAATCCCTAGGTTGCTGCAGGGGGGTGGGGTGGTGGTTTGGGGTGTGATGGCATGCATCTTACCTGGTCTGGAAGCTGGTTGGTGGGAGCTGTCTGGCACAGACATGCCCGCAACACTCTCTGGAGCCAGTGTTCCCTCTACAAGTTTCTCAAGCGGTGTAGAATCTGGTACATTGGAGGTCCCTCCACCGGTGAGCTGAGACTGCTCCAGCCTGGCTGCCAACTTTTCTTTTGAGCGCTGGCGCAGGTCGTACCAGTGCTTGCGCAGTACCTCCACACTCCTGTGTGTGACTGCCAGGGCATTGACTTTCGCCTGTATGCCTTCCCAGATGCGTCTTTTCCTTGCTTCAGGCACCTTGTGTGAGCTCTTTCCAAACAACAAATCGTGGTTTGGCACCATCTCAGTGATGAGTGTCTCCATTTCAGCTTCTGAGAACTTCATCTTTCTCTTCCTAGAAGTTTCTCCTTCTTGCTGCTCCTGCTGGGTTGCAGGCAATTCCTTGTTCCCACTCTCAGCCATGGCTCCTCAGTAGCAATACTCACTCTCACACTCTCTGACAAACAATTCTGTTGCAGCATGGGTAGTCAGTCACTTCCTGGATGGTGATGTCATCAAACTGCATTATGATTGCGATTGGATGATTCTCGAAAAATCGCAATTTCGCGATTTTTCCCCTTAAGGAATCGCAAATTTGCGATTTTTTCCATTTAAGGATTCGCAATTGTATTTCTCGCAAATATTTAGCGATTTTATCCGAATCGCTAAATATTTGCGATTATGTTGATACATTCCGATTTGCGATGCTGAATCTGCGATTCGGTAAAAATCGCAAATTCCGAATCGCAATTCGGATTCTTCATACATATGGCCCTTAGTAGCAATAAATGATTGGGGACATGCACAGGTTGACCCCCCTACTTACTTGCCAGAAATCACCCAGTTCCCATCTAAATCCTATATACATTATCTATATGTGGCCGTGCAGTCAGAAACTCATACCAGTGACCCAGGTACATATTGAAGCCTGAAATGGGTCCGAGAGGCACCTGAGGTGGGCAGCACGATAAACCCGAGAGACCCTGCTATGGCTAGGCAATACATTTAATAAAATAGGAAAATTGAAAGGTTTCAGACCCTGGGATCTTATCGAAATTTCCAAGTTGGGTGACCTACTGGAAGGGGGGACACTGTTTCATCTAAGCTCCCTTCAAAGGGATTACCAACTTGCCTCCACACAACACTACAAATATATACAAATAAAACATGCACGGCAAGCAGAAGGAAGAGACATGACAGATATTCCTGAATATACTCCTTTGGAAAGGAGATTACTCATGGGTGAACTAGCAGAAAAGCAGTCTCATACATCTATAAAGCACTCAATAACAATGCGCCTGACGCTTTGCAGAAACTCAGGGAGAAATGGTAAAGGGACCTGGGTGAGCTAGACATGAAAGACTAGGTGGACGCTAAGATATACCCGAGAATAGTGGCAATCAAATTGCGCTTGCGCGTAATGTAGTACAAAATACTTCCGAGTCTACTATGACAGGGCTCGTCTTTACACATTTGGACTGGCAGAAATGACTACCTGCTTGAGATGTGGGGTTCAGACTGGCACATTTTTTCATACACTTTGGTAATGCCTAGTTATTGTCACTTATGGTTGGTTGTAATAGTTGAAGTGGCCAAAATCTTTTCTGTTTCCCTCCAAATGGACCCCAAATATATCCCACTAGCATTTCCACTGACGTAGATGTCCCGAGATTCCAACTCCTCTTCTGTAAGTTAGTTTTCGTAGTGGTAAAGGGAGACTTGGCCAAGAAATGGGAGGCTCCCGAACTGCTCCCCCTGGAGTAATGGATACTTATATAACTGTGGAAAAAGTCACTTATCAAGTCTAGAGACTGCCCCAAAAGGTTTGCTTAGATCTCATGCTTTGTCGAAAATACTATGGATTTGATTTTGTGGATGGTGTTGATATGCCGACATTTGACTGACTGTTGCCATCTCCAATGTTATATTAATACATGCTCTTTTATTAGATTCAAGGGGCCATGATTACTGTCCCGTTAATAGATATCTAGCTATGACTATAAGTAACATGCTGCGTGATGATATCCTTGAGATGTACCTTGGCTTATTCATATTGTTTACTGTGTCTTCACTCTAGTGCCGACTCACTGTGATGCTTTGATTTTTGGTATTTGTAAACTGCAATAGTATTAAAAATAAAATACAAAAAATTTGAAAATACAAGAAAATGCCAACTCTCTAAAAGTGGCATGTTCAGAATTATAACTTAAAATCTGACTTTCCCATTAAAGTGGATTTTAAATTACAATCAATTTAAGTGCAAATAGTATATTTCTATCTGCTCCCAATCCATTGTTGGCACCTACTAATTGTAACCCAGTCTTAGTCAATGTAAAAGATAGACCTTACAACAAGAACAAGTGAACTTTATGTCCTGTGAGGCTCTATGAGGATCTAGCGTCAAACTTAGGGGTGATCTATAAAAAACTAAAAAGGAAGGTTTAGGCCTGGGAAAATATGTATTTTGTCATGTCAAAATGGCTGTTTAAAACTGCACTGCAGGCTGCAGTGACATGAGTGAGGCATGCTTTCAAAGGCTACTTTGGTGCTGAAGGTCCACTAGTAAAAAGAACAGATGATTGACGGAATGCTGAACAAATCAAATATTCACCCCCAGTCACAGATCTGGGTTTGATCCATTGTTGTTTTGCTCACCATGCCACCCCAGTTTGGACCAGCCATATGCAGATCAGTCTTGACCCTGCTCCCTATGGTAACAGTCCAGCCCGAACTGCCAGGTCAGGTCCTCCCTGGTCTGGAAACAAGCCTCCTTGGACCAGCTTCGGGGAATGTGATGTATATGGGCCAGCACTCTGCTGCCACTCACAGAACCCAGCTAACTGCAGACATTTCTGAATTAGACACCTTGGAAATCCAGAGTGGTGTGAAGTATGCGAATTTCACTACCATTTTGTACCCAGAATGCCCTGCAAACCTCAAAATTTAGCTGTAATTACAATCCTTATGACGGCCACTCACCGTCATAAGGATTTGGAAAGTTGCTGTTCATTTGTGCCTGGAGCGGGATCTCTATACTTGTTTACTGCCTGTATCCCGTTTTCGCTGTGCCTGGGTTGACGTTTCTTGTCAGCGCTGCTTTGTGGACCGGCTCCCCTTGACTCGCTGGTGTGAGCGTGAGCTGCAATCCGCACGCTCAGTCAACCGCTCCCAGCTGGAGTCAGAAGGGTTGAGCCCAGGGTAATCAATCTCAGCGCGCTTAGCCCGGGGGACTGCGAGGACCAGAAATCCCAGCTGGGGTCAGCTGGTTCCTCTTCCCCCAGGCGACACGCCCACGGCCACGCCCACCAACGAGGAGGATAAAGCTTCGTGACACCCGCTTCGAGGGCGCCACTCACCGTCATAAGGATTTGGAAAGTTGCTGTTCATTTGTGCCTGGAGCGGGATCTCTATACTTGTTTACTGCCTGTATCCCGTTTTCGCTGTGCCTGGGTTGACGTTTCTTGTCAGCGCTGCTTTGTGGACCGGCTCCCCTTGACTCGCTGGTGTGAGCGTGAGCTGCAATCTGCACGCTCAGTCAACCGCTCCCAGCTGGAGTCAGAAGGGTTGAGCCCAGGGTAATCAATCTCAGCGCGCTTAGCCCGGGGGACTGCGAGGACCAGAAATCCCAGCTGGGGTCAGCTGGTTCCTCTTCCCCCAGGCGACACGCCCACGGCCACGCCCACCAACGAGGAGGATAAAGCTTCGTGACACCCGCTTCGCGGGCGCCACTCACCGTCATAAGGATTTGGAAAGTTGCTGTTCATTTGTGCCTGGAGCGGGATCTCTATACTTGTTTACTGCCTGTATCCCGTTTTCGCTGTGCCTGGGTTGACGTTTCTTGTCAGCGCTGCTTTGTGGACCGGCTCCCCTTGACTCGCTGGTGTGAGCGTGAGCTGCAATCCGCACGCTCAGTCAACCGCTCCCAGCTGGAGTCAGAAGGGTTGAGCCCAGGGTAATCAATCTCAGCGCGCTTAGCCCGGGGGACTGCGAGGACCAGAAATCCCAGCTGGGGTCAGCTGGTTCCTCTTCCCCCAGGCGACACGCCCACGGCCACGCCCACCAACGAGGAGGATAAAGCTTCGTGACACCCGCTTCGCGGGCGCCACTCACCGTCATAAGGATTTGGAAAGTTGCTGTTCATTTGTGCCTGGAGCGGGATCTCTATACTTGTTTACTGCCTGTATCCCGTTTTCGCTGTGCCTGGGTTGACGTTTCTTGTCAGCGCTGCTTTGTGGACCGGCTCCCCTTGACTCGCTGGTGTGAGCGTGAGCTGCAATCCGCACGCTCAGTCAACCGCTCCCAGCTGGAGTCAGAAGGGTTGAGCCCAGGGTAATCAATCTCAGCGCGCTTAGCCCGGGGGACTGCGAGGACCAGAAATCCCAGCTGGGGTCAGCTGGTTCCTCTTCCCCCAGGCGACACGCCCACGGCCACGCCCACCAACGAAACGTACAAAAATAGATTCACATCCCGCGATGCGGGACGCGCGCGGGACCAAGCGCGGGACTAAGCCCGGACAAAGGGCGGGCCGTCTGTGGCCGTCCGGGGACGACCGAGGACGGGACGGTCTATCCCTCTAACATCTGTACTAGGGATTCCTGATCATTTAAATTGTGAATAGGTCCTGTTACATCATAATCTAGGTAAGCCAGATTCTCATTGCCTGTTCATATCTAGGAGTTGACGAAAAACTGAGGATCTTATATCGCAATATAAGGATAAGTATTGGAAAATAAAAAAAAATAAAAAAAAATTTCACCCACATCAAAATATCTTTTTTTACATCAACATACGTAATAAATTGATCTAAACATCTGACAATCAGCTGAGACGACCATAATTAACAACGGACACTCTGCCCTAACATGAGGGCATTAAAACAATTACGCTCACGTACAATCTACATGAGACGTATGGGTACCGACGCAGCTGTTAGGAAATCAACTGACAAATCAATGAAACCGGGACAATTATCTTATACTCCAGCCATAAATAAATATTTTTCTACTCTTTCCACAAAAAATCATTCACTCGTTTTTACATCAGAAGAACAAGATAAGTCAGACCTCATAATGGATAGGGTACAGCATGAAATGTCTCTCTCCTCTGTTCAGAGACATCACGAACAAGAATTCCTAATCACAGAGAACAGTTCGGTAAAAACTCCTTCTCTTGTAGAGTGCCAAACATCGCCCATAGATATGTCTCAAATAAAGTCTATAACACCAACAAAACTACAAGACAATGTGCAAACTTTGGAGGTATCGGTAAATAACAGCATGAAAGGAGAACATGAAAAATCAGAAATATTACTCAGTCAAAATCAGCCATTTACCAGCTCACCAGAAAAATCATCTAAACTCTTCTTCAACTATGCTAATTCCATTGACTCTAACTTTACAAATCTTAATTTAAAATCTGAAAACAGTGCTCCTCTTTTGTCAAAAGCATTATTTTCACTGCAGGAAATTCTAGAATCAGTACTTACCCATCTTGGACAAATTTTAGCCAATTCTGATGATACACTAGATGTTCAAATAGGAATCCTAAAATTTTCGGTTGAACAAAAAAGGAAAAAAGATTTATCCAAAGTAACACCCAACGATCATGAATCAGGCAAAACTTCTCTAATAGAAAACCGTCATTCTAATGGGATAAAAAACCTAAATCAACTGGAAGTAAGCACTCAAACAACCGATGTGGTAATAATTGAGACCAAAACTAAAGAAATAAAAAATAAGAAACGACATCCTATTACCTATTCACTCAAAAAATTGTTTAAAGAAGAACCGGAAGCTACCAGCGAAAAAGATATTAAGAACTATCCCATCTTCTCTAGTAAAGAAATTAACAACAATTCAGATCGCATAACTTGGGATACACAACTAGTGTCATCAGGAGTTATTACTGATCAGGAACCTAGTCAGATAGAAAAGACTGGAAAAAGTAAT
The DNA here is from genome assembly GCF_964261635.1 of Lissotriton helveticus. NCBI lineage: Eukaryota > Metazoa > Chordata > Amphibia > Caudata > Salamandridae > Lissotriton > Lissotriton helveticus. The sequence continues at coordinate 723,460,593 of NC_136067.1, forward strand.
GAGCGGGAAAAAGCAAAGGGTAAGAAAAGGAGAAGAAAGTCTTTGAGAAGAATACAGAAGAAAAAAGGGAATAAACTTAAATTTCAAAAATCCATACCATCAAGTTTTGAGAGTTCTCAATTAATTAATAATACAACTCAAGCAATAATTCCATTGGCGAACACATTGAACCCAAAAGCAGAAGAATACCGTCCGATGATAGAAAATCGATCATCTGTGCACAAGTCTATGGTCATAAATAACTTAGACGAATTGCAATCTCATCATTGGGAAAAAGTCTCATCAAAACTTATCATAATAGAAGAACTCTTTCCAACAGACAAAATGCCTCTCAATCGCAGTAGAATAATTAATCTTTTGCAAGAAATTTCATCTTTGAACTCTCTCACAAGCAAAGAAATCGACTTGGTACTTTTTCCAAAGAAAGACAATAATAAATTAGCACAGGTATCCTTTTTTTCTCCAGTTCTTCCTAGAATAATCATTAGAGAGAAGGAAATTCTCCACAGAAATGGCTACGATGTATATTCAGTATCAGACTTCAAAACCAACGTACAAATTAATTGCATAACTGGACAAATTCAGAGAAGAAATGATGACTATGGTTTAAAAAGGGGAGAAGGTGTACTAAATAACAACAGAAAGGACACACTCCAAATACAAGTAAAGCATGGTGAGAGGTCAGTTTGGTCTCGGGAACCAAAAATAAGTGACACAGAGAACCCTATAACATCCTGGGCATGGCTATCAGAGACTCTAAATAGCAAAAAATTGGACAAACCGCAACAGCATCAGGTTTAGCAAAGGATTGTCGTTATTAACTTGGAATCTGGCAGGGAAATCTGTTAAAAAAATGAAAATTGCAATTAAGGATTCCCCAGACATTATAGCCTTTCAGGAAACATGGTCGACTGATCCCTTTAACCCCTTCGCTGCTAGGCCTTTTCCCCCTCCTGTGCTAAGGCTTTTTTTGGTGTTTTGGGGTAGTGCGCGCTTAGGCCCATGTAACTTTTTGACCACATAAGGGATCCGCGCCAAATTTGCGTCCTTTTCTTCCAACATCATGGGGATTCTAAAGGCGCCCAGGGTTTGTGGATTCCCTTGGAGGGGTCCCAGAAATTAACCAAAATATAGTGTTTTTTTTGTTTTTTTCAGAAAAATGGGAAAAACGGGCTGCAAATGAAAGCCTCTGGCTTTTTCCCTGAATATGGTATCAAAAAAGGGTTTGTGGGGCTGAATTCTCCATTTTCTCAGCTTTTAGGGAATGACAGTGTTTTGTCAGAGAACCGACATTTTTCACTCAGTTTTGGCATTTTTCTGGGACATAGCCTATTTTTGCTATTTTTAGAGCTTTCCACCTCCTTCCAGTTAATGGTAGAAATGAGTTTGAAAGCAATAATGGATCCTGGAAAGCTTTACATTTCCGAAAAATAGACAAAATTCTGAATTCAGAAAGGGGTCATTTGTCTAAATCCATGAAGGGTTCGTTATAGAAACTAACAGTTAGATATTGGAATATTTGAAAATGTGTTGAAAACAACGGCCTTTTGTCTCAACGTTTTCACCTATAACTTTCTCTAATTTTGACAGCTCTTGGAAAGCAATATACCGTTACATCCGTTAGACCTTCCTGGTTGTGGGGATATATGGGACTTGTAGTTTCACCAAGAACCCGACGAACCCAGATCCAAAAACTGAGCAGCAACTTGCAATGGTATTTTTTCATTTACTGGGTATAGTGCACTTTGTCTTGGAAAATGTACACATGGAATAATCTGCATGAAAGACACCTATGTATGTATGAATTGGGTACAAATTATAGAGTTCAGAAACAGTATATAATTGCACATTTTCAAAGTTGGGAATACTCATACTAGCATGAGAATTATTGGTCATTTTTCATAAAGTTTTTTTTTCTACACAATATCTTTCATTCAAAGGGAGAAATGCAAGAAAGCTCAATTGGTAATAACAGTTGATTTACAAATCTGAATTACCCCAAGTGTCCCGATAAAAACGGTACCTCACTTGTGTGGGTCGGCCTTGTGCCTGCGACAGGAAACGGCGCAAAATGCAACGTGGTCACACCTAAATTTTGCAGTTACAAATTGACCCTTTTTTGGCAAAGTGCCTACCTGTAGTTTTTGCACCCTAGTTCTTCCGGCACCTAGGGAAACCTAGCAAACCTATACATTTTTGAAAAGTAGACACCCAGGGGAATTCAGGATGGGATGACTCGACTGCCTACCACCAGGTTTTGTTACCCAGAATCCCTTGCAAAGCTCAGATTTTGAAAAAAAAAACACATTTTCCTCACATTTCTGTGGTGGAAAGTTCTGGAATCTGCGTGGATCAACAAATTTCCACCCACCCAGCGTGCCCCCAGGTCTCCCGAAAAAAATGGTACCTCACTTGTGTGGGTCGGCCTTGTGCCTACCACGGGAAACGGCACAAAATGCAACGTGGTCGCTCCTCAATTTCCCAGTGAAATCTTAAGCTCTTTGGACAAAGAGACTACCTTTTGTTTTTGAGCCGTAGCTCAACCAGCACCTAGGGAAACCTAGCAAACCTATACATTTTTGAAAACTAGACACCCAGGGCAATTCAGGATGGGGTGACTCGTCTGCCTACCCCCAGGTTTTGTTACCCAGAATCCCTTGCAAACATAAATATTTGACCAAAAAAACACATTTTCCTCACATTTCTGTGGTGGAAAGTTCTGGAATCTGCGTGGATCAACAAATTTGCACCCACCCAGCGTGCCCCTAGGTCTCCCGAAAAAAATGGTACCTCACTTGCGTGGGTAGGCATAGTGGCTGCGACATGAAACTGCGCAAAACGCAGCATGGTCGCATCTCAATTTCCCAGTGAAATTTAGCACGATTCGGACAAAAAGACTACCTTTTGTTTTTGCGCCGTAGCTCTGCCAGCACCTAGGGAAACCTAGCAACCCTATACATTTTTGAAAACTAGACAACCAGGGCAATTCAGGATGGGGTGACTCGTCTGCCTACCCCCAGGTTTTGTTACCCAGAATCCCTTTCAAACAAAAAAATTTGACCAAAAAAACACATTTTCCTCACATTTCTGTGGGGGAAAGTTCTGGAATCTGCGTGGATCAACAAATTTCTACCCACCCAGCGTGCCCCCAGGTCTCCCGAAAAAAATGGTACCCCACTTGCGTGGGTAGGCATAGTGGCTGCGACATGAAACAGCGCAAAACGCAGCATGGTCGCACCTCAATTTCCCAGTGAAATTTAGCACGATTCAGACAAAAAGACTACCTTTTGTTTTTGCGCCGTAGCTCTGCCAGCACCTAGGGAAACCTAGCAAACCTATACATTTCTGAAAACTAGACACCCAGGGCAATTCAGGATGGGGTGACTCGTCTGCCTACCCCCAGGTTTTGTTACCCAGAATCCCTTTCAAACAAAACAATTTAACCAAAAAAACACATTTTCCTCACATTTCTGTGGTGGAAAGTTCTGGAATCTGCGTGGATCAACAAATTTCCATCCACCCAGTGTGCCCCCAGGTCTCCCGAAAAAAATGGTACCTCACTTGCGTGGGTAGGCATAGTGGCTGCGACATGAAACAGCGCAAAACGCAGCATGGTCGCACCTCAATTTCCCAGTGAAATTTTGCACGATTCGGACAAAAAGACTACCTTTTGTTTTTGCGCCGTAGCTCTGCCAGCACCTAGGGAAACCTAGCAAACCTATACATTTCTGAAAACTAGACACCCAGGGCAATTCAGGATGGGGTGACTCGTCTGCCTACCCCCAGGTTTTGTTACCCAGAATCCCTTTCAAACAAAACAATTTGACCAAAAAAACACATTTTCCTCACATTTCTGTGGGGGAAAGTTCTGGAATCTGCGTGGATCAACAAATTTCCATCCACCCAGTGTGCCCCCAGGTCTCCCGAAAAAAATGGTACCTCACTTGCGTGGGTAGGCATAGTGGCTGCGACATGAAACAGCGCAAAACGCAGCATGGTCGCACCTCAATTTCCCAGTGAAATTTTGCACGATTCGGACAAAAAGACTACCTTTTGTTTTTGCGCCGTAGCTCTGCCAGCACCTAGGGAAACCTAGCAAACCTATACATTTCTGAAAACTAGACACCCAGGGCAATTCAGGATGGGGTGACTCGTCTGCCTACCCCCAGGTTTTGTTACCCAGAATCCCTTTCAAACAAAAAAATTTGACCAAAAAAACACATTTTCCTCACATTTCTGTGGTGGAAAGTTCTGGAATCTGCGTGGATCATCAAATTTCCATGCACCCAGTGTGCCCCCAGGTCTCCCGAAAAAAATGGTACCTCACTTGCGTGGGTAGGCATAGTGGCTGCGACATGAAACAGCGCAAAACGCAGCATGGTCGCACCTCAATTTCCCAGTGAAATTTAGCACGATTCAGACAAAAAGACTACCTTTTGTTTTTGCGCCGTAGCTCTGCCAGCACCTAGGGAAACCTAGCAAACCTATACATTTCTGAAAACTAGACACCCAGGGCAATTCAGGATGGGGTGACTCGTCTGCCTACCCCTAGGTTTTGTTACCCAGAATCCCTTACAAACATAAAAATTTGACCAAAAAAACACATTTTCCTCACATTTCTGTGGTGGAAAGTTCTGGAATCTGCGTGGATCAACAAATTTCCACCCACCCAGCGTGCCCCCAGGTCTCCCAAAAAAAATGGTACCTCACTTGCGTGGGTAGGCATAGTGGCTGCGACATGAAACCGCGCAAAACGCAGCATGGTCGCACCTCAATTTCCCAGTGAAATTTAGCACGATTCGGACAAAAAGACTACCTTTTGTTTTTATGCCATAGCTCTGCCAGCACCTAGGGAAAACTAGCAAACCTATACATTTCTGAAAACTAGACACCCAGAGCAATTCAGGATGGGGTGACTCGTCTGCCTACCCCCAGGTTTTGTTACCCAGAATCCCTTACAAACATAAAAATTTGACCAAAAAAACACATTTTCCTCACATTTCTGTGGTGGAAAGTTCTGGAATCTGCGTGGATCAACAAATTTCCACCCACCCAGCGTGCCCCCAGGTCTCCCGAAAAAAATGATACCTCACTTGCGTGGGTAGGCATAGTGGCTGCGACATGAAACAGCGCAAAACGCAGCATGGTCGCACCTCAATTTCCCAGTGAAATTTTGCACAATTCTGACAAAAAGACTACCTTTTGTTTTTGCGCCGTAGCTCTGCCAGCACCTAGGGAAAACTAGCAAACCTATACATTTCTGAAAACTAGACACCCAGGGCAATTCAGGATGGGGTGACTCGTCTGCCTACCCCCAGGTTTTGTTACCCAGAATCCCTTACAAACATAAAAATGTGACCAAAAAAACACATTTTCCTCACATTTCTGTGGTGGAAAGTTCTGGAATCTGCGTGGATCAACAAATTTCCACCCACCCAGCGTGCCCCCAGGTCTCCCCAAAAAAATGGTACCTCACTTGCGTGGGTAGGCATAGTGGCTGCGACATGAAACAGCACAAAACGCAGCATGGTCGCACCTCAATTTCCCAGTGAAATTTTGCACTATTCGGACAAAAAGACTACCTTTTGTTTTTGCGCCGTAGCTCTGCCAGCACCTAAGGAAACCTAGCAAACCTATACATTTTTGAAAACTAGACACCCAGGGCAATTCAGGATGGGGTGACTCGTCTGCCTACCCCCAGGTTTTGTTACCCAGAATCCCTTGAAAACATAAATATTTGACCAAAAAAACACATTTTCCTCACATTTCTGTGGTGGAAAGTTCTGGAATCTGCGTGGATCAACAAATTTCCACCCACCCAGCGTGCCCCCAGGTCTCCCGAAAAAAATGGTACCTCACTTGCGTGGGTAGGCATAGTGGCTGCGACATGAAACAGCGCAAAACGCAGCATGGTCGCACCTCAATTTCCCAGTGAAATTTTGCACGATTCTGACAAAAAGACTACCTTTTGTTTTTGCGCCGTAGCTCTGCCAGCACCTAGGGAAAACTAGCAAACCTATACATTTCTGAAAACTAGACACCCAGGGCAATTCAGGATGGGGTGACTCGTCTGCCTACCCCCAGGTTTTGTTACCCAGAATCCCTTACAAACATAAAAATGTGACCAAAAAAACACATTTTCCTCACATTTCTGTGGTGGAAAGTTCTGGAATCTGCGTGGATCAACAAATTTCCACCCACCCAGCGTGCCCCCAGGTCTCCCGAAAAAAATGGTACCTCACTTGCGTGGGTAGGCATAGTGGCTGCGACATGAAACAGCGCAAAACGCAGCATGGTCGCACCTCAATTTCCCAGTGAAATTTTGCACTATTCGGACAAAAAGACTACCTTTTGTTTTTGCGCCGTAGCTCTGCCAGCACCTAAGGAAACCTAGCAAACCTATACATTTTTGAAAACTAGACACCCAGGGCAATTCAGGATGGGGTGACTCGTCTGCCTACCCCCAGGTTTTGTTACCCAGAATCCCTTGAAAACATAAATATTTGTCCAAAAAAACACATTTTCCTCACATTTCTGTGGTGGAAAGTTCTGGAATCTGCGTGGATCAACAAATTTCCACTCACCCAGCGTGCCCCCAGGTCTCCCGAAAAAAATGGTACCTCACTTGCGTGGGTAGGCATAGTGGCTGCGACATAAAACAGCGCAAAACGCAGCATGGTCGCACCTCAATTTCCCAGTGAAATTTAGCACGATTCGGACAAAAAGACTACCTTTTGTTTTTGCACCGTAGCTCTGCCAGCACCTAGGGAAAACTAGCAAACCTATACATTTCTGAAAACTAGACACCCAGGGCAATTCAGGATGGGGTGACTCGTCTGCCTACCCCCAGGTTTTGTTACCCAGAATCCCTTACAAACATAAAAATGTGACCAAAAAAACACATTTTCCTCACATTTCTGTGGTGGAAAGTTCTGGAATCTGCGTGGATCAACAAATTTCCACCCACCCAGCGTGCCCCCAGGTCTCCCGAAAAAAATGGTACCTCACTTGCGTGGGTAGGCATAGTGGCTGCGACATGAAACAGCGCAAAACGCAGCATGGTCGCACCTCAATTTCCCAGTGAAATTTTGCACGATTCGGACAAAAAGACTACCTTTTGTTTTTGCGCCGTAGCTCTGCCAGCACCTAAGGAAACCTAGCAAACCTATACATTTTTGAAAACTAGACACCCAGGGGAATTCAGGATGGGGTGACTCGTCTGCCTACCCCCAGGTTTTGTTACCCAGAATCCCTTGAAAACATAAATATTTGACCAAAAAAACACATTTTCCTCACATTTCTGTGGTGGAAAGTTCTGGAATCTGCGTGGATCAACAAATTTCCACTCACCCAGCGTGCCCCCAGGTCTCCCGAAAAAAACGGTACCTCACTTGCGTGGGTAGACATAGTGGCTGAAACAGGAAACGGTTCAAATCGTACCGTGGTGAATTTACATTACCTTATTGCAAAACTACCTTGATTTTGGGGGGGGGGATCTGAATTTGTGGCCCGGGGCTCGGTGGTATTCTTTGCAAAGTAGCAAACTTAAACAGTTCTGAAAACTAGACACCCGGGGGAGTCCAGGGAGGTATGGCATGCATGGGTCCCCCAATGTTTTCCTACCCAGAACTCTCTGCAAACCTTAAAATTAGGTAAAAATTGCACTTTTCCAAACTTTTTGGCGTGGGATCGCCGTGCCGGCAAAAAAGTCGTACCACCCTGCGTTCCCCTTGTTCTCCCGAGTAAAAGGATACCTCACTTGTGTGGGTGCCCCAAAGTAGAACACCCCAAAAATGAATTTTGAAAAAGGTAGTTTTTACTCATATTTACGTTTTACAAATTAAGCACCCCAGCCTAAGTCACTTGCCTTTGGCCCACCCACACAAGTGAGGTATCATTTTACTCGGGAGAACAAGGGAAACGCTGGGTGGTAGGACATTTGTTCCGGCAGCGAGATCCCACCCAAAAAAGTATGGAAAAGTTGGTTTTTGGACCAAAATTTCAGGTTTGCAGGGGTTTCTGGGTAGGAAAACATTGGGGGACCCACGCATGCCATACCACCCTGGACTCCCCCGGGTGTCTAGTTCTCAGAACTGTTTGGGTTTGGTAGTTTCCAAAGATGCCTGCCAAGCCCCGGGCCAAAAGCTCAGGTGACCCCCTCAAAAAATAAGATTATTTGGCTAAAGGTAATGTTTTTGTCTCCACAGTATGAATTGGGCCTTTTCCTAAAGCAGCCGCTATGCCTACCCACGCAAGTGAGGTACCATTTTTATCGGGAGACCTTGGGGAACGCTGGGTGGGAGGTAATTTGTGTGAGCCCAGTGATGCCACGCTTTCCCACACTAAAACGTGTGAAAAAAAATGATTATTTCCAAGCAAAAAATGAGGTTTGCAAGGGATTCTGGGTAAAGGAACGTTGGAGGATCCACGCAAGCCATACCTCCTTGGAAGCCCCCGGGTGTCTACTTTTCAGAAATGTGTGGGTTTGGTAGGTTTCCCTAGATGGCTGTCTCGCACGGGGCCAAAAACCCGGGTAACCCCTCTTGCAAAAGCTGGTGGACATGAATTCTCCAGCTTTTGCAAGAGGGGTTACCTGGGTTTCTGGCCCCGTGCGAGACAGCCATCTAGGGAAACCTACCAAACCCACACATTTCTGAAAAGTAGACACCCGGGGGAGTCCAGGGAGGTATGGCATGCGTGGGTCCCCCAATGTTTTCCTACCCAGAACTCCTTGCAAACCTTAATTAGGTAAAAATAGCACTTTTACAAAAATTTTGCCGTGGGATCGCCGTGCCGGCAAAAATGTCCTACCACCCAGCGTTCCCCTTGTTCTCCCGAGTAAAAGGGTACCTCACCTTAACAGAGTTACTCAAAAGACAAACATTCAAGCACGGCTATCTATTCCTCAAAGACACACACATACAGGTTGGATTTGGCACGAGGGCGAGTGATGGTTCAGTATATAAAATTTTATTAACAAGATATTTCAAAAAAATGAAATGCTCTGTCAATAAATAAATGCATAAAAACCGAACTAGTGACTCGCAACTCGTGAGCTGTAAAGCCACGACAAGGCACCAACCGTTTTACAGGCCATTCACGCACCTTTCATACCTGATACAAACAAGACCACTGACACCATCTGGAATAAAAGCAACACATTACAACAATCACAATAAGGGACAAGGTACACCCTAATGCAGAAAGAGAAAAAAAACAATTATTACTGCACACCCATCTAATCCGCAAGCACACACACATACTGGTTGGATTTGGCACGAGGGTGAGTGATGATTCAGTACATACAATTGTATACGCAAGTAATTTCACAAAAATGAAATACACTGTGTATAATTGCAAGTATGATAAACTGAACCACTGACTCACAGCTCGTGAGCTGTAAAGCCACGTCAAGGCACCAACCTCTTTACAGGCCATTCATACACCTTTCGTACGTGTGACACATTCAAAACATTCACACCGCCAGCCGCGGACCCATCACATTTCAACACTCACACCAGCAAACAGCGCCATTCAAGGGCCCATCACTTTCACACGCCCACATTTCTGACACTGGAACTACACAAAATGATGGACTGTGTGGAGTGTCACTCAACTAGCAGTGTGTAGTGACCAACAGAAAGTAACTACTCACACACCGCCAGCCGAGCGCCAGTCCACCCACACCACCAGCCAAGCACCAGACCATGCACACCGCCAGCCAAACACTCAGCGCACACCACCAGCCAAGCGCCTCTCCACGCACACCGCCAGCCAAGCACCACTCCGTGCACAGACAGCTAAACACCGCTCCACGCACACCCTCCAGCCAAGTACCACTCCGCAAACACCACCAGCCAAGCGCCACTCCACACACACTGCCAGCCAAGCACCATTCCACACACACTGCCAGCAAAGCACCATTCCACACACACTGCCAGCCAAGCACCACTCCACACACACCGCCAGCCAAGCAGCACTCCACACACACCGCCAGCCAAGCACCACTCCACACACACCGCCAGCCAAGCACCACTCCACACACACCGCCAGCCAAGCACCACTCCACACACACCGCCAGCCAAGCACCAGTCCACACACACCGCCAGCCAAGCACCACTCCACACACACCATCAGCCAAACACCACTCCATGCACAGACAGCCAAGTACCACTCCACGAACACCACCAGCCAAGCGCCACTCCACACACACCGCCAGCAAAGCACCACTCCGTGCACAGACAGCCAAGCACCACTCCACACACACCGCCAGCCAAGCACCACTCCACACACACCGCCAGCCAAGCACCACTCCACACACACCGCCAGCCAAGCGCAACTCCACACACACCGCCAGCCAAGCACCAGCCGGCACACACCACAAACACATTTAGAATTCTTTTTTTGAAAATGACACTAAACAAATGGAAATACCTACAAATCAGGTAACACAAATTCTTAAAATAAAAACTTTGCACTAATGCCAATCCTTGAAACAAACTAAAAATGTTTTACAGAATGCAGACCAAGCAATTCACTTTACAGCTCAATCAAACTCCCAATAGTTCTTTTGCGTGTGGTACGATTTAAAACAAGCTGACATACACAATGCAGGCTTAGAAGGACAGTCAGGACAGTATATACGAGACTCCTTCCGCACGCCTCTTCGCCAACAGACTCTGCATCTTCTAGTCGGAAAGTCTCTAGCAGTAGTGGAAGGAATAGATTCAGGAAAGTGGCGATCTTGCAATCTAGCCACTTCCTCCACCACTCCAAATCTAGGAACACTTGCCTGCTGCACAAGTACAAGGCTGCCTATTATAGACTCCTGAAACTTAAGAAAAGTCATCTTCGTCCCAGAACAAGACTTCTGGTACACAACGAAAGCATTAAATGATGCCAAGTGGAACAGATGGATAGCCAACTTCTTGTACCAAACGTAAGCCTTTCGAAGAGCAGCATAAGGTTCCAACCTCTGATCTACTCTGTCAACACCACCCATGAACTTATTGTAAGCTAGAATGCACACAGGTTTGCGCACTTCAGCACCCTGACCCCAAACAGGCACAGGTACAGTACTTTCATCGTGGATAGTAGTCAGCATGTACACATCTCTCTTGTCTGAATACTTCACAGCTAAAAGCTCCCCACATCGCAATGCCGTAGACTGTCCCCGCACAAGCCTTTTGCAAACAAGTTCCTTTGGGAAACCTTTACGGTTACTGCGCATTGTGCCACAAGCAACAGTGCCCACTTTGGCCAACTCCTTGAACAACTGCACACCAGTGTAGAAGTTATCTACATATAAATGATGGCCTTTGTTAAATAATCCTCTACCTAGTTCCCACACAATTTTCTCAGTTACTCCAAAAGTAGAAGGACAACCGGGAGGGTCAATGCGGGACTCCTTACCAGTGTACACCCTGAAATTGTAGACATATCCAGTCTCACTGTCACACAGCATATACAGTTTGATTCCATAGCGTGACCTCTTACTAGGAATGTATTGCCTAAAAACCAAGCGGCCCTTGAACAACACCAAAGACTCATCCACTGCAAATTCTTTACCAGGGACAAAAATCTCAGAAAAACGATCAACAAAGTGATCAAGGACAGGCCGAATTTTAAACAAACGGTCACAATCAGGGTGATCGCGTGACAACGCTAAACTATTATCAGCAAAATGCATCATCCGAAGAAGAAGCGTATACCGATCACGACTTATGACTGCTGGAAATACAGCTGTTACCATCAAGGGACTAGTGGACCAATATGAAGTAATTGATGACTTCCTTATCAAGCCCATCAAAAAAGTTAATCCCAGAAACTTCTTCATCTCTTCAACATTGGTGGGAGTCCACCGGATTGCTCTACAATAGGGCTTAAGGCTGGCACTGTTGGCCCTCAAATATTGTTCTGCATATAAATTGGTTTGCTCAACAATCTTTTGCAAAAACACATCGTCAAAAAACAACTGAAAAAAATTAATTGGCAGAAAATTCTCTGTATTCACTCTACACCCAGGAACACCAGTGAACTCTGGCAATGCCGGCTGCACCAAGCCAGGGGGAACCCAGAGGCCATCCCTATCAACGGGGGGAGCAGCCACCCCAGCCTGCAGCACCGAAACATCTTGCTGCTGTTCTCCAACGGGAAGCCTAACAGCCACAGATACTTCTGGCTGCACAACACCAACAGAAGACGTAGCATCCCCAGAGGGCTCTTCCTGCACTACACCAACGGGAAGCCCAGCAGCCTGAGATGCTTCTTGCTGCACTACACCACCGGGAAACCCAGCAGGCCCAGATGCCTCTTGCCGCTCTACACCAATGGGAAGCCTAACAGCCCCAGATGCCTCTTGCTGCACTACACGAGCAGGAAGACGAAAAGCACCAGATGCCCCTTTGCGCACCACAGCAATGTGAAGCCTTTTGGGTGCAGGCTCCAGCCCACATGCCTCTTGCCGACGTAAAAAGAAAGGAAACCTTGCGGCCCTAGGCAGCAGCACAGGTGCCTCTTGGCCCACTACCGGCAACACAATGTCCTCCTGTACCATAGGCCCTTCATCAGCACTAGAAGAAGAGTCATCATCCGATGATGATGATGATTCCATGCGAAGAGAAAACTCACTGCCTGAATCTTCTGCCACTTCCTGGGAGTCCGAATCGGACTCAGACTCTGAACCATGGTCCGAGGAAGACTCAAAAAGCAAACCAAGAACCTGCTGAGCAGTAATCCTGCGACTAGCCATTATCCTTACAAAGCAAGAAGACTGCACACACAAGTGAACAACAACCTACACTGTGCAAAGTAAGAAGTAAACAAGGTAAGGCTTTCACTAAAAGATAAATACAATCCAAAACAATTTCACTCTTACAAAATATAGCTACACTCACCAGCACCTACTCTGTTGAGACACAGCGAAAAGAAATGAAATCCCACTAGAAAGAAAAAAAGAAATGACATTAGAAAACAAAGTGCACATCAAACACTAATCCTGAAAAAAAAAACACAGAGCCACACAAACTGCTAGAGGTACAACCTTTTTCAAAAAGACAAACATCAAGGAGAAGTAGTACAAAATACATTCACTTACCAAGCACAAGCAACTACACAAGCTGCAAACAGACACGCAACCTACAACAATCCAAACAGCAAAAGCCTGGAACAAGACAAAAATAGAGAAGAAAAAAAAATTACTACCACATTTCACAAACAATATAACAATTAAAAAAACAACACACAAATTTGCCCCCCAAATTAAAATTCGGCCAGATGGGCCATCAATTAGGGCTTAGACCAAATGAGATTAGATGAGTTTTAACATCAAGACACTGGATAATTTTTTGAATTTTTGTAAAGTGCCTGACCACTTTGGTGCCAGTCAGTCTTTTGCTACTACCAGTACCCATATCACACAGGGGCAGTAAGGACATTCATACACCTTTTGTACGTGTGACACATACAAAACATTCACACCGCCAGCCGCCCATCACTTTCACACGCCCACATATCTGACATAGCAACTACAGAAAATGATGGACTGCGTAGAGTGTCACTCAACTAGCAGTGTGTGTAGTGACCAACAGAAAGTAACTACTCACACACCGCCAGCAGAGTTCCAGTCCACCCACACCACCATCCAAGCACCAGACCATGCACACCGCCAGCCAAACCCCACTCAGCGCACACCGACAGCCAAGTACCACTCCACGCACACCATCCAGCCAAGTACCACTCCCCACACACCGCCAGCCAAACACCACTCCCCACACACCGCCCGCCAAACACCACTCCACACACACCGCCAGCCAAGCAGCACTCCGTGCACAGACAGCAAAGTAGCACTCCAGCACACCACCAGCCAAGCGCCACTCCACACACACCGCCAGCCAAGCAGCACTCCGTGCACAGACAGCAAAGTAGCACTCCACGCACACCACCAGCCAAGCGCCACTCCACACACACCGCCAGCCAAGCAGCACTCCGTGCACAGACAGCAAAGTAGCACTCCACGCACGCCACCAGCCAAGCGCCACTCAACACACACCTCCAGCCAAGCAGCACTCCACGCACACCACCAGCCAAGCGCCACTCAACACACACCTCCAGCCAAGCAGCACTCCGTGCACAGACAGCAAAGTAGCACTCCACGCACACCACCAGCCAAGCGCCACTCCACACACACCGCCAGCCAAGCAGCACTCCGTGCACAGACAGCAAAGTAGCACTCCACGCACACCACCAGCCAAGCGCCACTCCACACACACCGCCAGCCAAGCAGCACTCCACACACACCGCCAGCCAAGCAGCACTCCGTGCAGACAGCAAAGTAGCACTCCACGCACACCACCAGCCAAGCGCCACTCCACACACACCGCCAGCCAAGCAGCACTCCGTGCACAGACAGCAAAGTAGCACTCCACGCACACCACCAGCCAAGCGCCACTCCACACACACCGCCAGCCAAGCAGCACTCCGTGCACAGACAGCAAAGTAGCACTCCACGCACACCACCAGCCAAGCGCCACTCCACACACACCGCCAGCCAAGCAGCACTCCGTGCACAGACAGCAAAGTAGCACTCCACGCACACTAACAGCCAAGCGCCACTCCACACACACCGCCAGCCAAGCACCACTCCGTGCACAGACAGCAAAGTAGCACTCCACGCACACCACCTGCCAGGCGCCACTCCACAAGCACCACCAGCCAAGCACCACTCACCGCCAGCCAAGCACCATCCAGCCAAGCGCCACTCCACACACACCGCCAGCCAAGCAGCACTCCGTGCACAGACAGCAAAGTAGCACTCCACGCACACCACCAGCCAAGCGCCCCTCCACACACACCGCCAGCCAAGCAGCACTCCGTGCACAGACAGCAAAGTAGCACTCCACGCACACCACCAGCCAAGCGCCACTCCACACACACCGCCAGCCAAGCAGCACTCCGTGCACAGACAGCAAAGTAGCACTCCACGCACACTAACAGCCAAGCGCCACTCCACACACACCGCCAGCAAAGCACCACTCCGTGCACAGACAGCAAAGTAGCACTCCACGCACACCACCTGCCAAGCGCCACTCCACAAGCACCACCAGCCAAGCACCACTCACCGCCAGCCAAGCACCATCCAGCCAAGCGCCACTCCACACACACCGCCAGCCAAGCGCCACTCCACACACACCGCCAGCCAAGCAGCACTCCGTGCACAGACAGCAAAGTAGCACTCCACGCACACCACCAGCCAAGCGCCACTCCACACACACCGCCAGCCAAGCAGCACTCCGTGCACAGACAGCAAAGTAGCACTCCACGCACACCACCAGCCAAGCGCCACTCCACACACACCGCCAGCCAAGCAGCACTCCGTGCACAGACAGCAAAGTAGCACTCCACGCACAACACCAGCCAAGCGCCACTCCACACACACCACCAGCCAAGCAGCACTCCGTGCACAGACAGCAAAGTAGCACTCCACGCACACCACCAGCCAAGCGCCACTCCACACACACCACCAGCCAAGCAGCACTCCGTGCACAGACAGCAAAGTAGCACTCCACGCACACCACCAGCCAAGCGCCACTCCACACACACCGCCAGCCAAGCACCACTCCGTGCACAGACAGCCAAGTACCACTCTACACACACCACCAGCCAAGCGCCACTCCACACACACCGCCAGCCAAGCACCACTCTGTGCATAGATAGCCAAGTACCCCTCCACGCACACCGCCAGCCAAACACCACTCAGCGCACACCGACAGCCAAGTACCACTCCACACACACCGCCAGCCAAGCACCGCTCCACGCACACCATCCAGCCAAGTACCACTCCCCACACACACCACCAGCAAACATGCCCAAGGGGTCGCTTCCTAAAAACTTTGTGTTAGTGGGCATTTTCCGCCCCCCCTGGGGGCAAAACGGCAAAAAAAACAGGCCGATTTGCCCCCAGGGTGGACAGAAAAACAAAAACACAATCATGTCCACCTGGAAGCGACCCTTACCCAAGGGGTCGCTTCCCAAAACAAACACATTGCCCCAACAAAAATCCCTGGTTCTAGTGGGTAATTTCTGCCCCCCCTGGGGGCAAAACGGCCGAAAAACGGGCCGATTTCCCCCCAGGGGGGGCAGAAAAACGAAAACATACTCAGACCCCACCTGGAAGCGACCCTTGCCCAAGGGGTCGCTTCGTAAAAACTAAAATTACATCCCTGGTGTCTAGTGGGCATTTTCTGTCCCCCCTGGGGGCAAAACGGCAAAAAAAAACGGGCCGATTTGCCCCCAGGGGGGACAGAAAAACGTAAACAAAATAAATGGCCGCCATCTTTGTACAAATCTATATCCCTGGTGCTAGTGGGGAATTTCTGCCCCCCCTGGGGGCAAAACGGCCGAAAAAACGGGCCGATTTCCCCCCAGGGGGGGCAGAAAAACGAAAACATATTGCCAGCCAGCCTGGAAGTGACCCTTGCCCAAGGGGTCACTTCCTAAAAACTAAAAGTATATCCCTGGTGTCTAGTGGGGGCATTTCCGCCGCACAATCGCGACGCTGTGCGCGATCGTGAGGCAGAAATGCCCTGCAAAGAGACATCAGGGGAAAGGAAAATCTCTTTCCTCTCCCCTGATGCCTCTTCGCTGCCCCAAACCCCCGCCGGAGTCCCAAAACCTACCTTCTTCTGAAGCGCGCAGGAAGCAAATGGCTTCCCGAGCGCTGGGAATCCCTGATGATGTCAGGGATTACCATGGGGGGGGGCGGGGGCGGCAGCGGAAGCTCTTCCACTGCCGCCCCCAGCAAAACAATGACGATCTGAGAGCCTCGGGGGTGGGGCTGATGACGAGCTGGCCTTGTCATCCGCGCAGGACAGGTAAGCGCGATGACGAGCCCAGCTCGTCATTAGCCCCGAAGGGGTTAAACAAAAAGGGTATTATGTTCATGAAATTCCGGCAAAAAAATAAAAAAGAGGACATGCCAAGGGAGGTCTGGCCTTTTTACTAAAAGAAGAATACTCCTGGTCACAAGTAATAATAAATACTAACACTGATAATCTGCAATGTATAAGGATATCACTTAAACCTCAATCATCAGCCACGAATGAAAAAATACTACTCTTCAATATTTATGTGCCTCCCAATAGTAATTATGACTCGCTGTTTGACCATCTGATGGAGATTATTTTGCATATTATCGAAGACCATCTCCACATACCATATATCATCATGGGAGATCTAAATGCTAAAATTTCAAATAGTGAACTCAAGAAATGGGCACTCTTATTTAAAGAGGAATCGTTGGAAACATCTCTCCCTGAGTTACCGAAAGGAGTCAAATCAGATAAGAGAGGACGCTCACTTTTATCAACTCTTCCGATAATAAATGGGACAATCTTAAATGGTAACACCAACGGAGATAGACCGGCATCTTACACGAGACGGGGAAATGGATGTCCCTCTATCCTCGATTATTTTATATGCGGGACTGGAGAGAAAGATCAATTTATCCAACTCTCGATTCAATTTAACGAGGAAAGCGACCATGCACTATTATATTTAACAACTAACTGGAATGCCCCGACCTCCTTTCAGAACCAGTCAATATTTCATAAACCAAATACGGAAGTTAGCGCAAAAAAGCGCTGTATATATTGGAGCATTGAAAATTTAGACCATTTGAGTACTCTACTTTTTCATACTCAATTATTGACTACTACCTATTCAGATGATCCTATAGAGAATTTTGAACTTATCATCGACAAGCTTAAGCTTGCCTTACAAAATAAACTACAAACAGATACACAGTTAAAAAGAAAACGTAACAGTAAAAACAAAAATTGGAATCAACCAAATATAAAACAACTTAACAGGCTGATCCGAGCCCAGTATTTGAATTTCTCGTCTGAAATAAAAACAGAAATCAATAGATTAAAGAACCAAATACGGAGAGAAAAAATCAAGCAGAAAAAAATGAAACAGGACGCTAACTGGATAGATATCCAACTGGCAGCCAAGCAAAAAAATCAACGCAAATACTGGTCCTTGATTGCGAAATTTACTGGAACCAAAAAAAAGCTAGAAGCAACTCCTGTTTCAGAGGAAGATTGGGATACATACCTCAGTGAGCTGTACAGACCAAATCAGTTTAATAAGGTAGGAGAGGCAGAAGAACGACTTACGGAAACAAATGATTTTAAAATCAATAAAACTTCGTCAGTATCTATCGCTATGAATATAAGAACAGCAAGAAGCACGGGTGCTTCTGGCCCTGATCAAATCCCTATTAAAATTTACCAACTTGATCGGAAAAAGTGGGGTCTGGTGCTTTCACCGCTTTTTAATTATATATTCGACACCGGCAAAATGCCAAATTCCTGGAAGGGAAGTATAATTATCCCGATTTATAAGAAAGGGGAAAAATCTATACCAGGAAATTATAGGCAAATAGCACTCATGGACGCGGCTGGGAAGATATTTGCAGCAGAAATTCTGGACAGATTGAAAGCTTGGGCATTTACAAACGGACATATCCCGATGTTTCAGTCTGGATTTCGCCCGAATCACTCTGTTACAGACAATATAGCGATCTTCCAGACAATTTTAGATAAATACACATTGGGGAAAAAACAACCTATTTATGCAGCGTTCATTGACTATTCGACGGCTTTTGACCGAGTCGATAGACCGACACTGTGGTCAAAATTAAGAAGGATGGGCATTTCAGAATCACTACTACAACTCATAGTGAACTTACACAGCAATACCTGGTGTCGGGTTCAAATGGGGCGTGATAAGGGCCTGACGAAGAAAATATTGACATTTAATGGCCTGAAGCAAGGGTGTCTTTTGGCTCCAATTTTATTCTCCTTGTATATAAGTGATTTACCATCCGAACTTCAACTAGGGTTATGCACTCCTCCAAAGATTGCCACCGAGTGCATTCATACACTGTTGTATGCGGATGATATTGTCCTCTTTGACCTCACTCCGTTTGGACTCCAGAATCTTCTAGATATCTTACATAATTACTCGAGGAAAAACTATCTTATCCCAAACACAAATAAAACCAAAGTGGTTGTATTTTCAAAAAAGAAGAAATGTGTAAGGTACGAATGGAAGCTAGGAGGGGAGAAACTAGAGCAGGTAAAGGAGTATACATACCTTGGCAGAATTTTTTCACATAATATGAATAATACCAAACAAATAGAACATCTTAAAAAGAAAGCGGACTTGCATGCTGGGGCTCTGTCACGTCTATACTCAGCCGCTGGGAACAGACACTTCTTTGCACTATTACAAGTCTATAAAGCGAAGATTCCACCACTTATGTCATATGCCTCGGAATATATCCTTACAAAACAATGGGTATATATGGACCAACAAGAAGGCAAAATATTAAAAAAATTAATGAAAGTTTCCACATCTACACCGGTACAGGCATTGAGAATAGAATGTTCCATCACGAGTGCATATGCCACATCGATAACAAGCATTATCAGGTGGGCTTACAATTTACTGCATTCAAAAGAAGGAACTTTGAGAAACTTGTTAAAAGCTGAGACATTCAAAAAGGATTCTGCCCACCTCACCTTTTCTATAAACATGAAAGAGGCATTCCAGCTTGCGAAAATTAGTCTGGAAATTTTGTCAACATGGACGCCGGCACAATTAAAACTCTTTTTAAAAAACTTCTCGCCCAAACTGAGCTATGAGCTTGACCATAATCATTGTAAAAAACTATCTGTGTACAGGACCTATGCAGACTCTCAGGAATACAAACAAAAACAGCTGTACTTAGGATACACTTTGGCACATGGTGCAAGGCGAGCGATCTTGATGCTGCGTCTAGGTATACTCCCAGTATTAACTTTTAGTTCTTCCTGGAGTCCGGATAGAGCTGTGTTATGCACCCTCTGTCAAGGGGGCATACAGGATTTGGTACACCTTCTTTTTATTTGTCCAAACGAGAAAATTGTAAATGCAAGGTTGACATGTATAGAACCCATCTTCCGGTCTTGCAGGATTGCTAACACTAAGGATTTCTTAACACTATGTAAAAATCCACCTAATGAATATGTCTGTTACAGAATTTTTAAGTTTTTGAAAATTTCACTGAAAATGTATTAATTGTATGAAAATTTAATTGTATTTTTATATTTTATCAAATTTGTGGTCCTCAATAGAGTACCGTAACAAATAAAAACCTTTTGACTTGACTTGACTTTTGTATGACACGGAGGCTAACATTATGTAAGTCTCCTTTATTGCCACTGCTCAGCGGCAACAATTGAAGAGAATATAAAACTTCAAACAACATTTCCTTACTCTCGAATTTGCATGATGTATTGTCTGCTTGTTATTGCATAGATTTTTATGTGTATCGCATATCAGGGTCGTGTTGACCCTACCACACATGTAAACTCTTTGTTTCTTATTAGCAAGATGAACTTTTTCTGTAATTACTCTACTAGCCTGGAAGATTTTCTCTGGAGCCCATCGCGACTCCGTAAAGCTTATTTCTGGAACCTCTCGCGTCTCCCATGTAACCCCCATAGTGCCTGACACCCCCAGCGCTGCCTTCGGGACTCCGCTAAGCTTATAGCCTCTGTTGCATGTCTGCGACTTTCAAGCTGAAAGATTGCACACCTGTTGCCTATCAGCCTGCGTTTACGGCAAGGCAAGGCAAATGTGCTGTGGCTTTCACACGGCACACTGAGCAAAGCGGAGCACAGCGTGCCTCTTACCGGCCTCTCTCTGGTCTTCCCTTTCAACGGACCAGCCCACAGCAGAGAAGATCTCCCACTCCTCACACGAACACCACAGTGCGACCCCTTGAGCTGCACCGTGGAAGAGGGAACTCATATTCGAGAAAAGGACCTTAGGTTAAGCAGCCATGCACGTCAACCATGTGCGTGGTTGCCATAGAAACGCAAACTGGCTTAGAAGCCAATTTTGACAGTTAATCTTCACAACAAAGCTAGAGAGTTACGATAATACAGGCTAACACTTCCCTCAACCCCTGGATATCGTGAAAAGTGCAAAATTAACACTTACTCCACATTTGAAGCGGAGAACACAATTTTTTAGTACTTTGTGCTTGTTTCACTTACATAACAAAAGTTTATACAAGGTAAAAAAAAAAGAGGGGCCTTCATTAGAGTTGTAAATTTTATCCATAATGACCCTTAACCCAGAATCTAACCTAGAAGCGAAAATAGAGATAATGGTTAATAAAGCACTGGATAAAGTTATGGACTCACTTGATGAGACCATTAATAAAAAAATGTAGACACTATCCAGTTATACCCATATCCAGGGAAAAGAAGGGGCAGTGAAGGTTCCAAAGAGAAGAGCTGCTCCTCAACACCCTAAGGGTGCGAAAAAGACAAAAAATGGGATACAAACTCATTCACGCTTCTCAGGCGGTGACAAGAAAGAGGCCTTGGGCATCACAGAAGGGCAACAAACAGTCCGTGAGCTCCCTATCCACATTGATACCGATGAACCATTGGAAGGAGAGATAGACCTATCATGTTCCTCTGAGTTCAATACCGACTTACAGGAACTGGGGGATAAGACAATGGGAAACTCTGAAGAGGCAAGTAAGGTCTCAGGATCCAAAATGGGCACCGTCTACACCTTCTGGGAGGACATGTTTGACCCCTCCTAATTAAACACCACCTATCTCCATAATGGTTACCTTCCCAACACGTGGCGGACTACCTTACATTCTGGCTGAGAAGGGAGATCCTTAAGGAGATCAGGTACAGATTGAGATCAGAATGCCCACGCCCATTCCTCCCCAATAAGATAGCTATGACACCTGAGCTAGACCCTAAGGTGGTAGTATTCATAGCCATGGGTGCAAAAGACCCAAGGAAGGGAATAGACAAGAGTCTCAGGTCTGGCCAAGACTGCCTTTTAGATACTGTAGGGCCATTAACAAAGATCTTTGAGATGGCAGAGAATGCCTTCGTCGAAGGAAACCCTATAGACCCAAAGGAACTACGTGAATGGGTCCAACGGACCATCTGCCTCCTAGGCAATGCCAGTACTACCATCTCCAATGAGCACAGGAAAAACATCCTCCTGAAAATTGACCCAAAACTGATAGAGTTGGCAAACAAGGAAGGAAGTCCCAGCTCACAAGGCCTCCTTTTTGGGGAAGAATGTATTTCTGATATGGCCAAATATGAGGGAGCGTTTAGCTCAATTCAAAAATCCCAGAAAGACATTAAAAAGTTCTTCCAGGACAGAATTTTTGGTAGGGCTGGGAGAATGTGGGGTCGGTTCCCTGGCCATGGGCAATCATCTTCAAGACCCTTCCTGGGACATGGACCTAAATTTACACAGTCAACTTTCTCCGGACATCAATTCTATCTGCTAAGACAAAGAGGCTGTGGAAGACTATTCCGGAGCGAAAGAAGACAAAGAGGATTCTCCACTGGTAGGATTCTTGAAAGACCTTTCAGATACCCCTACAAAGGTGGGAGGGAGGTGAGCCCTATTCTCTGGAAATTAGACCATGGTTACACAGGATCCATGGGTTCTATATACAGTTAGGGATAACAAAATAGAATTCACAGATATCCCCACACAGGTAAAGAGACCCCAGGAGATAACCTTCTCACAGGAACACCAAAAGTTAGCATCCCAAGAGGCAAAAGATCTTTTAGCCAAAGGGGCTATAAAAGATAGCTTCGAACCAAGCTTTGTCGGCAATATCTTTCTTGTAGAAAAGAAAGACAAGGGACAGAGACCTGTTATAAACTTAAAGGGACTAAACAAGTGGGTAACATATCACCACTTCAAAATGGAGGGGATTCATCTCTTAAGGAACGTCCTAAGAAAGGGAGACTGGCTAACACGACTGGACCTAAAGGATGAGTACCTGACCATCCCAATTTGGCCCCCACACCAGAAATTCCACCAATTCACATGGGAAGGGAAACTCTGGAAATGTTACACCCTCCCCTTCGGACTATCTTCAGCCCTGTGGTGCTTCACCAAGGCCTTGAGTCTGGTAGTAGCATGGCTAAGGGAAAGGGGCATAAGGTTAGTAATATATCTGGACAACATTCTTCTAATGGCTCAATCCACACTGATGGTATCTAGTCATACAGAGCTCACCATTCACCTACTAGAACACTTAGGTTTTGTAATAAATACAAAGAAGTTGTGCATAATTCCAAGTCAGGAAACTCAATCCCTGGGTATCATGGTGAACACAGTAACTGCAGAATTTAAATTACATGGGGAAACGGTGAGGAAACTTTACAAGGAGCTCAGAAACATTTTGCAATTGAAAGAATTCCCTGAGGTTCCTTGCGAGGATCCTGGGCCTCCTTTCCTCAATGATCCAAGCCATTTTTCTGGGCCCTTTGCATTACGGATCCCTCCTGAGACTCAAAGATCAACACAATCCTACTCAAAAATGATATGCTTAGACCAGGAGTTGAGAAGGGAACTGTTATGGTGGCTAAAGAATGCGGAGGCCTGGAATGGCAGAGCTATCTTTGGAAAGGCTCCAGAGTTGCTAATAGAACTGGATGCCAGTTTGGAACGATAGGATGCCAGATGTGGCAACTCATCAACAGGGGGTCGATGGACACACCACGAGAAGAAACTGCATATCAACTGCTTAGATCTGCTAGCGGGTTCCTTTGCAGTTCAGTGCTTCACCCAGAATTCAATAAAATGCGCTATAATTTTGCACATGGACAATGTGTTAGCAGTGAAATACGTCAACAAGATGGGGGGACCACATTCCAAGGGTCTTACAGAGATAGCAAAGTTCTTGTGGGGCTATTGCTTGAACAAAGGACTCACAGTCATAGAGGAACACATTCCTGGTTTAAGTAATGGCCTAGTGGACTGGTTCTCCAGGAATTTGTAAGGACTCCAGCAACTGGAAGTTAGACAGAGGAATATTCATGTCCATTCATGCCAAATGGGGTCCCTTTGGGACAGGCCTTTTCGCCAACAGGCTGTACACACAGTTGAAGAACTTCTTCAGCTGGAAGCCGGACCCTCAGGCAGCAGGGGTAGATGCCTTCCTCCAAGACTTCGAAGGCTTAAGGCCATATGCCTTCACTCTGTTTGTCATACTTCCACGGCTTCTCTTACATGCATGCCAGTACTTGCAGAGCATGGTAGGGATAACCCCCCTTTGGAGGTCTCAAGCATGGTTCCCAGTTATCCTGGAGATGACCATGGACTTCCCACTCCTTATACCACCTTTCAGGGAAGTACTCTTGGGTCCAGAAGGCGAATCACACCCCCTCATAGATCAAGGTGTAATGGTTCTGACGGCCTGGAAGATTTCAGGCAACAACGGAAAATCCCAGGGCTTTCGCAATATGCTTTTCAACTCATATCTGAGTCGTGGGCATCTGGAACAAGGAAGGCATATCGACTGGCATGGAACAAATGGGTTCGGTGGTGTCTTCAACGACACTATGATCCTCTTTAAACTGATTTAGTTCATGTGTAAACTTCCTATTGGAACTCTTTGCTTCCAGACTAAGTTACAGAACAGTTAAGGAAAATAGACAGCCATAGCTGGGGGACATTTCTTGGTTGATGGTGTCTCGGTGGGACAAAACCTCCTGATGGAAAAAATTGTGAGAAGTATGCGGGTGCTGAAACCTCCAATTGAAAAATACACAGCCTTATGGGATGTTAGAAACATTTTACAACTTAAATCCTCATTTGGCGATAATGTAAACCTCTCTTTAAAACGTACTTCCTGCAAACTTACAGTCTTACTATGCCCGGTGTCATTTAGACGTACCTCAGATGTTAAAGCATTAGATTTTACTAGCAGGGCTTACCAACCTGAAGGAGTTTGTTTTTAGCTCAACAAAAGGAACACAATGATGTCATCCTCAATCTTCTACCCTTTCTTTTCACCAAATGAAAGACTTTGTGCTGTGAAATGTCTAAAACAGTATGAAAAGAGAACTGAAAGTCTGAGAGGAGATGGAGCTCAACTTCTGATTTCATACAGATGTCCTCATAAAGCAGTTTCATCTCCTATGCTTGCAAGATGTTTCTATCTTTGGTGCACATTCTCTTAGAGGCGCATCAGCTTCCAAAGCTTTTATTTTAGGTGGAGGGCTCCAAGATATTTTTAGAGCCGGTGCCTGGTCGAATGAAAGTATGTTTAAGAACTGCTACTTTAGACCAATCACGATTGACAATATACTTAGTTCACTTTAAACTTGCATAATGTTAGCCTCCGTGTCATGCCATAAAATTTAGTTTTTTCACAGCCTGGTGGGCAGAAAATCTGGATTTTATTTAAGAAACGGAGGCTAAGATTATCCCTCCACTTATTAGCCCACCCAATAGGTTTTTTATATTATAGGCCTATTCTGTATTTTCTCTTGCAGAATAAGATGCCTCTGAATTGTATTGACAGGATTGGATCATTCCACATCAAAGTTTATGTTATGTTCTACTGAGTTTTTTCTATTTCACAGCACTTGGAAAGAAGGAAAATGGCTGTGTGCTCATGGACTATATACTATGTTAGAATGTTGTTTGAAGTTCGATATTCTCTTCAATTGTTGCTGCTGAGCTGTGGCAATAAAGGAGATTTGCATAATCTTAGCCTCCCCATCTTTAATAATGTCCAGATTTTCTGCCCACCAGGCTGTGAAAAATCTAAATTTACCCCACATTTCTGTGAGGAAATGTCCCCGAATCTGCAGGGATTCACAAACTTCCTGCTACCCAGCATTCCCACACTTCTGATAGTAGCATGTTTGTGTGGCTGGACCTATCAACCCAAATATTATAGTCACCAAATTGCAACATGGAGACATCAGATTTTCACCAGGAATATTGACCCATTTCTGGAAGTGTAACTAGCTGCTGTATTTGGTCTGGGCTACACTGCCGCTAAGGGATACCTGCTAAACCTAGGCAGTTCCGAACACTAGACACCTGTCACCTGAGATTTGTACCACTACTCTTTTCACTGCCTGTTTTTGAAGTTGTGAGTTCATGAATAAAATGCACTGCCTGGGATGATACCCTTTTTGAGTGATATTATTGTGTTAAATGCACTCTAAACCTACCTCACCTCCTTGAGTAATCCTTGGACTGCTCTGTCTTGCCAATGAGAAAGAATCAGGTGCTAATGAGTGAGCTCAGCGCCTGGTTTACTAGGAGTTTTGTGCAGTCACAAACCTTGGAATTTGCACAATCCAAGGGTTAGAGACCACAAAATCATTTCTCATGTGTACTAATCCCATTTTGCTATTCAGAAGCATGTTTCCAAATTTAGAAATGTTTTTTACCCATACTGAATCGCAATTTTCAAGTGGTGTGTAAGCAGCATTCTTTAGGAATTGCAAATCAATACGTTATGTATCAATGGTTTGTTTCCACAATAGTGGTTGCAGACCATTTATCAGTTGCCAACTCCTAAATTGGGGTGGTAGCTGATTTGAAGAGAGTCGCATTGGACCCCTTCCCCTTTGGGAATGAAAGTCTCACATTTGGGAGAAGTGGGCAAGGTTTAATGGCCACTGCTTGCTCTCACTAAAGGTTTCCAAAACTGAAAACTTTTTAAAACAGCCCCGGGTATCTTCAGTGAACTCATCCTACTTAAAAAAAAAGGTTTTCCATTTTGGAATGCAATCACAGGGATGGTAATCTGCTGTCCCTGCAGATCAGCATCCTTGTGATTGTAGCCAGTTGCAGGGGTTCTTAAATTGCAACATGCCTAAAAAATGATAATGAGCAGCTCATTCTGTGACCCTTTAGAATTCCCTATTGTGTGACTCATACTGTTATTACCTCTGCCAGGTTGCAACACCTGATTCGATTCACAAAAGTAGGGAGCACCAGTTTGCCACTGCTTTTTGGGAATTGATTCTTAGAACATCTGCTCCTTGGAGCCATAATTTAGGGCCCTATTAAAAATGTGCTCCCAGAATACGTTTGGTAAATCACTCCAATTATTAGAATTAGAAAACAGTGACCTATGACTGTCCTGGTACTCCAGGAACCAGTTCTCAAAATCAATTTTATGGGAGCCTCATTGTCTCTCAGATTCTGTCTACAGATCATGTGCTGGTCTTTATTTTTCTTCTTGATTTTCTAGCCTGCGAGTTTGTTGTCTTTAAATTTCACAAAGTGTGAGTCACACTCTTTCAAAGAGCTCGACCAGGGGATGGAAGGATTGTACTGCCCTTTGGATCAGTCAATTCTAACTCTGTGATTTGAAGAGACAGTATTTGTTTTCCTTCCTCACAAGATTTTGGTAGGTGTAATATTCACACGGAAAGAGCCACACATATCCTATGCTTGAGTCAGGAATTCGAGTACAGCTGGTCTTTTTCAGGTCAGAGAGTCATCATGGCCTCTAAAAGAATCAAGGTCAATGGAATAATGTTGCTATTTGAGTGGTGGTGTTTCTTACTGCTACCCAATGTTTTCTATAAGGAAACCCCATGTTTTGTTTTTTTGGTGGAAAACCATATAGGCCCTGGCTCACTATAATCAGAACAGTGATGTGGAACACTTTTATTCATTAGGTCTGGCTTGATAATGGAGACGTCTGCACAACCTTATGTTGCCAGTACTTTAAAATATACATAGCTTTTTGGTGTATCATTCTATCCCCTATGAAGTGCATCCAACCACGGTCGGTAGTGGGAGTACCTGCCGGGCGCTGACGTGGGGAGGGGGAGGGGCAGGGTCAGGGGTATTAAACTAAGGATTACGGAGGTTTACAGGTAAGTAAACATATAAATGCATGCACTGCATCGCATTTGGGGATGCAGTGCACGCAACAATTTTTTTTTATTTATTTATATGTTTACTTACCTGTAAACCTCCATAATCCATAGTTTACTACCCCCAACCTGCCCATCCCCCTCCCCACGTCACCGCCCGGCAGGTACTCCCACTACGACCGCGGCTGAGTGCATCTAATGCAATGCATGACAGATATATTTAAAAACTCAAAAATGCAGTGAATTATTACACACTAAGAGGCCGAATACGATGTCGGGTGGAAACCCTCCTCCCGTCAATCGGATTCTGCTCAACCGTGTCGGAACCTTTCCGACCGACTCAGATGGTTTACAATCCACCGACTGATGATGGTGTTTGCGGTCAGAAGATAAACTGCACAGTTATTCCGAATTGGTTCCGACCAGCTCTCGGGGATTTGTATGGGTCAGAATCGTATCTTACACCCCGATGGACAGTATTTCCGACCTCTGGTTTAAAATGTCAATTTCCAACAGTCTTACCGACTCTGCCTGGCCGACATGGAAAAGCTGTCAGAAAGTGAATTTGGGGGCCCCTGGCAGGGCCCTCTTCATCATGCTGCCTCTGGTTGGGGGCCAATGGGGACCTAAGGGGCCCCCTTGTAAAGCCCTGCACTGTGTGGCAGGCACCGTGGAGAGCCCACAACAGGGTGCAGGGTTTCTTACACACGCCCCATTTCCCCATTGAAGCGTGTGTTATGGCCGGTTGTTGGATGGAACACAAGCTCCCATAGGAAACAATGTGAATCCGACCGAACAGTGTTCGTTTGCATCGTAATCAAGCAAGCGTGACCGACGACCGCTAGTCGGCTGGTCCCGATTCTGAGTCAGTGTCAGGTGAAAAATTCCCCCCCACATCGTAATCGGCCCCTAACTTCCTTTCCTTGTTTATGTTCTCAATAGAGAAAGCAACCCCCTGTTTTTATTTCTGCAGTCTTTTTTCTGTTTTAATCAAGGATCTAAATTCAATATAAACCTTTTGACTTTGCCTCTGCTTGGTTTTACCTTGGGGAGGGGTGTACTGTCCCCTGGCTGGATTAGAGGCTATGTGTTAGAACGCAACCTCCAAGCACTAGAAATGTCTTACTTAGAGTGAGTGATTAAATGCAAAAATACTATTTTGGTCTCTAAAAACATATATTGCCCTTATAGTTCATGGCAATGAAAGGAACTACTTTGTGTGTGGATGTGCTCCATGTGAAAGGGAGAATGCAGTCACTCACAGTGAATGTAGACAATTGCTGAAGTGGGCTAAAACCATTGCCCATACTGTAGAAGGAGGCAGAAAAATGTGACACAATAACATACCAAAGGATAACCATTGCTGTCTGAAAGCCCATATAATTAACCATAGTACACATATAATTTTAGTGAAATCTCAAGGTCATGGCTACCTCCAGCACCAAAAAAGGAGCCAATGTGTTCCCTGCAAAAGTAGTTTCAGATACCCTAAAAATCTAGGCTGCACTCTATTTAATTTACATTTACAGAGGGAATGTTTTTCATGAAACCCAGACATAGAAACCTTTGCAAGCTTTATTTATATCTAATGCCTCTCAAAAAAAATTCTAAAAGTTATGACGGACACTGGAGAAGGGGCAGGCATGGCGCCCAGTGCTTCTATAGAAGTGTTTGCAGTAGTGAAGGAACGCTCTCCACTGACAACAGGCATATGTAGGTGTGTGGGGTACATTGGCATAGTGTTTTGCACCTTCATAACGGTAGTTGGGGTAGCTGTCGATTGTTGCACGCTGTACCAGTGAATTCTGTAAATCAAAAATTAAAGCTTAAAGAGACACACGAAGAAAGCATTAATTTCAAGGCAGTGGCGCCCACGGCTTGAAACTTTGATCCTACTGAAATAAACGTCAGCATGTGATTGACAACATACCTCAAAATAAGTTTTCAAAGGTATTTGCTTCTGTAATTAAAACTTACATTTGAAATTGTCTTATTTTGGGGTGCAAAGTACTTTTATGAAGAATAAAAGTTTGTTTTACACTTGTAAATGGATTTACTCCTCCAAATATTTCTGCCCGTGTAAATTGGTGAGCTGAATGACAGTCGGCACTATGAGTTGGGACTACCCTGTAAGTCTTTGAACACCCACAAATCGACTTACCTTTTTGTCCTCTTTTGTTATTTACACATATAAAGGACAGGAGTAAATCAACGTCTAAAGGGCGATGGGTATGCCCCCATAAATGGTTGGGGTACAGGAGAAGAGGTTTCTAGAAAGGAAAAATTATTTTCCTAGTGAAGAACAAAAAATGAAAGGTAGGAAAAGCATTCTTGTTTCTGCTGTCCATTTTCTCAAACTGAAATGCATACATGTTTACTTTTGCATGAGGAAATGGAATTCACAAATCTTTCCCCATGGTCCATCTGCAAACCTCTGACTAGTGCACGTTTATAGATGCTGCCTGAGAACACTTTTTTGAATTTCAAAAAGCATAAACCTACAATCATACCAGGTGGGAAACTGCGGGTGTAGATTCCAACTTTTGTTTTATAAACTAGGCCCCATTCTGTGTTATTTTTAATTTAAATGAAGTCTACAAGAGTCATTATTCTCAAGTTAATCACTTTTTTCCAATGTATGCGTGTTTCAACATCAGGATGTAAATTTAAATTGATATCAAGAAAGTGTGTATGTTTATCATGCACGCCAAAACATGCGCTTCGCGGATATTGTTAATTTGCATGCTTATAAATTTAAGTAAAATTAAATAGTCCTAGAGAAAATGTATAATGCGCATGACATTGTACCAATTGATTATACTTGTTTACAGTAGTTTCTCTTTATCACACGTGCAGGGACACGTTGCCTGGCCTCACTTCAAAACACTGTGCCACATACATAAAACAGTGCCTCCAGTCCTCACTCTCAAAAGCCTGTACCCTCTCCCCAGGCGTCCCGCGGCTAGCCAAGGAATCTTTCACTTTTTGTCCTTTCTTGACCTTCTGCAGCGCGCTCTATGTTCGCATTCACACCATCTGCTCCCATGCATGTCACAGACCCTGCTCTTATAAATGAAAACATTACACGTACCATAGTTGTTATTTTTGAAAACTATATGCATTAGGGCAACATCCATTTTTTTATAATTGTATTGTGCTTATTTTTTGCATTAAAATTATGGTTTGTGACTGATGTATTTGTGACAGATTCCCCCCTTCATCTTGCCCGATCGGCTCCCCCTGCTTTTCCTGGAGAGTGGTACAATCTCCTTGTTTTTGACAGAGGTCTTTCTAAAGATTAGCTCAAGCCTCAGTGAGCAGCTGTGAGTTAGGTCATTTTCCCAGGAGTTTTACATGTGGAAGACTCGGCATTAGTAAGGCCTCAAAAAGGACACCATCTGGCCTGAGTGAAAAAGAAGGATCATGACACTGTCTGTGGTACCAACAGGCCCCGATGAACCACAAAGGAATTCAGGCCCGGACTGTGATCCGATGGTGGGCAGCCCAACAATCACCTCAATGACAGCTCCCTCCATTCACCCCCTCAGTTATCTCGTGGCACAAAGGACTTTTGTGCCATGCTGTTTACTGAAGGCGTAAAGCAAAATCCATTCTGATGGTCTCTGTTTGGTCTCCCCGTTCTGTCCGGTTTACTGCAACACTACATCAAGAGAAGAGGAGGGAGAGCAGATTTATTTTGACACATAAAACGTTCACTCTCCTTTCAGTGCGTGTGAGAAATATGGGGAAAATGCGTCACAATAATAGCAACAATGCACGGTAAAAAGGTGATTTCTTTCCCATTTCAAGAAAGTATGTATCTCTTTCAGAATAGGGCCTTTTAACGCATTTACTATGTATAATACAATTTAACAGAAAATACAATACAGCAGACTCAGCTGTTAACTTTAATTTAGGCTGCTCGGTCACCACACAAACTTCAGCGCCGGTGAATGGTTGATCTTAAAAAAAAAAAAGTCAATAGCAGGAGTGTGAAGAGTACAAGGCCAACGAATATATATATATTTATGAAAACTGGGGGGTATATTATCAAGGGGTTTATCTCCGCTTTTTTGGCTTTAAAAGCCAAGAAAGCGGAGATACAATTATCTCCCTATTACCAAGCTGTCCCTAACACCAGTTAGTGACAGCTAATAGGAGATAGCGACCATCTTGGGCCCCGCTTTGCATGTCAGTGATATTTATCACTAATGACATGCAAAGTGGGCGTGCCAAGATGTTAGCGACTGGAAACAGTCGCTAACATCGCTATCTCCTATTACCAACTTTTGGAGATATTCGCGCTAAGCGCGAATATCTCCAAAAGCTAACACCTGCCCTGAGCAGTTCTTCACCATGTTATCCAATGGGAGGTGGATAACATGGCTAAGAGCATTTGCTCGATAATGCATGAATATCGCTGACTTTTCAGCGATATTCATGCATTGCGGCCGTTTTTTATCGCATTTGCGATAAACCTTGCTAATAGCAAGGTTTACCTGCGATAAAAATCGCCGATGTGCGGCGATAATTTTTGTCTCTAAACAAGTTAGAGACAAAAATTATCGCTAGTTGTTGGTAATATACCCCTGGGTATATAAAAAACACATAAAAATAACATTAAGGTTTCTGAGTGCAGAGTTTTTAGAGCATCAGTGTAAAGATTTAAAGTTCTGAAAGCACATATTTGGTATTTCACAAACCACCCACTCACACAAATGTTTGTTCGGCAAAGTACAGCAGTATTCACTAACTAAATCAAAACAGGAATAGTGGGCGAGCTCAGAAAAACAAATTGGTGACAGTAGTGTTTGAATCTATGAGCTGTTGGCGTTTTTTAAATTGTGTTTTGGATGACAATTGAATTCATAAGCAATAAATTACGCAATACTTCATGCCAGCCACATATTGTGACAGTAAATTAATTTCAAGCAAATAGCGTCCTTTTATCACTTTTTTTTAACATAGAGGGATAACGCCGAGGGTACATGCATTTTGGGATCCCATCTGCAAAAAAAAAAAAAAAATGAGCTCAGATGTGTCCTTATTTATTTATTATTAATAGTAACGTTCTACTCATAATATTCAGATTGACACAGCTTCTGCATTATAAATGAAGCTGCTCTTTTAGTCTAAAGAGCCACCTCACTCTTTTCACAAAATGGGATAATTCACTACATAAAGCAAAAATATTCAGAAAGGTCATCAGAGATTCTGCTATTAACGTAGGTATTCATTTTGAGGCTGGTGGGTGTCCTGTGAGAGGTCAGCAGAGGGTCTCTTCTCATCAAACTCTCACCGCCCCAGGTGAAGACCACCCACCACATTTGAGGATTCCTGCCTTTTGGTTAGGAATTATTTGCCGAAAGTGCACCTACCAGGAGAGCAGATGCACTTTCCACAAACATAAATGCCAGGCAGGCCACGGCCACCACATGGGCATGGGCTGCTCGGCATTCTTTTTTCTTTTCTTTTTACTAACACCTAAAGCGAGGGGTTATTTCTGAAAAAAAAGAAAACCACTGTTGATGGAATGAATGGAGTTTTTCCCTGACAAAAGAGACATGTTTCTATTTTCAAGACTAGAATTGTGGTCCTTGGGAGGACAAATCAAAGAGAGGCACTGAGACATACACCGGGTGGGGGGGCTCGTATCTGCTACTGTGACCCAGTGGCACTTTAGTTGGTGTGCGAATGTGTCAAGGGTTTCAGACTGAAGAGCCAGCTGAGGGGAGGGGGGATTAAAGATTTAGTGGAGCAGTAGCCCCTCCAATTTAAGGCAGAGCTGTAACTCTGCCAAACCGTACTGACCCCAAATACATTTATTGTCATATTTCTGTGCCAAGCATTAATTAGCTTTTCTAATATTGCTGTATCTAGCCGAAGCCCATAACATCACTGGACTGTCATATTTATGTATACAAGGCAATATTGCTGGTTATGTATTCTCTATAAAGTAATTGGTATGACAGCGCAAACATTAAGTGCAGTTGCAATGATTGTTAAAAACCAAAATGCAGAAATATAGAAAGTTATCGGGGTATGCTTTGATTTTTGCATTTTTCTATCATCATAGAGCTACAGGCATGATTTATCATGGGGTAAATGCCAATTGTTTTGATGTTTTTTCTTGCTTGTGAACACTAGCTCTAACCTTCCATGTGACAATCCTCGTGATTAGAGTATAGGTTTAGTGAACATGTTCAGCTGCACATTTTTCATTTTTTTTTACATATGGAAAATCTTTTTAAATGTAGAAATCCTGATACACAACATGAGTAAATGGGGTGATTAGAGGAGTTTGCGACTTTCAGTGAATGCCTTTCAGCAACTTATAGTAAATTTACATTTAGAACACAATGTTTTAGAGGAGGGCAACCGCCCAACTCCTGGTCAAGGGCAAAAATTGTTATATTCCCTAAGAAAAATAAACCCCCGGACCAGTTGGGCTCTTATCGTCCTATTACGTTAATAAACGCAGACTCCAAAATTTACTCTAAACTGCTCACAAATCGTATCTCATTAATTATTCATAAGGTTATATCTAAATTTCAACATGGCTTTATCCCCAGGAGAGACACTACTAATCACACACGGAGGGTAATCAGCTTACTTGACAGTACCCAAGTGACAGGAGACCCGATGGCGTTAATACTACTCGACGCCGAGAAGGCTTTTGACAGGGTCTCCTGGTCATTTCTCTGGCAGGCTATGTCCCGGGTCGGATTCAAACAGGTTTTCATACAGGCAATCCAAAAACTCTACATTAGTCCTCGGGCAATGGTGATGGTGAACGGCTACATCTCTAAAGAACTAAAAATCTCGAGAGGAACTAGGCAGGGATGTCCGTGTTCCCCACTGCTGTTCGCTATCTACATTGATCCGTTCATTAGGAGATTGGAAGGTGATAGGAATATAACTGCTATCTTGACACATGGATATTCAACAAAGATTCTTGCATACGCCGATGATATCGCCATTGTCACTGCTAACCCAAACCTGGCTATGCCTATCATTGAGCTGGAGGCTGTAAAATTTGGGAAAGTTTCAGGGTATGCTTTGAACCAAGGGAAAACACAAATAATTATCAATAACAAATGTGATATGACAGATCCACGCATAACAGAATCAGCTACTTATTTAGGGGTCACTATTACATCTGAATTAGGGAACTTAGTCGACCTGAATCTAAAACCCTCACTAAATAAAATACAAAAAGATCTCCGCCGTATCAATAATTTACATCTCTCTTTGATCGGACGGGTGAATGCACTAAAAATGGTCTACTTTCCAAAACTGTTGTACATATTTAGAGCCATTAATCTGGAAATTTCAGACCAGTGGTTTAAAAGAATGGAGGGTATTTTCACGAACTTTGTCTGGTCGTACACAAAGCCCCGCCGCGCCTATAAACTACTGACACTTCCCAAGGAAAGAGGAGGATTAGCTCTTCCAAATCTTAAGGTGTATTATTAGGCAACAGTTTTGTTATACAATCATGAGCTCTTTCATCTTGATGGGATAGGGACAGTGGTGGATAATGATTCCCCTTCAACTCACCAAATAATACTGGGCGATAGAAGCACTGGATATCTTTGGAGATATCTCTTCGATAGTTACCATAAAAAAGTGAGATTAAAAACACTCATAGGAACATTCAAGGTCTGGAAATCTGTGAGGAAAATGATAGGTTTGGGACGGTTATCTTTGTACACCCCTATACAAAACAATCCCTCCTTACCAGAAATATTTAAAGATACCTACATCAATAGGTGGAATACAGCCGGAATCACCCATATAGGTTGTTTTTTTTCCTCAGAGGGGCTATACTCTTTTGAATCTTTGAAAGAGAAGTATCATCTACAATGGA
Source organism: Lissotriton helveticus (assembly GCF_964261635.1). Taxonomy (NCBI): domain Eukaryota; kingdom Metazoa; phylum Chordata; class Amphibia; order Caudata; family Salamandridae; genus Lissotriton; species Lissotriton helveticus. The sequence continues at coordinate 723,496,209 of NC_136067.1, forward strand.
GAGACTTCTTCAAATATCTCCAAATAAGAGATTTTCTCTTACGACGTATAGGGGGAGATGGCACCCTGATTAAAAACACCATAACCGACATTCTAAGCCACTCTCAGGAAAAATTCAGGATTGGGGGTTATATCAGCTATTATTGATGCATGTTACAGATGATATGCAGAAAATCACTCAGAAATGGCAAAGTAAAATCACTATTTCTACAGAAGAATTTGATTATGCGTATGACCTATCACAAACTGTTCTTATGTCTACAAAACTACAGACACAATTTTATAAAATATGTTTCTTTATGTATTATACTCCGGATAGAATCGCTAAATGGGGCAGTGGGAGAGGCACATGCTGCTTCCGATGTAACTTACAGAATGCGGACTGTGTACACCACCGAAACGCGTCGACGCACCACCTAGTATAATTCATGACCCAGACATCTTTGTTGATATACTGTATTTTGGTGTACATAACCCAGGTGTCAGAAATAGAGTCTGAATATACAACCAGTATTGTACAAATTCTATGTCTTACAGCCTTCCTGTCTCTGTATTTCAATTTTGCTGGTCAATATTGAATGTTAAAAAACTCTTTTCCTTTATATTTTCAATTGTGTTGAGTGGCCTCACACGGGTCCACTCGTTTTAATGCTTTTAATTCTTGTATTTTCAATAAATTGTATGAATTCATTTTATTTACGTATATCTTGTTATTGGTTTTGATTTTTGAATGTATTTTATTTAGTTCTCCTCAAGGGAATTTCCTTGTTCCACTGGTACACATTTTTTCATCCTGTCCCTGTTTAACTCCCCTTAAGTCAAAAATTGAACACTTCCTCTCATTGATTCTTAAAACTGTGGTTACCATACCTGATCAAACAGCTATCTTGGGCGTAACAAATTGTACCTATCAGACTATCGGTCATGAATTGATTTTTATCTCAATGGCCGTACTAAGAATCTGCATAGCATCAGCCTGGCTAGATCCTTTGGCCCCCTCATACCAACAGTGGTTTTCAAGATTGTTAGCCATCTTTAGCCTAGAAATGGCAATATATATATAAAACAAAAGGTAGGAAGTGTAGGATAAAAGGGTTAAAAATCTTGTCACCTTTAATAGAATGGTCTCAATCTCAATGACATATAGAGTAAACATTTGGTTATAATGATTTAACTGTCACGTGTACCTCAGTAACCTGATCCTCATCTGTCTTTGAATGATGATCTGATAATTCATAGATTTACATTGTACTGTTATTATATATATGCTTTATGGTTTCCTTTCGCTCCACATACAACCTGCCCGACCGGAGGGGGTGGGGGAGGGAGTTTTTTTATGTTTTTTTTGTGTTGTATCGTCTTGTCTTTTTTGCAAAAAATCTAATAAAGATATTAAAAAAAAAATAGAACACAATGAGTGTGGGAGAAACAACAAGCAATGTGTTTGCATACCCATAAAGACACAATATGTGTGGTGTTAGATACAGTGCAACGTCAACTTCAATGGGACTTCCATAGGTTTGCTGTTTTTCTGAACTTTCCATGCTCCCCAGTACCTTCAACTGTACTAAATCTGACCACCAGGTGAATTCACTTCAGTATTAAGTACCTCTTGTGCCACTGAAAAATTGCAGATCCAAATGCTATTTTCAGTAACAGTCATTTTTGATTAGCAGTGCAAATGCTTTCATACCTAAGAGTTGCTTACTTGCTCAGAATCCTATAAAAATCGGCAAAAGGAGCAGATATCTGTGCAAGTTCAAAACATGTGGTGCTATAAAGTTAAAGTCTAATGATATTTACAGACAACCCCACTATAAGCAAACCAGGATTTTGTAGGTTAGTGCAGTTTATAGATATCGTATAAGTGTCTGGCAACTGATACACCTGAACACACAGTGCACTATTAGCGCATAACAACCCTGCATGTGTTTCTTCAACTGTTGTATACTTTGCCCTCTAAACAATAAGTTAACTGCTATTTAGAGATTCCTAATTGCATTTGGATTTATAATTTGATTGTCTAAAGGTGGGGAGCCTAATCTACTGATGCTCTGGACAGGAAATTAGCAAATGCATTTGTTCTACAAAAATATTCAAGACTTTGGCAAACTCTCTAATGGTCCTGTACTGATATGTCTGTTAATGTAATATACAGAAATGTACTAAAGGCTTAATTAGTCCCGGCCGGTTCAGCTTACCATTTCTCTGTTTAGCCTCAACACACAGGACCTACATATTCCATACTAATTACTTGTTCAACACTGCATAATTTGTGATTATCACACCTACGTTTGTTGTTTTTATTCATTTTCTTTTTATTTCTACTTGTTTTTATAACACCGATGTAACCCTTGACTGGTTTAGATTGCTTTGCAAGTACTAAGGTAGGAAGTGCACAGCTTCTTTTCAGTTTTAAATGAGTTTTCCGTAGAAAGTTCTTTCAATGCTTGGGTGCTCCTGAACAGGTAACGTGTCCGTCCAATACGTCTCTTAATAATGCGTCATGTGTCACCATGAAGTCATGGCGACATCCCTGAATGTAGGGCACTCCTTAAGGTTCTCAACAAATGAGATTCCAAGTGTTCGAAAAAGAATTTTAATCATTCAAAGTTCGATTCATCAATTAAATGTTTCACAATAAATTTGTTCCAAGAAACTTATTTCCATGCTCCAATGCATTTCGGGCTATGGTGAGCCCTTCATCGGGGAGCCTCTGTAATCAAATCAGACATAGCAATCGGTATCATGTACTACAACACATTCAAACCGTAGTTTACCCGTTTAAAAAAAATCCTGAGTGATAGTGACCACATAAAAGTGAAAAATAGCCGTGTGAATTGCATTTGCCTCAAGTGCTCCACCAACAATTTTTACCGCAGATCAAACGTGAGTGAGGGACAAAATCATTAACGTGCAAGGACTTAAATCACGAGCATAGTATGTCATTAAAAACCCGACTTGTGAAAGTGCCTAACGATATTAAGGGACGTCTCAGGGTGTCCGTTGTTAAGAAAACGTGCGTGAGCGCAAGGTACCAGTATCATCATAGCGTGAACAAGCATGCTAACAAAATCGCGGTGACTTTATAAAAACGCATGACATGCGATTAGCTTTAAGGTGAAAGACTGGCTACGGGTACTTACAGTGCGTCTAGGTCGGTGCGCGTGTAAAAACGCCAATGTCAATAATCCAGGAAGTGCGGTGAGGTTAGTAAGCACGCGAAAATCAAAAACGGACTAACCGGCAGATAGCCTAACATTCAAAGGAACATGGTGGCCATCTTAAAATGGTAAATCAAAAGGGTAAATAATGTAAACAATTCACAATGGTTGCATATAACAGTTGCATGTAACGGAACAGTGTATGCATAAATATAACGATGGTTTATACAAAGCATGCAAATTCCAAACGATCATTGAGACCAGCCGGCCTCATGGTTTGCATACGATAAATCCAGGCCATCTCTCTTTGGAGTAAGTGCTTGGTGTTATCAATTCCTTCTCTTTTTCGCACTTGTTCCAAAATTAGAAATTTAAGCTGAGAGACATTATGTTTATGTTCATTAAAGTGCACAGCTACGTTGGATTTAGTGTTCTGGAGTCTGATATTCGATTTATGTTCGTTGATTCGAATTTTTATCTTTCTCTCGGTCTTCCCAACGTAACATTTCCCGCAGGGACATTTAATTAAATACACAACGTTTGTTGAGTCGCATGTAGCGTCCACACTCAGTTTGATGGGATTGCCTCTCATTGGGTGACTAACTATGGTTCCAGGAATTATGTTATTACAGTTTCTACAGTTTTTACAAGGTTTGGTTCCTTTTGGAAGCGTTTTCTCTTGAGGCTTGCTGGTTAAAAGTTCCTTAAGATTGGCACTGCGGGTGTATGCAAAAAGAGGTGGATCCTTAAAAGTCATACCAAAATCAGGTTCAACACTCATGATAGGCCAATGTCTCAAGATTATTCGTTTGTATGTGGAACTCATATTGGAAAATTTAGACACAAGTACCATTCTGTTGCTGGTCTTTGGAGGAACCTTAACTAGCAATGATTCTCTGGGAGTGTTGATGGCTTTCTTTTTGGCTTCTTCAATAAGTGTAGGGGGATATCCCCTAGCTAAGAATCTTTCACCCATTTCTTGGAGTCTAGCCTGAGTTTGATCTGGATTAGAGGTAATCCGTCTGATTCTCAACATTTGTGATGCTGGTAGATGTGTAATCAATGAACCTTGGTGATGGCTTGAGAAATGCAATGTGTTATTGCGATCAGTTTTTTTACGGAACAGATCAGTTTCCAAACCATTTTTAGTGATAGTAACTTTGACATCCAAAAACGTGATGGATTGGTTGTCAATCTCCCAGGTAAACTGTATGCGTTCATTGGCTTGATTCAAGCTTGTAAGGGCCTGGAATAGTGATTCTTCAGTATCTTTCCATGCGATGAAAACATCGTCAATGTAACGTGCGTACATTATAGCATTGTTGGTCCAAATAGGGTTTTCATAGATCTGGGTCTGCTCGAAATACTTCATGTAAATATTGGCGTAGGTGGGCGCCGCGCAATTACCCAGGTTCCAGACAGCTGTAGGAACCAGTCGTCATCAAGTTGAAAGTAACTCTGATATAGAGTAAACATGGTAAGTTCCATGAGGAAATGTTGCATGTCTGGTGACAGGTTGCTTTCCAAAATTGATTTCTCCATAGCCTCAATCCCGCCAGCATGGGGGATTGAGGTATATAGAGAACGGACATCTGCAGTACACAGTAAGATCTGCTCATCTCCCACAATGTTCAATTCCGACAGTTTTCTCAAGAAGTCGGCAGTGTCCTGAATGTAGCTCTGCATATTTTTGACGCTCGGTTGTAAGTACCGGTCAATAAACTTACCGACCGGTTCATGAAGTGAACCTCTAGTAGAGACAATTGGCCTGAAAGGGGGATCCTCCAGGCTCTTGTGTATCTTCGGTATCAAATAAATAGTGGGACTCTTAGGAAATGGTGTTAGCAGGTATTTCTTTGTTCTGTCGTCAATAGTACCATTTTCATATGCTTTTTGTACTATGTTAGTCAAGATCTCTTTGAATTGCATTGTAGGGTTCCCTGGTAATTTCATATAGGTTTGTTCATCTTGTATATGTTCTAACATTTTGCGATGGTATAAAGATGAGTTCATTATCACCAAGGCGCCGCCCTTGTCAGCCTTTATGCATTTAATTTCTTTGTTGGTCGACAGTCTTCTCAAGATATCCTGATCTTTTTGAGTAATATTTCTTTGATTCTTCTTCTTTAATTTTCGTATGAATTTATACGTGTCGCAGTGGAAGGACCTGGTTGTTGACTGATTCAAGTCAGCAACCAGGTCCTTCCACTGCGGTTCCTTTTTTGGTCGAAAGTATAGACACTATAAACGACCCAGGCGGGGTCTTAGAAAAAGAAAGAGAGAAAGAGAAAAAGTCAACTCACCCAAGCACTCGGAGCACACAGAAAGACAAGAAGAAGCAGAACATTTGATCATCAACATTTCCGACGTTACTTTAAGCAAACATGAAATGGATCTACTGTCTAAAGGCACATCTTTTGTACCAACGTACAGACCAACCCACTTGAACTTCAAGTCGACACGTATAAATTCATACGAAAATTAAAGCTACACCATTATTTTGACCATGTTCTACCACCTCTGCCGGTCAAACAAGATTTACTGTTGGGTCTTCGACCTGCTAGCACTTTTGAGGCACCTACAAGCCATAAGAGCATTGATCTCTTTGAGAGTTTGGTGAACCAGGATATTTTGAAATTTAACTACAAGAAGAAGAATCAAAGAAATATTACTCAAAAAGATCAGGATATCTTGAGAAGACTGTCGACCAACAAAGAAATTAAATGCATAAAGGCTGACAAGGGCGGCGCCTTGGTGATAATGAACTCATCTTTATACCATCGCAAAATGTTAGAACATATACAAGATGAACAAACCTATATGAAATTACCAGGGAACCCTACAATGCAATTCAAAGAGATCTTGACTAACATAGTACAAAAAGCATATGAAAATGGTACTATTGACGACAGAACAAAGAAATACCTGCTAATACCATTTCCTAAGAGTCCCACTATTTATTTGATACCGAAGATACACAAGAGCCTGGAGGATCCCCCTTTCAGGCCAATTGTCTCTACTAGAGGTTCACTTCATGAACCGGTCGGTAAGTTTATTGACCGGTACTTACAACCGAGCGTCAAAAATATGCAGAGCTACATTCAGGACACTGCCGACTTCTTGAGAAAACTGTCGGAATTGAACATTGTGGGAGATGAGCAGATCTTACTGTGTACTGCAGATGTCCGTTCTCTATATACCTCAATCCCCCATGCTGGCGGGATTGAGGCTATGGAGAAATCAATTTTGGAAAGCAACCTGTCACCAGACATGCAACATTTCCTCATGGAACTTACCATGTTTACTCTATATCAGAGTTACTTTCAACTTGATGACGACTGGTTCCTACAGCTGCCTGGAACCTCTATGGGTAATTGCGCGGCGCCCACCTACGCCAATATTTACATGAAGTATTTCGAGCAGACCCAGATCTATGAAAACCCTATTTGGACCAACAATGCTATAATGTACGCACGTTACATTGACGATGTTTTCATCGCATGGAAAGATACTGAAGAATCACTATTCCAGGCCCTTACAAGCTTGAATCAAGCCAATGAACGCATACAGTTTACCTGGGAGATTGACAACCAATCCATCACGTTTTTGGATGTCAAAGTTACTATCACTAAAAATGGTTTGGAAACTGATCTGTTCCGTAAAAAAACTGATCGCAATAACACATTGCATTTCTCAAGCCATCACCAAGGTTCATTGATTACACATCTACCAGCATCACAAATGTTGAGAATCAGACGGATTACCTCTAATCCAGATCAAACTCAGGCTAGACTCCAAGAAATGGGTGAAAGATTCTTAGCTAGGGGATATCCCTCTACACTTATTGAAGAAGCCAAAAAGAAAGCCATCGACACTCCCAGAGAATCATTGCTAGTTAAGGTTCCTCCAAAGACCAGCAACAGAATGGTACTTGTGTCTAAATTTTCCAATATGAGTTCCACATACAAACGAATAATCTTGAGACATTGGCCTATCATGAGTGTTGAACCTGATTTTGGTATGACTTTTAAGGATCCACCTCTTTTTGCATACACCCGCAGTGCCAATCTTAAGGAACTTTTAACCAGCAAGCCTCAAGAGAAAACGCTTCCAAAAGGAACCAAACCTTGTAAAAACTGTGGAAACTGTAATAACATAATTCCTGGAACCATAGTTAGTCACCCAATGAGAGGCAATCCCATCAAACTGAGTGTGGACGCTACATGCGACTCAACAAACGTTGTGTATTTAATTAAATGTCCCTGCGGGAAATGTTACGTTGGGAAGACCGAGAGAAAGATAAAAATTCGAATCAACGAACATAAATCGAATATCAGACTCCGGAACACTAAATCCAACGTAGCTGTGCACTTTAATGAACATAAACATATTGTCTCTCTGCTTAAATTTCTAATTTTGGAACAAGTGCGAAAAAGAGAAGGAATTGATAACACCAAGCACTTACTCCAAAGAGAGATGGCCTGGATTTATCGTATGCAAACCATGAGGCCGGCTGGTCTCAATGATCGCTTGGAATTTGCATGCTTTGTATAAACCATCGTTATATTTATGCATACACTGTTCCGTTACATGCAACTGTTATATGCAACCATTGTGAATTGTTTACATTATTTACCCTTTTGATTTACCATTTTAAGATGGCCACCATGTTCCTTTGAATGTTAGGCTATCTGCCGGTTAGTCCGTTTTTGATTTTCGCGTGCTTACTAACCTCACCGCACTTCCTGGATTATTGACATTGGCGTTTTTACACGCGCACCGACCTAGACGCACTGTAAGTACCCGTAGCCAGTCTTTCACCTTAAAGCTAATCGCATGTCATGCGTTTTTATAAAGTCACCGCGATTTTGTTAGCATGCTTGTTCACGCTATGATGATACTGGTACCTTGCGCTCACGCACGTTTTCTTAACAACGGACACCCTGAGACGTCCCTTAATATCGTTAGGCACTTTCACAAGTCGGGTTTTTAATGACATACTATGCTCGTGATTTAAGTCCTTGCACGTTAATGATTCTGTCCCTCACTCACGTTTGATCTGCGGTAAAAATTGTTGGTGGAGCACTTGAGGCAAATGCAATTCACACGGCTATTTTTCACTATTATGTGGTCACTATCACTCAGGATTTTTTTTAAACGGGTAAACTACGGTTTGAATGTGTTGTAGTACATGATACCGATTGCTATGTCTGATTTGATTACAGAGGCTCCCCGATGAAGGGCTCACCATAGCCCGAAATGCATTGGAGCATGGAAATAAGTTTCTTGGAACAAATTTATTGTGAAACATTTAATTGATGAATCAAACTTTGAATGATTAAAATTCTTTTTCGAACGCTTGGAATCTCATTTGTTGAGAACCTTAAGGAGTGCCCTACATTCAGGGATGTCGCCATGACTTCATGGTGACACATGACGCATTAGATTGCTTTGCACCACATTGGGGTTTTAATATTAAGTCATGATATACATAAGAAGATTTTTTTTATCCATTAGAAAGCTGTAGCAATTTTGAGTTAATATTTATAGTACAGTGTCAACATTGCATATGTGTTGTGTTCTCCTTTACATTACAGCGTGTTATTATTCACATACAGTATGCACAACCGTTTATAGACTCAATATGAGGCGTTTAATTTAGAGCATATCATCAGCACACAATAAGTGGAATGTTTTTGCTTACAGTATAGCATGCATTTATGTACATAGGATTAGTACAAAGGTTTTGGGTTTATATTAACAGTACCACAATAACCCAGAGCATAAGGAAAATGAATGTGCAAAGGAAAACGAAGAATAGGAATAATCAAAAGTCATAATGAAGGGAAATCATATCTAGAAATATAGGCTTCTGGACTAAGAAGACAATCATTATCAGGGGTTATATTGTCAAAAGTCATTGGAGGAGTTTACAATGAATGAGACTTGTTCCAAGTTCAAAAGATATGATATTTGTTTTTAAATATGCAGGAATTTATTTCAAACCTATGCATTATAGTGATAATTATAGTAAATTGAAAGACCTATTTTAAGGGTGGGCCCAAGACAGCATCATTTTATACTCCAACCCATCTTTTCATCTTGAGATGGAGTAGGTGAAGGATACCAGTTTAACCTCAGGCAGGGGGTCACGGAGATTTAGATACAGACCAGCATAGTATCTCAACGTGACATGAAAAGGGTTTGTAGTATAGTATAGTATAGTATCGTATAGTATAGTATATCGTATAGTATAGTATAGTATAGTATAGTATAGTATAGTATAGTATAGTATAGTATCGTATAGAATAGTATAGTTCCTGCTTCAAACATTAGAGAGGTTACAAAATGGTTTGACAAGACAGCTGCTACACCTTCATTGGCTGGAACACATCATACCAGTGCTTCACATGTAGTACCGGCTCCTCACAACAGACACTATACCTTCAAAGCATTTTACCTTGTCTACAGGGTTGCATAGGTAGGTGACCATCTTCATTTAAGTAAAGTTCAAAGGATATTCACATAACAAAACATTCCATTCTACATCAGCTACTCTGCTGATCATCCCCCTGCAAAGAAAAAACACTTTGGTGGACCCCCTTTCTCTGTACAAACCTATCCCTTCCCAAACAAACGCATCAGAATCACACCAATCAGTAAACAGATTATATCGCCCATACAATGAAAGTGCAGACAGTAAATAATCTGGAAACATTTCTACGTTGGAAATGGAACCTATAGCCTTCAAGGAAGGATGGCATGACCACATGGACAACCATCGTTCACTCCACTGCAGTTCACTCCAAATATAAGTGCAGCTACACATTCATAGTACCACAATAAGTGTATTCCACTACTCAACATGCACAGCATTAAAATACTTCCCACTTAGGCCAAACTTATAATTCACATCCTTCCAACCAAGACAATAAAATGCTATAAAGCTCATGCATGCTCTCTCTCATTCCTTTCTGCTCCACTTCCAACATACTAACAACCAAGAACTCCCTACATTGTAGCATGGTACCTATTCCTAATGCAAATCAACACTTCATCAGGGTACGAAGCACTATAGAAATGCAAATCAAACCCAATGCAATGAAAAGTTGCATGGGTAAATTTTGGGGACTAAAGGTTGACGCTCACCTGATAGTAAGACATAATATTTCAAAAGAAGAGTTTAAAGTGGTGCACACAAGGTAGGAGTGTTTACCCTATGCTTCTAAAAATGAGACCCTCCTATGGGAGTCCTGTACAGGAATTGACGAGCCCTGGGCACACACTACAGATACAAACAGTTAGTTACCGTACAGTAGTTATTGTCTATTACACATTGGCATAGAAAAGAAAATTATTTTGTTTCATGTGAATAATGCAGCAATCATCTGATTCTTTTGTGACAGCACAGATCTTTTATTTATAGATTTTGTTCACAGTTCACGTAGCCAACACGTGTTTCGTCAGTTTAGCGACTTCATCAGGGATGTTAATAATAGCGCAAGGATCTGGTAAATGGCACACTGGATTGGAGGTCAATAAGTCCCATGGGGAGTATTCTAGCCATACCAATCGGGTAGGGAATAAAGGACAATCAGATTGTAAAAATCACAATTATATCCATTGTAGACATCTCACTATATATTTATTAGGAGAGATCAATCCGAGGGTTGCGAAGATAGTCTTCAGTGGCATCAGAGTCAAATAATTGTTGGTGTACATGAGCCTGGCGTATAAGTTGAGTTTGTGGTTCCCCAATGACAGGAATAGTAGAACATGGGAGTCCGAGTACGGTCCCTCTAGGCGCTGCTTCGTGGCATAACCCTCGGTGTTCGGCGTTCTGTACGCCAGGAATACTCCCCATGGGACTAACTGACCTCCAATCTAGAGTGCCGTTTACCAGATCCTTGTGCTATTATTAACAGTCCTGACGAAGTAGCTAAACCGGCAAAACACGTGTTGGCTAAGTTAACTGTGAACAAGATCTACAAATAAAAGATCTGTGCTGACGCAAAAGAATCGGATTGCATTATTCACATCAAACAAAATAATTTCCTTTTCTATGCCAATGTGTAATTGACAATAACTACTGTACGGTAACTAACCGTTTGTATATGTAGTATGTACCCAGGGCTCGCCAAACACAATACAATACCAAATTGTGGGTTAAGACTAAGAGTTCCCTGCAAAGTACTTTCTTGGAATCAGGGGGAGCCAGTAGTCATTCAACATTCTTAGTACTGTTGCTCTCCTCTAGTGCATATGGTGTACCCAAACAAACCACAATAGGATGCACTACAAGTCTTTACTAACATTCTGGACTCAAGGGAGCATCTGCAGTGAGTTCTGTGACCTTCATAGCTCAACTGACGGAGGTTGCTTTAACACTAAACTTTTTTCAGCACATGAACACATTCTATTACCATAACAAAAGAAGTGGCAATAGGGACCAGATTTGCCCCTGATTTGGTTAATTTATTCGTGCATGAGTATGAGCATAATCATATATTTGATGACAATAACTCTTTAGGCAGAACATTTCCATCTGATGCCTTAGCATAGTTGAGGTGTTCATGATCTGGAATGGAAATGCAAATTTTGCGAATCTGTTCCTGTGCTGGACCATGATGTATGATACCAAGACCATTTTGTTTTCTTGGTTTGGCTATAAAAATGGCTGATGGTGAATTGTTCACCTCATTATACCGGAAACCTCACCCAGTGCAACTTTTGTTGATGTATTCGAGGCATCACCCCAGGGGGTTAAGGAACAATCATCCTTATCGCCCATTCTTAAGTCTACACGGGAATTGCACTAATAAGGATTACGTCTTCTACACATTTGATCCCCTGATTGCTCATCTAGTGGACAGGGGCTATCCTATGAGGCTAAGTAGGCAATCCAGAATAAGGGCCTGGTATATACACAGGAAACACTTACTAGTCCCCAATATTGAGAATAGAATTTTTATGAGCGCATTTTTAACACTTACAGCAATGATATAAAAAAGATTATTTGTAGATGCTGGCACATGCTAAGGAACCACCACTATGATTTTTTAAAGAAGTCCTAACATTCGAGACAAAGTTGGTAGGGCTGCCCTCCCTATGAGACTGCTCTTACAATTCTACCCCTTTGATTAACCACTTATCACAGAACGGACACATGGCGGAAGATATCTTTTTAAAAGTTATTGAAGAACCATTGTGCAACCCACACCATGGCAACTTCACCACTAAATCCGAAGACAAGAATATACATGTATTGAGCATCTGGGACTCAATTCACTTGATGAATTGAATCAATTAGCCAACTTATTGTCTCTTTAATGTTGTCACTAGGACCCGGTCTTTAACATGTCTCTCTTTAGCTTGTTTGCTCATGTACTAAGCTTTTTTATAACAATATGGGTCATCTCTAAATGACTACATGCATTTTATGATATGGTTGCCCTATTTGGTTCTCCTTCAGAAGCAGCTGGCCTCCCAGAGTTTATTCCTCTTGTAATATTACTGTGTTTCTTATTATAGTATGTAACAATAAGGTCATGAATTCTGCTTTGTAAAATTATGGTTTTGGATTATCTATGGTGCATATCCAACCTGACTGTGAATATTGTTCTTACTTTAATTAGATGCATTTCACTTTTAGCTTGATTGAATGGATTGAATGGTTGGTCCATTTTCAATGTTTTGCTCGGATTCTTCTAGTGCACTCTCTATAATGTGTAGTGAAGTAAATTAAGATGGGGTCCAACGTAGGTTCTTGTAGTAGTAGATATTTATTTAGTAAGATGGTACAAGGTGGTAAGTCAGGAATAAGATATAATTAAGAATGTGAAAACCCCACCAGGAGCTGTCTCCTTACAGCTCAGTCCCAAGCGCTCCCAACTGAACTCAAAGAGCTAGGAACTAACATTCGACTCAGTTGCCATGGGTACCAAACATTCCACCTGGTGACAGCAGGGGAAGAGAAAGAAAGAGGTGTAGCAGACACTACACAATGTATGTTTATTACTATGTGCCAGTGGTTGCTTATGGTCAGGAGTTTTTGTACATTTACACTGTAATGTCATAGCAGCTGTTTGAGGCCTCCTTTTTGGCAATAGATGACTATGCTTTGCTTTTCATCTTGGACACAGCTCTGACTGATGGTCTAGTGTTCGGCATTACTGGTTCTTCATCTTTGTCCGAGTGCTCCATTTATCTTATACTCCGCCAGCACATCTGCTTCAGTGGCTCCATGGTGCACGAGCCGTTTTGACTGACTCGATGTGGTAAGCATGTCATTCACGGCCCTGATATTTGATTCTTCACTGTTCCTTAAAAAGATGTCTCCTTTTTTTCTAATGAACCTTTGAAGAAATATAAAGTGCATGATAACTAATTATTTTGTAGTAGGAGATTCTATCTCTTTACGTTCGCGGGCTGCCTTTTTTGGGATATAGCATGCAACCTTTTGTGGCAACTTATGGATTGGGGACCTTGCCTATGCTTGTGATTTGGACACACAAATACTATCCCTAATATCAGTATTTGTTTCCATCATGGACACTGACCTACGTTTCCCAATAGTTTGAATCACTATGGGCTCCAACATTTGATTGGTGTTTGTGCTTAATGATTACATATAAGCACCAAGCACTCCCATTCCTGTTATCTAACAGTTTATGGTATTTATTTATTATCAAGTTTTGTATGGTGCAAACTTGACCCAAAGGTATCCGAGCACGTTACAGAGTTAGCACAGTAGCAATTACATGAGGTGCATGGGGCGAACTAGGATACACAACACAGAATGAGGTGGATATGGAAACATAGCAGCAGTCACACATGGTGCATATGGGGTATGTAGGAAAATAAAAATATAAAATACATAGTGACGATATATAAAAGATAATTACAGTAGGTGAGATAATTTGTGCAAAATATGTAGTAAGGGATAATGGGAGTACAATAGAACTTGCACGAGGTGCAAAAGTGGTAAGTAGGAGAGAAATACAAACTATATGGTGATATAAATAAGAAGATTACAATAGACTCAAGAAAAATGTGAATAAAATAGTTCAGAGGTAGATTCAGTATAGAGCCTCAGGAGTAAGGGAGGTGGAGTCACAGTTTTTATCCTGAGGTCTTGAAGCTCAGGTTCATTGAGGGTTTAAGCTAGGAGCATCAGGAGGGCGGTTGGTTTAAGGTGGAGGGTTTACATATTTGTTGAGAATATGTCATTTAAGTTTCCTTCTGACAAAAGGGAATGCAATGTATGTCCTGCATGTATGTCCTGCAGCAGCAACATTCTCGGAGAATGAGCAGGAACTTTGTTTTTCTTGAATTTGGGGGGAATCAGGAGTAGGGTGTTGGTACTTCGAAGAGCTCTATTTCGGCCTTTGTTTTATAGATTATTAGTGAGGTAGATTTGCTTTTTAGTGAAGCGAGCTTTGTGGGTTATGCAGGCAGTTTTCAATATAACCTAGCCTCTATTGGGCCAGTTGTGTCTCTTGAGTATGGGAGTGATGTGGTCAAACCGACTCTCCACAGAGAGTAGTTTGGCTGCTGCTTTGAGTGTAGCTTTCAAATGAAGGAGGTGTGATTTAGGAGAGCCTGTTATCTTAGCGTTGTTGTAGTCCAGCTTGGAAAGGACTAAGGAATGCACCACAGTCTTTAGGTCTTTGAGGGGGGGGTGAAAGTTTTGACTTTTTTAGGGTGCTTCAGCATGTAGGAGGTACTTTTTGCTGAGGTGTTACTATGATTTTTCATGTTACGGTTAATCTCAAGTGTAATCCCTAGATATTTAACAGAGTTGGAGTTGGATAGTTTGTAGTTTAATGCAATGAGGTTGTCATGCCAGATGTGAATAGGGTGGGACTTATATTTTGGTTGGATGAAGAGGAGTTCGGTTTTGTTGGGGTTGAGCTTAAGGCGGTTGCTAGTCAGCCGGGACTGAACTGTGGAAAGAGTCCTCTTTACGTGTTTGATGTCATTAGTTGACAACATTTTACTCTAGAGTTGGGTGTCATATGCATAAAGATGGTAGGCAGTTCCGGCTTGCTTCAGGATCATTGTAAGAAGCTCCATAAAGAGGTTAAATAGGGCAGGAGATAGAATTGCTCTTTGAGGAACACCTTGTGTGACTGGGTTTGCAGTTGAGGTGTAGTTTTTTTGTTTAGTTAGCAGAGAGCATTGGTTTAGGAAGGAAGCAAACAGCTGAAGGATTGTACCATTGATGGCTGTCCTCTGGTAAATGGTATTCAGGAGAATGTCATGGTTGATGGTATCAAAGGCTGCAGAGATGTTTAGGAGGACTAGGAGGCAAGCCTGGCCATTATCTAGTGACCTGCGCAGGTCGTCGGTGATGTTCAGTATTGCAGACTCTCAGCTGCAGCCTTTCCCGAACCCAGATTGGAAAGTATCCCGCAGGTTGTATTTTTCTATGTGATTGTTGAGTTGCGTAAGCACACATATTTCAAGGGTTTTGGTAAGAAGGGGAAGGTTGGTTATAGGTCTGTAATTGTTGAGATCATTTGGCCAGCGCAGGCTTCTTGATGATGGGGGTGTTTTGGCTGAGTTTAAGGGAGGCCGGCATGGAGCTGGTGGATAAAGAGGACTTAATCTTATCATTAATTACATCTCTGATGACATCATCTACAGAACCACTCACACACTCACTCACACCCCCATGGAACCTCTTATACTCCCACTCCCACTCTCACACAACCCCTCACATACCCCTTTACAGACCCATACCAGTACTCACACAACCAATCACTCAACCATAGAGCCACTCACCCAATTACTCACTGATACTGCCACTCACATACCCACTAACTCACTCATACTGCCCCTAATGTACCCACTTACTCTGCAATATAGCCATTCACAAATCCAGCCATACAGATACTCATACATCCACTCATATATCCTTACAGCCACTCACACACCCACTCAAAACCCATACAGAAACTCACACAGCTACTCACCCACTCATACAGGTACTCACACACCCACACTCTCACCCATGCAGCCACTCACACTGCTAGTCACTCACCAATTCAGCTACTGACACACCTACTTACTTACCCAAACAACCCCTCACACAGTCACTCACACATACTCAGAACCTCTTACATACCCCTTCACACATCCATACAACCACTCACACACCCACTCACTGACACAGTCCCTCGCACAGACACATCACTCTCCAAAACAGCCACTCACAACCTCTCACCTATACACATCCTCTCAAAAAGCTGCTCATTTACCCATACACCCACTCACACACCCACTCTCCCTCATCCATGCAGCCATTCACACAGCTACTCAGTCACTTATAAAGCCAGTCACACACCCGCTCACACACTGTGTAGCCACTAACACATACACCAACTCACCAATATAGCTACTCACATACCCACTCAGGCTCCAAAACAGCAACTCATACAGCCATTCACTCACCCATATAGCTACTCACATACCCACTAACATATCCATACAGCCACTCACGCACCCATACAGCCACTCAGACATTCATTCACACGCTGATGCAGACAGACAGCCACTCAGATGAGATATGTTAGGAATAGTATGACTAATTACTAATAAAGAAACATTAATAATTTAACTTTTACTGCAGCTTAGTATATATCTTTAATCTCAGAAATGTTTATGAAACACAGAGTCACAGGATGATGTCATCAATTAAGTAATTTGAGTGATGTCATCAGTGATGTAACTGACCATGTCTTGAATGATGTAATATGTGAGGTCATAAGCAGTGCATTACGGTGCTGTTAGTTATAGTTAGCTCACATAACTATAACTGCTGAAATTCTCTGGTTTTATATGAGTGAAATCTGAACCTAAATATAATGTCCTTGTAACCTTTGTTTTTTGGCAGTGTGCTATATATATACCACACTAAAAACTAAAAAATATGTGTACTTTTTGGTGTGTTTGTTTCAAAGCATGTCCCATCTTCACCTGATTTACAAGATTCTATGATTTTATTTTTTCAAAATGAAGCATTTTAGATCCCACCTAGAAAATGCAAAGGGGAATATTCGTGGGCTCTTTCATCACTTGCAGCTTCTCGTTAAATTATGATATGGAGGGGCTCCTATGGCATTCCCTTGTGCTCCAACTACAGGAAAGATGCAGTTTACTTTGTCGCCGCCTTTTGTCTCTCTTGTACTCAATACAAATTTGCACTTCTCTATCTATGTTAACACAGTTTTACTATTCTTTTGTACTAACAACACAGATATTTTCTTTGCTCATTTCATGCTACCAGGTATTCATTTTTCCCGTGGGATTCCTACTGGAGCAGGTGTCCTGCTAAGAGCATCTGATAAGGGTTTAAATATTTTTACATACATCACTACTTTGTAAAACTGGTGTGACTCCTTTTACTCTACTTAGGCGAACGGAAGTTCACACTGGATTGTTTCCTGGGTGAGTTGAGGAGCAAGGATTTAGGAATTGTAAGAAATCACCTCTCTTTTACAGTGTACTAAAATGAAGTACACTATGTAGAGAGTGTGGGATATCCCCAGAG
Organism: Lissotriton helveticus; assembly: GCF_964261635.1. Lineage (NCBI taxonomy): Eukaryota > Metazoa > Chordata > Amphibia > Caudata > Salamandridae > Lissotriton > Lissotriton helveticus. The sequence continues at coordinate 723,513,926 of NC_136067.1, forward strand.
GAACATAGAGGCAACAAGAAGATAATATTAACTCTCATTTTGTGGTAGTCACAGCCGGACGGGGAATAGCAACCAGCCCTGATAAGATGCTCGACTGGCCCCGGTGGGAGGGGTGTTAGTGAGAAACACTGCTTCTGCTTTTGTAACTGGGGCCAATATTGCAGCACTGCAGCAAAAGCGGCCCCCATGGGTCCGAAACCGGCCCACAGTGGTCCTAAATTGCTCCCACCCTCCTGGCCCTCTGGAAAAATTCCCTGTGCCAGCTAAGGCCAATTCAGCCCTGGTGGTAGTGTGGGCAAGCAGTTAGGCTTATCAGAGGACAGTCTTAAGCATTTGTTGTACTCACAGAGATAATAAATGAGAAACACACTCAAGAATAAATCTGAGACCAATTATGTGTAAAAATAACTAGTTTCTTTATGTATGTTTTGAGAAGCAAGACTTCAAATCGCAGATATACTTTGTGCAGTTTTAAAAGACGTCAACACATATATTGTAGACTTTGGTAGTCAGAATAAAAGGCAATGAAGTTCAAAATATACAGTTCCTTCAGTATCTAGGCACATGTCAGTCGATACCATCATATATGTACCATCACAGTCAGCAAAGCTTTAATGAAGTTCAGTAGACCACCACCACAGTTACCATCATGGTCGCCAGCAGCAGGTCACTGTAGTTCTATGGAAGCACTGCCAACACAGCGGTCATGGTTGATAGATTGAAGGTGTTGTCTTGGGTGTTGGAGTTCCGCCGATGCAGTTACCTTGAGGTCACTGGAAAGAGGACTCCACTGAGAATTTTTGGAGGACCAGGCTACCTGGGACAGTTGGAGGATTTCACCAGCTGCATGAAGGTCTTTAGAGGCCCAGGACTTGGGTACAGCAGTAGTCGAGACGCACCTAGAGCAGGAGTACCAGAAGTCGTGGGTGCTGAAGGTCGGTTTTCACTGGCAGCGGTCAAGCCACAGGTGGGTTGCAGGACAGACTGTCACGGAGGAGAGGTGGTCGTGCCAACATTGCTGCTTCCACCATCGGGGACACCACCACACCGGTATGAGCTCTCATGAGCGGGGCTGTTTCCAGTGTCTGTTGATGCGCTTAGAGGACCCCTTAAGGTGGTAAAGGTGGGCTACAAAGTTTCTTTACAGTGATGAGTCACGTCAACACAAGTGCTGGTCATCAACCACAGTGGTTCTTTAACTGCGGTCCCTGGGGACTAGAGCCTCTAGCCCACAGGCAGCTTTGGGGCAATTTGCGAAGGCTGGACGACTACGGGGTTTCTTGGCAGCCTTGCAAGTTTCAGGAAGGACAGCTGATCCGGTTGTCAAGTCTGTTTGCAACTGGCAGGGTTTTTGGCCATTTCGGTTACAGCAGGCCTCAGTTCCTGGTCTGTCAGTTGTCATCTTTTCATTCAATGAATCTGCCTTCAGGATCTGGGGGAGCCACCTAAATACTATATTTTGGGATGATACAGAGGAGTAGCATGTAGGGACCCATGGGTTCCTTACCTGGAGTGTCTACACCCACTATTATGCCACCCTTTTGTGGGAGGGGGCATAGCCCAGGCCCTGATTGGATAAGTCCCACCATCTTCAAGATGCCAAAATTGAAAAAAGAAGAAAAAAACAAAATTAGAAAATTAATAAGTGACTTTTAAAATTAGGGTCTAAGCCCCAAATGCTGGGTAAGCAAAACACTTTAGTGATTCATAAATGTACATAAAGTTCTTCGTCCTAGTTGAGGCCGTGCGGCATGTATGTGCGTAATGCAAGAATATGTCGCGATTCTTTTTGTCATCGTCTTTTTTCACGAATCCCGCCTCTCACATGTTGCTCTACAGTCTCAATGCCATAGAATCTCATCTGTTTCCAATCACTATTGTGTACCTGTTCCATATGTTTGGCCACAGCGTTACTTCTGTCTTTGGCTATTGTTGCATGTACGTGCTCCAGAATTAGTTTTTTAAGTTCACATATCGTGCTCCCAACATACTTTAGGTGGAAACAGATGAGATTCTATGTCATTGAGACTGTGTTTTGCTTACCTGGCATTTGGGGCTTAATTATGTTTTTTTCTACTTTTTTCAATGTTTGCACTAACAGTACATATATGTTGCAATGTTAATTACAGGATATCGAAATACAATGGTTCCATAATATTTTAATGCATTCATATGAGTTGTCAAAACACCCACTAGAGGGTTTTTTAGATATACAGCAGTATTGACAGCTGTTAAAACTTGAATGTGTGCACTAAATAAATTAGAAAGACCGATTATTGTATTTTTACCAACCCACTGGAGGGTACAAATTACATAATTTACTCTTACAAAGTAAAGGAGTATTATTGAATTGTTTAGTAAGCAATTGCCATCATGTTTGGAAGAAAACATATGGTTTAATGTATATGCTACAGAAACCACGATGCAATGTGCCAAATTGTTATTTTCTTTTTTTTTAAACGAGTTGTGACAGGAAGTCAGGTGACTTTTTTGAATAAGTAACACACTAACAGAATTGACTCCAACCGTGACCAAGGTCTCATGGAGACTGAAACGCTTTGATTTTGATGTGGATTAAACCTGTGTCTAGGATCTTGACTTGGAATGAATAAAGCATCATGAACAACCTTTCGTGAGAGCACTCCGCTTTGCACTGTCTTTGCAGGATTCGTGTGCTGATATATATATATATATATATATATATATATATATATGGTTACAAGCAGGCTCCATTTTGCCGGGGGCCCCCGACCTGCAGGGCGGCTCTTAGAACAGGAATGGAGATCCTGGTAATGCAACTATGCCACAAAAAGATCAGAGCCCAGCGCCGACTTCCAGAAAGGCTGACTTTATTCGTCTGATTACATTGCAGAACAGGGAACACTCATTTAAGTCCTTACGCGTTTCGACGTGATGACGCCTTGTTCACAGGTAAGTGTATTTATTTTTTCCAAGTGGTCACGTGTTGCCTGCGTAGTACTGCAAGCCCCAGAATGCACCAATTGTCTCATTTTCATATCGTTCACTGGTGGTAAATTCCGTTTTGCTGAATAGCGTGTTTTGCACCAAATGTCACCAATAATTTGCCATACTTCACGGTGCTTCCTTTCAATAATAACTGCTGCCAAGTGCATAAATGTTCAGCAATGTCCGAGTATTTTGCCTGTCATGAGGCGTTTCCAAAGAGAGGATTCCCTCTCTCATCTCCCTTTCTCTCAAGCGCTGCCAAATTACCTCGGAAATCCATTGTTGGCTGGCATGCTTGATGAGCGGTCATGCCCCCTCCATTCAATGCTTACAAACAGGCTCCATTTTGCCGGGGGCCCCCGACCTGCAGGGCGGCTCTTAGAACAGGAATGGAGATCCTGGTAATACAACTATGCCACAAAAAGATCAGAGCCCAACGCCGACTTCCAGAAAGGCTGACTTTATTCGTCTGATTACATTGCAGAACAGGGAACACTCATTTAAGTCCTTACGGGTTTCGACGTGATGACGCCTTGTTCACAGGTAAGTGTATTTATTTTTTCCAAGTGGTCACGTGTTGCCTGCGTAGTACTGCAAGCCCCAGAATGCACCAATTGTCTCATTTTCATATTGTTCACTGGTGGTAAATTCCGTTTTGCTGAATAGCGTGTTTTGCACCAAATGTCACCAATAATTTGCCATACTTCACGGTGCTTCCTTCCTATATATATATATTCACTGAAAAAACCATAGGTTTTAGGGGTGTTATAGTTAGCTGTACATTGCACTCATACAAAACCATTGAAATTCTTCCGTTATATTTAGTTGTACTAACTATAACTTGCTCGCCCGCAATCCACTGCTGATGATGTCACATATTACATCATTCATGACATGGTCAGTGACATCACTGATGACATCTCAAATGACATCACTGATGACATCATCCAGTGAATGTGGTTTGTTTCGATATTTAAATAAGTATTATATATATAACAATCTGCATTGAAGATTGAGTGGATGTATAAGTGTCTGGATGGAGGATTTAGTTGCACTGTGATTGACTGTCTAAGTGACTAATTTAAAGTGTCTCACTAAATATATGGGATAGTGATTAAACTGTGTGAATATCTGTATCACTCTATCTCTTGTTGTGCAAATTACTACATATGTTGGTTACTAGCTATGTGAAAGTCTATATTAGTTATTAATTAGTTAAGTGAGTATTTGTATGGGATAGTGAATGTGTGTGTGCGGTTGGGTGGGAGGTGTGTGACTGTCCAAAGATGTGTAAATAGTTGATTTAGTAGGTATATGAGGTTAAGACTGTATGTGGAAACAGTTGTTTGGGTGAGTGAATCTCTTTATGGGAGTGGTGTTGATTAAGTATATTTCTCAATGATACATGTCCAACAAAGTAGAAATATAAAAGGCAGCGTATGTGACAGTTGTTGTATATAAGTATCCATAAGACTCAGTGATTGTATGAGTGACTGTATCGAAAACTGTATACTTGTAATAGTAAGTATGAGTTACTATTTATGTTAATAAATAAAGTGGTGTTTTTAAAAGTGTGTAGCTGAGTAAATGTAAGTATGATCAATTGTTTGCATAAGTGAGTAGAATGACTGCATAAGTGAATAGGATGTGTGCTGGTGTGTAATGTCGATGTAGGTGTATAAGTATATTCAATAGTGTTCTTTTGACCTTTGTTAGCATATATGAGTGAATCTACAGGTAAGTGTTTAGATGTGTGTGTAGATATAGGATTCACTGACTGGGTTTTTAGAAACTTGTATTGGTGTGTCAATGGGTTCAAATATGGTACTCTGTATTTTACAGTGAGTGATGAAAGGTTATACTAGTGTATGATGAGGTGAATCTGATTGTCACGTGGATGATGTCATGAGGGATGTAATAAGTGGTCATTTGAGATGTCATCAGTGATGTCATCCGTGATGTCACTGACCATGTCATGAATGATCTAATATGTGACATCAATTAAAAAAAATAAGGGACCCCCTGAAGGCTCTAGAAGTTCCTAGGACAGGGAAACAATCATAAAGTAAATAACATTCCTCGGCAACTCAGGATTTTATTGAGAATAAAGTCCTTGGAGATAAAGCCAATTGTAGACTAGAGACAATAGGGCGAAAGGGGGGGTCAACAAGATCTTTATGAATTTTGGGGATTCCGTAGATGCATGGCCTTTTCGGTTCCACTTGATTTAAATATTCAAATTCTTTGGCACATATGAGCCCATTGGCCAAAGGTTGTTACGTTAGGCGTTGAATTTTAGATTTTACTTTCATCGTTGGATCTTGGACCACTGGGATGTAAAAGTTGGAGTCATTCAAATGAGATTTCATTTTTTGTACATATGTGTCTGTATCCAATATAACAATACCGCCTCCCTTGTCAAAACTTTTAATCGTCAGTGTCTTGTCATTGGATATTAACACTACATTTAAGCCACTTGTGATTTTTTTCATTGGAACTGTTTTTTAGCCTTCTCTTTAAGTAATTGATTGCTTTAGGTTTGTGCTAGTTAATTTCATTTGATATTATGCCATGCACAATCATTTCTATGTATGTTTATGTCATAATTTTTAACTTTTTTATGAATAAAATGGCACAATTTTAAACGTCTTTTGTCTGGTACACTGAGCTTATGTGGCCATCATTTTTCCATGAATAGGACATGATTCTCAGGAAAATCCCGAGTTGCCTAGGAATGTTATTTACTTTATGTAATATGCGACATCATCAGCAGCGGATTGCGGGCGCGCGAGTTACAGTTAGTATAACTAACTATAACGGAGGAATTTCAATGATTTTGTATGACACCCCTGAAACCTATGTTTTTTTCAGTGAATTTCTAAGGTTTTTTGAATGATAATTCTTAACTATAACATACCTGAAACCTATTGTTTTTTCAGTGAACTTCAAAGGTTTTTTAAATGATAATTCCTAACTATAGCATATCTGAAACCGATGGTTTTTTCAGTGAATTTCAAAGGTTTTTTTAAATGCTAATTTCTAATTATAATATTCATTAGCATATCTGTTTTTTCTATCTTTTTTAATTATCATCCCATTCTAAACCTAGTAAAAACTGTAAATATTACCACTCTTCAATTGATTCCTTTCTCCAACAAAATCGCCACAAACCAGAACCACAACGAACTTTAATGATATACAAACTAAGCTTTCCCGTAGAAAAAAAACAAAAAAAGCCAGTTCCTCATATTTTCAACAACAAGCCAAATCTGCAATACTACCTAAAAAAACAGGTGATAGATCCACTTACCACTAACAAATTAACATCAACATTTAACTAGTGTAAGGAGGTCGACTATGTCCTGTGTTAATTACATCCAACTCACACCCATATTTAAAGACGAATATGTGATCGAGGTACTAATTATGCACCTCCGACGACCAACAAAATCACAACACCCAGCGCCACCACCACCACAACCACCCCTCCTGACCCCTCCCCCTCTACTACCTTAGAGGCAATGCAAAAAAGAACAACAAACCTTCCCAAAATATTATATACCCTCAACAGCACACTAGCTGAATGTTCAGAGATGTGGCAACCAACTATGTATAAGGGAGGGAACTCGCACATCAACAATAATTTACACAATGCCAAGACTACCGGTGATATGCTATACACAACTCACTATACAAACCAAAAACTTTTCCGTGTGTAGATATGGTATTGATACGTGTAGTGTACTGCACAGTGGATGCAACCATATTATCTCAGACACTGGGAAATATCTCGGTCATGTAGCTTTGTAGTCCCCCCCTTGAAGCGGAGTGGGCTGGTCCAACGTACACAACTCCAGCCTAAGATTATAAATACATAGGCTACGCCTTGGACGTGGTTCACTTGTGCGAAGACAAAAGACTCTGCAACAACAAAGTTCCTCACCCTGACCACTTGGCTGCCGCCATGACCACTTGCCTCCTCGATACAGGCCCATTGCGAACTCAGCGCCACAGCACCGCAGACTTATGTCTGTATCGACTACTGCCTTTGATCTACACTGCGGACAGCAGGGTTAATATCTTCAATTTAGATTTGGATTTACACTACAGACAACACTGAATTAAGCCTTGCTTTATTTAATGCAGAGACAATTGTACTATATGTCTTCAGATTTTGTTAAAGTATGTGACAAAAAGCATTCCTCAATGTCTGTCCTGACTACTGCCTTCGATCTACACTGCAGACAGCAGGGTTCACAACTTGAATTCAGCTTTGGATCTACACTATGGACAACTTTGAATTTAGCCTTGCTTTATTTAAGGGAGCGACAATTGTACTCTATGTCTTCAGATTTTTTTAAAGGATGTGACAAAAAGTATTCCTCGATGTCTGGGGGGACTACTGCCTTCGATTTACACTGCGGACAGCAGGGTTCACAACTTGAATTCAGCTTTTCATGTACACTACGGACAGTAGGGAATTCAGCCTTGCTTTATGTAATGCAGAGATAAGTGTACTATATGTCTTCAGATTTTGTTAAAGGATGTGACAAAAAACATTCCTCAATTTTTTGTACTGACTACTGCCTTCGATCGACATTGTGAGGGCTCACGATTCAGGTGGAATGGCAATTGCACATGACGCATTCCAGTAGGCAAGAGACATTGTACCAGTGCGACCCGCCCGAACCACGAATCATCGTAGGGTAAGCGTACGCTGAGTTCTTCAGATACCACTAACTAAATTCACCCTGCTAGTCCAAAGGAACACTGAATGGCAGTCTACACTGCGGACAGCACAGGTCACAATTTGAACTATAATATCCCTGAAACCTACATATTTCGACAACGTATTTCATATATGTTTTGTCTTTTATTTGAATCATGATTACAGATGATGCAGTCCAGTAGGCAACAAACAATGTTTTCAGTGCAGCCCGTTCGGACCACGCATCATCGCAGGGTGAGCACACGCTGAGCACCAGACGTTCCACTAACTTAGTACACCATAAATAAGTGGCCTTATTAAGGCAAAATTCAGTAGTCAAAAGACATTGGGGTATATTATCAAGGGGTTTATCTCCGCTTTTTTGGCTTTAAAAGCCAAGAAAGCGGAGATACAATTATCTCCCTATTACCAAGCTGTCCCTAACACCAGTTAGTGACAGCTAATAGGAGATAGCGACCATCTTGGGCCCCGCTTTGCATGTCAGTGATATTTATCACTAATGACATGCAAAGTGGGCGTGCCAAGATGTTAGCGACTGGAAACAGTCGCTAACATCGCTATCTCCTATTACCAACTTTTGGAGATATTCGCGCTAAGCGCGAATATCTCCAAAAGCTAACACCTGCCCTGAGCAGTTCTTCACCATGTTATCCAATGGGAGGTGGATAACATGGCTAAGAGCATTTGCTCGATAATGCATGAATATCGCTGACTTTTCAGCGATATTCATGCATTGCGGCCGTTTTTTATCGCATTTGCGATAAACCTTGCTAATAGCAAGGTTTACCTGCGATAAAAATCGCCGATGTGCGGCGATAATTTTTGTCTCTAAACAAGTTAGAGACAAAAATTATCGCTAGTTGTTGGTAATATACCCCATTGTTACCAGTGCGGTCTGCCTGGACCACACATCATCACAGGCTCCACACAAAACTCCTCTACCTTAGTGCAACACAACTCATGAACCTTTTAGGATAGAATCTTCTGTGTTTTATTTCACATGTAATGCCTCTAACTTTGTACAGCAGAAGTCATAAACCGTTTATGATGGAATATCTGTGTATGATATGATGATTACTATTGTACTTGTTGCCAACAACGTAATAAAATGGAGTCCAGCGCATGTGCCCTTACCCACTTTGATATCTATCTGTGTCTGTGTATTCATTAAGTTTGGAAAATGCTTTCCCTGGGCCCTACCACATTATATTGTGGTGTAAAAAGCGTATGTAACCATCTTACCTCTGGCAGAAACAAAAACTTCAGTTATACAACTTTCTCTCGCTCATTCTACAAATACGAACGTAGAAACTGGATCATTACAATATTGCAAGCAAAGTGTATGGTAAATTAATACGTGTGTGCTATTGCTCGAGTTTTCTTTTTGTTTTGTAGCATATTTATATAGCGCAAATTCGACCCAAAACTATGTCAGCGATTTACATGAGCACCATATTTACAGTACATTTTCAGGCACCTGTAAATTATGTGATTAGTCTACAATAACAGGTTGTGGATGCGACTCTGAGGCTTAAACACTGATGTCCAGTACCAAGTTCGACAGTTTACCCGAATGACCACATAAGTATATATATTATCTGCCCTTCATGTGCCAAAAACTGCAACCTAAAGCTTTCATAGCCGTGTATTACTACAGCTACAACACTCCACTGAATGTCCAACATGTATGTCCACTTCTGTATTACAAAATGGCTTCAGCTCACCTGGTGGGCGACTATTATGCCCGGAATACAATGGCTGTGGTGAGGGGATGGCGCCTTACTGCTAATATTTCTAGGTCTCTTCAAGCAAGGTGGTGGGCCCCTGAGCCGGCTTTCTCCGCCATCGTGTGGGGGAAGGGGCAAGGGGGGGGAGCGTACGTCGCGAGGATCGCCAGCTCTCTCGGGTCCAGTCTCGTAGTCCCAAGAGGCTCGACAGATCAGAAGCTTGCAGCCTTGTAACCCTCCACCCCCCCGTGCACGCGTTAGAAGAGCAGCCGCATTATCTATCACCGCTGCCACGCAGAGAGAGCGCTCAATGCCTAGGCAGGCGTCGGTACTTAGCTGGATTAACTAGACTGACAATAAGGGGAATTGTGTCAGTAAATGAACCTCGTGTAGTGGCATAGATATATGGGTTGTGCACGCATAGGAGTAGTGCCATATATCGGGGCATTGTAATTATTTCCGGCACTTAAACACAGCCCTTCGGAAGCGACACTTGTGGCCTGAGGCGCTTACAATAACGTTGCAATACCACAAAGGGAAGGCATGCGCCAAAAATGGAAGCTCTGCCACGTTTAAGGATGATAAGGCTGCTTCCACTGTTTTACAATTTAAGGAAAGGACAATAAGCATAATTATCGGAAATAATCATAGGATTGCGTGCACGCCAGTAGCGCCACACTGCATGTATGCACGGACGTAAAGGAAATTGCATTTGCTTAATGATCCTGCGGGTGCCTTGTGCTGCAATGGACACGTTTGGGCCGTCCAGCTTCTTTGGGGCTAAGGACATTCCTGCTTTATTATGAACAGCAGTCTGGGTTTTCTGCAATTCGAGTCCTTATCAAGATGTGGTACCATAGGGCCCCACCGTGATGCGGCGGTATACGATGAGGTAAATAAGTTGCCCAAGGTCTCGGAATGTTCAGCTGTTGCCCAGACTCGAAGCAAGTGGCCGCAGCTACTAAATTGGCAGCGCTAGCGTTGCTTCGCAATACAGGTAACGCTGGGCAATGTTTACTGGCGGCAGACTGACGAGAGCCGGTGGTTTATGATTTTGGTCTACTCTAATTATTTGTTATTTTTTCAGCCATGAATGAGCCTAACATTTCAAGAAATGGTGATAATTTGTCAAGGGCTGGAGAACAGGTACTATTAACGGAAACGATTCGGACATTTTAGAGTCCACTCGATTAAGTTAGGCAGATGTCCAGGTTTTGTTCCACTTTCAATCACATATATGGCAGGTGTCTGCATCGAGTCAATCGTTAGCTCAAGTTTATCAGACAATAGAGGCAGGATGTTGACTAACAGGAGCTTCCAAGGTGCTGCATGAAATTATAGCAGACAGTCGGATGTATGTGCTTTTGAAGATCTTGTTCGATTGGGTGAGAGTTAACAACGAGATTGTCAGTTTCAGATAGAGATGAGCTTGGTGCTGGTTACTGTGAATGTTTTCAGGTTCAATTAAGTCGGCCATAGCCGTTGTGACAAATTAAATACAGTTTACATATGCTGCTGGACTCGCTGTACTCCAGCTCTGAATTTTAATTTGCCCTCCACCACGGTTTCAGATTCGTACTCACAGAGCTAATTCGGACACGCCCCCCTCATCTGGAGGGTCATCCAAGGAAGCAAATTGTGCATCCATGCAGCCGGCACTAGCAGCGGGTGTGCAACTGGCACACCAATTGGGCGCCAAAGGCAAGTCCGTCCGTCCCGATACGCGGCCAGAACACTCCAAGCGCCACGAGCCCTGGTCGAAAAAATGTCGAGCGTAGATACTATACATGTAAGGAACTTTTAGATTTAAATTGAAACGTTTCAAACACAATTTGTTGCCGTCAAGCCTGCGTGTTAATCCTGCCCGCAAAGTCTATAAATTGCAGCTGTGGTTATATCTTGCTAAAGGTAGGGCCTGCTGATATATACGGCCGGTGGCTTTATTAACATATGATATTCGCCGTGCTCTTCCTACTATCTTGCGATATTTGGCCAAACATAATTATGAATTGGCAGATTTTATTTCGAACAAAAAACGGGACCGGTAGTCTCTTACTGAGAGCTGGCAGATTCTGCATCGGGTACCTATTTTGTTGCCGCGGTTCACCTGTACTTGAGATATATAGGTGAGATAGACCCCTTAAAAGAGGTGGAGGGCTGGCCATAATTTACAGAGAAACTTTTGCAGCCAAAGGTTCTCTTGTCGTTGATACGGAATGTGAAGCACTTTACTTTCACTAGAACTTAACCATAAATGTCCTTTAATGTATTCGAGTTTGAGGCTGCAACAATGAGTGATTCCATTGAAAAAATACATAGAAATGCATCCAGTTGCCACCCCTATATATATATAACAAAGAGCTTAATGTAACTAATACTAATAATTATCGCCTGTTATCTCTGGCACAATATAGCCATGGTAGCGGTGTGCTTGATCCCACTCGATTTTGCTTCGCTTAGATCACAGCGCTGTGACTGTGTTGATCAAAGCTACAGAGGAGATAAGGGCTGGGATGAACAAGGGCTGCCAGCAACCCTGATTCTCCTCGTTTCGTCAGCAGCTTCTGATACAGTGGATTATAAAGTGCTCAGACAAGCCTAAAATGCTAGGAATTAAAGAATAAGCCCTTGCGCTGTTCACCTTCTTTTTGGCTGACTGGACACAGTCTGTAGCTATGGATCAATTTTAAATCAGCCCCTTATTCTTGTGGTTTCACAACACTATTTACCATTTACGCCATTAGCTATGGCTAATAACTTTGGGGTGCGGATTGATAGCAAATTGACTTACACCAATAAAATAAATGTAAGGGTCTCCCGTTGGAAAGTGGATTATTAGTAGGGGCTAATATATATCTGCGGGTGGCAATAAGGCCCAGAACAAAGTACAGGGCTTAGAATAGGTCTTAGAAAATTATTCCCATGCTCAAAACTTAGTAGCTTGGCTGTAAGCAGGTAGGCTTAACTTCAAAGACAGGTATTTTAAAACATTTAAAAACAACAATTCAGTAATTAAGTGAGAGACAAGGCACAATAAAAAACTAACACCAATATATAAAATAGGAATATCGTTATCTTTTAAAATGACACCAAACAACAAAATGCAATGTAGGGAACAGGAGATATAATTTTCAAAGAGTTAGCATTATCTAGCACATAAAAAACTATTGCGACTTTTCAGGACACCGGTCAGATCAAAGCATAGTTTCAGGGCAACCGCAATAGAACCCTGCGTGGCAACACCTCACGGCAGGCCTCAGACAAAGTTTTACATTCTGACTTAAAAAACCTCTCGGGAGCTTTTCTTCCCGAGGTCTCTCAAAGCTCTCAGCTACTCGGGATTCGGTAAGGGTTCGTCTGATTGCTCTGGGACAAGCTCCAGGTAAACTTGGTGAAGTCCGACCTATGGAGAATTTCAGGGGGACAATCCAAGGTCCAGGCAAACATGCGATTGAAGGCAGGAAGCTTGGCTTTGTGGTTGCTCCCAGTCACCTTTTCTTCATTCGGACTCAGAAACTTTTACCAAATTTTCTCGCGGGGTCCCTCGATGCTCTGCACCAGGCAAGCCCGGTCAAACGCTGGAAGCAGGACCAATGGAGCTTTGTTCCAAAGTTGCTCCAAAGTCCTCCAAACTTCTGGAATTTTTCTGAAGTTCCCCAAAGGTCCCAAAGTGTCTCAATCTCTATCCAATGTTCTGGATCTCCAAGATGGCCTTGGAAAGTTGAGGACTTCAGTTCCCACAAGCCACTTGGAAACCTCAAATGCACTGGTAGTTTTCCAGGTTGGCGATTCTTGGTGGTGAGGATTTAGGCGAGCTCCGTTAACCTGTCGCTTGCAGGGAGTCCACTCTTTAGTTCTGCACAGCTCGGTACTCCACAGGGCTGTAGTTCGAAATGATGCAGACGGTACAACCCTCAGAGCGCAGGCCTTAAGAAATGCACATCAAACTTCTCAATTTGTTATCCCGTCGGCTTTCTTCGGTTCCAAACAGCAAATCTGAGAGGCTCTGCACCTCTCAGATAACCCATGTTCTCTGGGCCAAACAGGAGGTCACTCCTGTCCATTGGGGCGCAGGGGACGCCCCCAAGCTGAGTGTGCAGGACAGTCTTAGAGTGAAAGACCCTAGAGGGCGTGTAAAGCCAGCCGTTTGACCATATGTAACATCCTTGAATACCAAATGAAAGGACACCACACAGGATATATATAAAATATAGATGCATCTATTTTATCACCACCCCCCGGACCTCTTCATGAGGGCGGAAGTGCAAGCACATAACAAGACACGGTTAGGCCCGGGGGGCCAAGCAAACGATATATTAAGAAAGGGGTCCAAGTACCAAGTTACAAGGGAAGGGAAGGCCTAGGGCCCAGGGAATGGCTGGGGCTACACTGATCTAACAGTATAAGATGTAGGATGCCTACGGTAGGGCGTTCAGTGCCTTCAGACACATGCGGTTCCAATGCAATGTCAACGGGAACTTAGAAGTTAGAAGATGTAGGTCACTTAGATTAGATGAAGGTGGGTTACAGATATAGATTACATCCACAACTTTACAACGGTGTCGGTATACATATCTGTCGCACATAAACGTATTCAGAGCGCGCCGAAGGTCGTACCAGGAGCAACGTAGCCTCTATACAGTTCCTGGTGCCCTCGAATGATCCCGTCTCAACAATGTTAGAAGTGCTGGTAATTAGTTTATACTGGAATCTTACCAGTATGAAGGATAGCCACTTGCCACAGTTTTAAGGCCTTACTTAAAGATTAGTAAGGCAATGACATAAAATATATCATAGGTAAAGTGGCATGAACAGGGGCCGAGAAACTATTTAATTTTCCATGGGATTTAGAGGTCCTCAGAATTTATCCAGGTGACTTGAATTGCAACACCGTTACAGAGCCGCCTGGGACTGATAGGTGGTCCTTGGTTAGGGGCGCCTTAGTTACAAAGACTAGGAAATATTCATTTGTTACAGGAGGAGCATAAAAAGAGGTAAAACAATGTTCTCGTCTTTAGTTCACTGCTTATGCTGCCTTAGGAATAGGGATTGCCAATTTTCACTCACACAGTTCATGCCGTTAGACCCCGGGCCGGTTATCTTGAGGATTAAGTGTCTCGGCCGGGTCCCCCCAACATAAAGTTATTTAGGCACTTGTATTGTAGCCGAACATCTTTCTATTGATAGGGCCGGAGGTCGATTTGCGTGTCTCACTGTTCTGGTTTGCTTGTCACATAGATCTGGCGGGTACTAGTGAACTGGATCTTGCTGCATGTAAAGAATTAATTAACTAACAATGTACTGAAAGGGGCAGCGTAGAAAGCAAGCACAACCCAAAAAAAATAATAATAAATAAATAAATAAATTTAAAAAAAATGCCGGTACAAGGGTTTTTCGTCTATTAGTTACAGGGAAAACTTGTCCCTCGGAAGAGTATCAGCAAGATTGACAAGTGCTACCTCTCAGCCGGCATTCACCCCATTCACCAGAGTCCAGTCAATTCAACACTCATACATGCAAAAATAATTTTAGAACTCCGTGCATGTACCCTACACCAAGCGAGTAACACATAGGTGATACACAGCTGGCCCTGCAAACACAGTGAGCCGGGATTGCGTGGCCTCTGGGGTCAAAGTTATCTTCCAGACCCTTATGGCATGGGGTGAGATTCCAGGAGGCGTTGGCAGTTGCGCGCAAACGCAGCCAAGCGCAAATTCACGGAGATGCGGAGTTGGGTTTCACAAGGCACGGCCTCCTGCAGGTGAAATCCTTCGCCAAAGCTACACTGATCCAAGGTGGGCATGGCGATACCCTTACCAGACTGGAGGAAGCCTCTGGAAAAAGCGGGGGAAAATATATGAGAACTAGGAAACTAAGTGGTGGGGGCTCTGGGCGCAGCGGTCGCCACGCCCAGGGCTGTGGAGGAGTTACAGGGCGATCCCTATACAAGACAGGCGCAGGAACAGGACCTGAAGCCTCCAGTGCAAAGCGCACCGTGCAGAGTCATATATACTCCAAGGGGTCCTTCTTGGGAACTTGGGGTACGACGGCACCCCGTTAGTCCTTAGGGCGGTTGTAAGCCTGAGTAACCGGGGGCTTGCCATATAGCGCTCCGCCCGGCTGGGGAAGGTGTGAGTTAACTCTCCCTTGTTCAGAGGGCGCAGTGGGTGGACGATAGGTCCACCGGTGGGAGGAATTTATCCTCCCAGGTACCACACCGGGCTATGGCCGCTGGTGTTTCTTTGGCTCAACTTCAGGTACCCTGCAACAAGGGGTTGCGAGGTGGACGGGGTCGCCTGTAAGATAACCCACCTCTTATTTGTACAACAAATAAACCTGCAGCTTCTTCATTCCAATAACTGGTGTCTGTGTGTTATTTTGGTTTGGGGGCTGTGGGCAACGGCGTACCGATGGAGATACTATGAGTAGTAACATGTATACATACGTATGTAACTCCTTATACACGTATGAGAAATGTCAACACATTTGCAAGGTTGTGCTCAGATAACATGTGGATTGAACGCCTTATACACTGGTAAAGATTGTCATTGGTTGGTATCTCTCACACTAGACTTGTGCTCTGATATGCTCTGAGTGTCCACGTGTATAACCTGTATATAATCTAACTATGTATGTAACTTCTTAGACACTCTTAACAGCACCTGTCTCAAAATATGTGCCTTGAAATGCGTGATTCTGTTTCGGCGCATGCTACATTCTCTTGAATATACTATCTTCTGCTTTGAGCCGCCAGTAGTGATGTGCTCAATGTTCCATTCCTGAGTGAACATGGAGAATGCAAGCACATCGCTCAATTGTAGTTTATTAATTTCTAGAAGGGCCCTGTCTTGATTACCTGGGTGCACAATTTAGAGCTCCAGCGCGATCCTTAAGCCTGGACATTGCCCTTGACTGCCACGATCGACGTGTGAGACGCGTAATACATGTAATTCGTCCTTCCAAGCACGATCGCCCACGCTTTCTATCAGCTGTTCACCCCTATGCTGGCTTCCACAGGACGTCTCCAGGATTGGCTGTGAGGTGACGCAGCGCGCATGCTCCCGTAGCGGCCGCTTTTGAATACATTGTTTCTGCCCAGTCTCGCCGCTCTTAATTCTTGATGTGGCAGGCCAAGGCAGAGGCTTGATTTTACCCGCTCTGCCCCTGATACTTGAACAGGTGAGCAGACTTGTTGATGATTGGTGTGAAGTTCTTTTACCCATACTTCTGAATACATTCCGAAGTATGGTTTTACCAATGTATATATTCCCTTCTTTTCAGGGATTCTTTTTAGAATCTCAGAGGCTGTCATCTGACCCAGCGAATCTCTTTGGGGCCAATACTCATGGCGCCCTGTTTGTAGGATATTAATAGCACTTGAAGAAATCTAAATTGGTGCATTTTCTGCTTATATGGTAAGCAGGATTAAAACCATCCTTCTTTCACGCTCTAGATAACATAATATAATTTTAACAGAACTAATATCCGCGATCCATTATGATACAGGGCCCTAATTAGAACCCTTCCAGAACTCGAATATGCTTGATCCATCTTCCACTTTGTCACTACATGGATGTGAGCAGTTTAGTTATTGATTTCCAAGTTTACCACAGAACGATTTTAAACACACATTGTGACTGGCTCTGCATTACCTTGTAGGGGCATGTCCCAGTCCACACATTGATGAGAGCATCAAGCAACATGATGTTGATACATTGACCAGGTGAGCTCTCACCGGTTACCCAACCCCTGAAATATGGAGCTTTTTAATTAAAGACACCAAGTACTCTTTATCACACACACAGGCTGCATTTGTGTTTTCTAGTCCTGAGGATTAGCCTCATATTTTTTGGGGGGCAGTTGTATATCAATCTAATTCAGGCCAAGGAGTATGGAGCACTTTAAATGGGCACCACTTGACATCACACAAGGTCAGGTAAATGTTTTAAGGCACTTGGAGATTAAGAGATTTGCCCTGCATCACAGGATGATGAGCTGGTGCCAAGACCAGTGGCGGCTGGTAGTTTTGGCAAGGAGCGGGATTGGGAAAGCCACACACACACACACATATACACACACTGACTCACACCCATGCATTCACACGTCTGTGCACACACGCCCATTCACAACATTCAACAAAAATTCATGCATTTATACATACACACACACACCAAACATTTAAAAACATAAAACATAACTGTCCTTCATTCCTGTCCAGGAAAGCCTCAGTGATCCTAGGAGGGTTGGAACTGCTGCTTTCTCTAAGGTCAGAAAACGAGGGAAGGCAAAAGTCCCTACCTTATCACAGAGTCGTATGGGATCAATGAGACTGCTGACCCCCCTCCCATGCTCAGTGACGTGGTGTCATGGATTAACACTCTGCCCTGGTCACTTCAGGTCTTAAAACTGAAGCGCCCAGGTCTGAGGCAATCAATAGTGCTCCTCCATGTCATGAGGGGGGAGGCCCTCAAGACACTTTTGCCTGGCTGAGGAGGTCATGCCCACAGGGCTGTGAATTCCTCGGTCTGGCAAATTTCAGCTCAGACAGCCAGGGGCTTGCACATTTATTGCATGCCTATCTCCTGGATGCCTGACCTGAACATGAAGAGTGTCTTTCAGGCTGACCGTTGCTCAGCCTGACAGGCACGCTTCTTTGAAAGAGGTGAGTGTGTTTATCTCCTTTGCCAGTATGAACGGGCCTGGCCAGCTGAGACTTGAACCTGACTTCGGATATTCTGGTCAGTAAGCCAACCCTGCTCACAACGTGGTTTGATTTCAACATGACTGTACTGTGTGCGGCACACATGATCTTTTAGAGAAATCTTTCAGCATGTGTTGTAAAAAGAATTTCTCTACAATCTCAGAAAGATTTGACAAGCCAATACCTATGAATGGCATATTGGGTCAGATGTACGAAAATGCTATTTTGCATGTCCTAAATAATGACCGCATAGGAATCGCTATTTAGGAAATGCAAACTAATATGTATTAAACTACTGATTTCCAAATAGCCATTCCTCGCTATTCAAAAATCGCAATTAATAAATCCTATGCCATTCATACCAATGGGCCGGTTTTGCATTTCCTAAATATCAATTTCTAAATTGGAAATTGCTGTTTAGGAAATCCTAAACCAAGAATGGCTATGGGCATAAGGCTACCCATAATGAACCCCCAAAACTAGTGGTGCACTTGTAGAGAGCACACATATGCCCAAGGGCATGTGTGGGCTCTAGTGCACATTTAAAATATCATCTTGGGAGGCTTTTTTTAAATTGCACATGGTTAC
Organism: Lissotriton helveticus; assembly: GCF_964261635.1. Classification (NCBI taxonomy): domain Eukaryota; kingdom Metazoa; phylum Chordata; class Amphibia; order Caudata; family Salamandridae; genus Lissotriton; species Lissotriton helveticus. The sequence continues at coordinate 723,532,638 of NC_136067.1, forward strand.
CATCGACTTTGAGTCGCTGGTAATTGCATTTCCAAAATAGTAATTTTGCATTTAGGAAATGCTTTGTATCTGTGCTAAGAAATCGCATAAAGGAAACCCCTATTTGTGATTTCCTATTAAGGGAACCGCAAAATGCGATTTCTACTGGGTAGAAATCGTGTTTTGCGATTCCCTAAAGGCCTTTGTACATAGGAAAAGAATGTTTTGCAATTATTAACAGGCCGAAATTGCGATTCGACTGGTTAAGAAATGCAAAAGGCATTTGTACATCTGGCCCACTGTGTATTTCTGTGTCTATCTACTATACACTGTTGAAGCAACCACAATAGCAATGCTTGCAGACTACTCTTAAATTGGTGAATCAGGTCTAAAACTGACAGCTCCTGAAAGCTGTCTAGTTATTGTCATGAGCCGCTGGAGTCTATCAGTGTTGATCAATGTTCACTGACTACAGGGTCACCACAAATAAGAGGGGTCTAAGAGCCGCTGAAGTGGAGACACACATAAATGTACATCTTTCAAAGTGTCCAAAAACATCTGTAAGAAAGGACTCTGGCAACTTTTCCAAACAGGACAAGATATTTGTGAAAGTTAAAGTCAATGTTTGGTAACTATACTTAGCTCTTGATTTGCCTTGTCGCACCAGGGTAGTGGTTGCACTTTAAGCATGCGATATAAGAAGTACAATTATTTTTAAGGATTAGGCAGCTAATTTAAACCGGCATAAAACTAATTAAAACCTAATTTAAAAAACACACACACAACAGTAGATGCCATTCCAATCTGATGTTGTTTTCGATTCTTATCAATTAAGGGCAGAAATAATTATGAGAAAGCACTTGCCGGACACAGGAAAGTAATCTGTCCTCTCGGTAATAGAAAATGTGTGTGTTTCTGTGTAGGGTGAAGCGAGCAATGTGCTTCAGACATTCCAAGGGCCATTGTCCCTGGGATAAAATGTCCTGTCCCCAAGTGTGCCTTTCTTTGATTTTCACAACAACAGCATTCTAAAAGTGGCCTCTGAGAGGCTGTCAGAGTTGGACGGAGTGGCACACAGTGAAGAGGTTGTGGGTTGGGGAGGAGATAGAAAGGCAGAAAGCGCCAGAGAATTCCCTGTGGCTGGTTCAGTTGAATTAATCTCCTTTCTCCTCATGTGCCGAGCTGCACATGAGAGCTCTTCAGGGGCTTTCATCATTTTTGTCACCTCTTTGTGCGGCGCAACCTAGATCGCTTGCTGCGCCTGCAGCCAAAAGAAGAAAAGAATGGAAGAGCATTACCCACCTTGCATGGCAGCTGAGACATGTGCCCTCAGACTCACCGGGGCGATGGATTCCAGACTCATGATTTCATCTGATTCTGATTAATATTGTCGGAAAGTGGAACAAAAATAGTGCTAATGTGTGGGAGCTGGTTTCCACACATTTAGCACCACTTTTATAGAGCAGCGGTATTACCACATCAATTAATATGGTTATATACCACACTATAGCATGGGATATCCAAGTCCAATGTTACTAAAAATGATAATCTACTTTTTTATTCACCATTTTATTTTAAATACCAATTACCAGTTGGACCAATGCATTTACAAGAATAATGATATTACCACGGTCGCAGATCTACCCTAAATGAGCGCTTTCGTGTGAAAATCATCTTTTTTTCACTTTAACCAATAGTCTTTTGTTATATAAGAGTCTGATTGTACAATAAAGAATGCCTTGCAACAGGGGGGAATCGTGATTTCAAAGGAAACAAAGACGTACAACTTTAGTTATTTTTTCATCATTAGGCACTTCAGGGCTTATTTACAAGCCCCTTGCACTGCCGGTTTGGCACTTTTTTGGATACACCAGTGGCACATTTTGTTACCCCATATTTACAATGACAGAAGAAAAGCCACCCTGAGTTGCTTTTCCTGTCTTGTAAATAAGGCCCTTTACACGCAGCACTTTGCGTGAAAGGGGCGTTCCTTGGGTGTTGCTGTGGGTGTTCCTACGCAACATTCATGGACCCTGACAGATTTTGTGAGAAAACCTGGAAATACATCTGAATGCTTCGCCTGGGAGGCATAGGGAGGCGCAAAAAGGAGAAATGTATTAATTCTTCCTCGTTTTTCCTCTTTCTATGCGTGCTGCATTCTGCAGCACACATACAACGAGAAAATCACCTCTGATGATTGTTTATGTGCAGGAAGGCATCCCTTCCTTCACATAAACAATCACAAAAAAATGACATTATGCAAGTTCTATGTGGGCTAATGCAGCGCACATAGAAGTTGAACAACGTATTTTAGATTTTATATGTGCAGGAAGGGACACCTTCCTGCACGAAAACAATCATCCCCGTGACGCAGGCATCCTTGCAGCATGGCAGCAAATTATGCGCCAGTGCAGGGAAGAGCAAAGGGATCCATCATATTCTTGTAGATATGACACGCCCCTTTACTTTGAAAATGGCGCAGCATGGCACAGCCAAATGGCTTGCGGTGCCGTGCTACAGCATTTTCTTGTAAATAAGGCCCATCGCTTGCAACTTAACATACAGAACGTATCCTTAACCTGTGTGGTCATTTGCATGCCTCACTTTTCTTCCTATTTTCCTGTCCATTTGTCCCTGCATTTCAGTGTTTCTACTTTCTTTCAGATTTTTTTGATACTCTAAATTAAGAAACTGCTCTATAGAGTGACATTTCTGTTGAATGAGTCATATATTCATAAGTGTACCTTTAAGAATGAGGACACACACTTTCTCAGCTACCGAAATGTGTTAACAGCACCAGTCAAACGTGACTGTGAACTACTTACCCTTGTATAAATGTGAGAAGCAAGGTCTTCAAAGCAGTGAGCTTCTAACAAACGTGCTTTGTGTAAAAGGTTGGCAGGCGTCGGACTTAATTTTTCAAGCGTTCTTGGAGATAGTCGGGCGCAAGTACAATATCAACAGGTTGAAAGATAAAGAAGTTATTGCCCAGGTATAGGTGGTTGTGAGAATCTTAACAGTGTAGTGGCTAAATGTAACCTGCTTCAGTAAAAACATTGTGATATTACCGAGTATGTGGTAATACTCATATGAAGAGTTTTAATTTATGCTGTAATATTCCAAGTGGTATATCGGGCAGAACTAAAGTCATTACTCAACACCTCAGTCTGGTAGCTTTGTCCCATGAAGTTTCTACCACACAAAACTAATGGCTGTTCAAACCTCAAACCAATTTGGAGTGCCAAAGCCACACCTGTTTGCGTTCTGCCAACAGTAGTTGTCACTACAAGTGGGGTTTCGAATTTTCACATTTTTTGCACATGAACATCCATTGAGCTGCTGTAGTCAGGTGCCTGAGCAGGTATCCAGACAACAAGCTTTGGGGTTATTTAGGTTATTTAACTCAATGCTGGCAATTATAAAGCCACGGCTATAATCTGAATTCTGTCATGCAGTCATTTTATTTTTTAATTTTGTCAGTGCAGATTGCCATTTGATAAAATGTGTGCCAATATATTTGGTAAAATACAGACTATGCATGAATGAATAATTTATTGCGTGATTACTTAAAATCATTACACTAAAAAGAAGGAAGAAACAAAAGTACAACCAATCAAATTTAAAATCAATTTTGGATAACAAAAGTGTTGTGTAAAATCATGACAATTTAATGTATACCTAATAAATGGGCCCACATCCCAGTGTCTTGTTGATTGAATTTATTAGCTGTTCGAGTAATTAAAATTATTACAGTAAAAAGAGCAAAACCATTGTTAAAATAGTTCCCCGCTACTCCCATCAATGTCCTTATCCTCATGATCAGCCCTGTTCCCATCTATCGCTCGTCCTCTCTTCTCTTCCTTTCATTTCTCTTTCTTCCTGCTTCCTATTCTCTACTTTTTCTTTTTTTCTTTCTTTCTTGCTTTTATTGGGTTGTCTTACTTTTCTAAGCAATGCAACTAGTTTTATCCAGATTTGATGATCTTTTACATATAATATTTATTTACATATATTATATTTGTTTTTATGAAATGATCAGCTATTTATGGTTCAAAATGCTCAGTTGTATTGCATTTTATTATAATTGAAATAACATGTGTTTCTTAAAATATTAAAGATATTGGAACAAAAAGAGCAAAAGCATTGGTAAAATAGTTCCCCGCTACTCCCTTCAATGTCCTTGTCCTTATGATCAGCCCTTGGCCCATAGCGCATTTGTGCAAGTTCTTGGAGTTACTTGTAATTGCATGTTAGATAAAACAAATAAATACTGAGACTTTAAAATCTGGGCGGGTAAATTGACCTTTGAGTAAGGAGGGTGGACCCCCTTAGTGCGTGGCAGGGAGCACCCTGTATCCTTCAACATGTTGTATGATGTGGCATGCCAATCGCGAGAAACGGTCATTAGTCTGTCACGGGAGTGACATCACCTTGTACCACCTCATTTATGGCGATCCTGATTAAATGCCTGAATTTCCCCAGTCTTGCTAGGTTTCTTGTCGTTGATTCAGTGAAGCATAAGGCAGAGGCCTTTCTACAGGACCTTACCCCATTTGCGATGAGTATCGGGTGCTATTGTTGCCTACGTTCGGTGTTCAGTTTCGGGCAACAGCACAGGAGGTGCAGCCAGAATTCCTTGTAAAAAGAACATAGCCTACACTCAATGTTTTCTCCCTTACATGCCCATGCTGGGTTGAAATCAGTGAAGCGTAGCGTAATGAGTCTCATTTAGAGACTTTTCCTGCAGACTTGTAGCATCAGAGCCTCACTTATATAGGGTTGAGCTTTTCCCGGAATGTATGCTTTGTCAAATGGCTCTGAGATTCAGCTAGGGCAGAAGGCTTTGACGTCTTGAGCAAACAATGTTTTCAGGACCTGCTTGTTCACTGCTTTCCTCCAGGCGGAGTGGGGAGAATTCAGGTAGTCATAAGCTTGCTGCCTCAATTCTCAGGGTGGTTATGGTCTAGTCAAGGCTGACATGCCAGGCTGAACCTATCTCCTGGAAAACCGTCCTCAGCTGGTATCCGAGTGGGTCTACTGTAGCCCTCATGGTCCTGAGGAATAGCTTTATCGAATCCCCCTGGTATGTTATGTCTGGCCTCCCGAGGCCGAGCTCCAGTCTCAGCCTTGATTTCCTAGCTGACCGCTGGATGAGCAACACTAATGTGTATGCTTTGGCTTGAGTTGGATTTAAGAACTTGTCCAGCGCTCCAGGAAAAGCCAGATGGCCATAACTGATGCCAGGTAGCAATTTTGCTTTTAAGACGGTCAGTATTGACTCGGTTGATGGACTTAGCAGATGGTGGCACAGTTGTCTTAACAGGTGAATGACGTTGTTGGCCTTAGAGTTCAGATGTTTTTGAAGGATTTTTGAGTGCACCTATTCTGACCCCAAGGTAATAGTAGGCTGCTACTGTGGTGGTTTGCAGATCACCCAGAAGCCATTGTGCTTGCCTTTTGTGTTGGTCTTTCCCTGATTATCCATCAGGTAGCTGGCCTTGTTGAAGCAATCCATTGCATGCAGGGCTCTCTGAAGGCCCACTCTAGTGTCTATGTTGTCTGCATATTATAGTACCGGCAGCCTCGCCCAGCCCAGCCTTGGGAAAACTAGGTTGGTGCCTTGCAGAGCGGCCCCCAGGTCTGCGGTGTAGAGGTTAAACAGGAGGAGAGTCAGCACACAGCCCTCTCTGAGTCCGTTCTTTGTAAGAATTTTAGAGGTCACTGTGTTAGTGCTTGTTTTGACCCGAACCCAGGTATCTTCATATAGCGATGTTATTGCATTTAGTAGTTTAGTTGGAAGTCCCCAACTGTTCAATTTCTACCATAACCTTCTTCTGTCCTCTTTATCGAAAACTGTGCTGTAATCTATGAAGCAGCAGAACAATGGGAGACTCTTCTTCTTCACCCCCTGTGTTGATAAGTTAGCTAATGCTATGATATTTTCCACGGTTAAAGAATGTTTCCTGAAGCCTGATTGATGGGTTTTTCTTGTGCCCATGACTCCAGATTTTTCAAAAGAAGTCAAGCATAGGCCTTTGCTTCGAGGTCGAGAAGGGTGACAAGCCTATAGTTTGATGTCTTCGAGCAGTCTTGAAGATACGGACCAGTATGGAACCACTCCAGGAATCCGGAGTCCTTGCTGTTGAAAAGATCTTGTTAAAACGCGGGGTTAAAATTGCTGCCCAGAAATCTGGTGTTTTTTTAAATACTGGTGCTGGTAACCCATTTGGCCCTGGTGCTCCTCGTTCCTCATTTTCATGATGGTCCTGATAACTGTGTGAGTTTTTATTGGTGTTCCTGGGACCTGCAGTACCCCTCTTCCAAGCTGTTCGGTTCTGTGGGACCTTTGTCAAGAGGAACGGTCAAATGTTGTTGTTTTGTGTTATTATGCTCAGTACACAATCAATAAATGAATGGGAATTTTTTTTGGCATAGGGTTCCTGTCACTGCCCCTTCAATTCACACTTTCTTTTCTGGCTGGGATATTTATTAGACCAAAAACCTGCTACTTGTGATAAAATAATACAGCTACCACAGCTGCTAAAAATGGAAACTTGTGGCATAATGACCACTGGCAGTACTTACGTGTGACAGTAATACTGCCAAAGTTACCACCATGTAGAGTAGTAATCTCGGCAGAGTGGTCAATTAAAAGCAGTTTTACTTCTGGAATAAGGCTTGGGGTCCTTTGGAGGTTATTTTAAAGACCATCATCAGCATAATAGGAGGTTTTGAAGCAACGGCTGACAATCCACTTACTTCACCCCAAAGTTAGGGAACTGTGTAGTTACAAATAAAGACAATTAAGTTAATGTTGGCTGCTAGTAGATAATGAGGAACATGTATTCAAATCCCTGGCTGATTCACCCTTCTTCAACACTATGGGCTAGACGTACAACCGTTTTTTGCTGTTGAAAATACGAAATGGGCCAGTTTGCAATGGCAGAATAGGGTGGTGGTATTTACAAACACTATTTTTCGAGTTGGCGACTCGCAAAACAGTGCTTGTGAATTGCTATTAGGAAGAAGCGTGCCAAGGGCATCCCTTCCTAATAGTGAGTCCTAATGGTATGTACCATTGTTTTGCAACTGCAGTTGTGGTCACAAAACACTCGCAGCTTAATATCTACTTCAAGTAGGTGGTAAGGCACTCGCAAACAGGAAGGGGTCCCAAGGGCAACCATTCCCTGTGAATGGATGCAAAAATATGTATGTGGTATCACAGACCACTGCCTACTCATAAAAAAATGAAACAGAAATGTTTCATTTTTCTTTTTTCAATGCATCCCGGAGTCACAAAACATCGTCATTTGCGACTCTCAAAATGGAATAGTCATACATCTGTCCCTAAGCACCCTATCTCTCAACTCCTGTTTACCACCAAAGTAGCTGAGTGAGAAATGAGTTGTCAATTAGCTACTTTTGTTATTAAAAATGTTCTTTTTGAAGGTGAAGCAAATTAGCTTCAGAGCTTGCCGTTGAACTGAGCTAGCCTCTGTAGGGGTTTGAAATAGGCTCTGCATGGTCTTAGTTTAAGGTGGATTGCAGTTATCAGTTTGCTGGACCTATCTGCAGACTTCAACACTGTCTCACCTGAGTCCTGGTTTCTAGTCCACATGTTACAGGTATCAGTTCTCCTTTCTAAATGACTGGTTCTAAACCATATCTATGGAGTCACTACTCTTGTCCTATGGGCCTATTGTGCTTTTGTACAACAGTGCTCATCAAATGGACTCACATTTTGTATCATTATGTGGCACCTCTTGCCAGACTGATTAGACATTTTTTTTTGTATTTAAATCTTTTTATTGACAATTTCCCATTATATACACAAATTCCACGATCCCACCCCCACCCCCCAAGACCAATAATATACGAAAAGACATATTACATTCATAGATCTGTGGTTAATACATTAAAGTTCATTAGGACATATGCGGAGACAGCAGTTAAATCATGATGAATAGATAGTAATACGAGATAATAGATATATGGCAGCCTATGTATGTCTCTGAATCCACGGCAACAACGGTGCCCAGATCTGCAGACCCTTTTTTCTTTTGTTAGATCCTTTATTTTTATAAATTGCGACTTCAAGACTGCAGATCGCAAGTAGCCTAGCCCTCCATTGTTAGAAGGTAGGGGGATTGGGATCGAGCCAAGAAGAAGCAATACAGAGTCGGAGGATTGCCATGCCCACAAAAATCAACCCTTGCATATTTTCCTGCCGCTCACAGTTTGCTACCCCCAACATAATTTCTTCAGTTGAGACATCCACTCTTATTTGGCACAATTCAGACAAGAATTCAGATATATCTTTGATCAGAATATTTAGCGTGTTGCATGTTGCAAACAGATGTATAATATCAGCCCCAAATAATGCACAACGTGGACACGTAGTACCCTTCCCTGTCGCCCATTTTGCAATTTTCTCAGTTGTGTAATATAGACAAAAGAATGTTTTATAGCATTGTGCTTGTAGTTTTATCGACATTAATGATGTTTGGGTTAATTCATATGCGCGGCGGGGAATAGTAAGCTGTACTGCCAATTTGATCTGCCAAAAAGAATACTGTTTATTCAAATCATCTGGAAAGACTGAATTCAGGGACTTATATATTTCCCCAATCTTAGGTGTGTTCCTGAAATGGCACCTTCCGCCAATTTCTTTTGCAAAAAAATCTCTAACCTGCAGGTACTTAAAAAAATCCCTGTGGCTAATATTATATTCTACATGTAGATCATCAAACATCTTTAAGCCCTCTGATGTGTAAAAACAGCCCAGCTGTACCACTCCCGCCGCGACTCATCTGTTGATACAGCTATCCCGAAAAATTTCTGGTAGATCATTATTAAGACTCATTGGAGTATAGTATGAGTATCTCCCAAACCCCAAGAGCCTACGTACATTGCTCCACACTTTGTTTTGAACTTAACTTTCTTAAAATAGCTGTCATTTACATGCCGCCAGAAGCAGCCAGTACATTCTTCTCCTAGTATAATTTCTTGCGGGGTCGGGATCGGTAGCCTGGTTTGATCGTGAGAGATCATTTTGACACAGTATTTTAGAACGGTGGCCCAATAATAAAGTTTAAAATTAGGCAGTGATAATCCTCCTCTCTCCTTTGGTAGCATAAGCCATTTAAGTGCCCGTCTGGGTTTCTTATATCCCCAGATAAAGCTAGAAAACATAGAATCTATAGTTTTGAAAATATGGGGAGGAAACTTAAGACAAATAGTTCGAAAGAAATATAAAAAACGGGGCAAAAAAATCATCTTGATCACATTACAGCGACCACCAATAGTGAGATGTAAATTATTCAGTCGGATCAGCTCTTTCTTAGTACGTAATATCAGAGGGGTTATGTTGTTCAAAACGATATTTTCAATTTTCGCGTTTATTTTAACACCTAAATATATGGCCTCCTTGGTCACTCTTGAGTCTCTCATCGTAATTTTGTTATTAGGAACAATCTCAGTTTTATTGGAGTTCAATTTATAGCCCGAGATTAGCCCAAACCGATACGCCTCTTCTTCTATCACAGGCATAGCTAGATTGGGATCCCTAGTAACAAGCGCGATATCATCGGCGTATGCTAAGATTTTAATATTATGGTTACGTATTTGAATCGGGGGGATTGATGCAAGGTTCTCCAGCCATCGGATGAATGGATCAATGTAAATTGCGAAAAGGAGAGGGGAGCAAGGGCACCCCTGCCTTGTCCCTCTTGAGATCACAAAATTCTCCGATAGAAGCCCATTTACCAATACCCTGGCGGTAGGATTATTGTATAGCCTTTGGGTAGCCTTGATGAATTTGTTGGTGATTCCACAATGAGACATTGCAGCCCACAAAAATCTCCAGGAGACCCTATTGAACGCCTTCTCTGCATCCAGCAGGATAAGCGCCATAGGGTCTCCTGTTGACTCCGTGTAATCAAATAAAGAGATTACTCGTTGTATATGGTCAGTTGTTGACCTTCCTGGTATAAACCTGATTAGACATTTTAGCCCTTTTTATATTTTATATTAATAATACTTAGCTTATTTTAGAGCTTGGTGGAGATTTAGGAACCACAGAAACCAATATTTATAACTGTTTGAAATTATGATTCTGAGACCAATGAGTTAAATGAAGAGAGCCAAGCTTATTCACCAACAGTGCTGTAGGAAGCCGGCTCTGTTTATACTATACCAAAAAGAGGTATAGTGTGCACGGAGTCCAGTGAGTTTCCAAAGATATGGCAGAGGTTAAAGCAGATAATAACTTACTCTCAATTTAGTAATAGCTGGGCTGAGCAGTAAGGCTTATCGGAGCGTAGTGTGAATGCATTTGATGTACACACCCAAACAAGACAGGAACACACACTCAACGACTAACACCAGACCGATGTTTTGTAAAAATATTACTTTAGTTATTTTTATTTTAGGAAATAAGTTGAACCTAGTTACAGGTAGGTAATAAGTTCGTTTTTTGGGGCGACAGCAAGGCAAAGGGAAACTTACCGGCAGTGTCCAGGAGGCCGTGAGGGCAACGGCCGTGCTACCAGCGCGTTTTCCCAGCCGTGAGGGAAACAGACAGCGACTACATTTCCTGGCCCCCCCGGGGACCACCGGCGCACTCACGACGCTCCCGCCGCGCCCGGAGGCGCTACAAGAACGCGGAGCGCCGGGCCTGCTTTGGGCGACAGCAATGCAAAGGCAAACTTACCGGTAGTGTCCAGGAGGCCGTGAGGGCAACCGCCGTGCTACCAGCGCCTTTTCCCAGCCGTGAGGGCAACGGCCAGTGACTACATTTCCCAGCTGCCCCGGGGACCACAGGCGCACTCGGGACGCTCCCCCCGCGCGGGCGGGCACTGGGCTAAGCCCGGGCAAAGGGCGGGCCGTCTGTGGCCGTCAGAGGCCAGAGGAGGCCGGGCTGGGCCACCTCTATAACATTGCCTAGCAGTGTCCAACGCGAGAGGTACTGTTGACTTTCTTCTTGTTTTTAATAAAGGAAATAACAAAGAGTTGGACAATTGCATAGACTCTAAAGCCCTATTGGACTTGGGTCATTACAGTCTCTATTGGTTTCTAAGCCCATGGTTTACTTACATTGATATCTGGACAGTTCCAGGGATCAGTATTGTCTAAATACAGGGTTTATTCAAATTTGTTCCCCTGTTAGATGATCAGAGTAGCAGAATGGGGAAGAAGGCTTGTGCTGGGAAGCAACAAAGAACAGCTCCATCTAAAACGAATTCTAACCCCACTGCTATTGATAGAATGCTAGAGAAAGCACTGGGAGGGGTGGCAACTGAAATAGAACGTACAGAAAGGCGATCATCCATCACTCCAAATTTAGAGCTGAGCCCTTTAATCTGTGATTTATCTCCTGATATAAGACCATCAAGTTTAGTTTCCACTAAAAATCAATCTATAACAGTGGAATCTTTGGGTTCAGAACCTCCTAAGGCTATTACTCCTAGGGGTCCAGGAAGGAAATGTAAAGCAAAATCTAAGCATGTAAAAATGCCTGCAAAAAAAAAAAAAATTGCAGGAATTAAACATGGAAATAGGTAATCGAGGGGAGAACCCCATTGAGGCTAGAGTAGAAACCAGAAAAGACCAGGCCGCATGGGTATCACTGTTGGTGATAAATCTCCAGAAACAAATTAGATTGATTGTTAAAAAAGAACTAACCCCTTTATTAGCTATGTTAGATGGGTTATCAGCCAAATTGAATGGACGGCTGGATAACAGAGAGACTTCTAAAGCCCCAAGTAAAATAGTTAATAGGTTGGGCCCACAGGTCACTACTACTAAGTCACAAAATAGCACTCAGGCCATTATGAGCAATCTGCAAGACTGTCCCCCTCTAATTCCTAATGGAAGAAACCATCAGATAAATGACCACAGGAAGCCAAATGAAAACTTGGCACCGAGACAAGATCTAACGCTAACAAACGTGGCAAATTTGGCACCCCCACCACCAGTAAATAGAAGGGACTCTAGGAGTGGCCCAAGCAGAGGGAGAATGTGAACTTTGATAATCAAGTTTGTGGGGACTTTGAATGCAAAAATCCACCATTTCCCCTCCAATTATAAATCTACCTCCTGAGTCGGCCCCATATGTACTGGTGCTTATGGGGGTTCCGGAATTAAGGAAAGGTTTGTCAGAATCACATCAAGAGTTAAAAAACGAAACTATCCATTGGTTGGTTAATCATAGCAACTTTGGCTATAATAACATTCACTAGATTCCAACCACAAGAAGGGTGTTTCAAGTTTCAAGTTTAATTTGTTTGCATAGTTAATTAAAACCATTGCAATACAAAAAAATATACTCATTTAAAAACTGTCATGTACATAATTAAAACTCTTTTATTTAAAAAGACATATAGGGGTCGATTAGGATCGCGGACGGACTTGAGTCCGTCCGCGACCCCTGAGGAGGAGGGAACGTCCGCATGGGCTGCGGCGTTCCCTCCGATCTGATTAGGATGTGACCGCCAGGGTGGCGGTCACATCCTCTATCTCTAACATTGCGGCGGGTGCAGCTTCAAGCTGCACCCGCCCCAATGTAAAAAATGCATGCACAGCATTTGCGTGCACAAAGCGGCAGGCACCGCGCGGTGCTTGCTGCATTGTGCACGCAAATGCAGGGGGGTACCATAGGTACCCCCCATGTGCACCCCCCACCACCCCTTCACCCAGGGGGCCCGCAACGGGCCCCCGAAGTGAAGGTCCGTATGCTTTTTCACGGCGGAAAAGCCGCCGTGGAAAAGCATAGAATTGCAGACATCCTAATATGCCTGGCGGTGTCTGATAGACACCACCAGACATGTTAGTGCTTTTCCGCCGCGGTCGCCTTCCGACCGCGGCGGAAAAGCTGCGGACAGATTATCAGACCCACCAGCCATCCTAATTTGGTGGTGGGTCTGTGGAGGCTCCGCTGCGGTTTTCCCGCATCCTCCGGGCCGTCGGTGGCTTCCGCCGGCCCGGAGGATGCGGGAATTCCGCAATCATAATGACCCCCATAGTCTGAGTTCCCAAATCATATACTCAGAATGTTCGCAGACCTCTTGCACTTATACAAGTGCTATTTCTGGTTAGGTTCCTATTGTCGGTATTTCTGGCATCTTGCTGCCGCACAGTCTCAGATATTTTACTGTTCTACAGTTCAATTGTGGGTCGCTCGGTTCAAAACATGCTAGCAGAGCTTGCCTCCTGGTGCGGATCCCTCGTTGATTGAAAGGTTGTTTCAGAAATTTCTTCCGTTCCATTGTGAGTTCTCTAAAGGAGCATAGTGGGTGCAGCATGTCTTCCTGAGCCGATCCACATAGACGGCACGCAGAGCCAGCTTGGATCCGAAGCCAGGGAGGGAGATGCTTGGCGCAAGGGAGCAGTCCTAGCCTATATTTCATAAAAGCAATTTTTATGTTTTTGTCATAACCCAAATTGAAGTAGGTTTGTATGCCCGGCTTCGTGTAAGTATTCAGGGTCATCCAGCCGTGGGATCTCTTTGATAGTGCCTCTTTGTCCTCCAGCCATGAAAGGAGTTTCACAGTCTTCCACACTAATTTTTTGAAAGAAGGGGTGGTTGTCAGTGTTTCCCAAAGCTGGTTTAGCCCCAAATTATGCAGACTGCTATGTAAAAATTCAGCGCCTGGTAATTTGGGGTACGATTGTAGCTCCTTCCACGTCTGTTCATTTAGTGTACCACATTCTGCTCTTCGCACTTTGTCCCAAGTGATGATAAAGGCCCCATGTCTAGCAAGTGATTGTTTCAGGACGCCAGACTCAAGTCTGATTTGGGCGGGTGAAGTGTATTTCGGCAGCCCAAAGATGACCCTATATGCCGTTGTTACTGTGGCATCGAGTGTTTTCGCGTCCTTCCTTTTTTGTGCCTCACTGCCATAGGTGATTGCTGGCAGGAGTTTTGCCCGAACAACCTCGACGAGTGGTAGGATCGATGGGCCTGTTAATTTAGAGTTTAGTGTTTTTAGGGAAATTGCTAGTGCTAGACCTTTGTGACTTATGCTGTTCTTCTGAGCCACAAGAAGGGTGAGATGGATAGGTGAACGACACAAGGATATTCTAGGAGATTGTGTGATAATCAATTTTAGAAACCCAAGTATAACTAATTATGTTTTAGCTTCTAAGTATGGGAGGTCTTTGAGCAGTACTGAATTACTCCCTTTAGGTTTTTTTTACCCTCCAGGTAGACCTCACCAGAAAGGGCTTTTTTATGAGACAGGAAGGAGATTTGTCCCCAATGAATCAGTGTTTCCGCATCCAGGCCAGTTTTCGTACAATGTCCCTACTTTTAATATCCCCATCTGCAATAGGTTTAGCCCTCTTGGGGGAGTAGATTGACAGAAGGAGTTAAACCTAATTGATAAAAAGGTAACACCCCATATAACATCACCCCCAGAAAGACAGGGTAGCCCTACAGATCCAGAAAATGAAATCAAGGACGGTTTAGCCAGAGGGTGCATGAGCCGCTCCCGCTGTATTAACCGCCTTGACTTTGGGCCCCTCCATTGCGAGATCGTCGAACATCAATTGGACCCAGGAACAAAACTAGCGAATGCCATTGGATCCACTAAAGAGCCCCCGACACACCCAACTGGAGGGCCCACAAATAAGACTTCCCCGAATGCCCAGGCTACCAGGGTGCTCTCGTGGAACATTGCAGGTCTTAATAATAAACTAGATGATCCAGAATGGGAATTGTTTATTAACCAATTCGAAATCTTCATGTTCCAGGAAACATGGGCAAGAACTGAGGTCCCCAAACAGGGTTATGCCACTTTTAACATTTTAGCAACATCAAGGGGAATTGGGAGACCTTCGGGGGGGCTCACTATTTGGGTGAGGGCACACTTGGGGTTCATTGCGGAACAAGTGGATACCGGGTCAATTGACATTTTATCTGTTTTGCTACGGTTTCCTTCTAAGCCTCCCGTAGTTTTAATAAATGTATATTCAAGATCTACTGCTAAAGACAATGAATCTATTACGGTGGAAGAGCTATCCACCTTTCTGGGTTCTATTGATGATAGTTATTTGATCATAGTAGGTAGGGATTTTAACTGCCAGTTTGAGCAACTACACGGATTATCACCCGATAGCCTCGATGATGAGGACCATTTCCTGAAAAACCCCGAGTCTAGATGCCCAATAGTTAACAAATGGACTCCACTGGTGATTCAGATGAGTTGCCTCTCATTGAGGCATTCTCTACGAGCTTGTAATGGGAGAGCTCCATCTGAATCATCGAATGGGTATACGTTCTACAGTAAAAACCGTGGGTGATAGTAGAAGATACTTTATTGTACATGGTTAATTAAAACCTTTGCAATGTTAATAAAACAGAGAAGCTCCAATTTATATAATGTGTAAATGAATTAATCGAGTTAAAAACTAAAATTCTGTACATAAGACAAGTAAACGAGAATACTGGATAAAAAAAAGAAATCGACAACAGAAATGGAAGGGGCTTATCATCTTATCAAAACAATCAAGTGTGAGAGTCAAGATGTCAATGTGGGAATTGGACTTCCGGGGTACCGTTAGGCTCATCCTTTGGGCTGTTTAAGGTATTGCTCATTTTAGTTGGTTCCTTCAAAGTTTTGAAGCGGGCCTCGGCTGTTTCAAGAAATTTTACCATTCGACAGCTCAGTTGGATGTTGTCCCCCTTAAAGCAGGCCAGAACTGCTTTTCTGCAGGTCCGTATCTTGTGGAAGTTAAAAAGCGGACGCAGGAAGACTCGTCGTTCATGAGTGAGCTCGGTACAGGTGGTGATCAGGTGGACTATGTTTTCCTTTCCTTCCCCACAAAGTCGACATCTTGTTGGCGACGGTGGCCATAACCATGGAGGCAAGTGGGCCGCTGAAGGCAGTGGCCCCAGGCGAAATTTCAGAAATTTCTCTTTTATTTTTTGGGTAAAACCAATCTGCAGATAGGTTTGGGGCGAAGGCACAGTATATGATTGAACTGTAAGCCAACCATGAGCCCGCTCAATTAGGGCGGCTTTGTCCTGCAGCACTGATTCCTTCCGGACTGTCTTGTTGACCACCTTTTTAAAGACTGCTGCGGAGACTGGGAGTGACCAAAGTTGCTGTACTCCAAGGTCCACAATGGCTCCCTCCAAATACCTTCTTGCTGGACATGTTGGTTTGTTTTGAAGTTCCTTCCACAGGAGCGCATTTAAGGTATTCGGTTCACCCCTGCATAATTTATGCCAGGTTTTAATGTAGGCTCCCTTGCGTGCCAGCTCTTCTTTTTGTAACCCGAACTCTAGTCTCATTTGAGCCGGCGATGAATACCTTGGAAGGCCAAAGATCATACGAAGTGCTTTTGCCACAGTTCTATCTAATAAGGGAGCATCCCTCCCTCTCATAGCTTCAGTGCCATAACTAATTGCTGGGATTAACTTGGCCTGTATTACCTTTATTAGTGGAAGAATGCTTGGACCACAAACTGTGTTTTTTAAGGTTCTGAGTGTCGCAGCCGCAGATACGCCTCTCCTTTTTATAGCTTCACATTGCGGAGTGAAGTTGCCCTTATAGTCTATAAGGACCCCCAAATATCGTTATTTGCTGACCTTTTCTAGCTTGCTAGATGACAAGAGCCAGTTTTGAGTTGCTTTCTTTTTGGAAAGATTGATACACATAACTTTTGATTTTTCCCGGTTGATGGTAAGTCTATTAGCAGCAGAATATCTTGAAGTAATATCCAACAGCCGCTGAAGGCCAACTGGGGTACGGCTGATGAGTAACAGATCATCTGCATACAGTAGGTTGAAAATCTGTGAGCCCCCTAGCTTTGGAGCGTGTGAATTGCAGTCATTCAACAATTTGGATAGGTAGGTCTCCCATAAAAAGATTAAAAAGTGTTGGGGCAAGAATGCAGCCCTGTTTTACTCCTGTGTAAGTTGGAATCTTTCTTGAAAGATGGTCACCGGTGCCCAACCTGACTTGCACCCATGTGTCGCTGTGAAGGAGAATTAACTGTTTTAAAAGCAGCGGAGGAATGTTCAGTTTGAATAACTTTTCCTACAGAAGGTTCCTGTCGACATGATCGAAAGCCGAACTATAATCAATATAGCACAGATAGAGTGGTTGGTTCGCTTCTTGTGCTGCGTCAATTAATAAACATAGTGCTAAGATGTTAGAAGAGATTCCCATATGTTTACAGAAACCTGTTTGGTTGTATGGGATTGCTGAGACATCGGCTGCCCAGGATAACAGTTCCTGCAGAAGGAGGCCCGCAAAATATTTTGCCTCATTGTCGAGCAGAGCCACTAACCGGTAATTTTTTGGATCGCTTTGGTCTCCCTCTTTGAGGATCGGTGAAATGATGGCTCCCCTCCACGATGATGGAATTAAAGAAGTCTGCAGAATTTTGACAAACATTGGTTTAAGGGCAGCTGCCCAAAACGCAGGGTCTTGCTTAAACAATAGGGGTGGAATCCCATTTGGGCCCGGGGCCCCCTCACGCCTCCCCTTTGAGATTCTGTTGCAAATCAGTGCACACTTGATTGCAATAGTATGGTCTAACTGTTGGAGCTCGTGGCAGTCACGGATGAGTTTTGAACAGTCCATGGTGCATTTTATGTGTGTGGAGGTGCCTTGGATGTTGGCATCAGTGCCCCTAAAGTGCGAACTAAGGAAGGATATCCAGTCGTCTTCTTGGACAAAGGAATTGGTGCCAAAATTCTGCACCTTGGACAGATTATTAATCTTCCTCCAGAATTGTGTGCTGTTGTTTGATTTGGCATCATGTAAAAGTTTGGCCCAAAGGGCCTCTGCTGATTCCCTCCTGAGTCGCCATACCAACCTCCTACGGTCACGCATTAGCAGCCTCAGTTCATCCTTGGCATCGGGATCTTTCCCTACTCTTCGAACAGTCTGGCCGATAAGAGTTTTTAGATTTTTTAGGCGAGCATTGTTTGTCAAAGCGAGACCAAAGTACTGCTTGTAATTGATGGTATTGCTCCCTCCTTCAAGCTGGTTTCTCCTCTGTATTTTTCCCATGTTTTTGAGCAAAGTTTCTGTAAATGTCTACCAGATGGCTATAAGATCCTTTGTTTCATTTTGGGCTTCACCATATACTTGCTTGGCGTAAAGCAGAAGGGTCACGGGATCATCTGTTCTGCACTTTAAACGCCTGTCGTTTACTGTGAGGACTTGTTCATACCCGATAGCTGGTTCCGGTATTTGTATTCTAAAGGCTTCTAGATTCACTTCTTGTGGTAAGTGATCACTGTTGTCAAGTGAGCCAATATGGAAATCAATAGTTGTTTGGAACAAGTTACCCGAGAGGAAGGTGAAGTCGATTGTTGAGCTAGACGTTGTGCTATGGAATGTTGCTGCTTGGGGACGATCCCCAGGGAATCTCCCATTAAGTGCTCTGAGGCCCCGATCTTCCAGTGCTCCTAGAAGTCGAAGTGATGCAGTAGTAGTTCTACCCCTGAACAATTATCCTGAGAGTATTGTTCCAAAGCAAGAGGGTCGTCAATGGTGCTGACTTCCGTTGCGGGTTTATTGAGCATATTCTGGTTGAAGTCCAATCTGACAATCAAGCTGTTTGTCTGCTCTGCAGATAATAGCTTTGACAGCTCTTCTATCAGCTGCCGAGCTCCTTGCTTCTAACCTCGGGGATGTAGATAAAGGTTTATTAAAATTATCTCCTCCCTCTTTCCCTGGTTTCAAGTAGCAGTACTTGGATTGCGTTCGGAGAGTCTAGGTTGTATGGAAGTGGTTCCACTGTACTTGTGCTTTTTACTGAACTGTATATGGCTAGGCCTCCTTTTTTGTGACCAAATCTTGCGGACTGAGTTGGAGGAATGAAGTTCAAGGAAAAGCCTGGAAGTAGTAGAGGGGAATCTGACCAAGTTTCTTGGAGGGCTAAGATATCAAAGCTTTGCATGTAATGTTTTAGGTCTGCGTCCATAAATTTGTCCCCAATGCCGTTGATGTTCCAATAGCAGATTTTGAAGCTTTTGAGCGATTTCCCGTTTACCGGGTTGTCATGTCAGTGTTTTTCCGGCTTGTTGTTTATGGACCTGCTCAACCATGTCCAGTCTAAGTTAGTTTGCTCGTTCACGGGGTTAGCCTTCTGACGCCCCGTTCTTTTTGTTCGTGGCTTACTGGGGATTTACTACGGGCCCCTCGCAGTACAGATAGCGAATGGTGGACCTGATTTGGCTGATTTTGAGCGTTCTGATGTAAGAAATTGCTTGCCAAGGGATCTGGGTATCTCAGTTTTACGACCGGGCGAAGTAGTATACCCTAGCTATTGAGTTTTGCTTGTTCGTTGAGCACGCGTTCAGTCAAATCAGTTGAGGCCCATACTGTTTTAGTAACTTTCACCACTGGGTGTTCAGGTTAGACTAAAAACTCCACTGAGGCCAGATCCTTGGTGGATATGTTCTTTAGGCTGTCTATGGAATTTAATAAGCATAGAATGTTGCCCCTGTTAAGGATATCAAAGGAGAGCCTTAAAGTATATTCCAGGATCAATACAATTGCGGGGTTACCTGCATGCACCTTTATCCTGTTCGAACCGCTGTGCGGGGATGTGGAGGTAGTCTCCACCCTAATGTGGGCCTCTGCTGGCATTCTCTGGACTGGGGCCTTTGGGTCGTCTGCTCTAGTTTGTACCTGGTTTGAAGGACTTCCTATTAAAGAGACTGCTGGGGGATGTTCTAGTTGTGTCTCATTACCAACATTAGGAGATATTTTTTTGTTTCTGGAGGCGCTCAGATTAGACGTGGATTTTTTCTCCGTCTTCGTTCGGGCCCTCGCTGGTGTTGGTTATTGTGGCTTTAGCGCAGCTGTTCAGGGCAGGGCTGACAGCTTTTTCTAGGGACGATATGTTAGAAGTCTGTTTTTTACTGTTCTTTTTCCTTTGGCATGTATGCCTCTGATCCAGATTAGGGGAGGAGCATAAGTCCAGTTCTGTGTCTGTATGAGGGCTCGTTCAAGTGGATTTAACAAGCGTTGAGCCTAGGAGCTGAATGCTGACTTGGTTATTCCCAGCTTTACCATCGGTCAGTGAGCCTAGCTTTAGCTTGCGGCCCTTCCTCCGTTGTTTTCTGCCCCGCTTTGGGGAATGCCCATATCCCCGCTGGACATCCTTTTGGTTGGATTCCAGAGTGGGCACTAGGTCATTATTTGCTGATTGAGGGGCTTCATCTACCCTTGCACTATCGTTTTCACTTGCCATTTTTCCTTTATGTATTTGGGGGAGGACCACCTCTGGATGAAGCAGAGTTTCCCTGCTGGTTGTTTGGCAAGAACAATTTTTCCTTTCAAGTTGACCTGTAGATGTGCTGTTTTTAACTGCCTCCCTGATGCCTGTGAGGAGATGGTTTCCATTGCTCCCGGGAGTGTAGCCAACTTGTCCACGATTGCTATGCCGGGGCAGTTTGTTTGTATCAGTGCTGTCTCCTCTTGAGCCCTTTTAACCACCTTATTCAGTTCGGCTAGCTTACTGTCAATGTTGGAGACAAAGACTGATAGCGATTGTAGAACTGTTAACTGGAGGTCCATTTTGTCCGATAGATATTGAATGGCATTGACAGACAGTTGCATTGTGTGCAAGAGAGATTCCCATATGTCTGCCTTTGCTCGCGATGTTTGAATCGTGATGGTAGGTTGCGAGACATTACATTTTGGGCTTATTGCCGATGTTTTTCGGTCCGCTTGGGGTGGTGAGGTGTAATGGGCGACCAATTCTTCCCACTCTTCTTGTGTGGGATACATGGCCTCTGGAACCAGAGCATTTGGTGAAGTGGGGACTGAGATGTCTTGCGCTGGAAGATGGCCTCGAGGGGGAGTTAGTGGTTGCTCAAACTTTGCCCGATGGTGGACTTGGGCCCTTATCACATTTGACTCCTGTTCCTCAAAGGAATACCCAGCGCGTGCTTGCCCCTTTGTGTTATTAACGTGATCTGCAGCCGTCTTGATACACTTACTAGGTTCTGGTTGCGATTGCCTGACGTCTTGTAGTGAGGGTGAGGGTATGTTTTTCTCTAACATAGAGGCTTGTTTGAAGCCTGGGGGTACCTTCCCCCTCGTTTGTTGCCCGACCTGAGGTCCGAGGATCCGAGTTGTTTGAAGTGCTGGGTACTGGTGCAAGTGTACCGGGGGCTTCCCGAACATCAGATATGCTGAGGTCCTTAGGAGCCGTTTGAGACCCTCGATTATCCTCAGAGGCTCTGGTGGAATTGGACCAGTGTTCTGGGGAGCGTTTTGCTCCCGATGGGTTGGTGGAGTCCTTCTGGGTCCAGTTTGTTTTCGAACCCAAACCCTGGGCACTCTGGGAGGGATCTTGTTGCTTGCTCGTGAGTGTCTTAGTTTTTAGTTGACATACCAGGGCCAAATCGGGGCCCCAGTTCCTGATGGTCGACTTGTGAAACTCGCTGTGATTTTCGCATCGTGATTCAGTCTGTGTAGAGCCAGGGCGATCCCTTACGTCACCACCTTCTTCTTCTTCTCCTCCCTCCCCTCCACCTACTTCATCTTCGTCGTCGGTGCTGACGTCCAACGCCCCTGGGGGGGGCTTTCTCTTCTTCCCTCTCATCGACTCCTTCAGCTGCTCTGGCTGAATCCCATGAAACCCGTGGTCCGATGCGTGGGAAACCGGAAGCAGTGGAGTTGGTAGGTTGATAAGTTGCCGGGAGTACAAGCAGAGGACTGAACCAGCGTCCTTTATAAATGAGAATTATGTATACATTTTAGGTTGGTAGCTTGGGCCTTTAGGGTTTCGTGAAAGTTCAGAGCTTGAGTAACCTGGGAGAAAGGGGGTTAGGGGGATCAGCCACTTGTCTCCTCCTCCTTCCCTTGGACCCTCTACCTCCCCGTTTTCCAGATCGTCTATGCTGGTGTTCCTGGAGTCTATATTTGATTTCTTTTTTCCCTTATTAGCTCTCCTAGATCTTTTGGTAGGGTTCAGGCCTGCGTTGGGATCCCTGGATCTCCCGGACCTCATAATGGTCTATTTGTTGTCCTACTTTTATTCCTACTCCTGGATTCTTTTTCCCTTTCTCCTTTCTCTTCACAGGAGATTGCCCTTTCCCTTTCCTTTTCCTTGTCCGTATGACGGCACAATGTTGCACAGTTGCGCAGATTCCTTTGGGGTCCTTGGCCCCCCCGAATTCGGTGTTTGAGTTTAGTAGAAACTGGCTAGGTGAGTCTAGTAAGTCTGGTAGGCCCGGGCAGGTGAGGTGGGGCTGAGCAGGAAAGGCTGAAAATGGGTAAGTATGATAAAAAAAAAACCTGTGCAAGGGGGGGGCTGATTGGGCTGGTTAGGCCAACTGGGGGCTAATTAGGAATGACTCCGAGCACCTCTGCCGCTTCTGCCACCGCTTTTGCCACCTCTGCCCCCTCTGCCACTGCTGCCACACCTTCTCAAATTCCTGGCTGCTCCCGCCTCCTCTTGCCCTGTTTAAGCTCGACTTGAGGTTCAGGGCTCAGGATGCTGAAACAGCTGGTGGTGAAACAGGCGGGTGCGGGTACTAGAGCGAGGATGGAAAGGGGGGGCCTAGAAGCAAGCTAGCAAACGTGCGCACCTGAAAGGTAGCCAGCAATGCTTGAGAACCCCCCCCTCCCGATGCAATTTACAATATATGGGTCGCTCCCGCCAGACACTGGCCGAGTCGCTCACACCAACCTTCGCGCTCCGATATTCGAGCGGGTCCCACTTCCTTCACAAGCCACCACTGCAGCCCTGCCACTGCCTCTTGCCTCTTGCCACTGTGGCTCCCGTTGCCTCAGATCCTTCGCAGGAACCGTCGCAGGACGCAGGGCGCCGGGCGCTGATCTCAAGCGCAGGGCGCTGGGCTTTTGCAGACTTTTACAGACTTTCCGCTTATGTCCCGCCGGGCTTTTGATCCTTTTTGCCGGGTCCGGCTGCCAGGTTCCAAGGACGCTGGAACGGGGTTCTCGGCCGTGACTCGCCTCCTCTGCCCTGCAGCGTGGAGAACACCGACTGAGGACCAGAGCGGCTCGTGACTCTCTGCTGCTCTCTGCTGGTCCTAGCTGCTCTCTGGTCCTCTTGCCAAACAGCCAGAGATCCGCCGAAAAATCGCTTCCTCTACTTTTCAGAGAGCCTTGTCACACTAGAGGTGGCTCACAGCTTCATGTAGAAAAAAGCTTTTAGAGACAGCTTTTATTTTGGGCTCCAGGCCGTGTTTTAAAGGCAACTCGAAACTCAAGACTTTTATGTAACTTCTCTGCCGCGTTTGATGGAATGTTTGTAGCCACTGGCTCTGCCACATTAGGGGAGCTAGTCTGCAGCTCTCTGCGCTCTATTACACATTAGTAATCCGCAGTGATCCGAGGCAGCCCCACCTCCTTCTCCATGCTTCTCCGCACTACTTCTCCACACAGCAGGCTCCGTTCCGTTATGCTTGACTCCCGCTCGGCTCTCCACACGCCCCCGCCAAAGATCACCAGAGACCGGGTTACCCCCAACCTCGGATCCGCAAAGGTGGCGCGGTGGAGGTGACAACTAGAGCGGGACCAGGAGGACAATAGAAGCCAGGAAGCGACTGTGGCAGCAGAGAATGGCGGAGGCGGCAGCAACACGCAGCCCGCAAGTCGGAAACTCGGTCCTCAGACCTCGCTGTGGTACGTGGCTCCTCCTCCAGCAAGGCGTTCAAACACTGAATAGGGTCATCTATTGTAAAACTCGTGGGTTTATATTAGACTATATTTTTATCAATCCCTACTCCTGGGATAGGATGCTGGATCTCAAAATAATACCACGCTTAGACAGCGATCATTATGCGCTAGTAGGAGAACTTAAAGCTCTTACCATGGGGGGTATGGCTCATACAGATAATCCTTCAGACCCTAGGCTGGTGGTTTCAAACTGCAGGAAAAGAGTGAGATGGACAAATCTTAGCCAAACTGAGGATAAAATGAGTAGTCTATATGAAGCCTTGATACCGGTTCTTATGGAGGCGTCCACTTTATGTTGCCCTAGTGAGAAGGGTATAGATTTGCTGCAGGTAGAAACGATTAATGTTAAATTAGGGAAAGCCGCATTTGACTTTTTTATCCAAACAGACGTATGAAGCAGGATAAGCTGCCCTCCCACCCCTGGTATAGTGCTTCTTGTCGCACAGCTAAAAAAGCTGTAGTAACATCAATTAAAGCTAAAGACCGCCCCCTAATTAGGACAGCCAGAGTAAACTATAAATCGGCCATACTAGAAGCTAAGAAGAGGTGGGAAGATGAAAATTGCACCACCTTAAAAAATGTTCTAGGGGAAAGAGACATAAGGACCTTTTGGGGAGTGATAAATACAGGCTTGTCCGCACCCCGCAGTGCGACTGAACCAAATTTGGACGAGGAAGTCTGGCGGGAGCACTTTGAATCCCTATATGCCACGGAGCAATTGCCCGGTGCTGCTCTTCCCAATAGCTGTGATTTGTTAGCGTCCTACCCCACAGCTAAAGGGGATTTAACTTTCCTGCGCGATGGTGAGGTGGGTCCTAGCATAAGCTTAAATGAAATAAAGGGTGCGCTGGGAAGGATAGCCCCGGGTAAGGCTCCAGGCCTAGATAAGATTCCTGGAGACCTTTTTAAGACTGAACCATCCATTTGGGCGCCATATTTCTGGATGCTTTTTAATGCAATTATGCAAGGAATGAAGATTCCTCCGAGCTGGCTTGGTGCAGAAATAATTCCGATTTTGAAAAAGGGCTACCCACTCCTCCCTACTAATTACAGACCAATTAGTTTAATAGACATATCGCAGAAAGGCTACAATCCTGGATGGAAGAGAAGGGTGTACTGTCCGCTCGGCAGGCCGGGTTCAGGGAAAAGCTGTAGACTCTGGACCAAGTACTGAGATTGCAACTGCTGTATTGGAAGACCGTTAGCCTGCAGGGGGGCAGTCTCTACCTCATCTTTGTAGACCTGCGGTCTGCATTTGATCTAGAGCCCAGGGAGAATCTCTGGTTGGTCTTGAACGAGATGGGGGTCCCTCCATATTTAATTCAACTTTTTAAACGCCTTCATGAGTCCAACTATGAGTGTATTAGGCATGGTAAGGACGGAAACCTTACAGCACCTATAGCCATTAAACGTGGAGTACGCCAGGGCTGCGTGCTCGCGCCAACCTTTTTTAGCCTCTATATTAATGGCTTGATTGACGCCCTCCTTGCAGAAAAGGATCTGGATGCCCCTAAATTAGCCTCCCGTAGAATTTCGGCTATGATGTTTGCGGATGACACTCTGTTGATAGCCAAATCGCCAACTGGCCTACAACGGATTTTGGACAAATTTGAGATGTTCTGTAGGGATAGAGGCCTAGAAATAAACCTACAGAAAACTAAATTCATGGCTTTTAACTGCCCAAAAAGTACGCGTCCTAACCCGTCTTTAAATGGCATCCCCCTTGAGCGAGTATCTTCCTTTGTGTATCTAGGAATCACAATTTCCAAATCCATGGGATGGGGTCTCACATTATGAAATCCACGTTAAAACTGGCCCAAACCTCAGGTGGCATCATGAAGGTCCTTAACAAGTCTAGTAAAAGAATAGTTAGCCCGGCGATTGAAATTTATAGGGCACAGGCTAGAGGTTGCGCAATATATGGTGCAGAGTTATGGGGTCATCTAAAGCTTCACAATTTAACCCACGTGGAGAACCAATTTTTAAGACAGTTATTTAAATTGCCAAGCAGCACTCCGCTGATCCCATTACGTTTAGATTTGGGAATTGCGTCAATTGCAGATGTGGCGAGTCTTAAACCTATAATGTATTGGCGCCGCTTGTGGACTACCCCCGAACTTACACCCTACAGGGAGGAATTGTCAGAGGTCATGAGGGATAGGGCTGTAGCAAAATTCCCTTGGTTTACCCACATTAAATCCCTGTTAAATGGTATGGGTCTTGTGGATTGTTGGTCTGAACCGGAGACAGCCTGTTTTTTAACATCTAAGAATAAAATGAAGGTGCTTTATAAAGAGTACATACTGGCTCAGCTCCATATCTCCTCCAGTATTGGGAAACTTACTAGCGTCTTTTTAGAAATAAAAGATATCCCTTACTTTGAGTCAGTAATAGATCTAATTAATCCCCCTGTGGCTAGGAAGCTTTACCTCCAGTATAGATACGGGGTGCTACCTCTTTGCTGTTTTACATCTAAGTGGAGAGATCAGCATATGCTCCAGTGCCCGGCGTGTGCCTACCCAGAGGAATTTGAGCTCCGTGTTTTCTTTAGCTGTCCACGCTACCAGAAGGCAAGGAAATGCTGGTTTGTTCAGATCTGTAGAAATCTTGGTGATAGGCACTGCCTTGAAGTATTTAGGATATTGAAATCTGACTCGAGTATCCCAATAGTTTATTCAGTTGCAGGCTTTTTGTTCTCCATGTGGTGCACCAGAAGGGTGTTTTTGAAAACTTGAAAATGCTGTAGTAATTCCACCATAATGAACTGATAGGTTTAATCATTTGTAGCCCTTTTTTATATCTTCTTAATTGAAGTTTTATTGTACTCCTCTCTTTTTACTCTGTTGTTTTAGATAAAAGATAATTCATATATTTATTAATGCACCACGCACTTTCTGGATTGACTTTGTGTCCTTTGCCGAGATGCATCACACAGCTAACTTTGATGATTTGAATGAACACTATTTGTTTGATTATTGATGTGATTTGTAATTGTTAGAGAATTGTTAATGTATTTTAAACATGTGTGATTACTGTGTACTGCACTTTTTTTAGGTCATTCTGACCGAAATAAAGTCTATTTGAACTGAACTGAACTGAATACTGCCTTTTTTGGAAGTAAGAATACTTTATTGTCTTGGAAGTACTTTGGTATTGTCAAGTCCAAACAGTAACATTTAGACAGATAGTTGTAGGCAATCGGTAGGGTGCAATGCAATCCTAAGGAAGGAAAATAGTGTAATGCATCAGCGGGTAAGTACATAACTTACATGATAGTCTTCGGGGGTTAGTTAGACCCTGGGCGAGGGTCAGTTTGAGCTGGGCACTGCACCGCACGATGCACTGGGGTGGCCGGGTGCAGGGATCAGTATTTCCTCAGCAGTGATCGATCCCGGCAAAGGTTTTCTGTTCTTGTGGCCAGCCGAGAATAATGGGGTGAATGGGATTCAGTAGGCCCCAACACTGAAACCATTGCAGTCGTTGTCAGTGAGCCACTGTAGATCTAAGGGAGGCACCACTGGCCCAGCAGTCGGTGATTGTAGGGATGGAGATGCGCAGGGGATGGAGGAGTTCTTCTGAGGTTGGGCCATCTTCAAGAGGCAGCAGTTGAGCCGGCGGTGCAGGAGGAGGCTGACAAGGGAACTAAGCTGATCAGCTTCGGTCTTTGGGCAGATAGGATCCCTCTATGTCGTGGAAGCCATCAAGCTTACATGCTTTCTTCAGGCAGGACAGAGATGCATCGGCACAAGTGTCGGTCCTTTAACACTGTGGTCTTGGGGTGCTTTTTGCAGTAGTGAGCCGCGTCGACACAAGTGTCGGTCTTTAACTATTGTGGCTTTGGTTCAGGCGGACGACGGGGACTATCGCCTCTAGCCCAAGCGGAGGTTCTTGGAAATTAATTGAAGGCTGGAAGGTCTCCGGGGTATCTTGGAGGCCTGGCAGAGTTTCTGGAAGGACAGCAGGTTCAGTTTTTGAACTGGCTACAGGCGGCGGCGTTCTTGCCCGACTTTTCCTGCAGTGGTGCAGTTCCTGGTCTGGCAGCTATCTTTTTCTGTCTACTTCTTCGGTCCATTGAACCTGAGGAACTAGGTTCAGGGGAGGCTTTAAATACTAAATGTAAGGGCATTACTGAGGTTGGGGACAGTAGCCAATGGCTACTGTCCCCTACGTTGACTACACCCTTTGGGTGCCCCCTCCCTTTGGGGAGAGGGGCACATCTCGGTTCCTATTGGGCCTAATTCTCCAATTCAAGATGGAGAATTTCCAAGAGAGGCGTTCACCTCAGCTCCTTAGACCCTATGTGGACACTTCTTCTCTGCTTACTAATTTCCCACCTGACCTGCTGCCAAAAGTGGGGTCTGGACAGGGGGGGCGGGCATCTTCACAAGTTGGAGCTTCCCAAATCAGCATCTCACAAAGTGAGAACCTTTGAGGCTCATTGCAAGCATTGCTGTTCCTGCCAGGGGGAGTTGTGAAACACCTCCATCCAGAGCAAGCTTTGATTCTGTCCTCCAAAAATACAAAGGCTCTCACCCCATGAGATCAGAAACCTGTCTGGTGGTGGCTGGTTGGACTGGACCAGTCAGCTGATATACTAAAGGTTAGTCATTTTTCATGGGGTATCTCTAAGATGCTCTCTGAGTGCATTTTATAACAAATCTAACATTGGCATCAGTGTGGGTCTAATATGCTGAGAAGTTTGATACAAAACTTCTCAGTCTTCAGACATTATGTAGCCATGGTATTCGGGATGACAAGCTCCCAGCTCATCTACTCAAAATGGCTTTACTGCACTTACAATGTCTGTGAATGGCACAGACACTGTATGAGCATAAAAGCAGCCCCTCACTCTGGTCATTTCGTAAGCAGTTAAAGACCTGGCTGTTCACCCAGTAAGTTCAGATCCTCCCTTCCAGCAGGAGTGTTTATTGCAGATATCATACGCCGAGACGCCTACGGGCATTTGTTCGTGCTCAATAAATGTCATTAATAAATAAATAAATAAATTGCTCATGCAGTGTGCCACAGGCAGTGTTTGGTGGGCATGGCACACAGGGATGTGTGCCATGTCGACTCTTCACTTTGGTCTACACCAAAACATGCAGCTTGCAATGGAAGTGTATGGTTGTTAGGTGAGGGGTCTCTGAGGGTGGCATAACAGACGCTGCAGGCCTCAGAGGCCACCTGTGGTCACAAGGCCCTCAGTACCAGGGGTACCTTTTACAAGGCACGTGCATGTGGCCTAGAGGGTGTGCTAATTGTGTAAACAAAGGTACAGTTTAGGGAAGTACACAGGTGCTGGGGCCTGGTTAGCAGGATCCCAATACACAGTCAGTCACGTTGACATCAAGTATCAGGCAAAAGGTTTCCTACATATAACATATACCATATATAATATGTTACACACAAATGCAGCACAAAAATGTTAATCACATAACCTTCTAGGTTTCTTGATATTGCTCCCACTTCTAGGTCTTACAGACTCAATTTGCTTCTCTTTCTCAATCGCAACCTCAACATCAGACTCACCACAAATTAGCTCAACACAAACCTTAACGACCCTACTCATGTTCCACCACTAGTGACCATTCACATTGACAGTATTACTTTTGAAAAATTCTAGTTTAACAGAACTCCTGAATTTGGAATTCCCCTTGGGTACATGAAACCGTTCTTTGATCTACACCCAATGGCCAACCACAGTTTCATGTCATATTCTTGCTTTAATTTCGATTGCTATTCCTCAACTCTTGTTCTGATTAACTTGCCAATGGCTTGGCTTGGTCATGTTTGGCAGTGGGCCCTCATTTTTTAAACCATGCAGGATACATTTTGAAAGCAGCCATCTGCCCCCTCACAACTGAAATAGACTTTTCTCAGTGACCCATTGGAACTCGTATGATACAACCACAACACTCTGTTCACTATTCACTGAGTATCCAACTTGTTCCTAACCTCCCTTTGAACACATTTGAATGCATTCAACTAAAGTATGATTTATCCTCTCACAAAAACACATTAGCCCGGGGGTGATCATATAATACGATCGTCATATGCCTAAAACTTGATTAACTTAAAAAATCAAATGTCTCCTGAAGACTGCTTCTAGACCTGGTATCAGGTATAAATGGGGTGATTTCAAATGGGAGAGTAGATAGGGATATTCCGGCGCCATTCACGAGATAGGGTGTATTTGGATATTCTATTATTGATTACACTACTGCCAGCTATTCTCATCGCTTCAAGCGAGTTTTGCCCATGTCATGTCAGTGACCATGCAAAACTTTATTTAAAGCTTGAGATACTTCATCAACTGACCTCGTCTTGGTTGTTAAACGAAAGAAAGAGTAGAGCAACTGTAGGCAGTGCTGAGTCCATTGCTGTTTAATGTTTACGTTCGTCCCTTGGCAGATATTGCCGAAGGGACGGTGTTGTCCGTATTCTCCTATGCTGATGATACGCAAATAATCTTTTCCCTCACTTCATCTAAGGAATCTGAATCATCCGCTCTGCAGACTGGTTTGGGAAAACTTGAGTCTTGGATGCAAAACAATTTACTCAAATTAAATGGAGAAAAAACTGAAGTCATGAACCTAGGAAAAGAATAAGATATCTGGGGATCACAACACTGGCCTTCTGAAATGGGTGCCCTACCTCAACCAGTACTTCAAGTTCGCAACCTGGGATTCATCATTGACGACCATCTGTCACTGAAACAGCAAGTCACTAAGGTGGCCTCAACTTGCTTTACCATTCTAAAGTGGTTAAAGAAAGTTTTGTGAATGTTACCCCTCTCTGTTCAAAGAACGGTAGTCCATGCCCTAATTACATCCAGGCTCGACTACGGCAATGTTCTATTTTTAGGCTCAGGCAAAGCTATGGTACACAGACTGAAGGTGGTGCATAATGCGGCTGCCACGCTGCTCTGCCGGCTCCCGAGGACTGTGCCAGTTGCCGGCTCTCTTCACGATCATCACTGGCTAAAAGTGGAGAATAGTGTTAAATTTAAGGCCTTGAGCTTTATGTTCAAAATTAAATCTGGAACCGCCCCACAATACTTGCAATCTTTAGCCCAACTCTATATACGTTCTCGTTCACTGCGCTCTTTCACTATACCTAGAATCAAACTCTCTCAGATGCGCGATAAGTCCTTTTCCTTTCTTGGATCCTCCCTATGGAACTCTCTTCCTATTGCAATATGGGAGGAAACCATTTTTGGCAGCTTCCGTAGAAGAGTGAAGACATGGCTATTTAACTAATAATTTCCTCGTTTTCTCCCTTCCTTACCTGGCTGGCACAGGGAAACCCCCTGGGGTAGCTGTGCACCTTACAAATCTAAATAACATAACATAATATGACATGAAGTATGGATGAATTATTTTCAACTTGTCCACAACAACTTCATTCAGTAAGTTAGTTTTTTCCATTGAGGATCAAAACTGAGCAGTGGAAGGAGATCTTGTAAAGGTCTTTGAAGACACAGTGTTGGAAGTTTTTTATGAGGCTGAACTTTTTCATAACTTAAATAAGCATATCCGCCAACAGTTCTTCAAATCCTCAGTATCCAGGGGCAAAGAAATACAGGCGTAATAGAATAAAAGGAGGAAAAACTATTTTGAGTTTAATAGAAAATAGCCAATATCAGCTGAAAAATTGCAGATCGTTTGGTCACCTTGCCACTAAGTCCACAAGAAGCAACCAAGTGCCCTTTGCAATTCATAACTCTCATTCTGAGTGGATCAACTATTCTTCCACACTTTATGAAAAATGTCAGACTCAAATCAATATGAGATGTCATCAATACCTCCAAAGTGCAATTGGCAAATAACATCTGTGAATGCAAAACAGATTGTGACTCTAATAGGCATGGAAGCCCATTGGCAGCAATGGGTCCTGATAGGATTACAATAAAAATTATGAAGAATGACCCAGAAACCTGGAGTAAATTCCTAGAGACCTCTGAAACACGTCAAGTGGTTAAGCATATATCAAAATAAATTCAAGCTGATTTATTGTAAGAGTGGCTTGAACATCGCTCATCTTTACGCGCTGAGACGATTGTTGTGGATTAATGGGAGTCGCGACCTCGTCTGGGCCTGCCGCTGCAAGTGGCCGGGATTTCTTCGCGAAAAAAAGAGGTGGAATATATATATATCTATATCTATATATATATATATATATATAATATATATATATATATATATATTCACTGAAAAAACCATAGGTTTCAGGAGTTATATAGTTAGGAATCAGCTTTTACAAAACCTTTGAAATTCACTCAAAAAACTATAAGTTTTAGTGGTGTTATAGTTAGCTGGACATTTTACTCATACAAAACCATTGAAATTGCTCCTATATAGTTAGTTGTACTAAGTATATATCGCGCACCCGCAATCCACTGCTGATGATGTCACATATTACATCATTCATGACATGGTCAGTGACATCACTGATGACATCTCAAATGACATCACTGACTTTCTTTTTTTCTCCAGGGTACGCGTACCGGTACGTGTACCGATACGTGTACCGGGGCGCGCACCCCCTCAAAAAATAATAAAAAAATAATGAGTGTGTGTGTGAGTGGTGTGTGTGTGTGGGGTGTTGGGTGTGGGGTGTGTGTGTGGGGGGTATGTGTGTGGGGTGTGTGTGTGTAGGATGTGTGGGTGTGTGTGTGGGGTGTGTGTGTGTGTGTGTGTGTGTGTGGGGGGGTGTGGGTGGGGGGGTGAGGAATGTGTGTGTGGGTGTGTGTGTGTGTGTGTGTGAGGTGTGTGTGTGGGGTGTGTGTGTGTGTGTGGGGGGTGTGTGTCAGAGGTGTGTGTGTGTGGGGGGGTGAGGTGTGTGTGGGGGATGTGTGGGGTGTGTCTGTGAGGTGTGTGTGTGGGGGGGAGTGAGGTGTGTGTGTGTGGGGGTGTGTGGGGTGTTTGGGTGTAGGTGGGGGTGTGTGAGGTGTGTGTGGGGTGTGTGTGTTTGTGGGGGGTATGTGTGTAGGATGTGTGTGTATGTGTGGGATGTGTGGGTGTGTCTGTGAGGTGTGCGTGTGTGTGTGTGTGGGGGGGAGGTGTGTGTGTGGGTTGTGTGAGGTGTGTCTGTGAGGTATCTGTGTGTGCGTGTGTGTGTGTTGGGGGGGTGAGGTGTGTGTGTGAGTGAGTGTGTGTGGGATGTGTGGGTGTGGGTGTGAATGTGTAAGGTGTTGGTGTGGGGGTGTGGGGTATTTGGGTATGGGTTGAGGTGTGCGTGTGTGAGGTGTGTGTGGGGAGTGTGTGGGTGTGGAGGTGTGGGGTTGTGTGCGTGTGGGTGTGTGTGGGACGTACTTGTAGGTACCTAAAACAGCCACAGAACCAAAAGCTCTTTTCAGAGCTACCCTACCTGTAATCACTCAAAATGATTATTTTATTATTTATTATTATGATTATATAATTTTTTTCACTATTTTTCACCATGGTACGCTCCCCGGTACGCTCCCCGGTGCGCGTACCGGATGCTCCCCCCGCGAAAAACGATTTTTTTTTTTTGCCCCGCGGGACCCTTTAATGGCCCCCACATCAAACCTAGGGAGTCAGGGGGGGTCTACCCTGCCCCCTTTTGGTCATTTCCCCCTTTGATTTTTGCCACTTCTTGTGTCTCAATCCTACCGAGACACAAGATGGCGGCCGCTGCGGACTGTTTCGAATGTTTACAGACACCCGAGAACCAATCAGCTTCCTGTGCGCAAGTCGCGTGGCGCGCCCGGAGCGCTCCCCGGTGCGCGTTTTTTTGAACCTAAATTACTCAAAATCCTCTGGAGCACATATCTTGAGACATAGCAAAGGCACATCGGGCTACCAGTCCCTACAATTTTGCCAAGTTTGGTGAAAATCCATTCAGCCGTTCGAGCTAAAAGTGCGACAGACTGCCCTATGGAAATTAACATGGGGAAAACACGTTTTGGGACCCCCCTTTTATCTCAGCCCCCGCTTGACGAATCCCCCATAAACTTTCAGGGAAGGACCGGAGCGCCGCGAGGCAAAGTTGCTGAAAAGTTCAGGCGGATTCCTCAACCGGTGCCAAAGTTATTCCCAATAGAATGTTGCGATTTCCCTATGGAAATCAATCCTAACTATATATACCTACTGGCGACCGCCAGTAGGTAATATATATGTATATATATATATACAAAATTTCAATGGCAAAATGAAACCCCTCATTTTGTTCCTTTTCAAATTAAATGTATTAAGTGTTACCACTTTATTCCAATCAAGATGACTTCAGGTGTGCCATACTTTTGTCATAAGTAAGACTGTTAGCGTTCTAGTTGTTCTTTAGAACACTCTGGGACATTCTGTCATTGGGCTATAGTTGGGCTACATCTGGCTGATATTTGGGCTACATTTGGGCTCTTTTGTCTCTGGTGGCCATCTTGGGAGACTGCATATCCGAATTTATATAATGAAATATAAGAGGATTTGAGAAGTCACTCAAAATGTGCCCTAATTTTTCTTTCTTCAGCACTAATCATAATTTCTATGGCAAAATGAACCCCCTCATTTTGTTCCTTTGCAAAATAAATGTTTTAAGTGTTAACACTTTATTCCAATCAATATGACTTCAGGTGTGCCATACTTTTGTCATAAGTAAGACTGTTAGCGCTCTAGTTGTTCTTTAGAACACTCTGGGACATTCTGTCATTGGGCTATAGTTGGGCTACATCTGGCTGATATTTGGGCTACATTTGTTTTTTTTTGTCTCTTGTGGCCATCTTTGGACTACATTGGGCTACATTGGGCTACATTTGGGCTCTAACATATATATAGCCCAATGTAGCCCAATATATATTTTTCAAAGTTAATTTTCGTAAAAAACACTGGAGCATATATCTTGAAACATAGCAAAGGCACATAGGGATACCAGTCCCTACAATTTTGCCAAGTTTGGTGAAAATCCATTCAGCCGTTCGAGCTAAAGGTGCGACAGACTGCCCTATGGAAATTAACATGGGGAAAACAAGTTTTGGGACCCCCCTTTTATCTCGGCCCCCGCTTGACGAATCCCCCCCAAACTTTCAGAGAAGGACCGGAGCGCCGCGAGGCAAAGTTGCTGAAAAATTCAGGCAGATTCTGCAACCGGCGCGAAAGTTATTCCCAATAGAATGTTGCGATTTCCCTATGGAAATCAATCCTAACTATATATACCTACTGGCGACCGCCAGTAGGTAATATATATGTATATATATATAAAATTTCTATGGCAAAATGAAACCCCTCATTTTGTTCCTTTTCAAATTAAATGTATTAAGTGTTACCACTTTATTCCAATCAAGATGACTTCAGGTGTGCCATACTTTTGTCATAAGTAAGACTGTTAGCGTTCTAGGAGTTCTTTAGAACACTCTGGGACATTCTGTCATTGGGCTATAGTTGGGCTACATCTGGCTGATATTTGGGCTACATTTGGGCTCTTTTGTCTCTGGTGGCCATCTTGGGAGACTGCATATCAGAATTTTTTTTAATGAAATATAAGAGGATTTGAGAAGTCACTCAAAATGTGCCCTCATTTTTCTTTCTTCAGCACTAATCATAATTTCTATGGCAAAATAAACCCCCTCATTTTGTTCCTTTGCAAATTAAATGTTTTAAGTGTTAACACTTTATTCCAATCAAGATGACTTCTGGTGTGCCATACTTTTGTCATAAGTAAGACTGTAGCCCAAAGATGGCCACCAGAGACAAAAAAAAACAAATGTAGCCCAAATATCAGCCAGATGTAGCCCAACTATAGCCCAATGACAGAATGTCCCAGAGTGTTCTAAAGAACAACTAGAGTGCTAACAGTCCTACTTATTACAAAGGTATGGCACACCTGAAGCCATCTTGATTGGAATAAAGTGGTAACTCTTAAAACATTTAATTTAAAAAGGAACAAAATGAGGGGGTTCATTTTGCCATAGAAAGTATGATTAGCGAATATATGACGAAATCCCGCATACCATCAGTCCGCAAAAAAAATCCTGCATGTACTATTAGGCCGCAAATTAAAATAACGAAAACCTTTAGAACAAATATGCCTTTAGCATACACTAAACAACTAAACTACCCTAAACCCTAAAACACTACCCCCAGCATGACCCTACACTACACAAACAGTACAACACTACCCTAAACCCTAAAATACTACCCCCAGCATGACCCTACACTACACAAACACTACAACACTACCCTAAACCCTAAAACACTGCCCCCAGCATGACCCTACAATACGCAAACACTACAACACAACCCTAAACCCTAAAACACTACACCCCAGCATGACCCTACACTACGCAAACACTACAACACTACCCTAAACCCTAAAACACTACACCCAGCATGACCCTACACTACACAAACACTACAACACAACCCTAAACCCTAAAACACTACCCCCAGCATTACCCTACACTACGCAAACACTACAACACAACCCTAAACCCTAAAACACTACACCCCAGCATGACCCTACACTACGCAAACACTACAACACTTCCCTAAACCCTAAAACACTACCCCAAGCATGACCCTACACTACGCAAACACTACAACACTACCCAAAACCCTAAAACACTACACCCCAGCATGACCCTACACTACGCAAACACTACAACACTACCCTAAACCCTAAAACACTACCCCCAGCATGACCCTACACTACGCAAACACTACAACACTACCCTAAACCCTAAAACACTACCCCCAGCATGACCCTACACTACGCAAACACTACAACACTACCCTAAACCCTAAAACACTACCCCCAGCATGACCCTACACTACGCAAACACTACAACACTACCCGAAACCCTAAAACACTACCCCCAGCATGACCCTACACTACGCAAACACTACAACACTACCCTAAACCCTGAAACACTACCCCCAGCATGACCCTACACTACGCAAACACTACAACACTACCCAAAACCCTGAAACACTACCCCCAGCATGACCCTACACTACGCAAACACTACAACACTACCCAAAACCCTAAAACACTACCCCCAGCATGACCCTACACTACGCAAACACTACAACACTACCCAAAACCCTAAAACACTACCCCCAGCATGACCCTACACTACGCAAACATTACAACACTACCCAAAACCCTAAAACACTACCCCCAGCATGACCCTACACTACGCAAACACTACAACACTACCCAAAACCCTAAAACACTACACCCCAGCATGACCCTACACTACGCAAACACTACAACACTACCCAAAACCCTAAAACACTACACCCCAGCATGACCCTACACTACGCAAACACTACAACACTACCCAAAACCCTAAAACACTACCCCCAGCATGACCCTACACTACGCAAACACTACAACACTACCCAAAACCCTAAAACACTACCCCCAGCATGACCCTACACTACGCAAACACTACAACACTACCCTAAACCCTAAAATACTACACCCCAGCATGACCCTACACTACGCAAACACTACAACACTACCCAAAACCCTAAAACACTACCCCCAGCATGACCCTACATTATGCAAACACTACAACACTATCCTAAACCCTAAAACACTACACCCAGCATGACCCTACACTACGCAAACACTACAACACTACCCTAAACCCTAAAACACTAGCCCCAGCATGACCCTACACTACACAAACACTACAACACAACCCTAAACCATAAAACACTACCCCCAGCATGACCCTACACTACGCAAACACTACAACACTACCCTAAACCCTAAAACACTACCCCCAGCATGACCCTACACTACGCAAACACTACAACATAACCCTAAACCCTAAAACACTACCCCCAGCATGACCCTACACTACGCAAACACTACAACACTACCCTAAACCCTAAAACACTACCCCCAGCATGGCCCTACACTACGCAAACACAACACTACCCTAAACCCTAAAACACTAGCCCCAGCATGACCCTACACTACGCAAACACTACAACACAACCCTAAACCCTAAAACACTACCCCCAGCATGACCCTACACTACACAAACACTACAACACTACCCAAAACCCTAAAACACTACCCCCAGCATGACCCTACACTACGCAAACACTACAACACTACCCAAAACCCTAAAACACTACCCCCCAGCATGACCCTACACTACGCAAACACTACAACACTACCCAAAACCCTAAAACACTACCCCCAGCATGACCCTACACTACGCAAACACTACAACACTGCCCAAAACCCTAAAACACTACCCCCAGCATGACCCTACACTACGCAAACACTACAACACTACCTAAAACACTACACCCCAGCATGACCCTACACTACGCAAACACTACAACACTACCCAAAACCCTAAAACACTACCCCCAGCATGACCCTACACTACGCAAACACTACAACACTATCCTAAACCCTAAAACACTACACCCCAGCATGACCCTACACTACGCAAACACTACAACACTACCCAAAACCCTAAAACACTACACCCCAGCATGACCCTACACTACGCAAACACTACAACACTACCCAAAACCCTAAAATACTACCCCCAGCATGACCCTACACTACGCAAACACTACAACACTATCCTAAACCCTAAAACACTACGCCCAGCATGACCCTACACTACGCAAACACTACAACACTACCCTAAACCCTGAAACACTAGCCCCAGCATGACCCTACACTACGCAAACACTACAACACAACCCTAAACACTAAAACACTACCCCCAGCATGACCCTACACTACGCAAACACTACAACACTACCCTAAACCCTAAAACACTACCCCCAGCATGACCCTACACTACGCAAACACTACAACACAACCCTAAACCCTAAAACTCTACCCCCAGAATGATCCCACACT
Source organism: Lissotriton helveticus (assembly GCF_964261635.1). Lineage (NCBI taxonomy): Eukaryota > Metazoa > Chordata > Amphibia > Caudata > Salamandridae > Lissotriton > Lissotriton helveticus. Next base: position 723,571,151 of record NC_136067.1, read on the forward strand.
AAACAACCACCACAACTCTACACTACACTAACACAACACTACACTACACAACACTACACTACACTACACAATCACTAACCCACGAAAAAATTAACACAAACCCACTTACCTCTCTCGTCATTGTGGTTTTCACAACGCAAATGCATTTACCATACATGCCTTTAAAACGTAATTCTTTGTAAAGGCATGCGCGATAAATGCACATGCGTTTTGAAAAAATGCGGGATAATGGTATGCGAGGTCAATGACCTTGCGGGATTATGGTATGCGGACTGAAAGTCTGCGGGATAAAAAATGCGGGAAAATGGCTGCAAACCATGATTAGCAGCAGACTTCCCTGGTGAGCACTAGCTTTACTAAAGTGATCTAATGAGCAACTAGAGTGCTAACATTCAGAATTTATGGCAAATATGTGACACATCTGAATACCTTCTTGATAGAACCAAAGTAAACAAGCATTGAAAATGCAATAGATCTCGCCCTCGTTTAAGTTAAAGCCATTCTGTTTGTAATGAGGTGGCTTTTTAGCTTTGCTTTTATTAGTGTTTTTAAAACTTTCATGTAAATAACATGCATATGTATGCATATATGTATATGTATGCATGCATTTATATTTATATAGATATGCAGATTATATATGTTTATATATGTATATTACCTACTGGCGATAGCCAGTGGGTATATATAGTTAGGATTTTTTCTCTATGGGATTTCTGAAAATTCTATGTCTAATAACTTTGGCGTTTGTGGACGGAATTGGCTGAAATTTTCAGGAAAATGGCACATTTTGTTTCTGAGTAGCCCCTGAAAATTTGGAGGGGTTTCGTCAAGGGGGGGCCGAGAAAAAAGGGGGGTCCCAAAACGCGTTTTTCCCATTCATTTTTCCATAGGGCGGTTGGACTCACTTTTAGCTCGAACGGCTGAATAGATTTACATGAAACTTGGCAAAATTGTAGATATGGTTTGCCCGACGTGCCTTTGCTATGTCTCAATATATGTGCTCCAGTGGATTTTGAGAAATTAACGTTTAAAAAAAAATATATATCTGTGACAGCGCTCCGGTTAGCGCCCCGGTTCGCGTACCTGACGCGTAACGGAACTTCGCGAAGCGAAGCTGATTGGCTCTCCGGTGTCTGTCAACATTCTAAACAGTCCGGAGCGGCCGCCATCTTGTCTCTCGGTACGATCGAGAGACAAGATGTGGTGAAAAACGAAGGGGGAAATGAAGGAAAGGGGGCAAGGTAGACCACTCCTGACCCCCTAGGATTGATGAGGGGGATATTAAAGTGCCCCGCGGGGCAAAAAAAAAAAATATTTTTTTTTTTGTGATTTTATGCCGTAGAGGCGCGTCCCGGTACGCGAACCGGGCAGCTCACCGGGCAGCTCACCGGGCAGCTAACCGGGCAGCTAACCAGCAGCGTAGCTGTCAACATTGTAAACAGTCCGGAGCGGCCGCCATCTTGTCTCTCGGTAGGTTCGAGAGACAAGATGTGGTGAAAAAAGAAGGGGGAAATGAAGGAAAGGGGGCAAGGTAAACCCCTCCTGACCCCCTAGGATTGATGAGGGGGATATTAAAGTCCCCCGCGATTTTTCGCGGTAGAGGCGCTTCCCGGTACGCGAACCGGGCAGCTAACCGGCAGCGTAACAGGAGTCCGCCATCTTGTGTTTTTGGAGCGTCCGGTTCGCGTACCGGGTAGCGTCTCGGTAAGCGTAACAAGGGGAAAACCAAGAGAAACAGTAAAAAAAAAATTAAGGGAATAGATTTCCAGCAAACTTGGCAAAATTGTAGGGACTGTTTGTTTGATGTGCCTTTGCAAGCCCTCAAGATATGTGCACGTGTGGATTTTGTCTAATTAAGGTTAAAAAAAATATATATATCTGTAAGCGTGCTCCGGCACGCTTACGTTACGGGTTTTGTTTGCGCTGCAGAGCCGATACGTCACGGTTATGCGACGCGTCATGAGGCGTCTCACGTGGCTACGTGATACGTCACGTAATAAAGAATATATTTTACAGCTATAGATATTAGCTTTTAAAAAACCAATGAAATTTACTGAAAAAAACATAGGTTATAGACCATATATAGTTAGGAATTTGCATTTACAAAACCTTGAAAATTCACTGAAAAAACCATAGGTTAGAGACCATATATAGTTAGCTGGACATTTTATTGACATAAAACCAATGAAATTCCATATATAGTTAGTTGCACTAACTATATATCGCGCACCCGCAATCCACTGCTGATGATGTCACATATTACATCATTCATGACATGGTCAGTGACATCACTGATGACATCCCTGATGACATCTCAAATGACATCACTGATGACATCACTGATGACATCTCAAATGACATCACTGATGACATCATGACACACCAATACCAGTTACTACATACGCACTCACTGATTCCTACGTCTACACACACATTCACTCATTCACCCATACAATCACTCATACATACAGTCACTCATTATTACAACACTATCATATGCACTTATACACCTATGCAGACACTCACACACTGCCACTCATCCATGGAGTTACTCACACACCTAGTCAGTCCTGTAAAGAATCAATCACACTTCCATTTCCTCATCTATACAGTTAAACACAGAACACCATACTTCAGTGACATCACTGATGACATCTCAAATGACATCACTGATGACATCTCAAATGACATCCCTGATGACATCATGACACACCAATACCAGTTACTACATACGCACTCACTGATTCCTACGTCTACACACACATTCACTCATTCACCCATACAATCACTCATACATACAGTCACTCATTATTACAACACTATCATATGCACTCATACACCTAGTCAGTCCTGTGAAGAATCAATCACACTTCGATTTCCTCATCTATACAGTTAAACACAGAACACCATACTTTTCACACATATACTAACACATACTTACTCTCTTATACAATCACTGATACAAGTACACATTGATATGCACAGTCACACACCTCCCAGCCAGCCACACACACACTCAGTCTTCCATACATCCACTCATTCTTCAATATGTAAAACATATTTAAACTTTACAAAAACACACAGACACTAGATGATGTCATCAGTGATGTCATTTGAGATGTCATCAGTGATGTCATCAGTGATGTCATTTGAGATGTCATCAGTGATGTCATCAGTGATGTCACTGACCATGTCATGAATGATGTAATATGTGACATCATCAGCAGTGGATTGCGGGTGCGCGATATATAGTTAGTGCAACTAACTATATATGGAATTTCATTGGTTTTATGTCAATAAAATGTCCAGCTAACTATATATGGTCTCTAACCTATGGTTTTTTCAGTAATTATATATATATATATATATATATATATATATATATAGGTTGTAACAAAGAATAAATAAAAGCCTGAACCAACGATACCCGCGTATATATATATATACTTGAGGATGAAGGATCACAAGAAAACAACAGCCAGCCAGGGCAAAAACTCTGGATCCCAAAGGATACAATGAGTCACATACATATATATATATATATATATATATATATATATATATATATATATATATGAATTCACAGAAAAAACATAGGTTTCAGGTATGTTATTGTTAGGAATTATCATTTAAAAAACCTTAGATATTAACTAAAAAAAACATAGGTTTCAGGGGTGTTATAGTTAGTTGAACATTTTACTCATACAAAACCATTGAAATTCCTCCGTTATAGTTAGTTGCACTAACTCTAACTCGCCCATCCGCAATCCCCTGCTGGTGATGTCACATATTGCATCATTCATGACATGGTCACAGACATCACTGATGACATCACTGATGACATCTCAAATGACGTCACTAGCATCAACATTTAACTAGTGTAAGGACGTTGACTATGTACTGTGTGGATTACATCCAACTCACCCATATTTAAAGACAAATATGTGATAGAGGTACTAATTATGCACTTCAGACAGCCAACAAAATCACAACACCCAGCACCACCACCACTGCAACCACCCCTCCTGACCCCTCCCCATCTACTACCTCAGAGGCAGCACAAAACAGGACAACGGACCTTCCTGAAATAATATATCCCCTCAACAGCACACTAGCTGAATGGTAAGAGATGAGGAACCAACTATGTATAAGGGAGGGAATTTGCACATCAACAATAATTTACACAATGCCAAGCCTACCGGTGATATGCTATACACACCTCATTATACAAACCAAAAACTTTTCAGTGTGTAGATATAGTATTGATACGTGTAGTGTACTGCACAGTGGACGCAACCATATTATCTCAGGCACTGGGGATTTTCTTGGTCATGTAGCTGTGTTGTCCCCCCCCTTGAAGCAGAAGCGGAGTAGGCTGGTCCAACGTACCCAACTCCACCGTAAGAGTATAAATTATTAGACTACGCCTTGGGCGTGGTTCACTTGTGCGAAGACAAAAGACTCTGCCACAGGTAAGGTCCTCACTATGCCACGTGGCTGCCACCATGACCATGTGCCTCCTTGATACAGGCCCATTGCGAACTCAGCGCCACAGCACCGCAGACTTATGTCTGTATCGACTACTGCCTTCAATCTACACTGGGGACGGCAGGGTTCACAACTTGAATTCAGATTTGGATCTACACTACAGACAACGTTGAATTAAGCCTTTCTTTATTTAATGCAGAGAAAATTGTACTATATGTATATGTACTATACTGCCTTTAAAAGCCCCTTTAATAATAATAATAATTGTACTATATGTCTTCAGATTTTGTTAAAGGATGTGACAAAAAGCATTCCTCGATGTCTGTCCTGACTACTGCCTTCGATCTACACTGTGATCAGCAGGGTTCACAACTAGAATGCAGATTTGGATCTACACTACGGACAGCATTGAATTTAGCCTTGCTTATTTAAGGGAGAGACAAGTGTACTGTATGTCTTCATATTTTGTTAAAATAAGTGACAAAAAGCATTCCTTGATGTCTGTGTTGACTACTGCCTTCGATCTACACTGCGGACAGCAGGATTCACAGCTTGAATTCAGCTTTGCATCTACACTACGGACAGTAGGGAATTCAGCTTTGCTTTATTTAATGCAGAGACAATTGTACTATATGTCTTCAGATTTTGTTAAAGGATATGACAAAAAACATTCCTCGATGTCTGTGCTGACTACTGCCTTCGATCTACACTGCGGACAGCAGGGTTCACAGCTTGAATTCAGCTTTGGATCTTCACTACGGACAACATTGAATCAAGCCTTGCTTTATTTAATGCAGAGACAATTGTAATATATGTCTTCAGATTTTGTTAAAGGATGTGACAAAAAACATTCCTCAATCTCTGTACTGACTACTGCCTTCAATCTACATTGTGAGGGCTCATGATTCAGGTGGAATGGCGATTGCACATGACACATTCCGTAAGCAAGAGACATTGTACCAGGGCGTCCCGCCAGAACCATGAATCATCACAGGGTACGCACACGCTGAGTTCTTCAGGTACCACTAACTCAGTGCACCACAAGTCATCTTCAAGTGGACTTATTAATGCAGAATTCACAAGGCAAAAAACATTGCTACCAGTGCGGCCCCCCACGGACCAAGCATCATCACAGGTTACGTACACACAAAGGTACTACTAACTCAGTGCACCATTAGTCATCGCCACGTGGCCGTATTCAGGCAGAATTTAACAGACAAAAGACATTGGTCCGATTGCGGCCCCCCTGGACCACGCATTATCGCAGGGTACGTACAAGCTCAGCGTCAAAGTTACTAATAAGTCAGTGCACCATAAATCATCACAAACAATAGTGAACAGTTTTATGTCAGCAATGAGGCATGCTATCACTTTTAAATCGAATTGATGCAGAATTCAATAGACAAAAGACATTTGTCCAAATACTGTGCCCTGCTGAACATGCATCATCACGGGGTACGTACACGCTAAGCGCCAAAGGTACTACTAACTCAGTGCACCATAAATCATCGCCACATAGCCTTATGAAGGCAGAATTTAGTAGGCAAAAGACATTGCTACCAGTGCGGCTTGGCCGGAGCATGCATTATCGCAGTCTCCACAGAACATTAATGCTTCAGGTGCCACTAACTCAGTGCACCACTTGTCATCGGTGGTTGCAGACATGCTAACTTACCAATACTGTGCAGCTCTACTCAACGCCACCTCATCGTGGACCCTTGCTATCCGCTGCCTCCTGCCTACACTGCGGTCATCAGAGCTCACAATCAAATAAACTTTTGATTCATTTTTTGCAGAGTGCAGTACCAAACTAAGTATAACGTCCCTCAAATCTACACAATATCCCTTTGGTAGCCTTTCTTCAAGAACTTCTTTTATATCAGTTCTAGGTTTAGTTGAATAACAAAATTCACCCTGCAAGTGCAAAGGAACACTGAATGGCAGTCTACACGGCGGACAGCACAGGTCACAATTTGAACTATAATGTCCCTGAAACCTACATATTTCGACAACTTATTCCATATATGTTTCGTCTTTTATCTGAATCATAATTACAGATGATGCAGTCCAATAGGTAACAGACAATGCTTCCAGTAAAGCCCGTTCGGACCACGCATCATCGCAGGGTGAGCACACGCTGAGCACCAGACGTACCACTAACTTAGTACACCATAAATAATCGCCACGTGGTCTTATTAAGGCAAAATTCAGAAGTCAAAAGACATTGCTACCAGTGTGGTCTGCCTGGACCACGCATCATCGCAGGCTCCACACAAACTGCCCCTACCACAGTGCACCACAACTCATGAGCCTTTAATGATAGAATCTTCTGTGTATTATTTCACATGTAGTGCTCCTACCTTTGAACAGCAGAAGTCATAAACCGTTTATAATGGAATATTTGTTTATGATATGATGATTACTATTTGTTAGAACTGGAATTTTCTGGTTGGCTAAGGCTTACGCCAAAGCCAGGCAGAAACTACCATTCTAGTCAGGGCAAGGGGGTCACACGCCAAGATAACCCCTGCTCACCCCCTTGGTAGCTTGGCACGAGCAGACAGGCTTATCCCGGAGGCAATGTGTAAAGCATTTGCACACGCACACAACAGCAACAACATCCTAGGCACACCACAAAAGGAACTCCACACAAGGTTATATAAAAATAACTTCTGTATTGTCAAAACACATCAGATAGTAATCCCACCTGTACATTGTGCCAACTGGCACGGGCAATATTCACAAGGGATTATGTACAAGACAGGGCCACATGGGCCACTGTCAGAATCAGCACTTAGCAGAACTACTGTTTGAAATAGCACTTTGTAGAACTTAGAATAAATGTAGCACAAAAGAACAATTACAGGTAAGAACACATTACACATGATGCATCACAACATTCAGAGGTGTTTGGAAAGGAAAACACATGATGCATAAAAACATTCAGAGGTGTAGGTAAGACACATAATGCATAAAACACATTCAGAGGTGTAGGTAAGACACATAATGCATAAAACACATTCAGAGTTGTCACAGGCATAATGGCATAGCACATTACGCATAACTCACATTTGGGCCTAACCGGTAAAAATACAGTAGGTCTACTAGTCTAAACACATTAGACTCTGCCTCCTAGGAATAAATCATTTTTAGGGGCGTAACTCACATAGTGAAAACATCTCACTAGCATAAACCTACATAGGTAAAATAACCTCATAATCACATTGCGCAAACATCACATTTAAATCAGATTAGCGCATAAAACACATTAGGGCCTTGCGCCCTACCCACATACCAGCCCCCTGGCCAACTGGCCATCCAAAAAGGGAACTCAAAAAGCCCTGTGTCCAGAATGTCAGGGCGCGCTGCCACGCAGCGCCAGTCAGGGGTGCGCCACCGGCACAAACTTACACATTGCAGCTGCCCACTAATTGCTGGGCAGCTGGGAACAACAACAGGGCCTAAACGTTGCAGCTGGCACAAAGTGCTGCGCAGCTGTAGAAGGCCTGGCACCTCTGTGCCATCTCTGTCCCACACAGGGACTCTCTTTCCCTTGGCGCCTAAACGGTGCAGCTGCCCCCTAATTGCTGGGCAGCTTGGAAACAGCAAAACTGCGACAGGGCCCTCACTGACCCTAGGACAGAAACTGCACCAAACTGAGCCCTCTGGCTCAGGAAATACATGTAGCGCACTTTTGGAGTCCTTTAGGCTCTGAAACAATACATGGGCCCTCTGGAGCACTCTGGCTCCTCTAAGAAAGAAATGCCCCCCAACGGTGGAGCCCTCTGGCTCTTAAACTGAATGTGCCCACAACTGGGGCAACCACGGTATCTCTGTACCCTCACTGGGGCCTTTTAAACAAATATGCCCATCGGTGGCGCCACCGGGGCTCTGAATAAGATCTGCCCCCTCACTCGGTGGAGCCCGACAGGCTCTGAATAAACCATAAGAAAAGGCGCCCTGTCGTTGGAGTCCCACCTCTGGGGACTCAAAATCATCAACTGCCCAGGAGCCTCTCAGGGCTCTAAATCAAATGTGCCCCCGAGACATTGGAGCGGCCCGCTATCAAGTGGGGCCGCTCCAGGAACCAGCCCGGTCAACACTGAGACTCCTCCTTACCGGTCTCTTGTCCCCGATCCTCTGCTGGTGGGCTTCGGTGGGCAGCGCAGCACCTGCGGGGCTCCCTCCTTCATCACAGGAGCCCCGCACTGCTATCAGCGGCCTTGGCCGCAGCATCCCCACTTCACCCGGGCCCCCTCCTTGGACCCGGGGCTCTCTTCACCGGAAGTCCCGCCCGCCGTCAGGCACAAGGCTGCCTGTCTTCCGGTTTCGAGGCCCGCCAATGGCAGCGCGGCCCTGGGTAGGGAGACGGGCGCAGCGCCTCCTTCAAGATCTCCGGGCCGGCGGTGGTGCTTTTTAGTCAGTCAATGATGAGGGGTGGGCTCCCTCGAATTAAATAATAATGCGGGGCAAATGCAGGGTGGGCTCCTGCTCCGTGTATAAATCAAGAGATGGGCATAAGCTGCAGGCAATGCGGGGTGGGCACCCGTGCCGCAAATTACCTCTAGAAGGGGGATCCTCACGCAGCCTCTCTACGCTGCAGGCCCCCAGCAGCCCCTGAGTAAAGTGCTCCCAAGCGCTGGGGGAGAAATAAAGCGCTCCAAAGTGCTAGAGACAAAAAAAATAAAGCAACAACGTCCTTCAGGAGTCCAGGACTTCAGCAGTCCAGGACATAAGGTGGAGCATAGCAGCTCCCAGACAAGGAAGGTCCATCAGGTATCCAGGGGCTGGGCAGGGCCCAGGGAGGCAAGCCTTCCCCTGGGCCCAAGCAGCAGCACGAACCTGGCAGGATTCAAGTCAAGAACAAGAACATTTTGTAAGGGGACACAGCCCCTTTTTATACAGTGAATTCCTTTGTCTAAAGGGGCAGGGTGGGGGAAAAACCAGGCGCAGCTGGTTTGGGAGCCCCTTTGATGAGCTCAGCCACCCCTCCCATTCACTAGTCAGGCTAGGGTCGTCAGTCGCACCACAGGGGGCGGAGCCAGCATTGTGTGGGGAACACCCAGCCCTATTCAGGACCCAGGTGCACCCCTCCCCTCACATCAGCATGCTAATCTCAATACTCACCACTGGGCAGACCCATCCAGACTTCCTGGAGCCAGGCTCCAGCCAATCACGTGCCAGCAGATTCACTATACACGCACACCCATGTCTAGAAGTGGCACATCCTCACTAGACACATTCATGCCACATACATCATTACGCAGCATTCAATCGCACGAGTACGCACATACCAAACTCGACCTTGCACTCCCCACACATCAGGAACTTACTTACAAGCTTACTGCAACTAAATTCAAGACATGATTTACTCCTGCCTAAGTACCCAAAAGCTGTGTTGTGTTCTAAAAGTTCAATAGCGCCATGAAGCCTGCGGGCGTACGAGCGCTCTATAAATAAAAAATTAACATAACATAACATAACCATGGTCACACATATTCCCCATGCATTCCTATGGGAGGGCAGGTCACTCACCACACATACACAAAGAGCTCACGCACTTTACACTGTACCACAGTGAAAAAGTGCGCAGAGGCCTAAAATCACCAACACCAGGTCAGAGAAACAGGCTAGGAAAAAGCAAAAATTTTCGGGGTGAACCTGCCAGAAAAGGGCCAGGTCCAACACTATTGTACTTGTTACCAACAGCAACGCAATAAAATGAAGTTGAGCACATGTGCCCGTACCTACTTCAACTATCTATCTGTGTCTGTGTATTCATTATGTTTGTAAAATGCTGCCCCTGGCCCTACAACATTACATTGTGCTGTAAATTGCGTATGCAACCATCTTACCTCTGGCAGTAACAAAAACTTCGGTTATATAACTTTCTCTCGCTCATTCTACAAATACGAACGTCGAAACTGGATCATTACAATATTGCAAGCAAAGTGTGTTCTATTGCCCAAGTTTTCTCTTTTTTTCTAGCATATTTATGTAGCGCGAAGTCGACCCAAAACTATGTCAGTGATTTACATGGCCACCGTATTAACAGTACATTTTGAGGCACGGGTAGATTACGTGATTTGTCTACAATAATAGGATGTGGACGTGACTCCAAGGCTCGAGCACTGATTTCCAACACCAAGTTCAACAGTATAACCAAATGACCACATAAGTATATATATTAGTTGCCCTTTATGTGCCAAAAACTGCAACCTAAAGCTTTCATAGCCCTGTATTACTACAGCTACAACACTCCACTGATTGTCCAACAAACATTCATATTCGCAGAAATGCATCATGTCCACCATCTTTTATGTGTGGAACTATGGATAAATGTAGGGTCAGTGATTCCCCGTACCTTCCATGTTGGCCATGTTGTGGAACTTCACAGACATAATGACGCATTTGCGTTTAAGACCCGGGTGACGGCAGCACTACAACACAGATACCCGAATCAGTTGATTTTTCATATAGTTCAAGACGGAGCCACGCCCATAGCTCCGGAGTCATTTTTCACATCCTCGCGCAGCACTGGCATACGTCAGGCCAGCCCACTTCGCTTATGCTTACAGGAAAACACAACAATGATACATGGCTTCAATTTTTATTGTAGTGATTTGCTAGTTCCAGGTCTAGTTGTTGGAACGGCACACACACACTCCCTCATAGTTGGTATACACCCACACCACACCCATCCATCACAGGCGGCACAACACACGTGACCCTACCAATAAAAAATAACGGGCACACGTGCTCTGCACCATTTTAGAGTTGCTCCCATCGCAAGCGCTGTGATGGCCCGTCCTGGTTGTTTGGATGCCTCATGTAGGCCCAAACTACCGAACAGGGAGGTCCACCACTACGTGGGTGGCCTCTTTGGTTACTGAGTTAGTGGTACCGGAAGGACTGAGCAGGTGAGGAGACTGCGATGATGATGGGTGCACGAGTATGTCCTTTGCCTCAGCGATATCAAGACTAAGCACCAAATGTGAGACTTCTTGGTGGCAGAGCACGACTGCATGATGTAGAAGGTGCTCTGTCCAGAAAAAGGCGAGCAGTGAGGCATGGGTGCGCACCGGAGGGAGAAGATGCGATAGAGCAGACTGGATACAAAAAGTCGACGCAGCGATTTAGGCGTACGCATTCCTACATACCCTATCTTACTGCATTTGTTTTTTTTTCCCCAATAGCAGGAAAGTTTTTATAGTCGGTCAAATGTCCATTGCTCCTACATGTGTAGCGAAGTAGATGAATATTTATTTTGTCATACTATGTACACCTAACTTTACCATCTTATTTTGACAACCTTTCCTTTTTGAATTCATTTCGGACTCACGCCTCCGTTGCTGTGCACAGTACAGCTCGTGCCTTCGTTGGTGTGCACAGCACTTCTCACGCAGCGCGAGATATTTTCTATGTGAAAAAATGGGGATATGAACCTAACCTTCGATTCGCACATGCTTGTGCATGTCTGTTTCCTTCCGTGCTAAACCATTGGCCTTTGCGTGCGACTTATTCTAAAAGACTGCACGCAATTGGCCAGAGACGGCTGCATTGCTCCGTCCATGGCTTATTGGTATCTATTACGCGTTTGCTGCGCACAATAGACTCCAATAGCACATGAACTTTCAATTATCGTGCCCAGACAGGGGAGGGATAACTGAAACCACGTGTATGACTGCGCACCACTTCTTTTCTATAACCAGATAAAAACATTATCACTCTACTAATTGTTCATAAATCGAAGCCCATTAAACAAGTTAGAACCTTACAAATGGTTGTATTTTTAATGGGGGAGGGAAGGTGTGTGAAAGGGCGATGTTATTCTACTCACATTAAGATAGTGGCAATTACCAATCATAACATCTTTCTTTTTCTATCTTTTAGATGTGGAGCTTCAAGGTGCACTATACCCGGCATGGGGTGGAAGACATACCAGTGACAGAAAGGTGAGCTGTGAATATTCTTTTCCGAGTCACTCTCTCACTCTCTCTCTTCCTCTCTCCTTTGATGAACAAATGACACACAATTTTATCTTCCTTTTTATCTAACAGGTTTTGTTTCATAAATTGGCGTCCCCCCAACACCTCCAAAGCTCAGCGTTTGAGGAATCTGCGATGATGCGTGGCCATCGTAACAACGCCTAAGAAGTTTGCTTGGACACGTGGTGGACCCTCTTTGAAACACGCCAATGGCACAAGGTGAGCAGAGAAGCATGTTTTCGAAGCAACAAGAAGTCACCTGTGGGTGGGGAGAGTGGATACTGTGCAGCAACTTTAGTGCATAGGAATGTACAATCACCTCCAGTCAGTGGGAGTGGTTAGGTTGCAACAGTCTGTGTGCGCAGGAACGGGCAATCATCTCCAGACACTGGGAGTGGATGGGGTACAGCAGTCTGGGTGCGCAGTAATAAAAACTCACCGCTATGCAGTGGGCGTGCATGGGGTATAGCAACCTGGGAGGAAAAGAGCGCACAGACACCTCCTTGCAGTGGGAGTTGATGTAATACACTAGCCTGGGTGTGCAAAGGCGTAATGCAAAAATATACGTGTGCAGTTGTATGTACTCTGCAATTACTAATTGTATACTATCTTTCAGATCACTAAACTTGAGGGTGCATAATAACCCGGCACGTGGTTGGACACACACCAATGGCAAAAAGGCGAGCTGCAAAGATTTTCTCCAGTATCAACAGTACTTCTCCTGCTCCACCTATTACTTTTTCTCTCTCACACTTTCAATATCTTTCTTTCTCTCTCTTCCTCTTTTTCACACTGTTTCTCTTTCTCTTTTAAAGTTATGAACCCTGCATTCCACACTGCAGATAAATAAATCAAGGCTGAATTTAATACTGTATGCAGTATAGATCCAATGCAGAATTCAAGTTGTAACCACTGTTAGATGCAGTGTTTGCAAAAGGTAAGCAGAGCTGCCTAGGTGCACAAGGCCTCCAATTAAACGCGGTGCGAACAAACGATATTGTCCTGCCTAAGACGTGATATCTCACCTCATTCTGTCTTATCTCTGAATCATTTTAAAGACCTGCTTGACCACACTATAGATCTGAGCCAGTGGGCACTTCCCTACAGACACCTCTTCATTGCCGACCTACAAGAGGGGTGGGATGCATCAGGCACACTGCACATGTGCATATTAGCATTATTGCCAAGTTTTATGTTAGCTTGCGATCTTTGAACTCATTCAGTGACATCTTTGTATCATTTTAAATACCATCTATATCATAAGATAGGCCTAAGCCTATGAGCAGCGCTGCCCTATAGACTCCTGTTGAGGGGGATTCTGCGGGAGGGGTGGGGTGCATGTGAGAAAAAGCGATCTTGCCTTCCGTAATGATGTAATCTCTCACCTCATTCAATCACATCGATCTAATTTTAAGGAGCCACTGGACCGTACTTAGACCTCAGCCAGCAACAAGCGATGCTCTACAGACACGTGGCGTTAGCTTTTAGGACACTTTAGTTACTTCCTTACTGAGTGTACATGCACACAGGCTCCCGCCCCTGCATTACACATGAACATTAAGCTTCTAGCTTAAGCTCTATTGCTATGTATATTATCATTAGCATGATATATTATAATTTAACCTTGTGTTTTCTCGTGCATTCCAACTCCTCTTTGAACCACGATTATCACTAACGATTAATCGTACTTTAAAAACGAAGGATGCACTCAACTCCTATTTTCTACCAAGCATAAAAAAAATATTCATTTACCTGCAAACGTTTCCACCATTAAATTACTTCTCTCTTTACAGAGATTAATTGATTGGCTGAAAGGTGCTGAGCAGTAACTCTCTCCTGCAATGATGCCCTGAGCATTCTAACACCTTCCATGGCAGTATCATGACACACTTCCATTGTGGAGACCTGCTCTTCCATACAAATGTATCCCGGACTCGGAGCTTGCAGCAACACGTCGTGGGACACACTAGTGGTGGCAGGTGAGCTGTGAAGCCTCAGTGTGCAACACCTACAATTGAACACATTGCGGGCTAGGGAGTGGGGTGCTGCACTCTGGGTGCACAGGTGCATACAAGCGATTTTCCAGTAAGTAATAATGTAGGAGTATATTATCAAACAACGGCGATCTCTGGCTTCATGTATTTAATTTTAAGGACTTCTTAAACCACACTCTATCACGCAGATCCCTGTGTCCTAGACAAACTAATGACAAATAGTAAACACTAAAAACTGAGTGCAATAAGTCAACGCTCTATCACCTCCTGCCTCTCTACTTTTAACTCTCCCTCCCCTTCTCACTTCCACCCACTACCCTCCCTTCCATTTTCACTATGATACTTTTATTAGCTTTTTTTACCTCTTCGACATAGCACACATACTTATGTTTAATTTTTGTTTTGCAGGTTACCTACACTGCTACCACTGGAGTCCATCTCACGTTTTATTGATTATACTGTTCTATTAAAGTTATGTTTCTATTGGTGTATTTCTGTCTTAATCGCGGATAATAAAAAAAATAACTGAGTGTATACGTCTTCTTTTTCTGACAACATTTGACTATCATTTAGTGTGATAATCATCTGCTTAGAGAAGATTTTAAATTCAAAACTTCACATTACAATGCACCGCCAAAAAATAATGTAAGTATCTCCTAGGCACCTAAATTCTGAGTATTTATACAACTACAAGAGTTCTATGAGTGTATCACCATAAGTACTGTCCGTGAGATTGCAAAACAAATACGGCACTGCCTAGCACCACGGAGGCCTCAGAGACTGCCGAGGCACACCCTGCATATTAAAATATAGATCCTGAGTGTGAAAATCCCGGACTTAAATTGCCTCGAACTCCTCGAACAATTAGTAAATAATTCTCGGGAAGGTGGCCGTCTCCTAGTCTACAAAACATCTGTACCCTTCCGCGCCCAATTCACATGTGACATTAACACAGTACTGGGGGGCATATTTACAAGGAAGCCGTTAAAATTATACCCCTTAATTTGTAAAAGAATAACTGATGGGGCTCAAAGTTTTACTAAGAAAAGAATGATGTTTATAACTAGAAGTGTAATACCGGGGCTAACTATTTACCAGCTCTTTACCAGAGGCTGTAGCTGCGATTAACGGTTTCTCCTATGGAAAAGTATTAAAAGTCAAGCACACTTGCTGTTTGGATTAGCAACATTGTGTACTGAACTTGTGACCTGTGTGCTCAATTAAGTGTTCCATGAACTGTTACTATGGTAACAGACAATAAGCAGTTGGGGGTGGGGATCAAAGGTGCTGGCTGTAGAGAAACCGTCATATTTACCGAAAGTCCTCTAAACGACAGAACACTGTGTACATTAGGAGCAAAAGAAGTACACAACTCTACGAATTAACCTCAAGAGAGGGCGTGAGCAATAGCCACTGGTGTTACAAAACCCCATGTACAAATTGCATGCATTGTACTCAACAATGCGCAATTCTTTATCAATCCCAATCAGACACTGCTGCTTCATGTTTCACAGTGTGCACTTCAGTAAATGCTTTGTGGTTACTTAAATGGGAGACGAAATTGTCGACATTCCAAAACTTAGGGGCATATTTACAAGGACGGCGTTAAAATTATCGCCGCTTTAGCGGCAGCAAACTGCCGCCAATAATTGAATTATTCATCAAGGATCTAAACAACAACTCTCTAAATTTGGAATTTGTGGGGCACCATAGCAGAACGCCCGTAGATTTCCTTGATATTCGGATCAAACCATGTAATGGTAAATTGGAAGCATCCATATTCCGCAAAGCTACCGTTGGAAACTCAGTTCTCCGTGTGCTCATCCCGCTGCACTAATTAAGAGTATACCATTTGGGGAGTACTATAGAGCTAAGAGAGCGTGTAGTGAACAAGAGGAATACGGGAGGATTGAAGAGGAAAGGACACAGTGATTTACCCAGAGAGGTTACTCGCCTGAGGTTTTAAAAGGTGCATCAACCAAAGCTAGAAACCTAGGAAGACATAAAATACTGTTCGAACCATCTAGAACAAAGCAACGAGAACAACAGAGAAATGATCAAAATGATCAAGATACTTCTAGATTTATAACCATTTTTAATATGAAACACAAAGAGATAAGGTCGTTCTTGAATCGACACTGGCACTTGATAAAAAGTGATCCGGTATTAGGCTGTAAGGTTGAGAAAAATCCTGAGATTACCTACAAAAGATCTAAATCCTTGAAGGACTTAATTTTCAAAAGTGAATTCCAAGAAAGGAAGGGAGGTCCCCCTACCTGGTTGCAGCAGAAACCTGGTTTTAAAAAGTACTCAAAATGCCAAGCGTGCCAACATGGCATAAATCGCACTGATTTTAAAACCTTTTTTAATAAAACTGTAACCATTAGAAATTTCTTAACCTGTATATCCAGTTTTGTTGTTTATTTATTACAATGCTCCTGTCCCAAAATGTATATAGGGAGTACAACTCTCCCTGTATTTAAAAGAATCCTTCAACATAGGCGAGCGATTGTAAACCAAGACAGGACTTATCCCATTGCAAGGCATTTTGAGACCCACCATCAGAGTAATCCTGTGAGCCTGCAGTACACCTGCATAGCAGAGGTCCCGAGAAAAAAGAGAGGAGGGGACAGGGAAAAGGAACTCCGAAAGCTAGAAACATATTTTATTTTGGAGTTCAACTGCAAAGAATCATATGGGCTCAGTGTGGACGAGGACTTATATACATGCTTGTCTTGAATAATGAAATGAAGAGGAAAAATGTAAAAATCTGCACAAGTATAAAACCATTAAAAAATGTAGTTTTTAATTCTTAAACTTGAGACAGTAGTGAATAGTGGGACACATGAATTGCTATGACTGGTTTTAGTTAGTTGTGTTGGGTTAGAATTTCATTGGATATGCACTTGCACTTTTAAATGTACTGCAGTGTAGTGTGCATATATTGAAGGTAGAGATATGTTTATAGGGAAAGATAAGGGTTTTCTTCCACTATAGGAAAAGCATTACTCTCCCAGTTTCCATAATCACTAGCACTTTAAATCTAGACTCTTTTTTAATTCCAATATGCATTTTGTAATAAATACAAGAAATGGTGTGCTTTTTTTTACTAAAAAATGTATGATTTCTCTTTTTTCTTTGATAACATTGTTTATCGATTTTTGCACAAACCATGATATATTGTATTTATTTAGCACTGGCACTTTATAGTGAAGTAATTATAAATCTGAATGATTGTGATTGCAAAAAGAGGTAAAGTGATGCATACTTTGTACAAATGCACTTGCAACTCATAAAGGCACTAGCCAGAATAATATGTTTTTGCCAAACCGTTAATATTGTTAAGCATTTGCACTTTAAATTTCTGACAAGCAATAATTGAGATTGAATGTTGGTATATTTTATGTGAAATATAGGGCCAGATGTAGGTAATCCCAATTTACCTATTCTTAAATACCGAATTTTACCGATTCGGTATTTAAGATTAGGTAAATGGGATGTAGATACATTTTCGGTAAAAATTACTGAATCGCTAAGATTCGGTAATTAAGAATCGGTATTTATCAATTTGGTAATTCCTATTCATTCCTATGGGCAAGGACGCTTGAAACGCGTAAGGAAATGCTGGTGTAATGAACGCTGTGCGCACGAAGTCTGTTAAGCATGGCTGCCTCACAGAATAAAGTATGGCATTACGTACGAGGCTCTCCAAGTTGGGTGCTCTTTTTGTTGGATTAAATTGCGGCCTACCCAGGTCGCGGAGAGCCCTCCTGCGGATGAGCGGGTCCGGGCGCAGGCAATTGACGGTGAAAGACGGAACGTGGTGTCTTCCGTGAAGGACATTTCAAGCCCTGCAACAGCCTTCGTTTGTTACAGTAACCCACTGAGGTAACATATTTTATGGGGACTTTGGCGGCCGCATTTCACCCCAAGAACTTGAACTGTAAAGATAAGAACTCTATATACCAGCATGCACTATGCATTGACACACCCACCAGTTGGAACTTAGGATGCTGGGTATAAGAGAAGCGATATTTTGCCTGTCCTCATTGCCAGCACCTGTGAACAAGGGCGCAAGGACGCTTGAAACACGTAAGGAAATGCTGGTGTAATGAACTCTGTGCGCACAAAGTCTGTTAAGCATGGCTGCCTCACAGAATAAAGTATGGCATTACGTACGAGGCTCTCCAAGTTGGGTGCTCTTTTTGTTGGATTAAATTGCGGCTACCCAGGTCGCGGAGAGCCCTCCCGCGGATGAGCGGGTCCGGGCGCAGGCAATTGACTGCGCAAGACGGAACGTGGTGTCTTCCGTGAAGGACATTTCAAGCCCTGCAACAGCCTCCGTTTGTTACAGTAACCCACTGAGGTAACATATTTTATGGGGACTTTGGCGGCCGCATTTCACCCCAAGAACTTGAACTGTAAATATAGGAACTCTATATACCAGCATGCACTATGCATTGACACACCCACCAGTTGGAACTTAGGATGCTGGGTATAAGAGAAGCGATATTCTGCCTGTCCTCATTGCCAGCACCTGTGAACAAGGGTGCAAGGACGCTTGAAACGCGTAAGGAAATGCTGGTGTAATGAACTCTGTGCGCACGAAGTCTGTTAAGCATGGCTGCCTCACAGAATAAAGTATGGCATTATGTACAAGGCTCTCCAAGTTGGGTGCTCTTTTTGTTGGATTAAATTGCGGCCTACCCAGGTCGCGGAGAGCCCTCCCGCGGATGACGGGTCCGGGCGCAGGCAATTGACGGCGCAAGACGGAACGTGGTGTCTTCCGTGAAGGACATTTCAAGCCCTGTAACAGCCTCCGTTTGTTACAGTAACCCACTGAGGTAACATATTTTATGGGGACTTTGGCGGCCCCATTTCACCCCAAGAACTTGAACTGTAAATATAAGAACTCTATATACAAGCATGCACTATGCATTGACACACCCACCAGTTGGAACTTAGGATGCTGGGTATAAGAGAAGCGATATTTTGCCTATCCTCATTGCCAGCACCTGTGAACAAGGGCGCAAGGACGCTTGAAACGCGTAAGGAAATGCTGGTGTAATGAACTCTGTGCGCACGAAGTCTGTTAAGCATGGCTGCCTCACAGAATAAAGTATGGCATTACGTACGAGGCTCTCCAAGTTGGGTACTCTTTTTGTTGGATTAAATTGCGGCCTACCCAGGTCGCGGAGAGCCCTCCCGCGGATGAGCGGGTCCGGGCACAGGCAATTGACGGCGCAAGACGGAACGTGGTGTCTTCCGTGAAGGACATTTCAAGCCCTGCAACAGCCTCCGTTTGTTACAGTAACCTACTAGGTAACATATTTTATGGGGACTTTGGCGGCCGCATTTCACCCCAAGAACTTGAACTGTAAATATAAGAACTCTATATACCAGCATGCACTATGCATTGACACACCCACCAGTTGGAACTTAGGATGCTGGGTATAAGAGAAGCGATATTCTGCCTGTCCTCATTGCCAGCACCTGTGAACAAGGGCGCAAGGACGCTTGAAACGCGTAAGGAAATGCTGGTGTAATGAACTCTGTGCGCACGAAGTCTGTTAAGCATGGCTGCCTCACAGAATAAAGTATGGCATTACGTATGAGGCTCGCCAAGTTGGGTGCTCTTTTTGTTGGATTAAATTGCGGCATACCCAGGTCGCGGAGAGCCCTCCCACGGAGGAGCGGGTCCGGGCGCAGGCAATTGACGGCGCAAGACGGAACGTGGTGTCTTCCGTGAAGGACATTTCAAGCCCTGCAACAGCCTCCGTTTGTTACAGTAACCCACTGAGGTAACATATTTTATGGGGACTTTGACGGCCGCATTTCACCCCAAGAACTTGAACCGTAAATATAAGAACTCTATATACCAGCATACACTATGCATTGACACACCCACCAGTTGGAACTTAGGATGCTGGGTATAAGAGAAGCGATATTCTGCCTGTCCTCATTGCCAGCACCTGTGAACAAGGGCGCAAGGACGCTTGAAACGCGTAAGGAAATGCTGGTGTAATGAACTCTGTGCGCACGAAGTCTGTTAAGCATGGCTGCCTCACAGAATAAAGAATGGCATTACGTACGAGGCTCTCCAAGTTGGGTGCTTTTTTTGTTGGATATATATATATATTCACTGAAAAAACCATAGGTTATAGACCATATATAGTTAGGAATTAGCATTTACAAAACCTTGAAAATTCACTGAAAAAACCATAGGTTATAGACCATATATAGTTAGGAATTAGCATTTAAAAAACCTTATTTTACTCACACAAAACCATTGAAATTCCATATATAGTTAGTTGCACTAACTATATATCGCGCACCCGCAATCCACTGCTGATGATGTCACATATTACATCATTCATGACATGGTCAGTGACATCACTGATGACATCACTGATGACATCTCAAATGACATCACGGATGACATCACTGATGACATCATCCAGTGACTGTGTGTTTCTGTAAAGTTAAAATATGTCTTACATATTGAAGAATGAGTGGAAGTATAAGTGTCTGGACGAAGGATTTAGTAGGTGCATGACTGAATGTATGAGTGAGTGATTAAATGTGTCTCACTGAGTGCATGGGTTAGTGACTAAACTGTCTTAATTTGTGCATCATTATGTCTGTTGTTCTGTAAACTGCTGCATGTGTTGATCAGTAGCTATATGAGTAACTATATGGGTTATTGATTGATTGCCCAAGTATTTGCATGGGAGACTGAGTGTGTGTGTGGCTGGCTGGGAGGTGTGTGACTCTGTGCAGATCAATGTGTACTTGTATCAATGATTGTATAAGAGACTAAGTATGTGTTAGTATATGGTTGAAAACGTAAGGTGCTCTATGTTTAACTGTATAGATTAGAAAATTGAAGTGTGATTGATTCTTTACAGGACTGACTAGGTGTGTGAGTAACTCCATGGATGAGTGGCAGAGTGTGAGTGTCTGTATAGGTGTATGAGTGCATATGATAGTGTTGTAAAGATGATGATTGTATGTATGAATGATTGTATGGGTGAATGAGTGAATGTGTGTGTAGACGTAGGAATCAGTGAGTGCGTATGTAGTAACTAGTATTGGTGTGTCAATTGTTTCAAAAATTATACTCTGTATTTAACACTGAGTGTAACAGAGGTTATATTAAAATGTGAGGAGATGCATTGTATTGTCACATGAATGATATCATCAGTGATGTGGTCATTGATGTCAAATGAGATGTCATCAGTGATGTCATCCATGATGTCATTTGAGATGTCATCAGTGATGTCATCAGTGATGTCACTGACCATGTCATGAATGATGTAATATGTGACATCATCAGCAGTGGATTGCGGGTGCGCGATATATAGTTAGTGCAACTAACTATATATGGAATTTCAATGGTTTTGTGTGAGTAAAATAAGGTTTTTTAAATGCTAATTCCTAACTATATATGGTCTATAACCTATGGTTTTTTCAGTGAATTTTCAAGGTTTTGTAAATGCTAATTCTTAACTATATATGGTCTATAACCTATGGTTTTTTCAGTGAATTTCAATGGTTTTTTAATAGCAAATATCATAAGCTGTCGAATGTCAAGTACGTGGTAAGTGAAAACATTTTCGTGTTTATGCACACTGATCTGCTTTGAATGGTGCCCCCCCCCTCATTTCTATTAGGAGTACTCTCTCTTTGCACATAGTGAAGGGTAGTTAACGCAGGCCTTTGCCCCCGTTGTAATACGTCGTGCCTGCTTCTCTCTCCATTTGATTGATTGTTATCCAAGTATTTACTGTTTTAGAATTGGTTCTCTTTGGTTCATTCTCTATTTACAAACAAACACAGAGTCGCAATACTCTGTTTAGTCTTCGCAGATAACGAAAAATCGTGTAAAAAAAAAAGAAAAGGAATCGAGCAAAATCAGTAGGCCACTAATGGGATCTCTTTTTGACCTCGCTAAAATAGAAACATTAGGAACAACCCCTCATGACAAATACAAAACTAGTGAGATGAACTGAACTCCACACAATGATGGCTGCAAAACAGCTTGGCTCCGCCACCCACCCCGCCCAAAATAACGATAAAGAGCGGCTGCCATGATTGGTTGCGGAATGGCCACGACGGAGCTACGAAATGGTGCTGCTCTCATGCTAACCCCAGCTTCAGTCTGAATATCCAGAAACACTGTAGACTACCAATTCGATCAGTTCCGGTAGCGCCCCAATGTAACCCGGTAGAGAAGAACTAGCCCTCCCCTCTTTGACTGATGGTTCTTGTTGCCTGTCCCTTCTGTTGTCATTTAACAGAACTATTTAGCCTGCTGAAAGGGGTTGTGTTCCAACCGCTGGTTGGTGGAGACATTTTGACTATATTCTGGACCTGCGTTGTCGCGTAATGCGTCATATGACGCGCCGCGTTAGCGCATCCGGAAGTCATCCGGGGCCTGCAGCGCGTAACGTAAGCATAACAAGTCATGTGACTTGTTAATAAAACTTTTCATTGGTTCATTTTACTTTTCTTATTCTAATGATGAAAGGCTTGGTCATATGACCTAAAAATTACGCTTTTTATTACATCCGAACATTATTTTTTCTTAAATATATGTTATAATGTTCCAGGCTAATGTACTTTCCCGGAAAATTTACAACTGTCCTGCAAGTAAAATATATTCTTTTTTCGAGAAAAAGAGCGTTTCTTCGTCCCATGACGGAGCCGTTGAGCAAAAGAGGGTCGACCTGCTGTCTTAGTCGCCGATACGCCTGAATATGAGATTCTTATCGATCACTTTATGTTGCAGGAGTAGAAAACACAACAGCCCTTGACCATTTATCTTTACTGCGTTCCTTCGAATTATACCTTTTACCCTTCATGTAATTGGTCTGCTTTATTTCACTTGCCTTTTACTGATTCTGAAACAGTGACTATTATTAAAAACTTTACCAATGTATATACTACTACCATGTTTTCTTTTAAAAACCTTTATTGTGAAAATTTCATTATACAAATACGAGCCTATAACCACGTGGGCCGGCCACGGGGCAAACTGTAATCGTATATGATGAGTAGACATTTACACTGTAGAGGAACGTAACGGGCGGGCCATTAGGTTGCAAGAACTAAGGTGTCTAACAGTTACGGAATCGGTGGACGTACATTTTATAATTAAAATACGACAGGGCCACTTACAATAAAATTATCTAGATATACATTTGCGGGCAAGTACCATGGGTGACGTTAATTCGAACTTTCAATAGTACAGTAATCAATAACACATCAGAACTTAATATCAATAGGGATGTCGAAATATTCAATCAATTCTCGTCCCCGCCCGCCATGTGCTTCAAAACTGCATACGTATCTCGTGATTTCAAGGTTCTGCAACCAGTACACAACAAGGAGTTCCGAGTCCCATTTATTCCGGCGCCATTTTGGGCGAGGACGGGCAGGTCCAGGATATAGTCAAAATGTCTCTACCAACCATCGACTATGATGATGTTCATATGCTGTATTTATTAGAGTAACACTCATCTGTCCACATGAAATTAATTTGCCACAATCTAAACATGTCATTTTAATCTCTCCAAAGTTCTTCTAAATATTTGGGACCGTTTCCCTTGCCTCTGATGCTGTCAGTGCCACTTCTTTGATAAATGTACTAGCAGGTCAGGGGTTCTCCTCCAAATCTCTCTTTTATGCAGCACTATAATTAATTGGTGCCACCTCTCCATATGACGATGCATGGTATAGTTACCATAACTATATTTTTTTTCGGTTCCTCTGGAGAGTTCATCGTGGCAGATGAAGCCTGTAACGTACCGGGCATTTACCTTTTTTTGCATGTACAGGAAAGGAAAAAAAAAATCGAGCGTCCGAGTTCTAAGGTGTCCCAGGGCCATTTTAGTGGACCAGGCCCAAATCCAAAGAACAGGCCGCCATTTTGAGAGTCCTGTTGCAGCCGCCTGTCGCTGTAGCATCAAGAGCAGCCGAAACTCAGCTGAATGGCAACTGAAACGGTAAAGGGGCGCCCCACTACAGCAGACGAGCCTCCACCTAGGAAGGCCCGTTCACGCCGCCTCCCCCCCCCCCCTTCGGGCACCCCACGCCGTTATTCGGAGCAGTATTGTAGGATGGCCACACCAGTGCGGCAACTTGCTAGACATCACCTCGGTGGTAACCGAATCTCAACGCCTTGTGGTGTCTTCTATAGAGAAAACATTGTTATGCTGCCTTCGACCTATTCGCCGCAAGTGCGCACACAACTCAACTGCATAGCTTGCTAGACACCACCTCGGTGCCATCCGGATCTTGGAATCTCAGCGCCTTTTGGTGTCTTCTCTTCAGAAAATATTGTTGCGCTGCCTTTGGCCCCATTCGCACATCGGTCCGCTACTGACGCCATCTCACAGGCTAATGGGGCGCCCCACGCCGACTTTCAGCATTGTAGGATGACCACACCAGTACAGCAACTTGCTAGACATCACCTCGGTGCCATCCGGATCTCGGCGCCCCACTGCAGATGAAGTGCCTCTCAACTATGAAACCACCACGGTGACATCCGGATCTTGGCGCGTTGTGCTGCCTTCGGCCTATTCGCACATCGGTCCGCTACTGACGCCATCTCACAGGCTAATGGGGTGCCCCACGCCGACTTTCAGCATTGTAGGATGACCACACCAGTACAGCAACTTGCTAGACATCACCTCGGTGCCATCCGGATCTTGGCATCTCAACGCCTAGTGGTATCTTCCATACAGAAAATATTGTTGCGCTGCCTTTGACCCCATTCGCACATCGGTCCGCAACTTAGACATCACCTCGGTGCCATCCTGATCTTGGCATCTCAGCGCCTTGTGGTGTCAGTCAGAAAATATTGTTGCGCTGCCTTTGGCCCCATTCGCACATCAGTCCGCTACTGACACCATCTCACAGGCCAACAGGGCGCCCCACGCCGACTTTTACCATTGTAGGATGGCCACACCAGTGCCACAACTTGCTAGACACCACCTCGGTGCCATCCGGATCTTGGCATCTCAGCGCCTTGTGGTGTCTTCTATTCCGAAAATATTGTTGCGCTGCCTTTGGCCCCATTCGCACATCGGTCCGCTACTGCCGCCATCTCACAGGCCAACGGGGCGCCCCACGCCAACTTTCAACATTGTAGGATGGCCACACCAGTGCTGCAACTTGCTGGACACCACCTCGGTGCCATCCGGATCTTGGCGCGTTGTATTGCCTTCGGCCAATTCGCACATCGGTCCGCTACTGACGCCGCCTCACGTGCCAACGTATTTTCTCCGCATTTTATACCCTATGCCGCATAACAGGTCATGTGACTTGTTTATAAAACTTTTCATTGGTTCATTTTACTTTTGGTTTCCTAATGATGGAAGGCTTGATCATATGACCTAAAAACAACACTTTTCATTGGATGAAAACTTTTTTTTTTCCCAAACGATGAAAGCCCCACCTTGTTTCTGGATGTTTCAGACTGAAGCTGGCTTCAGCATGAGAGCACCACCATCTCGTAGCTCCGTCGTGGTCATTCCGCGAGCAATCATGGCAACCGCTCCCCACCAGAAGCCTACAGGAGTCGGGGGCCCCCAAAACTTTTGATAAATCCTCAAGGCGGAGGGGACGCTTTCGAGAATGGGGTCCAAGACCTAGCAGACAAGCGTCCGATTTCCAAGGTGTCCCAGGGCCATTTCAGTGGACCAGGCCCAAAAAGGAAAGAGCCTGCCGCCATTTTGAGAGTCCTGTGACAGCCGCCTATCGCTGCACCGCAAGAGTGGGCGCAACTCAGCTGAATTGCGGCTTTTGACACAGTGGACCAAAAACGGACGGAATGGCAACTGAAACGGTAAAGGGGCGCCCCACTACAACAGACAAGACTCCACCTGGAGAGGCCCGTTCACGCCGCCTCCCCCGGGGCGCCCCACGCCGTTATTCGGAGCAGCATTGTAGGATACCAAAACCAGTGCGGCAACTTACTGGACATCACCTTGGTGCCATCGTTCTGCTGCCTTGGAACTATTCGCACAACAGTTTGCTACTGATGACCCACCCCCCGCGACGCCCCACGCCAGAAATCTGGACGTTGTGCTGCGTTGGGACTATTCGCACAGCCGACCGCTACTTCGTTGTTTTTCCCTAAAAATGTTTATATGTTATTACTGTTTATGTTTTCTTGTATATATTTATAAGTTATTAAAGTTTTATAATCTTACTACTTTGTTGGAGTGCTATATATTTTTAATGTGACACATAATTGTAAAAACTTTGATGTACAAAGAGTCATCCCTGGAATCTTCCGCTTCAGGCTCGGTCCCCTCCCCAATCACAATACAGGATGGTTTTCAGATAATAGGAACGCGTCTGCTGTGACGGATCTCATCGAGTGTGGGCCTTGATCTACTATAACTCCTTTGAAGAGGGGTGATTCTTTACAGCTGGGGCCATAAACTACATCTGCAGGGCTAGCTGATACCCTAGGACCGGCCTGGACAATCGGACACAGAGGAAAAGGAGTGTCAGAGGGTGCGGTAGTGAATAGGGCGAAAGGGAGGTGTCGGGCGGGCACATGGTGTGATTCTCAGGGAAGAGCAGCGCAGATGGGGGGTGGTTTATTACCCATGCATAAGACAGAGAGCGGGGGTGACCACTGCCTGGGGGAGATGCTTGCGAGGGTGGGGAGTCATGCTAAGATCGACAGCTTGCACAGAGTGGGTCTGGTCAAGGCATCTAAAATGACTGCCGTGCACGACAAAAGTGTGGCATTTGAAAAAAAGCAAGATGGCGCAGACAATGTTTTTCAACACTTCCTGATTTCCTTCGAATCGAACGTTAACAGACGTTGGGGCATATTACCAAAGTTAAGCGATATTTATCCCTAACGATGCTTAGCAACGATTTTTTTTACCGCTAAGCATCGTCAGAAATTATCGCAGATAAACCTTGCTATTATCAAGGTTTATCGCAAATACGATAAAAAACGACCGCAATGCATTAATATCGCTGAAAACTCAGCGATATTCATGCATTACCGAGCTAATGCTCTTAGCCATGTTATCCACCTCCTATTGGATAACATGCCTTAGAACTGCTCAGGGCAGGTGCTAGCTTTTGGAGATATTCGCGCTTATCGCGAATATTTCCAAAAGTTGATAATAGGAGATAGCGATGTTAGCGACTGTTTCCAGTCGCTAACATCTTGGCATGCCCACTTTGCATGTCATTAGTGATAAATATCAGTCACATGCAAAGTGGGGCCCAAGATGGTCGCTATCTCCTACTAGCCGTCGCCAACTGGTGTTAGCAACAGCTAGGTAATACAGATATAATTTTATCTCCGCGAAGCGGAGCGCTGTTACAGATATATATCTTTTTTTGAACGTTAATTTCTCAAAATCCACTGGAGCACATATATTGAGACCTAGCAAAGGCACATCGGACTACCAGTCCCTACAATTTTGCCAAGTTTCGTGCAAATCCATTCAGCCGTTCGATTATTATTATTTATTTTTTTTTTGCCTCGCGGGGCCCTTTTAAAACCTCCACATCAAACCTAAGAGGTCAAGGAGGATCTACTATGCCCCCTTATGGTCATTTGCCCCTTCGCTTTGGCCTCCTCTTGTCTCTCGATCCTACCGAGAGACAAGATGGCGGCCGCTACGGACTGTTTGGAATGTTTACAGACGCCGGAGAACCAATCAGCTTCGCAAACCTCCGTTACGCGAAGCGGAGCGCTGTTACAGATATATATCTTTTTTTGAACGTTAATTTCTCAAAATCCACTGGAGCACATATATTGAGACCTAGCAAAGGCACATCGGGCTACCAGTCCCTAATATTTTACCAAGTTTCGTGCAAATCCATTCAGCCGTTCGATTATTATTATTATTTTTTTTTTTTTGCCCCGCGGGGCCCTTTTAAAACCTCCACATCAAACCTAGGGGGTCAGCGAGGATCTACTATGCCTCCTTATGGTCATTTGCCCCTTCGCTTTGGCCTCCTCTTGTCTCTCGATCCTACCGAGAGACAAGAATGCGGCCGCTACGGACTGTTTGGAATGTTTACAGACGCCGGAGAACCAATCAGCTTCGCTTCACAAAGCTCCGTTGCGCTGCCCGGTCCGCTGTTACAGATATATATCTTTTTTTGAACGTTAATTTCTCAAAATCCACTGAAGCACATATATTGAGACCTACAAAAGGCACATCGGGCTACCAGTCCCTACAATTTTGCCAAGTTTCGTGCAAATCCATTCAGCCGTTCGGGCTAAAAGTGAGGCCAACCGCCCTATGGAAAACTCAATGTTAAAAACACGTTTTGGGACCCCCCTTTTTTCTCGGCCCCCCCTTGACGAACCCCCCCCAAATTTTCAAGGGCTGCTCAGAAACAAAATGTGCCATTTTCCTGAAAATTTCAGCCAATTCCGTCCACAAACGCCAAAGTTATTAGACATAGAATTTTCCAAAATCCCATAGAGAAAAAATCCTAACTATATATACCTACTGGCGACCGCCAGTAGGTAATATATATATTTATATATATGTAAATATAGGGTGACAGACTGAACAGACCTCCACTGGTTGAAGTGGCAGAGGACCAGTCTTGAAATACTTGTTACTACACAAACAAATCACACAACTCCTGACAAACCCACTGATTTCAGCATCAATGCTTAGCTACCAAAACATACAGCATATTTTTTTTTTGAATATGGCTTTGCCAAGATGACCGCCATGTCCAGCCTCACTAATCATGTTTCTCATCATTGCGGGTGGAATACATTTGTCTCCTCTCCTCAACTTCTTGTCCTTTTCAAGGGACAGTTCTTCTGCAATGTTAAATAAAGATTGAATACTCCCTGAAAGTGATATTTCTCTTGGCCATTCCTCCATATTGTAATTTTGAACCATCAATAAATCTTCATAATATCCAACAGTTTCATCAACCCACTCCTCCTCAGTGAAACCTTTCTCATTGCAGAAATCAATTGCAGCAATTAAACTTTCTTCATCTTCCTCACCGTCAGAAACATCATACAGACACAAGGGTGCAGACAATTTAGATAGTGTGCTCTGATATTATTTCCCTCCAAATTTATTAGACCTCAAAGGTGTGCTGAAGCAACTTTGAACATATCCAAGGAGCCCGTCGGAGGCCTGCCCGTAATCCCTATGGACGGCGTTTCTGCCATAGAATTATGATGTTGGTTTCTGACAGGGTTTCTATGTCGGGCTTTCTGACATGGAAAGTCTGTCGGAAAGCGACATTGGGGACCTGCGGTCCGAGGCTTTCCGGGTCTCATTGCAGGTTTCACTTTTGACCACCGTTTACGAAGCAGGTGGCCGAAAGTGAAACCGGCCAGTCATTCCAGCTGCAGGATTGCCCATAATCCCTGTGGATGGCCTTTTTACCATAGGGATTACGATGTCGGTTTCCAACTGGCTTTCCTTGTGGGGCTTTGTGACATGGAAAGCCTGTCAGAAAGGGACACTGGGACCCCAAGTAGGGCCCCCTTCTCTCTGCGGCCTCCGATTGGGGCCAAGGGGGTATCTATGGTGCCCCTCTGATAATCCCTGCACAGTACGGCACGCATTTCAGAGGTGCCTGCTATGAGTGCAGGTTTTGAGTTCTAAGGGGAAATATAGTTCAGTACAGTGTTTTTTAAAATTCTTTAGCTTTTTCTATTTTACTTTTTTTAAAGTACACTGTACTACACTATATATTTTTTTAAAACACAGAACGCAGACTCAGGCACTTATTATGATGTCGGGGGGATTTGGAACCAACCGACCTCCGGTTGGCGGTTCTGCCCACAGCATTACAATGGGACCGCACATGGTGCGGTCACATATTCCTATTTCTCTATGGGAAATTGGACCTGCGACTGTAAACCAGCCATTGCACAAGCTCCGTAGAGAAATGAGAGAATCTGTTCATCCCTGACCCATATGCATTTAGAGTTAAGAAATGTGGATCCCATTGCTTAAGTTGAAGATCATACAAGGTGTAAATGTAGTAAGGAAGAAGACACTTTCCTCTACCAAAAAGTAACTTCAAAATGACTACTTCCAAGCTTACATCCTTAACTTCTTCTAAATTAAATACCACTTCCAGGTCATGTTTTAGATGTGATAGCAACTTTACACAGCTGATTCAGAAACGTGCTACTCAATTGGAAAGGAGAGTCGACTATGTGGTAAAAAAGGACATTTTGCCAGGGTTTGCAGAGGAGGAAGTAGACCACATGGCCACTGGTAGATCAAGATACAGCCAATATGGAACACAAGATGCCAATTGTGGAGAATGTTTGTACTGGAGAGACCAAAGGTGATGAAAACATCAGGTAGAAGTAAATGAACTATAGCAATGTTCAATGTAAAAGGGTGATATGTCTCTAAAATGCTGTTTATGCACCATAAGTTGCAAGGAATTATTTGATTGCACCTGGCCAGCAGAAGTATGGGAGCAGAAATATGTTAATTTGAAGGGTTGCCAGGGAATCAACATTGAAGCAAATTGCTACATAGTGGTGAACATTAGGCTAAATGATCGAGAACCACAAGGAAAGGTCTATGTTTTAAGTTCTGATCCACTGACCTAGGGGTGGATCTACCAGTATCATCTTCATATTGTCGTGAACCCTAGAGCCAAGGAACATTTGATAGTTGTGGAAGAGGAAGATTTGGATAGCATACTCTCTGAATTTAGTTCAGGATTGGAAGAGAAGCTAGTGATAGTAAAATACTTTGAACATAAAAGTGTGGTTAGAAGAGTGCAATACCTGTCAGACATGCTGTCAAGAGAATTCCCATGGCCATCAGTTTCGAGACAAAGAAAATCTTTGAGCAGATGGGCAAAGATAAAGTTTATTGAGCCAGTAGATGCTGTTGAATTGATTTCCCCAGTTGTCATCACTAAGAAGTCTGGTAGATCAATTCGATTTTGTATGGATTTGCACAGTCTTAATGAGAATATTGTATCAGGCTATTTCTCGCTACCTAACATAAATGAGTTGGTTTTGGCATTGTCCCTGGGTAAGTTTTTCTCCAAGTTGGACCTCCATAGTTCTACCTCTCAGAAACCCATAAAGAGGGCCACGGAGCAAGCAGGAGTTACTGGTCCCACCATGGAGTTTGAGGACTTTTAAACTTGGTGCCCCGGGGGCTGACCTACTACGGATCCTGAGCAACTGGGCCAAGTACTCCTTAGCACTTGAATCTCAGTGGTAGTGCAGATCGAGCAGTCCAATGCCTCTCAGGAAGTGGTAGAGAACGTGGGGAGGGGGTGCACACAGGTTCACAACTCAAAATGCGTTCAGCATCAGCAACTAATGATTGTCCAGTCAAATACTTGCTTTTATGAAAAAAGCAGAATTTATATAGAAACAGTAAAATTTGCATCCCAAAATAAACGCATCCAGTCCCCTGAAGTCAAGGCTCTAATGTTGCATAGGGCATTGTGAGAAATTGTATTGTATTTTGAGGGGGGGGTGTAAGCCCTTCTCAAGCAACAGCCATAAAACTTGTCAAGGTGAACCACGAAAGCTGCTAAATTAATCTGTGCTCAAACCTCCAGTAGCTTGGCAAAAAAGCAGTCAGGCATAACTTAGAGGCAAAGTGTAAAGTATTTATGCAGCATTTAAGCATTAATAAAGCAAAAACACAACACAAGTAAAATCTTGCACTAATCTAGAAAACTAGAGCTGATTTTAATATATAAAATGATACCTGAATGACAAAATTACAATTAGAACTGGGGATATGTAAATTGAAAATCTGCTGCTTCAGTTCCAATGAGGCCTCCCAATCAGGAGTTGCAAAGTGCTGCAATGCGAGGTCCTGCTTCAAGATTCATTGTATTGTGTCGGTTTAAATTAGGCTGACGATCAAGGGCCGCAAGGTACTGCAATGAGAGGTCCTACATTAAGCTGCATTGGTTCTGAGGGAACCCACAGTTGGGCCAGGAGGAGTACACTTTGATGCCAGCCAAAGGTGTAGGACCTGAGGGGCAACTCTTGGGGATCAGCACTCATTTCATCAGAGGCAAGCAGCAGGACCCAGGCAGGACCAGTTGATTCTGGGTAGCTAGCCAGATAGATGCAGGGAAGGTATCTGGAGTTTCTTATGTCACTGTAGCTCAGAACAATGAATGAATGGATGGGCAATTTGTTAAGTGCGGACTAAGCCCAAGGGCAACAAGCGGACAGTCAGCTAACAGTTGGAGTCACTCTGGTGGTTCTTGGTTCAAGGAGCAGATCCAGTATTCCCTCCTCAGGCAGCAGGGCAGTAGGACGGTCCTTCTTGCCGGGGCAGCAGGGCATATCTTCCAGTAGCAAGACAGATGGGGTCCTCATCTGTGGACCCCATCTGTGAGACTACTCCTTCTGAGTTTTCCACAGGTCCAGAAGTGATCTGAAAAGTTGATCTGGGGGTCTAACATTTACACCAGGTGCCAGCTTTGAAGAAAGAGAACCTTCTAGAATTGCCCCATATCTGGTTCTGAAATGTCCTTCCTGACCCTGCACTGGCTCCCATGGGTCTGGGGTTCCAACAGAATACTGTGAAGTCCCTTGTGAGTGTGCTGAGGCAGCCCCTTTGAATTGCAAGTGTGGTGGGTGAGAGTATCACCCTTCCCATCAGTCAGGGCGGCCCTTCCTGACAACACCCAGTCCCTCGTTGTAACATTGTCTGGAAGCAATGCACAAGGACAAATGACAACTACACCAAGTCATGCAGGCACCGAATGGTTAGAACAAGAAAATGCCATCTTTCTAAAAGACGTGGGTCCCGTGTTTTCCATGGTACTGGAATCAAGCTAGCCTGGCTGATGAGGGGAGATACCCCAAACCAGTCCCAGGATGCTTGGTTATGGTCTGGGCGGGGGACCAGTCCTAGCAGTTTGTGCTGGACTGTTCACAGGAGGAGCAGGGTCAAGACTGATCTGCATGTTTCTGAGTCCAAACTGGAGTGGCATGGTGAATAAAAAAACAATAGATTTAGGCCCACATCTCTGTACTGGGGTGAAGGTTTGACTTTGTTCAGCATTGTTTCAATTAATTCTTCTTTTTGCATTTGTCGCCCTAAGTGGGATGTGTGTGTACAAAAGTGGGTCCAGTGGTCTCCATGCCACTGGAGTCAAGCTAGCCTGGCAGATGAGGAATGATACGCCGAAACTGGTCCCAGGATGCTTGCGTCCGTTCCAGGGAGGACCTGGCCTGGCATTTCAGGCTGGACTGTTCCAATGGGGAGCAGGGTCAAGACTATTCTACATGTCACTTTGAAACGTGGTACCTGGTCTAAAGGTGTCAGAGTGATGTGGCTGAAAAAAGTACCTTCACACCAATGGAGGAAGAGCATCTTTCATTTATTTACCACACTACACTTATACAAGCCCGTAAAATATCTCAGAATGAGAGATATTTCATAAAGTCATATTCCCTGATACCTGACTGCCAAACCCCTATATTTGGGACAGAAACAACAATGAAGCAAAACCATGCTACAGTGACCCTGACAAAAAACACAATTAACAACTCAATGTGAGATGCTGAAAAGGGTAGGAGCTAATTTGCTGATAGCCCCAATTTGTCAGGGCTTTTGCCTTGGAGATGTACAGCTTCTATTATGTAGGAGGAACACATGAACCTACCAAGTAGCACCCCTAAAGGAAAAAGTAACTGTAAAGCTGCATGTAGCACCTTATATGCACCGTTTTACACTGCATGGTCACAGTGTATAGAACTGTTCAACAACAAATCAGCCTGGGTAATTGAGGCATCTCCATTCTGATTTCTCAGGGCCACATATTCTTGTAGTGCACCAAGAAGGAATGTTTTTTTAAGCCTGCCTCACCCTTGCTCCTTCCTCCCTTTCCCCCACCCTCTCTCTTCTTTGTCACTCTAGCTTTCCTCCTTCCTCATCAAACGTCTCACCTTCCCTCTATTCTTGTTCTCACTTCCTCTTGTTTGTTTCTAGTTCATTGTAAGACCTTAAGTCGCTGTTACGATTACTATGTAAAGCGCATCTAGCCCGCTTAGTACCCATACACTATAAAAACATTAAAATAAATAAATTAACACTTAGAATAGTCGTAAGAATATAACAAACAGCTCCTGTCAGTGTAGGTAAAAAATAACAACATCTTAGCATACCTTAATCTGAATCACAGTGAATTTCAGGAGAAACTCATGAAGCCACACAGCACCTGTGCCACTAGCTTAGTAGAGAAGAAAGAACCTCAGCCAAACACAAAGTAGGCCTAACCATGAGAAACTGTTTCAGTAATCCTCAGAAAAGTGAAGAGTAAACAGCACCACATTTGTGGCTCTCAAAAAGTACTCTGTAACTCATGAAAATCATATAGAGCCACAAAACACACAGACAGAAAAACACTTCAGGTTCCCAGATCCCACAGTGACGTAATGCTGTAGTAGATGAGAAATGACGGGAACCAGGAGGACCTATACTAGGACATTTTTCTTAGTTAACTTTCATAGCAGGAAATTAGGCTATAACAATGGTCAGACATTTTCGAAGAAAAGGCGCCTTCTTAAGGGAGAGATTGTTCTGACATGGAAACTGAAAATTCACCATTTGCAGCTACCTTGAGTGCCATGACAGAGCACCAACATGGGTCACTCATACGTATTCCATTAGGATGCAAAGGAATGGGACCCTAAGCAGCCACCATGGGGAAACAACATTAGGCAACCTAGTCCACCTAAGCCATACTGTAGTGTAGTTCCTATATTCCCAATAGGCTCTGCGCATTGGAATAATATATCCTATAAATTTGACGTAGGACTGAGGTCAACTAGGTCTCTATTGATAATACTAAACTTAATTGTGCGTGTGCCAGCTAACTCAGAGGTCACTAGAAACTTTCTCGAATACACAGGAAGGGATTCGTTTCTGACAATCGCATAAACATGACAATTTTGTTTCCCAAGAATAAGAATATATCTCTCAGAGTCGCGGAAACAAAAGATAAGTATTTCATTCAGTCAATCGTGCATGCTTCAGTTCTACAGATTTGCAGAGAAATAGTGAGACGGGCGTTTTCAATAAAAAAGTTTTATTGAACAGTCTTTTTTCTCATGCAAGAGAGGTGAACTGCTACAATCGTTATGCAGACTGCAAAGTATAATGCGTACAGCGTAAACTGTAGTGTAGTTCCTACATTCCCAATAGGCTCTGCGCATTGGAATCATATATCCTATAGATATGACATAGGCCTTAGGTCTACTAGGTTTCTATTGAATATATTAAACTTAATTGCGAGTGCCAGCTAGCTCAGAGGTCACTAGAAACTTTCTTGAGTTCACAAGAAGGGACTTAGTTTCTAACAACCGCATAAACATGACAACTTTGTTTCCCCAAGATAAAGCTGATCTTCAGAGTCGTGGAAACAATAGATAGATATTTTACTCAGTCATTCGTGTATGCTTTGTTTCAACAAAGTTTCAGAGAAGTAGAGAGATGGGCGTTTTCAATAAAAGGTATTTATTAAACAGTCTTCTTTCTCAA
Source organism: Lissotriton helveticus (assembly GCF_964261635.1). NCBI lineage: Eukaryota > Metazoa > Chordata > Amphibia > Caudata > Salamandridae > Lissotriton > Lissotriton helveticus. Next base: position 723,607,148 of record NC_136067.1, read on the forward strand.
GCATAAGAAATGAACTGCTACAACAAATACTGGTTGCAAAATATAATGCATACAGTAGAAAGAGTAGAATAAAATAATACTGTAAGAGCATTGTATGGTTCCCAAATCATAGATGAATATATACATAAATAACAGAGGCTAAAAAGTACTCAACTGGTGCTTCTAAAATACGCCTAGCCTGATGTACCTAACCTAAGTCTAGTACGAGGGAAGAAGTTATTGAGGTGTAGCATAAATTTAGAATTCCTTTGCCAAGAATCTCTCCAAGATTTCTCGAAGGGTTTAATCAGCTCCGTACCTTGGTGTAGAATGAAGACGGTCAGTCTCAAGACTCGATTTCCCAACAACCTGCAAGGGTCGCTTGGAAACACTGGAGCTGGATTTCTCGGCAGGAGAAAAGCCAGCGTCTCTTTCAGTGTGTCTGCTGGAGGGTCGGATTCCTCCGGCACTTGTAGCAGCAGGGTGCGTCGGGCAAATAGATAGTCGAACTGCTCCAAACCACTGTGTGTTTGCTATGGCAAGTGTGGGCATATTTATACCTAGAAAGTACAGAGTTTGACATAAAGGTGGACATAATAACATCATCAAATAGTCTCAGTTCTTTGAAAACTCTATGAGTTCTTGGACAAGTCAGTATACGAGCAAGGGGAAGTCCCTAGCTGCTGAAGCCGAGTTTTCCAAGAAATTGTTGTGGATTTTCGGAACTAGTGGAAGTAGCCCTGCCGTATTTGAACTGCACAAGCTATGTCTACATATGGTTAGGATGTCTATGCCTATATTAGTTACAACAAGGGGTGGTGAGGGACAGAGTCTCTGAATTAAGCAGAATACTCTCACCCAGTCAAGAGATCAGGGCTAGATCCAACACAGTTTTTTAGCTCATTGCACCATCCCAGTTTCAGAACCTGGCTGTATGCAAATTAGTCTGTTCCTGTCCCAGTGCATGATGGGAACAGGGCAAACCAAACTACAAAAGCCAACTCTTACACTGGGAAGGAAACAAGCTTCCGGGGACCGGTTTCTGGCATTACAGCCGTCTTCGGCCCGGCTTGCTTGAATCCTGATGGTGCAATGAGCAAGGGACTCATGTCTGAGTATACCCTTCCACGCTTAGGGTGGACAAAATTATTTACAACAAGGGGTGGTGAGGGACAGAGTCTCTGAATTAAGCAGAATACTCTCACCCAGTCAAGAGATCAGGGCTAGATCCAACACCGTTTTTTAGCTCATTGCACCATCCCAGTTTCAGAACCTGGCTGTATGCAAATTAGTCTGTTCCTGTCCCAGTGCATGATGGGAACAGGGCAAACCAAACTACAAAAGCCAATTCTTACACTGGGAAGGAAACAAGCTTCCGGGGACCGGTTTCTGGCATTACAGCCGTCTTCGGCCCGGCTTGCTTGAATCCTGATGGTGCAATGAGCAAGGGACTCATGTCTGAGTATACCCTTCCACGCTTAGGGTGGACAAAATTATTTACAACAAGGGGTGGTGAGGGACAGAGTCTCTGAATTAAGCAGAATACTCTCACCCAGTCAAGAGATCAGGGCTAGATCCAACACCGTTTTTTAGCTCATTGCACCATCCCAGTTTCAGAACCTGGCTGTATGCAAATTAGTCTGTTCCTGTCCCAGTGCATGATGGGAACAGGGCAAACCAAACTACAAAAGCCAATTCTTACACTGGGAAGGAAACAAGCTTCCGGGGACCGGTTTCTGGCATTACAGCCGTCTTCGGCCCGGCTTGCTTGAATCCTGATGGTGCAATGAGCAAGGGACTCATGTCTGAGTATACCCTTCCACGCTTAGGGTGGACAAAATTATTTACAACAAGGGGTGGTGAGGGACAGAGTCTCTGAATTAAGCAGAATACTCTCACCCAGTCAAGAGATCAGGGCTAGATCCAACACCGTTTTTTAACTCATTGCACCATCCCAGTTTCAGAACCTGGCTGTATGCAAATTAGTCTGTTCCTGTCCCAGTGCATGATGGGAACAGGGCAAACCAAACTACAAAAGCCAATTCTTACACTGGGAAGGAAACAAGCTTCCGGGGACCGGTTTCTGGCATTACAGCCGTCTTCGGCCCGGCTTGCTTGAATCCTGATGGTGCAATGAGCAAGGGACTCATGTCTGAGTATACCCTTCCACGCTTAGGGTGGACAAAATTATTTACAACAAGGGGTGGTGAGGGACAGAGTCTCTGAATTAAGCAGAATACTCTCACCCAGTCAAGAGATCAGGGCTAGATCCAACACCGTTTTTTAGCTCATTGCACCATCCCAGTTTCAGAACCTGGCTGTATGCAAATTAGTCTGTTCCTGTCCCAGTGCATGATGGGAACAGGGCAAACGAAACTACAAAAGCCAATTCTTACACTGGGAAGGAAACAAGCTTCCGGGGACCGGTTTCTGGCATTACAGCCGTCTTCGGCCCGGCTTGCTTGAATCCTGATGGTGCAATGAGCAAGGGACTCATGTCTGAGTATACCCTTCCACGCTTAGGGTGGACAAAATTATTTACAACAAGGGGTGGTGAGGGACAGAGTCTCTGAATTAAGCAGAATACTCTCACCCAGTCAAGAGATCAGGGCTAGATCCAACACCGTTTTTTAGCTCATCGCACCATCCCAGTTTCAGAACCTGACTGTATGCAAATTAGTCTGTTCCTGTCCCAGTGCATGATGGGAACAGGGCAAACCAAACTACAAAAGCCAATTCTTACACTGGGAAGGAAACAAGCTTCCGGGGACCGGTTTCTGGCATTACAGCCGTCTTCGGCCCGGCTTGCTTGAATCCTGATGGTGCAATGAGCAAGGGACTCATGTCTGAGTATACCCTTCCACGCTTAGGGTGGACAAAACTATTTACAACAAGGGGTGGTGAGGGACAGAGTCTCTGAATTAAGCAGAATAATCTCACACAGTCAAGAGATCAGGGCTAGATCCAACACCGTTTTTTAGCTCATTGCACCATCCCAGTTTCAGAACCTGGCTGTATGCAAATTAGTCTGTTCCTGTCCCAGTGCATGATGGGAACAGGGCAAACCAAACTACAAAAGCCAATTCTTACACTGGGAAGGAAACAAGCTTCCGGGGACCGGTTTCTGGCATTACAGCCGTCTTCGGCCCGGCTTGCTTGAATCCTGATGGTGCAATGAGCAAGGGACTCATGTCTGAGTATACCCTTCCACGCTTAGGGTGGACAAAATTATTTACAACAAGGGGTGGTGAGGGACAGAGTCTCTGAATTAAGCAGAATACTCTCACCCAGTCAGACATTTTCGAAGAAAAGGCGCCTTCTTAAGGGAGAGATTGTTCTGACATGGAAACTGAAAATTCACCATTTGCAGCTACCTTGAGTGCCATGACAGAGCACCAACATGGGTCACTCATACGTATTCCATTAGGATGCAAAGGAATGGGACCCTAAGCAGCCACCATGGGGAAACAACATTAGGCAACCTAGTCCACCTAAGCCATACTGTAGTGTAGTTCCTATATTCCCAATAGGCTCTGCGCATTGGAATAATATATCCTATAAATTTGACGTAGGACTGAGGTCAACTAGGTCTCTATTGATAATACTAAACTTAATTGTGCGTGTGCCAGCTAACTCAGAGGTCACTAGAAACTTTCTCGAATACACAGGAAGGGATTCGTTTCTGACAATCGCATAAACATGACAATTTTGTTTCCCAAGAATAAGAATATATCTCTCAGAGTCGCGGAAACAAAAGATAAGTATTTCATTCAGTCAATCGTGCATGCTTCAGTTCTACAGATTTGCAGAGAAATAGTGAGACGGGCGTTTTCAATAAAAAAGTTTTATTGAACAGTCTTTTTTCTCATGCAAGAGAGGTGAACTGCTACAATCGTTATGCAGACTGCAAAGTATAATGCGTACAGCGTAAACTGTAGTGTAGTTCCTACATTCCCAATAGGCTCTGCGCATTGGAATCATATATCCTATAGATATGACATAGGCCTTAGGTCTACTAGGTTTCTATTGAATATATTAAACTTAATTGCGAGTGCCAGCTAGCTCAGAGGTCACTAGAAACTTTCTTGAGTTCACAAGAAGGGACTTAGTTTCTAACAACCGCATAAACATGACAACTTTGTTTCCCCAAGATAAAGCTGATCTTCAGAGTCGTGGAAACAATAGATAGATATTTTACTCAGTCATTCGTGTATGCTTTGTTTCAACAAAGTTTCAGAGAAGTAGAGAGATGGGCGTTTTCAATAAAAGGTATTTATTAAACAGTCTTCTTTCTCAAGCATAAGAAATGAACTGCTACAACAAATACTGGTTGCAAAATATAATGCATACAGTAGAAAGAGTAGAATAAAATAATACTGTAAGAGCATTGTATGGTTCCCAAATCATAGATGAATATATACATAAATAACAGAGGCTAAAAAGTACTCAACTGGTGCTTCTAAAATACGCCTAGCCTGATGTACCTAACCTAAGTCTAGTACGAGGGAAGAAGTTATTGAGGTGTAGCATAAATTTAGAATTCCTTTGCCAAGAATCTCTCCAAGATTTCTCGAAGGGTTTAATCAGCTCCGTACCTTGGTGTAGAATGAAGACGGTCAGTCTCAAGACTCGATTTCCCAACAACCTGCAAGGGTCGCTTGGAAACACTGGAGCTGGATTTCTCGGCAGGAGAAAAGCCAGCGTCTCTTTCAGTGTGTCTGCTGGAGGGTCGGATTCCTCCGGCACTTGTAGCAGCAGGGTGCGTCGGGCAAATAGATAGTCGAACTGCTCCAAACCACTGTGTGTTTGCTATGGCAAGTGTGGGCATATTTATACCTAGAAAGTACAGAGTTTGACATAAAGGTGGACATAATAACATCATCAAATAGTCTCAGTTCTTTGAAAACTCTATGAGTTCTTGGACAAGTCAGTATACGAGCAAGGGGAAGTCCCTAGCTGCTGAAGCCGAGTTTTCCAAGAAATTGTTGTGGATTTTCGGAACTAGTGGAAGTAGCCCTGCCGTATTTGAACTGCACAAGCTATGTCTACATATGGTTAGGATGTCTATGCCTATATTAGTTACAACAAGGGGTGGTGAGGGACAGAGTCTCTGAATTAAGCAGAATACTCTCACCCAGTCAAGAGATCAGGGCTAGATCCAACACCGTTTTTTAGCTCATTGCACCATCCCAGTTTCAGAACCTGGCTGTATGCAAATTAGTCTGTTCCTGTCCCAGTGCATGATGGGAACAGGGCAAACCAAACTACAAAAGCCAATTCTTACACTGGGAAGGAAACAAGCTTCCGGGGACCGGTTTCTGGCATTACAGCCGTCTTCGGCCCGGCTTGCTTGAATCCTGATGGTGCAATGAGCAAGGGACTCATGTCTGAGTATACCCTTCCACGCTTAGGGTGGACAAAATTATTTACAACAAGGGGTGGTGAGGGACAGAGTCTCTGAATTAAGCAGAATACTCTCACCCAGTCAAGAGATCAGGGCTAGATCCAACACCGTTTTTTAGCTCATTGCACCATCCCAGTTTCAGAACCTGGCTGTATGCAAATTAGTCTGTTCCTGTCCCAGTGCATGATGGGAACAGGGCAAACCAAACTACAAAAGCCAATTCTTACACTGGGAAGGAAACAAGCTTCCGGGGACCGGTTTCTGCCATTACAGCCGTCTTCGGCCCGGCTTGCTTGAATCCTGATGGTGCAATGAGCAAGGGACTCATGTCTGAGTATACCCTTCCACGCTTAGGGTGGACAAAATTATTTACAACAAGGGGTGGTGAGGGACAGAGTCTCTGAATTAAGCAGAATACTCTCACCCAGTCAAGAGATCAGGGCTAGATCCAACACCGTTTTTTAGCTCATTGCACCATCCCAGTTTCAGAACCTGACTGTATGCAAATTAGTCTGTTCCTGTCCCAGTGCATGATGGGAACAGGGCAAACCAAACTACAAAAGCCAATTCTTACACTGGGAAGGAAACAAGCTTCCGGGGACCGGTTTCTGGCATTACAGCCGTCTTCGGCCCGGCTTGCTTGAATCCTGATGGTGCAATGAGCAAGGGACTCATGTCTGAGTATACCCTTCCACGCTTAGGGTGGACAAAATTATTTACAACAAGGGGTGGTGAGGGACAGAGTCTCTGAATTAAGCAGAATACTCTCACCCAGTCAAGAGATCAGGGCTAGATCCAACACCGTTTTTTAGCTCATTGCACCATCCCAGTTTCAGAACCTGGCTGTATGCAAATTAGTCTGTTCCTTTCCCAGTGCATGATGGGAACAGGGCAAACCAAACTACAAAAGCCAATTCTTACACTGGGAAGGAAACAAGCTTCCGGGGACCGGTTTCTGGCATTACAGCCGTCTTCGGCCCGGCTTGCTTGAATCCTGATGGTGCAATATGCCTATATTAGGATATGGTGATTTATACCTATATAAGGGTATGAATCGGGAAAATGACAATAGGGTCCTAAAATGTTATACAACTCCCACTCCATGTTATCATGTTCATGATTACTAAGTTCAAGCACTAAAACATATAATCTAAAGCATGTGTTTACAATCCCACACCAAAATACATAAAAAATGCATTTGAAATGGTTGTACACAAAAACTGAGCATTTGTACTGAACGTATTTAAAAGCAAATGAATTCATCGTAAGCACATAATATCATATTTGGAATGCTAACCCAATGAATCATGAAATTACATTTAGGAAATGGCTTTTAGTTACAGAAAAAATCGAGACCATCCCATAGCAGAATATACAAGTTGTTTTTGTTTGTGGATTTTGGTCAATGTTGTTTCTAGGAAGTATTCAAAGAATTCTTGTTCTTTAAGAATAGATCTACTTTAAGCAGATTGCTTTGTGCCAAAGTTCATTGTGTTTGGAAAAAAGTCAAATCAAATCGTAGAAAAATAGAGTTCCAAAGTTAGAAGTTTTTGTTTTGAAAAAAACCAAAAGTCGAATTTCAGAGTTGAAAGAACGCTGTGTGCTAACTTCAAAAGTTATTCTCGGAGTCATGATAAAACATTAATTCATCAAGGCTTGCAAAGAAATCGTCTACCACAGTAGATGAAAGTTGAACCACTTCATTAAGTATGTCAATTGTACACAGATGTGAAGCATCGCCGTCAGTCGCATTAGCAATGTTCGCAGTTGGTGGTACCTGTGTGCCTGTTGGTCCGCGTATCACACCTACAGCTGGAATTGCCGGTGAGATCTCAATGAATGCCGTCATCAGGATTAGTAGGCTTTGGGGCTACACAATATATGAGCCGTTACTGGCCAGTAAATCATCAACATCCATTGGCATTGCAAATGGAAGTGTTAGACAGATATCTAACACACATTCCTCTCCGCAAAGCAGGCATCGTAGAACAGGTAAGATGCAATCTTGCCAGATTGGTCTGAATGACAGGTATTCAGATCTCTCAAACGAGCCAAGCCAAGGATCTGTGTTATGTGTTCACGATACTGCATTGCCAGAAGAGCATTCTCCATGGTAATTTGGGTATCGCTGGGGGCAGGACTTGCCATAACGGAGAAGGAGAAATAAAAATAGTATCCCTGCTACGAGTCCCAAGACGAGAGGCAGGCCGCCGAACACAGAATGCACGAAGTTAGGAAAAATGCCTAGGACTGCTTCAAAGGGTGCTAACAGTCCCGAAAAAATAGTCTTAAATACATGTACAATGCCACTGGTATCGGAGATGTTTAAGATACGACCTAATATTTCTGCAAAACGTATGGGGCAGTTTGTTGATAATAATGCATGTATCTCCGTAGAGGACCTTGCAATTTGCAGATCATGCGTCTCTCTGGACGAGATCAGAGGCACTGTTTTTTTGTAAAAGAATGGCTTTTAAAGTATCAATTCGTATAGAAGAGATGTTCAGTGAAGGCTTAGTGGCGACTCCCCATCTGTCTTAGATTTTGGAAACAATACTTGCATACAACAAGTGACCCTGGCTGACACACTAACGAGATAGGCTGTCCCTGGCATCATTCTGCAACAGCTGTGATCATTCAGCATTATGTAGCTTCCATTGAAAAGCTGCCTAAAAATTGGATCTATCACTGCTGCCGGGGAACCCTGCAGGTAGCATGATAAGTTATTTGAAGAACTCTCACAGGTTCCATGTAAATTACTGCCTTGACATAGAAGTGTACTGCTTAACATTGTTTTGCAATTTTTACCACTAAGAAATACCACCTTTCCCCCACTCCAACATTTGTGTGTGTATGGTAAATCCCAGGTCGACTTTATGTACTCCTTACCCAACCTTTCATACAGGCCTGCTGGTATGTGTTTTAAGCAATTATGAAACTGGAAAATCGTCACTGGTATCGTGATGGTGCCATGTATCATCCGTTCCACTGATGGTTTCTCAGAAACGGTCAATGGTAATCTCTCCAGTATTTCCACGCTCAGCACCATATAGTCTGCTCCCCTCTGTGCCAAAGAGATTTGTTTATCTGTAAGGTTAAATACAGTAAACAATGACGTGGTGTAGATTAGAGGCCAAGGCACATAGCCAGAACAAAGGTTTTGTAACGTCCAGCCTAGCAGCATTATAGAACGTAATTGAGACTGGCCATGTTGTAACATTAGCAAGTCTTGTTCCATTATGTCTATGGCAGAGGATACAATGCTGTCCAAAGAATACATTCTGGACAACAGAGTTGTTAACCCATTGTTAACTACAGAGAGAGCTTTCTCTAAATTAATACGATAAATTTCCCGTATTCGTTCTGCAGTTTCCATTTGTGTGACTTTCCATGCTTCATTATATGCAACGTATATACCTGCGTATATGAAAAGTTTATGATGTGGTTTGCGAGGTCCAAGTAAAAATTCTCTCAAATTAATGTCATTTTTAAGTAAAGTTAGGTGTTTTTTTATTTCTGAGAGTGTGGATTTGTGTAGCCACTCAAGGCACAGTTTCCCTACACTGTAAGTCGTTATTATCCCTGGATGTTGTCTCTGGATATATCTTGGATCTGGCATAGTTACTGTAAACTAGGACAGATTCTAGTTACTGTAAACCCTTGTGTCTTGTTCTGCAATTTATCTTGACAGTAATTCATGTCTGTTGGCCAGACTAACCATTGTTTCCATTCAGGATTAGTTCTGTTTTGTTGTAAAATATAATTTACGTCTACCTCCTCATCTCTAGTTCTATTACTATCAGGTGTGGGCTTAGGTAGTGACGGTTTGTTTAAATCTTTTATCTTAGCCAGGCCAAGACAAGATGTCTGTTGAACAGTTTAATTTAAGAACAATATTTGTTCTGGGATGATGCAGGCTCTGAACAATGCTTCTAAACCTTGTACCTGCCAGTCTTTTGTACCCCAGACAGTTTTTGTCTCAATGTTGTCTTTCCAAAAGTCAAAACCTAATTTGGACAATTGAGCATAAAAGGCCGCAGAGTAAATCTGTTTAACATACTTTTCATGCCTGTCTTATTAACATTTTTAAAGTAAAATGTTTCTGAATTTGTAACATTAAAACCTGTAAAGTATGCAAAATGTCTATAAAATGTTTTAGAGCTACCTTTTAGTGGCGTTGGACAATGCTCCCATGGATTATAAGTTAAAACATTTCTAGGATTTGCAGATTTGTGCAAATAGTGATGACCAAAATTATTAAAACAATACATTTCTTCATAATTTGATGAACCTTATAAGTATTCATGTTTTGCAAATTTTGCTGACATTTCTAAGTCTGCCATCATGTTATTGCAGTTTCAAAGTATCAATCATCAGAAAATGTACTCTGTAAAACAAAATCACTCAAGGAAACCTTAAATTGGTGTGGAATATTCAACAGCTCAACCGGGCCATAAATGTCATAATCAGTTCTTTCCCATACTATTCCACCAGGTAGGGGAACGGCAGTAATGTTCACTGATGACAGGTCTCTTTGTTCAGGATGATGAGATGATTTGTGTGGCTTCAGGAGCAAGTTGATGTTCTTACGTGCTGTGTCCCTTTTACTACATTTTCCATCTATCAGCTTTCCCAAACTTAAAACAAGAATGAGCCATAGTAGGAGAAACAGTATACCCAACACAGTCCAAAGTTCAACCCATGGTGAAAACAGATATGTATTTGCAAGCTAGTGAAAACGTTCTTTTACTTGTTCCTTGAAAGTTTTGTTTGTTGGCGTAGTTTCAGGCTCACTGGGATCCTCAGAAAAGGTGTCGAAGTTGATGAAATGTCCAGAGGCAGATCTGTCAATTGTTGGTATTGCATCCGGATTATTTGAAATCTCTGGAGCTGCTTGTTCCCTTGACATGTTAGTATAGTCAGATGCTACATCATTGTAGACGGGAGTTTCTTGATGAACTGTTATTTGGGATTCAAGAGGCACGAGTTCCATGGCTTTGTTGCATAGTCCTTCTTTCCTTACTGCAGATTCTTTAAAGGTGATGAGTCTTTCAGTTTGAACCTCTTGGATAGTAGCAAGATTTGGTCCTCAGCTACATCTTTGGAGTCCACTGAGCCTACTACTTATTATCGGCCACATGGTGTGGTTTTACCAGGTCGTTGGATACGAACCGGTTCTCCTTTATTCCAGCAAGGGGCGACCGTAATACTGTTTATGATAGTTGGATTGCTAGTACAGGTACAGCTGTCCCCAATCTTTGGATTCCAGATCCCCAATCCTTGGAATCCAGATCCCCAATCTTTGGAATCCAGACAGATCTTGCTGGGACAGGCGGTTTTTCTTCAGTGGTCGTTGGCTTCTGTATGGTGTTGCTTAAACTTTTTATTGTTTCGTTTAAGTCCTGTAAAACAGCCAAACGATCTTTGATATCACAGGGTTTTTGTTCCACCACTGAATTATGATGATTGAGGTCTTCATCCATCATTCTAGTACCAAAAAGGTTTTTATATGGAGTGATTCCACCCAGAGAATTTCTTGGCAGGTTATTAAGACTACGTTGGACACTTATTAGATCTTTGACCCACCCGTCACCCAAACCTAAAACCCTAGCTGTTATAGATTGCTTTATGTCACGTTTTTTTCTTTCCACAACCGTATTTCCCTCAGGATGGAATGGACTTGAGTACTGCAATACAACGCCCAAGCTGGCCATGGCCTGCTTGTAAACCCTAGAGCTAAAAGCAGGACCCTGGTCAGAATGTAGCGTGCCAATTGCGTATGTGCCGATAAAGACTCGCAAATCTTTTACAACAGTTCGGGCGTCAGCCGAGCGCTGAGGCCACATCCAAATGAATCTTGTCCTAATACTTTCGGGACCGCTTTTGTCCATAGGGACATCTGAGCGTGGATAGTCTGATGCTCTCTAATAATGGTGTCTGTACCGGGCTGGCTACATTGTAATCAGGAATTTGGTGGTGCTCAAGCTGTGATCTCTGTAACAGGCATCGCAATTAATTCCAAATTCGTAAATGTGGGCATTCATCCCTGGCCGCCAGAGAATCTCTTGTAATTCTAGTAGAGATTTAGAGACATCTTGATGTATCAGACCCTCTCCCATATGTGGTTCTTGTATCAAAGCACCTCTCCGATTTCTGTTTGGGATTATCCTATCCCGCACTACAGGGATTCGAGCAAAAGGAATGGAGTTTGCATCAATTATGTATGTATATTCGAGTGGATAGTTCAGAGGTAATGCAGCTCCGCTGCCTTTGCATGTGGAATTGACAGCGAGCACGTCTATTTTAGTTTTTGAACGAGTTATTGCAGCTACGGAAGCCGTTTGCACAGCTGCCTTTGCTGCTTCATCAGCCAATGAATTCCCTTCAACATGAACGCCATCACGCTGATGACTCAGTGTATGGATCACGCAATACTTTTGTAGTTCTTTCTGTAAAATAACTACTTGTTCCCAAAGCATTTTATGCTTGATTGTGCCACCTTTTGCGTCTTTAAAACCATTTTGAACCCAGTTCGGCAAATATTAATTGTAAGACTGGACGCAGTAATGCGAATCACACACTATGAGTGTGGGGAATTCGCGATCGGTATTTTCATGCACCATCTTGAAAAGCCTGTAGTTCAGCTCGCTGAGCTATACAGTCTCCTAGTGATTGAGTTTTTGTGACCATAGGTCTGAATTTACCATTACGCCAGCGACCTTTAACAATCGCGCATGCAGCACTGTAAGCTAGTTTTCCCCCAATTGCGGGCTGTGCTGATCCGTCTGTATATATTATACAGCCGTAATGTTCTAGAAGCAGAATTTCAATGGGCAGAGGACATTCCTGTTCGTATTGGAGAAATCTTGTGCCTTCAAGTAAGGGTCAAAAACGTATTCAACGTCTGTCGCAGCAACAGAATTAACCCATTGTATCCATCTTGGAGGTAGAGCTTTTGCATTCGGAATGCTCGCTTTGTCACTGCCTCTAAGGCAGGTACAGGAGAAACGACCTTTATGCATTTTCCCTGCGCGAGAGCTCTCTCTTTTGCTACTGCAGTTTGAACCGCTGTCAGAATTTTTTCTGTTGAAGTGAATTTCATTTCAGCTTGTGTGTACAAGTATGATTTGTGAGCTATTGGTACCTTTTCACCTTCATTAAAGGTTAAGTACGTGAATCCTCATCTCCCTGGGATGATTCGGATTACAAGGTTGCATTCGTTTAGGCGTGTCTGTAAATGGGTTTTTGCTAACATGTCTGTTTGCACTGAACGCAACATTTCTGTGTGCTTTTGAGTCCAATTTGTTTGTTTGAAATCAGGTTTGATTAGTTCATAGAGAGGTTTAACTCTTTCTGCGTAGTTTAAAATTGAAGTTCTTCCGAAATTCAGGAAACCTAGAATCGACTGTAAGTTTTTCAGCGTTTTTGGAGGATGGAGCAGCGCACTTTTCTCTAGAAAGTTTGATGCCAGGCTTTTGCCTTCACTTGAAAGTTCATATCCTAGGAAATGGATAATTCGTGATTTCTTAAAATTGAATTTGTACCCTTCAGAGGCGAAGCCCAATATTATGGAGTTCACCCTGTTCAAGTGCCCATCCAAGTCATCGTCTGTTAGATAGATGTCATCGACATATGATAATGCCTCATCATCATAGGTTTGTAGTAACTCTGTTACTCTGGCTGAAAATAACCCTGGACTATTCTTGAATCCCTGTGGGAGACAACAGAATCGACGCTGTGTCCCTATAATTGAGAAAGAGGTCAAGTACCTACTTTCTGGTGCAATGTTTTGACAGAAGAAACCGTTAGAAACATCTAATGTGGTTTTGTAGATTTTACGCACAATGTTATTCGTGCATTTTGTACTGCAAAGGTTTTGCAACAAGAGGTTAGATGTCTGCAATCCAAAACTAGACGATATGTATTGTGTGGTTTGGAGAAAGGAAACAAAGGATTGTTCATTGACGAGGTGCATGTTTCAATCACCCCTTGGTATTCAAGTTGATCTAAGATCTCCCAGACTTGTTTTGTAGCCTCTTGCTTAACTGGATACTGCCTTTGTGCAGTCGGTTGATTTTTTTAATTGGATTTTATGGTGAGGAGAATTCTCATCCCATCTTACATTATTTTTTATAATGCAGGAGCCTGGGCTACTGCCCATTTCCTGGCATAGGTATATTTTAAATGAATTGGAATGTGGTTGGAGAAAGCTGGCATAATGATTTATTTGCCATGTGGGCACTCTCTGACACATTCAGGTGGCAAGTCTTGTTCAGCTAGAAGAATGTCATAACCCTGAGAGAGCTTCTCCCAAAAGAGTGCTCTTATTTTTCTAGTTATGTCCCCCTCCATCCGGAGTGTTACTTCGTATAACTTATGTGGGACACTAACCCTGGTATCTGCAGTTTCAACTTGGATGTACTCATTCAAGTCCACTGTCTCCAGATGAGCCTTCAAGTTCTTGCGAGCTATGGTGACTTCTGCTGCACTGTCCAACATTGTTTGAGCCCATTCCCCGTTCTTGAGTTGTGTCCTCAAGATCCTCGGCATGTCTGATTTTTATACCTGCTACCTTCTTTTTAGTGAATTGAGTTTTCTTATTTTTCTGAACGTGTTAATCGTCTTTGGACTTCACGCATTCTTCTTTGTGTTCTGACCGTCCTCTTCTTTCGGATTTCTGTGAGGAAGTCTGAAAGGTACGAGAGGAACGTGTATCAGTATCTTGATATCTATCAGGTTTTCTCAAATTATCCCTATTCCTGAGGTTATACCTCCTTTTAGAGGGCTCCTTTTGAAGAGACCTACCTCGGGATTGAAAACGCCTCTCTTTAGAAGTTTGTTTAGTGTTCTTCCACTTCTTTTTAGGAGGAGTAGGAATGTTTTTAAGAAAGACCTTTAACTCAAAAGGCTTTATTTCGATAAAAACATATCGTAAAAGCATCACATTGTAAAAAAACACATTTTGCAGTTAAAAACAAGAATTAATCTATTTACACCAGGGTTTTTTTCCCTCTTTTACATCTAACATTTGCAGATAAGAAACACAGTATAAAACAAAAATTTAAGAATCAGATTAAACAATTCATTTAAGCCTTTGGTTTCTAAGGTGCCATGCCCATGATAGAAATTTTGATAGACTACAAGCATAGAATGGTCGTTAAGATGCTCAGCGCTACAATGTGAGACCTAGTGCCTAATGACCGACACAAAGGTTTGAGCCACCTAGTTCTTGGGTACATATACGCTGGACATTCGAACATAAAATGCGCTATAGTTTCTGGTCTAGTTGGGCAGGAAGGGCAAAATGCTGTAGTCTGGGCCGGAGGCTTCCAGCAAGCTGTTAGGGCGCGTACTGGAAGAGCACCGACCCTAAACCTAAAGTAAAGAGCCCTGTCGAATGGCTTCCATATGATATCCAAATAGAGTTCTCAGATCGACAGATCCTTGAACTGCAGGAAGTCATTCGTAAGCCTGTCCAAAGCATAGTCAGCGCTAGTTCTAGTCGCGACCCAGTTCCAATAGAGGCTCTTTAGAGTAGTCTTGGGGGGAGAGGACCTACCAACCCATGCCTCGCTAAGGCCCAAGTCCCCAAGCAGAGTTTTTACATCATTTAGCCACCTTACTTTATGCCAACCAGGTAATGCCATGACTTCAGTTAGCCCTTTAGCATATTTGGCCAATTCGGGAGTTCGCCATATCCGGGCCCATAAGAGCAACGGTCGATACTTAGCCAAATTGCTAATAGGGCGACAGCCTAGGTCAAGCAATAAAGGTGCCATTGGAGTGCTCTGGGGAAGCGACATAAGATCCCTAAAAAATTTGTTTTCGGACCTTGTTAGGTCAACTGTGCTAGTGGTACCCCATAGCTCTGCCCCGTATAGGGCAGAACTGACTCCCTTTGCTTTGTAGATGTCAATAACAGGGGCTATTGGTCTTATCGAACAGGATCGCTGTTCCCTAAGCAAAGCCCCAGCTACCCTCTTATGGGTTAAAAGCATTTTACAAAGGTGGGCAGTCCACTGCATGGTATGCGATATACGTATACCTAGGCAGTCAAACACAGTGACCCTTTCCAGATGCACAGAGTTCAATATAGGTGGGCTAGCGAGTTTTTTGGGGGGATTCATCACCAAGTACTTTGTTTTTTCGGTGTTAATTATTAAACCCCGCTGCAAGCAAAAAGCCTGAAAGTTGTTGAGAAGCTTTTGGAGGCCCATAGGGGACTTAGATATTAGGAGCGTGTCATCCGCAAATAGGAGGGTAAGAATTCGCTCGCCCGCCAGAGATGGTTCGTCTGAAGGATCTTTTGACAGATGCTCAACCACACCATTCACGTATAATGAAAAAAGGATGGGGGTGAGAACACATCCCTGGCGGACCCCTCTCTCTACCGGGATTCTGTTGGTTTTCTCGCCCTCTGTGCCCCATCTTATTTGGGCAACTATATCATCCAATTACATTTTGAATATTACTAAGTAATTCATCGTCTGACATTGCTTCAATGTCAGGGTCAGGTCTGTAGTTGGCTAAAGCTAGCCATGTTGCTCCTGGTCTACCTTGTGGACCGAGCCTGGTGATGTGATGTATATGTTTTAGGGCGCCTTTAAACCAGAGCTCATGCTCTTGGTATGTTAGTGTAATTTCAATATCCTCAAAAGGAATATATTCCTCTGGTGGTTCATCTTCTTTGTAGAAGTGAAACACTTTTGTTCCTGTTCCTATCCATGAATAAAATACTTCTGTCTGGTGATATTCATGTGCCCCTTTTGCAAAAACTACCCTACTACCTCTTGCTGATGGGCCATTTTGTATGAGTTTTATAGTGATGGCTTTCCTTAAAGTTTCTGGAATGCTTATAGCATCATCGTCGGTCTCTTGGAAACCTGTAAAGTTTAAAACGTATACGGCTGCATCTGCTGCAGCTCCACCGGTTGCGGTGTTCTTGCCGTTATTCGACATTGTTTAATGAAAGTTGCAGAGCAGGTTTCAAGGAAACAAAGATAAGGTGCACAATATTTTGGAACACTGTATCCTTCAACATTGAATAAACCAAAAACTAATACATAGGATTTTTTCGTCCTACTCAGTTATGGCGGATATTATCCTTTTACCCACTCCAGACGTCGATTGGGGTATTACGGAAATAGTGGTCTCTGGGAAAAGCACGACTGAGTTACTTTAGTATCTAGCGTTAAATTAGTGCCTTACCAAACAATGGCCGCCATGTAGTGTAGTTCCTATATTCCCAATAGGCTTCTATACATTGGAATGTTATATCCTATAGATTTGACGTAGGACTGAGGTCAACTAGGTCTCTATAGAATATACTAAACTTAATTGTGTGTGTGCCAGATAACTCAGAGGTCACTAGAAACTTTCTCGAATACAGAAGAAGGGATTCGTTTCTGATAACCGCATAAACATGACAACTTTGTTTCCTAAGAATAAGAATATGTCTCTCAGAGTCACGGAAATAATAAATAAGTATTTCACTCAGTAAATCGTACATGCTTCGTTTCTACAGAGTTGCAGAGAAATAGTGAGGCGAGCATTTTCAATAAAAAGGGCTTATTGAACAGTCTTCTTTCTCATGCAAGAGAGATGAACTGCTATAATCGTTATGCAGACTGCAAAGTATAATGCGTACAGCGTAAACAGTAATATGAAATAATACTGTAAGAGCATTGTATGGTTCTTAAGCCATATAAAAATACATACATAAATTACATTGACTAAAAGACTCAACTGGTGCTTCTAAAATACGCCTACCCCAATGTACCTAACCTAAGTCTAGTATGCGGGAAGAAGTTAGTATGGTGTACCATAGGTTTAGTTTTTGCCAAGAATCTACCAAAGGTTTTTCTAGGTTCTAATCAGCTCCATACCTTGTTAGAATAAAGGAGGTCTGGTATCTCTGTCTCGGCACTTGATTTCCCAGCACCCCGCAAGGGAAGCCGGAAACACTGGAGCTGGATTCTCGGCAGGAGAAGGGCAGCTTCCTGATCAGTGCGTCAGCTGGAGAGTCGGCTTCCTTCTGCACTTGCTGTAGCGAGCTGTGTCAGGCAAGTAGATCTGTACTGGAATACAAATGTTATTCCCTGCCAGCAGTCACTCAGGCAGGGAACATAACTTTGCTCCCACCTGGTGGAAGTTCTGAAAACATCTGTTCTCTTCTGGACTGGAGCAAATTAATGGAGCAGGCTTCCTTCGCACCCAGGATGGGGGCTGGCTGAGGAGCTGGCAGGTGCTGGAGGGCTCAGCCCTGCCTCAATGACTGGGCATATTGTGGGTGCCCTAGGTAGGCACCGATGCCCCATGAAAATAAAATATAAGCAAAAAAAGAATAATAAATGAGTGGCGGGAGCTGCTCATTTAATATTCACTGTTCTAAGCAAGGAGCACCCCTTAATATTTTTGGATCCTGGTGGTGCCCCTAGACGTGGCAGAAAACACAAAAAAGGTGATATGAGGCTGTTTGCAATAAGTCTAACCACTGACAATAGCTCAGTGTAACTCTCTAACTCATTGTTCATTTGCTCACCATGCCACCTCAGTTTGGACCAAGCTACATGCAATCAGTTTTGACCCAGCTCCTTGTGGGAACAGCCCAGTCCAAATTGCCAAGCCAGGTCCTCCCTGAACTGGAATACAAACAACCCAGGACCAGTTTCGCCCTTGCTGTGGGCTGATCAGCCGGGTACAGCTTGGTTCCATAAGTGGCAGTATACGCACCAAGCATTTTGTTAATGTTGAGGAGGGCTGCAGGGAGTGCACTTTTTACAAGTATAATGTATATGTTCATGTAATAAATACAACTTTATATAAAATCTAGGTAGGTGATAATTTGGGATATTCCAGCAACATAAAAAAAAACACAGTAAGTCTCTTGGGTCACTGAATCCAGGTCAGCAAGAGAGCATACCATATTTCTTTAAAACACTCCAAGCTGGAGCTGTATGCTCTTCAGCAGGAATAAAGGGACCCATTTGGGTGGTTATATGGCTGTTCCATGGCTTCACTTTGTGGCGTGAAAAATGTTTTTTTAAATGACTCTAAGACATGTTTCTTTTTTTTTGTTTTTAACTATTTTATTGAAACTATTTTTATTGATTTGGAGTTCTGACCCATTGACAAACCAGTAGATCTGCCTTACTTAAAGTGACACCGTTTGTATTGTTGCCAACATGTACAAAACATATTATATTAATGAGGTAAACGAAATGACAAAGACTCTTGTGAGCAAATAAAACCAAATCTAACCGAACAAGTGAAGGATAGGGGCACATGGCAAAACCCAACATATTTCTTTTCTGACATATTTAGGAAGAATTGACATCTATGCACTCCTTTATTGGATGGCCTGCACCGTGCAAACTCTAAATCCAGACCTATTTGTCATTTGACAGTGGTTGCAGGATGAAACTATGATGCAAATGGTGCTCCATCAGGGCAATAATACATAATCTTGCACTTGGCATTTTAGCATTACTTTAAAGCATATCTCTTTTTTTTCCCTTTCTGTAGCTTGTTACTTTTTCTCTGTGAAACCTAGGTCTATCAACAGTTAGATATTCAGATCTATTTGAAGCATCAATAGCACATGTAGTTCTGCTGGGCTTTTCATGGTCATTTGAGGCTTCTGCATGGAGGTTTCCAGCACTTAGATAAACTAGGTGGAAAATTAAATTAAAATGAGTTTTGGGGCAGAAAACCCCTACATGACGTTAGTGTCTAGACGGCCAATGACTAAGAAAATTTTGAATATCTGCTTTGTTAGGACTACTCATTCATTGATTACATAATTTAGTATTACACTTCAGTTTGAAAACGCTTTATAACACAGAAGAACAATGTGTGATAAACCGTAAAATCTGTGTAAAAGATGAGTTTCATGTAGCACGTCTTCTAAATCATGGATATGAGACAGACTAATTTCTAATTGTAACATTTCATTGATGCTTTTTCAAGTACTAATGTATTGTGGACACATTAATACATAACGGATTAGATATTTTGCCACAGTTTGTTGATGTATGTTTCCCAATGTATATCATTCTTTTCCGTAAAACCTGAAGGGAAGTGTTTTTCAATGGCCTTTTGTCCGTCAATTATTAGGAAATACTAATTTAAGAACGTCGTGTCTGAATATACCAGCAAATCCTACTGAGGTTTTTAGAACTATGATCTAACACAGTGTTAATTGTACTGCCATGTTGAAATTGTATATTTAATTATATGACAAAACCTTACAAATGTAAGATTTAGTACAATCCCTATGCAGGATAGTCTGGACAGATTCATGTCATTACATTTGTAAACTGCATCATATAAGAAATCTTTGCAACCACCTCAAATTGTGCCCTAGAGCGGGTTTCAAAACAGTTTGTTCGGTTGATGTAAATGTAGGACTGGACTGGGAACCAAAAGATGCCCTAGCAATTTTGTTGGACCAGCCCGGGGGTGGAGGGATGCACACGGGCGAAGTACTGCTTCTTTTGTTATTGGGGCTGATATTCCAGCACTGCTGCAAAACAGGCCTCCACTAAGAAAACCGGCCCCCACCCTTCTGGCCTCCTGGGCAAATGCCCGATGCCGCTACAGCAAGTCTGGCCTCATGTTTCAATCATGACGAGCTAGCGATAAAGATGTAGTGGGGACAATTGGGAGAGGGAATTAGATGAGGTTATTGTAACAAGCCTTTGTGAAGGTGGGATTGGAGCCACCCAAGGTCATGAGTGATCATACCTGTCAGGCTGGGAATGTAAAAGTGCACTACTGAGACAGTCAGTTAACCAGGGATTGGCTTTGACTTGAGCTATGGGAGCTTTGTTGTGAGATCATAGAAAACCGGAAAAGAAGAGAGTGAAACTTAAATTGCAGTTGTGTGAAGTTGTGCAAAAGGTCAAAAATGTAGTGCACGTCTGGAATCTAACTCTCGAGTTGTGCACAAGTTTGTGTGAAATACTGAACGGCAGGGACTGGAATAGTGAATACTGTAGAGCAAAGGTTGGCAGCTGAGTCACTGGAACACCCTTAAAAGACTGGAAATACGATTATGTTTTTCGTATCGGAATTTTGCTTTTTTTAGTACCATATTGCGATCGGTTTCGGTTGTGAAATGTATTTGCACGTGAAAAACGTTCAAAGATGAGCCCTGCTGCTGAGAATTCTCTCCATTATTTAGTTTCCTTCTTTTAACGTTTTAACGGCACTGTATGTTGCGATGGAGCTATTGTGGTGGGTGAGATTTGCATTTCCCTCACAAATTATGCATAATCTTTGCATTGTGCAGTTTGGGAATGCCCATGCTACACTTCTTGTAGGATTCTATTACAGGACCAGAAGCTTCAGATTATGCTTCTCTTATCTTTACTGCAAAACACAGCAGCCAATGAAAACATACAATTTAGTGTAAAACAACTATATTGCCCATGATGCACACATATAAGCCTCGCCTCCATAGTCCATAAGGTCCCTCTGCGTGGTCCCATCATTCTCTTTCTTTGCTGCTCATAGCAAGAGAGTAGTGTGCCTTTCATGCTCCCTTACTTTGCCTTTCATGAGATTTGATAGATGGTTTATTGATTTTTATTGACTTTAATTAAGCTTTGTATGCTATTACTCCTTGTTGTTTTGTGTTTTCTCACTGAGTAGAGGTTTAATTACTGATCTCAGGTTTCCTCAGGAGGGAATGCTCAGTTTTTCATGCCCGTATTTGTAACCCCGTTGGGGTTAAGTGCGCAAATGCTTTGTGCCTGTGTTTGGCTTTTGGGCGGGCTCTCTTTCTTCATCCAATCGTTCTAAATCCTTCCATTCGGCACCAAAGGTAGCACGGTCATCAATCTTACGAACAGTCCGCCACATATCTGGTGGTAAAATTAAACCAAAAAATTAATCTATATCACATAGAGTCATAGTACAGGAATTTAAAGCGCCTTCAACTTCCTCATAGAAAGCGGCTGGATTTTTACACAGATCGGGTAACGCTGCTTTAAGCGCCATTACAGCTGCTCTATTCCAAGGAGTGTACACCCAATTATAAATGAAATATCCTTTAGCATTAACAGAATTTTTATCATCGTCATCACCCGTTCCTTTAGGGGGGACATACAAGGGCGCGGCTTCCCGCATAGGCCTCATTTCGACTGCCATTATCTTATGTGTTCCGAAGATAGGAGACTGCGACACTCCGGATGAATTGGGCTGCGCAGCTGCGTCCGCAAGCTTTTTCTGCTCCTTCAAGTGGAACGCCTCAGCTCGTAATTTAACCAACCGTCTAATCACGTCGTCCATCTGAGAAAGAACAAAAAGACCATCACGTATCTGTTTACGATCAGCTGCTATATCATTAGGCTCTAACACTGGAGAGTGTTTTCGAAACAATTCTACAACTTCCGTAGCAAATGTCTCAACAAAACATAACTGCTCCTTCTCCAACCATCCCTGTATACTAGCTAAAAGATCGGGAGCAGAATCAGTACTACGTAATGCTTTACGAGCAGCTTGTCTGATTTCGGATGAACGCACAGCAGTCAACATGGATCGAGTGTCCCGCCCTTTTTGTTGCTCTATGCCAGAATCCTCATCGCTTTAAGCCGGAGCGGACGGAACGGCATACGGAGGTGGAGGTCGATCTAATAACAAAAAATCATCTTGCGGTTTATTAAGGACAGGATAAAGAGGCTGTCAGACAGGATATTGGCCTGATACCTGCAACCTGTGTTCGTTCTCCTCTCTCTCTTTTAACTCTTTTAACTCTTTCACTTCTTTCTTTCTCAACTCCAGCGCTTTCTCATACACATTCTTTCGCTGTTCTTTCTCAATCAACGCTTGCTCATGCTTCTCTTGTTGTCGCACTTCTTTCTCCCACATACGCACGCATTCAAACATATCACGTCTAGACCGTCGCTCAAACATACATCGCTCCACGTACTCAATCTTCAGTGCAACAAATGGCCCATTCAGTGGCCACCGTAACTCAGGATCCATTTTGGTATATTTATGCCACAACGTGCTGTACATTATGGCAGAAAGACCAAATTTTACATACATAGTTCTATTAGGCGTCCCCTCTGGGGGAGCCGGCTGCGATTCCTCGAGTCGTAGACTGGTACCATTACAAAAGTAACACAACCTTCGAAGTGTGCTAAAAACAGGCATGTCAGGAATAATGCAAAATGCAGTATTATACACAAAGTAGCACTTAAAGTACCTTTAGTACATTGCACTGTTCAAATCAAATAGTTGAAGAAAAATCTTCACATTGCCTGCCTATATGGGTTGCAACACATATATATATACCAAATTCCAAATACAAATTAGACTAGTCTTTTCCAAATACAAATATGCCAAAGTAAGTGTTCCTAAAACTACCTTACCATACAAGGGCATCCAAAACCCCCAATAGGTGCCACAAAACGGCTCTTACCAATCATAGGGTGTCCAGATTCCAACTGCCAAGTTCTAAATTCGACCAAACGGTCACTGCACGACGAACCAACAGAAGAGATCTCAGTCGAGGACCGGCGCCGCCTGGATGGTCAGATCGGAAAGAAGGGAAAAAACGCCTTGGATGCCAAGACTCGGGTCTCTTCTGGCAGCGATCGCGTTCTCAGCGAGATTCCAAACCTTTGTCACGACCAATCCTTCGGGCATCCAAGTCGCCGATGAGCCCCACGTGTCGGGCGCCAATTTGTTGTGCAGGCCTCAGCCAGACCCGCTAGTGCAAGGGGTTCGCCCTTCTCTGCACGAAGTCCTCAGACCAAATAGAAAGAAGTTGGCACAGAAACTGGAAATAGAAAACGTAACATTTATTTCACCTCATGAGGTGGTGCTACGGTTCAAACAGTACCCTTCGGCATTGCAAGAAGTAGCACCACGAGCTAAGAATGCATGGTTTATTTACACCCACACAGGGGCTCAAAAGAAGGCGGTACAAAGCACAAGAGCACATTTTATGTACATATAAGGTAATATCGAGAGGCATAATCGATCAGTGGGAGGAGCTAACAGTCTTGGGGGTTCGACTAACACATTCCAATCTAAAGCTAATCACTACCAGATGTGAACCCTAACGGTCAGCGGCAAAGCAAGGGTATGCTAATAATAGCCTGTTGCTGGGCAGATTCAAGTGCCATGGACAGGAAGATAGGACAAAGCACATGGTCGGCACGAGGTAGCATGTAGCAGTCAAAATGGCTGCCGTGAATACAAAATGGAGTCCGTTAAATGTCAAGATAACGGCTAGAACTAAGATGTCTTTCGCTGTTAAATTACAACAGTTTTGGACTTATTCATGCTTATGTTTTGACTTGCGTTCTCTACAAAGAAAGAGGATGATGGAACCACGCAGAGGCGTGGCTTATATGTGTGCATCATGGGCAATGTAGTTGTTTTACACTAAATTGTATGTTTTCATTGGCTGCTGTGTTTTGCAGTAAAGATAAGAGAAGCATAATCCTTGAATACGTGTCCTTAATAGAATTGAAAATTCTTGGCGCGAATGCTAGCACATTTTTGATTTATCCTCTTGTCATTTCTTCATACAAATGAGCCAATAACATAGCTATTCGCTTTGTCCATGCCTCATCTGACAGGAAATTAATATGAAAAGGCCTAGTCAGAACGGTTGCATACAACTGAATTTAGCGTACTTTTCTACCATGAATTCAGAAAGGGTGGCAATCTCCACACAGAGTGCAGAGTTCTCTGCACCCATAAATCCCACGTAAGTGGTGGAACTAGAGCATCCCAAGTCCTGGTTGGCCTTGGAGACCTGAGATTGCCCACAAGTATCGTTCTTTATTAGTATCCTCAAGCTTTTCTGCTGCTGTTGTCCACCTTGGAAAGGGTCAGAGATTTACTTATTGAAAGAACTGATATAACTTCCCATCCACCTTCCAGGGTGGTAAGGGGAACTGATCTCCCCAGATTTGTTAGGAGTGTGGGGGAAGGATATTTCTAATAGAAAACCACTTTCCCCATGAAAAAATGTGAATTTGGGGATTTCTACCATACAGGGGATTCGATCGCACTGTATGGAAGAACTTCACACAGAAGAAATAGGATCCCTCTGGGAATGTCACATGATCATACAAGGAATATGCATCGAAACCTGTTCCTGATAGAGTTGAATATATACATTGTTTGCAATGTTTGAAAATCTCAGAAAGATATGAAGCTACACTAGGAAGTAGGTGTTTATCATTGCGTGCAGATTTATGACTTTCTTTATGAACCAGGACCTATATGTTCTTCTCTTATGAAATGATAAGCCTTGCTCTGTTTGCATAGTTCTACCTGATAACCCAACACGCAACAGAACACTCTGAAGAGAGAAAATCACAGTCTTCCTACCTGAGACAGATTCATTATCTGAATTGATATCATATGGTGCCCTCAACAGAGTCGAAATACAAGCCTAAATCATATAGGACATGTTAGAAGAGCACATCACACGCATCCAACATACCATATACATGTCAAATTATTGGCTATCAACTTGATCACAAGTCTCGAAAAAGACACAACACACATAAAAACCGTCAACACAAATTAGCCAAAACAACTTACTTTCATCCAACAACACACAAATATGCCTTGTAGTTGGTTATCCCCTGTTTAGAAAAGCATTCACCCTACCATATTCTCTACTTGTTAAACATCAACAGACCATGATAAACAGAGAACCCCGAAGTTAGGCAATTAAGGTAACTTAGGAATTGGCTTATTGCATTTTGACTGATTGAGATGTGTTCATAGTTTTAGTACCTTCTGGACTTGATCCTCTCTGCAGGGTTATCCTGAGACTTTTTGCCTTCACCCTCCTTCAACCTCCTGGTCCTGTACAGCCCAGCAGGGAGGGTGCAGTGTATTTAAAAAGTGGGACATGTATTTATGTCCTGGTAGTGAAAAGCACTTATATTTGTTTATCACTATTGCAATGGTCTACCTCTCCCATAGAATAACATTGGAGTTACCTTATTACATTTAATAAGCTGTAACTTACAAATGGGATCAGGTAACCAGTTCATGATTGGTGTCTTTGGAATCATAATGAAAAGTCCTCTCTTATGGTAAATTCAGATTTCACATGACTTTTCTGAAAACTCTTAGAAAGTTGGCATTTTCCTGCCTTAGCTGTCTCTGGGTCACATGACTGAGTGTAGCTGACAGTTGGGCTTTTTGTATTCCTTCTAGATAGCCATACACAACAGAGAACGTAGATGTGCCTGGTCTTTACTGGCAGGATGGGACAGCAGAGCTGAGTACTGCCCCACTTTCACTTGAATAGGCTGTGTGCTGTATAAACCCTGTAGCTTGTCTAGAGCCAGGGCAGGGGAGGCAAGAAGCTGTGCACTGCAAATGGAAACCTCTAGAAGTTTCTCCCACTTCAAAGGAGACATCAGATATAAATATTGGACCTCAGACACCAACTCCTTGGTACACTTCTGAACCTGTGGAGACTGCCAGGAAGAAGGACTGCTGTGCAGCTGAAAGGAGTGCCCCTCTGCTTGACTTCTGCCCTGCTTGATACTGCCTTGCTGGACTGCTGCTTTGCTGCTTTACTGCCTGAGTCTGTTGGATTTGGACCTGCACCTGAACCTAAGACTCCTAGAGTGACTCCAAAGGCTAATTTTCAGGTCTCTTGTTCAAAGCCACAGGACTTAATTGGCTCCCAACCACCTTGAACCAGCACCCTTATCCAGCTGGAGCAAGCCTCTGACCCCTAAGTTGTGCCCCTCAGACCCTTGGTGTGAAATGAAGTTGTTGGGCTCTTCACGACAGCAAATGGCCACACTTGTGCTGAAACCTTGTCAATCGCACAGCCTGCCAGCGCAAAGTCAGCCTGACCATTCATCCTACAGCATTGACTGTTTGCGTGGAGCGCCACCCGAAAGCTCTGGCATGCACATTTGCAATGACAACAGGATCTTCATGGTACAGTGACAACCATCCGCGACGCCTGGCCTGCACTTTGTGCTACATCAACAACTGTCTGCAATGCTTCCCTGCTCCATGTGGCCCTATCCACCTTGAAAGGAATTCTTTGCGCTGGACTCAGACATTAAGTTGCCAGTGTGTTCATATTCTTAATTGTATCCGATCCTCACTCCATCGTGGTCGGCCTGAACTTGTGATATTCTCCCAGTGTAACATGATCAGATAGCTGCAAGTGGCGTTTTGGCTTTTGGGCCCTATTTTACAATTACATCTTTAAAAATGTTTAACTCTGGTTCTACCGATTGAATTTTTGTCATTTTGATCTTGATTTAATTATTACATTTTACTCTGAATTGGTGTGGGATTTTCCGTTTGTAGTGTTGCCACTTTATCACTGTTTGAAGTGCTGCACAAATTACTTTACACATTGCATCTAAGTTAAGCCCGACTGCTCTGTACCAAGCTACCAGAGGTTTGAGCACAGGTTAATTTGGTGCCTGCTTGTGCCCCAGCCTGACAACAAGTAATCTGATTTTTCACACCTTCAAATATAGGGCTTGCCTGGTGTGGTAGTGCAGTTTACTATGGTGTTTTAGTCATTCCACATTAATGCTGAAGTCACTCATAATTACTCAATATACTGCTCTCTCTTTTCTCAATTATTGTTCCCCTTTCTGTTGTTCCAAATTCCAAATACAAATCCAACAAGTGGTCGCCCTATTTAGATTCACTGTACAAGACCTCCCAAGTGAATGTCTGACATAATATCGACAGACAGAATATCGACATACAAAAATATCGACACAAAAATATCGAAATCAAAAATATCGGAGTCATATCTTCATAAAGGTAAGTACAAAAATATCGAAAAATTAATATCGTAGTACAAAAATATCGAAATTACAAATATCGTTTTTTAAATGTATAAATAATAATGTAAAAATAATTTTAAAATACATATAATTTTACAAATATTAAATAAAACATTACAACATAATTAAAAAATTAAAACTAATACATATACATTTAAAATAAATTAAAAACGTAATAATTTAATATATATATATATTTTTTAATTTCATTTAATTGATTTAATTTAAATATACATTTATTTTATTTTTACCCTGTACGCCTGTACCCCAAAAACCCAAAACTGACCCTGAACCCTAAAAATACCCCTTTACCCAAAAACCCAAAACTGACCCTGAACCCTAAAAATACCCTTTTACCCAAAAACCCAAAACTGACCCTGAACCCTAAAAATACCCCTTTACCCAAAAACCCAAAACTGACCCTGAACCCTAAAAATACCCTTTTACCCAAAAACCCAAAACTGACCCTGAACCCTAAAAATACCCCTTTACCCAAAAACTGAAAACTGACCCTGAACCCAAAAAATACCCCTTTACCCAAGAACTAAAAACTGACCCTGAACCCAAAAAATACCCCTTTACCCAAAAACTGAAAACTGACCCTGAACCCTAAAAATACCCCTTTACCCAAAAACTGAAAACTGACCCTGAACCCTAAAAATACCCCTTTACCCAAAAACTGAAAACTGACCCTGAACCCAAAAAATACCTCTTTACCCAAAAACTGAAAACTGACCCTGAACCCTAAAAATACCCCTTTACCCAAAAACTGAAAACTGACCCTGAACCCAAAAAATACCCCTTTACTCAAGAACTGAAAACTGACCCTGAACCCTAAAAATACTCCTTTACCCAAAAACTGAAAACTGACCCTGAACCCTAAAAATACCCCTTTACCCAAGAACTGAAAACTGAACCTGAACCCAAAAAATACTCCTTTACCCAAAAACTGAAAACTGACCCTGAACCCTAAAAATACCCCTTTACCCAAAAACTGAAAACTGACCCTGAACACTAAAAATACCCTTTTACCCAAAAACTGAAAACTGACCCTGAACCCTAAAAATACCCCTTAAAAAAACTAAAACATAAAATTTAAAATATTATTATATACTTACCTATACTTACGTTGTAATGGTATGCGTTGTAAAGGTACCTGCGTTGTAAAACATGCGTTGTAAACACATGCGTTGTAATGGTTTTTGCATTGTAAACATTTCGTTGTAATGGTAGTGCGTTGTAAAAGTTGCGTTGTAAAGGTTGTTTCCCCGGTGGATAGCGTAGTGGTAAAAATTACTATTCACACTCCAGAGGGTGCAACAGTAGGGAAAGCGTTGGATAGAATGGGGGTAAAAATTAATTCCCACACTACTCCCACTTTAACACACAACACACTACACATATAAAAAAGACAATTAATATAAATTTCAATTAATCAATTAATAACAATTAATATTACTAAATTGATGTAATTATAAAAGAACTAAATAACACATATTAATTACTAATTAATTAACAATAAATACCAAAGAAAATTACAATCTCTTTAATTAATTACATTTAAATATATCACACCCTATCCCCCTATAAACACACAACCCACTACACAGAAATAAATCATATCATTTATTCACTTAATAATTCTTAATTACCAATTAATTATTATTTAACAATAACAAAAAATAAATATATTAGCACATTAACTCTAAATAATTTAATTACATAATTAATATTATTTAATTACCAATTAATTATTAATTAACAATAACAACTCATTAAATATATTAGCACATTAACTCTAAATAATTGAATTACATAATTAATATTATTTAATTATCAATTAATTATTAATTAATAATAACAATAAAGTAAATATATTACCACATTAGCTGTAAATAATTAAATTTACTAATTAATATTATTGTTTCCCAATTAATTAATTAACAATAACAAAAAATTATATATATAAAAAAATTACTCTAATTAATGTAATTAACTAATTAATATTAATTAATTACCAACTAATTATTAATTAAAAATATGTACAAAATTATATTAATTAATTAACTAATTAATATTAATTAATTACCAATTAAGTATTAATAAAAAATATTTACAAACATATATTAATTAATTAATTATTATTAAATTACTTCCCACCCTATTCCCCTATAAACCCACAACCCGCTCTGATACTAAAACGCAAAATGTAAACAAATTTACAAATTTTCAAACATACATTACAAAACATGTTTAACAAACATATAAACAACACATTAAAATACATAACACTAAACAAAATTTCGATATTAGTAAAATTCGATATTAGTAGCATACATACCTTAAAAAAACGATATTCTGTCTGTCAATATTTTGGACATCGATATTCTATACTATCGAAATTAAAACATCGATATTATTGTATATCGATATTTTAATTTCGATATTTTGTCTCACTACCCTCCCAAGTATGATTGGTAATGTGCCATTAGTATTCATGATCTGTTCCTCTCAAAACTCTTGAGTCACGTTATTCTATTCTCCTCCATTAAAACTGAGAACTGTGACCCCTTCAAGACGGCCACCATTTGTATTCTTGATTCTGTGATTATTGATTGAGCCTATCAGGGGACTGACATGTAATATACAAAATGTGTTTATCTTCTTTATGGAAAAGTTTACTTACCATCTGATAACTTCCCTGGGTTTTTAAAGACGAAACCTATAATGTAATCTGTTTCTTAATTTACTGAATATTATGCTTCCCTAAATATATTTGAAGTTATATTCTCTTGCCTTACTTGACCATGTACCCTTCATCGTTTATATAGCACCACATTGGGATCATGCAAGGTATAGGACCTTGCGTTCATTTGTGTATGCTGTAAGAAATGCTGTAGGAAATGTTTGTGGTAAGTGTTTTTAATAGTTTATGGGTTTTAACCATATATACCAACCTACTACAAAAGTTTAATTAGTATACTAGTTGTCCTACTAATGAGTGATACTATCTGTAAAGTGTGATCTGAGTGAGTGTGTGACTGTCTGTATCAGTGTGCAACTGAGTGTGTGAGTTGCTGTATGGGTGTGTGAGTGCATACATCAGTGACAGTAAGGGTGGGTGAGTAGATTTCTGAATAGGTCTGTAGGCTTGTAAGTGGTTGTGCCAGTGGTTGTATGGAGGTATGAGTTTGTATCTGAGTGATTGTATGGGCGTGTGAGTGAGTATGTGACTGGTTTTGTATGTATGTGAGTGGCTGTATGGGTGTAAGTGGCTGTATGGGTGTATATGTAGGTATCTGAGCAGCTGTGTTGGTGAGTGAATGGATGTGTGAGGAACTATGTTGATGAGTGAGTGGGTGTGCCAATGGCTACATGGGTGAGTGAGTGACTATGTAAGTGACTATATGGATGAGTGAGTGGATGTCTCAATGGCTGTATGAGTGAGTAACTAGGTGTGTAAGTGGCTGTTTGAGTGAGTGTTTGGTTAAGTGAGTTGGTGTGTGAGTGGATGTATTTTAGAGTGACTGTATGTATGAATGACTATATGGGTAAGCGCGGTGACCGCTAAGGTTTGATATGAAACCAAAGGGGAATGTACAGTGTTGTTTAAAGTAGAGTGGGGGTTAGACAGGGCAGTGTCCTGGTGCAATTCTTGTTTACCCTTTATACAAACACCTTGGAACAAGAATTGGTGGAAAAGGCGAGGGACCCACCGCATATTAACAAATGCCGAATAGTCTCCCTTCTCTACGCAGACGACACATAACTTATGGCCCGCACTCAGATGAGCCTACAAAAAGCCCTTGCTACTTATACCATTTTTATGGAGAAAAAATGGGCCTAAAACTGAACGCTAAAAACGCATATGTCATGATTTGTGGCAAAGGGAGACAGAAATGTAGGAGCCTTCCCCTTGGGGGAAGTAGGGTAGAATCCACCAAAATGTTCACGTATTTAGGTATTTTATTTGATTGCACTGGTTCTTGGTGCAAGGCCATCAAAAGAGTCTTCTTTTCATGAAGTCGACTGCTGCTGTGGCCAATTTTGCAAAAAGTTGGGAAAAAGGTCCCTCTGAGATACACCTTAAGATCTACCAGGCAAAATGTGTGAGCATTGCTACCTTTGGTGTGGGTGTGTGGGGCTTTTATGATTCATATCCTATATCCTGAGAATGCTTTTTAAAAGTTTATTTTAGCAGTACCAGACAGCACTCCTGTTTGCATTTGTCATAGTGAGTTGGGCATTCCATATATCACAGATGTCATTAAAGCCCAGCCAGTGATACTTTGGCACAAGATTTGGACTTCTAGTAGCACAGGTTTGAATCAAGGAATAATTAAAGATGCAATGAACCTGGACCATGCTACCAGGATTACATGGTTGAAATGCATAAAAAATTCCATGTATGACCTTGGGCATCCCGATTATTATAATTGTCCTGAGTCAATGAATTCTATTTCCAGGAAGGAGTTTAAAGAAACCTGTATGAGCCATTTGGATGCAAATAGATTTGCTCTTGAGGTAAATAAACCAACAGTTGTACAGCATTAATTGATTTTAACAACATATGGTATTTAACCTTATCTATTATGTAGCTTAAGTGGATATGACAGATATGTTTTAACTCGTTTTAGATTTGGGAACTTTCATCGATAAATTAGTTACCCAGAAGTCTATAACTGGTCTAGGGAATTATGCTGCTGCCCTTGTGATGACTTATATCCACAATCAACAATACATGTGGTTCTTTTCTGTACATTTTATACAAAGGAGAGATTGAGATGGATTTTGCCTCTACTAAGGTCAGGGGGTTGGTGGCAATGTCGAGCAGCTTTCTTATATTTGCAGTTTCTGTACAGTGATTGTTGTATTGGAGCTATAGCCATTTTTTTTAAAAGGGTACTCAGAGCCAGAAAAAGTGTAAATGTTTAACCCCTGTTGATAGCTGGAACTAATAAAAAATGTGTGGGACTGAATTATTTCTGATACAAGTTTTGCATAATAATCTTCCCTTGTAACTTTTTGAGGTATGTGTATGAAAAATGAATTCTTAGGATAGATTGTATGTTTAAATCCAGACTTAATAATGTCTAAATTGTCTTTTTCTTTTATATGTTATGTCTGCTTTTGTGATTTTATATGACTAAAATCAAATAAAGCTTATTCTGATTCTGATGCTGACTATATGGGTAAGTAAGCAGATATGGGAGTGCTTGTATGGATGTATGAATTGGTATGTAAGTGGTTGTGTGAGTGAGTATGTGAGTGCATGTCTGGGTGAGTGTATGAATGGCTGTGTTGAGAAGATGTATGAGTGTGTGAATGGGTGAATGAGTGACTGTATGGTTGAATAAGTGGGTGTGTGAGTAGCTGTATAGGTGAGTGGGTGGTTGTGTGAGTGCCTGTACAAGGGAGCGAGTGTCTGCATGAGTGCCATTATATATTAGTGAGTAGGTTCATGAGTATTTGTATGGGTATGTGAATGGGTTTGTGAGTGGTTGTATGGGTGTGTGAGTGGGTATATGAGTGCTTATGTAGATGATGTCATCAGTGATATAATTTGAGATGTCTTCAGTGATGTTACTGACCATGTCACAAGTGATGTAATATGTGAGGTCATAAGCAGTGCATTGCAGGGGAGTAAGTTATAGTTAGCTCAGGTAACAATAATTGCTGAATTTCCATGGTTTTGTTCAAGTGAAATGTGAGCCTAACTGTACCAACCCTGTAACCTTTATTGTTTCAGTGAATTTCAATAGTTTATTTAATTCTATTTCCAAACTACAACGTCCCTGTAACCTTCATTTTTTTCAGTGAATTTGTGTGTTTTTTATAAGCAATTTCCTAATTTATAACGTCCCTGTCACATTTGATTTTTTAAGTGAATATGTTTTTTTAACTACTAGGGATATTTGCAGAGTGGTGGAGAAGGGAAAGGTGCCTCCCACCAGCTCTCAGCATTCCGGTTGTGTGGGGCTTACTGCTGACAACAAGAGGGCTTCTTGGTCCCCAAGGACCATCAGCATCCAAAAGAACTTCATCCCTCATAAGGTAGTGGGACAGGAGGCTCATTTTCAGAGTGGTGGAGAAAGGGGGGGGCTCTGACGATCTCTCAGTGGAGATGACAGGAGGGGTTGTGGGCTCCAAAGAACTCTCAGGAACTAAGGGGAATTCATCCCCCAACCTGTAGTGCACCAGAAGGCATGTTTGCAAAGCGATGGAGAAAGGGGACAGGACCTCCCATGAGCTCTCAGCAAACCCACTGTGTGGGGTTTACAGGAGGTAATGGGAGGAGTTGTTGGCCTCAAGGACTCTCAGCATCTAAAGAGACTTCAACCATCAAACAGTAGTGCACCAGGAGGCACACTTGCATAGTGTTGGAAAAAGGGGACCGGGTCTTGGATCACCTCTCAGCAATCCCATTGTGTGGGACTTACTAGAGGAAACAGAAAGAGTTGTTGGCCCCAAAGGACCCTCACTAGCCTTGGGACTTCATCCCCAACAAGTTGTGTGCCAGGAGACCCCTTTAAAGAGTGGTTGAGAAAGGGAGCGTGGCCTTAAAAAATTGTCATTGGGAGTAGGGCCGCGCTGACCCCCCCTCCCTGGGCCGATTTCAGCTCCAGGTACACCATC
The DNA here is from genome assembly GCF_964261635.1 of Lissotriton helveticus. Classification (NCBI taxonomy): domain Eukaryota; kingdom Metazoa; phylum Chordata; class Amphibia; order Caudata; family Salamandridae; genus Lissotriton; species Lissotriton helveticus. The sequence goes on from NC_136067.1 coordinate 723,640,982, forward strand.
CCCTGTGACCCGGCCAATTTGTAATAGAGGAGGGCCCCACTCTCCGGGCCATTTTTGCACCCGGGGACCACATCTATTGGGGCCCAGTCTTTTTTTATATATCATATTTGTACTAGGGAAGTGGCCACGTGGCCTACCTCCCTTGACTGATTTTGACCCCTGGGTCCCCATTCCCTGGGGCACAGCCATTTACAAATGGGTAGGGTGGCATTGCAGCCCCCCTCTCTGAGCCTATTTTGGCCCAAGAGACCCTATCCCCCTGGGCCTGGCAATTAGTCTACTGTACCTCCAGGACACCCAGTTTATATTGGGGCTGTGGGGGAACCTCAAGGCCCCCACGGTCCCTGCCGGTTTCCTGCCTCCTGTGGGAACCAGCATTGCTTTCAGACACAGCGAGCTGCTAAACATGCAACTCCCTGTGTCTGAAAGCAATTTATCTGTTTCCCTGCTCACTTGGCAGCAGGCAGGGAAACAGAAGAATCTTCCGCTTCCTGAAAGCAAAATCATCTCTCAGCACTTGCTTGCTGGAAGCGGAGTGTTTGCTGTGGCTTGGCAGGAGCGGTTAACGCTCCTGCCAAGCCCTAGCAAACAGCTATGTCCCAGTGGTGGGCACACTGGGACATAGCTGGAGCTGGCCTTGGGGGGGGTGTCCCCAGGGCCATATATGGCTCCCAAGTGGGGCCTGAGGCCCTCCTACAGCATAAAACTTTGCCTGAGGAGGTGGCGGTTTCCGGGGCTGGGGGTCCGTGATGAACCCCCTACATTAATTTATTATGGCCCCAGGGAGGTGGCTCTCCCTTTGATTGCAGGGGTGTTGTGCAACCCCCCCTTAAATGCATTAAATTGCCCTGGGGAGGTCATGGTCCCCAGGGCTGTGGGGGCCCCATTGGACCCACCCACATACATATTTACATAGGTCCCCAGGGCATGGGGAGTGCTACACTGAAACCCACAATATATTTATAAGTGCCCCTGCCCCCGGTAACTGGTCCACCTGGGGTCCTATTAGGAAAGAAGCACGGGAACAAGAGCTTCTTTTGTATTTTTATTTTCAGTGGGAGCCACAGCTCCCGCCAAATTTCTTTAAAAAAAAAAGAATTTGCCCTGCCAGGATCCCGACTGGGACCCCCTAAGAGTACTAGAGTGTCAGGGTCTTCCACCCTACCCCCATTTTTGGATGCCCCTTTTTTCTTGGCCCCTGCTTGATGGATCACCACAAAACTTTCAAGACAGCACCTGAAGTGACCGTCATACTAGTTTTGAAATATTTACGAGGATTGGTACGACGCCAAAGTTATTGGCAAATGAAAAAATGCTCTTCCCATGAAAACTAGGTCCTAACTATACCTACCTACTGTCAACTGCCAGTAGGTAATATATATATTTACCATCAAGACAGTCCATGGTAGTGCTCTCTGTTGCACAACTGGTGCAGGCATCAGGATGGACTATGCCCCAAAAAACAATCAAAAAGATCATTTGATGGACGGTACGCTGAACAATGTAAAGCATTTACCCCAGTACAGAAATCTGGGCCTGATTCTGTTTTTATTTTGCCCACTATGCCATTCTAGTTTTAATCCCAGCTATATGCAAATCAGTCTTCACCCTGCTCCCCACGGGAACAGTCAAGCCTGATCTGCCTGGCCAGGTCCTTCCTTGACTGTAAACAAGCATCCTGGGGCCAACTTCATCACCCCTCATCAGCCAGGCTAGCTTGAATCCAGAGGCATGGTGAGCACAGGACCCACGTCTCAGCATGCCTGTCCCACTCGGGGTGACAAATGCAAAAAGAACAATTGATGGATGGAATGCTGAGCAATGTCAAAGATTTACTCCCAGTACAGATATCTGCGCATAACTCCATAATTTTGTGCCAACCTTGCCATTCCAGTTTGAACCCAGTCATATGCAAATCAGTCTTGACCATGCTCCCCATGGGAACAGTCCAGCGTGAACTGCCAGGCAATACCCCAAACTCGGTTCCAGGGTGCTTGCTTCCAGTGCAGGAAGGACCTGCCTTGGCAGTTCGGTCTGGACTGTTCCCATGAGGAGCAGGGTCAAGACTGATTTACGTGATTGGTCTGGGTTCAGTGAGAACATGGCGTGCGCCGGTTAACCACAGACCGCTGACACTCACCTCTTCGTCACTTAGACGCCGAACCGCACTTAGCGGAGTTGCGCTGCTGACCCCAAAGAGGTGCCGCCGGAGGACGCAGCTCGTAGGAAGCATTTCACAGCCTGTCAGGGAAGAGGGCAATACGTCCTGGAGCTGTTTATTTGCCATTTCTCCACAGCAGCAGCCTGCCTCCTGCGGTGACTGGTGGTTGCTGCCAGCCTCGCAGCTATGTCGAGATTGGCGAGCTGCAGCCCAGCTCCACCACCAGGTCATGAGCAGCAGCATCAGCACAAGTTTCCGGTCACGATTATCATCGGTAGATGAATCCACACCTCATTCAATGTGCCCTAAAAGGATCCCTATTTCAGGCGCAAAAAGAAAGGACAGGGGAGAATAACGAAGATAGCCAGCAAGGTGGACAAAACTGGGCCTACCCCAGCTACAGAAGAGAATTCGCAAGGTATTTCTCATTATACACTAAGGAATTCAAGGGTAGATTTCAGTTTAGGACTCCGATATATCCCCCAATAACTTTTCCTACTTCTATACCTACATCCAATGGCTCCGTATTTCCTAGCCCCCTGCCTCAAACTTATGAAGCGACCCCGATAGTTAAAGAGTCCCTACTTGAACATAAACAAAGGAAAAAGGGTGGGTGAAAATTGGTACCCCGTCTAGATCCTCCGCCCAGAAAGACTAAAATTACTCCTTAGTTAAGATCGTATTTTAAGGCTCAAGGGAAGGAGGAATACTCTACACCCACTACACTCACTACATTGCCCCAAACAACCATCCGTAGAGGAATGGCATCGTTAACAGCAGACATCAGAAATTCCAGAGATCAGGTAGGGCTCTCGCTTTCTAACCGATTCCAAGTACTAGGGGGAAACTCAATCCATCCTGGGAGCACACCAGAGACGGAATCAGAGGTCCTGGAAATAGTAACAGCTACCACAGCAGAAGAAAACACATCGGTCCCCCACTCACTGCAAGACAGTGGAGGTCTACTGTGCGCTCTCTCGGAAGAGATAAAAACTAGGTATACGCTTCCTCAGGCAAATCATGTAAAAATGTGTGATACTTGCGAAAGTTTAGAAAATAAACTCACAAGTCTCTCAGAAAGAATAGGGAACCTAGAAGCGGCATTGGAGATAGTGCAAGAAGAATCTGCAGACAACACTAGAGAAATAGCAGATCTTAAGGGCTAGCGAGAGGTTACTCCAGTAAAAAGTTGAAGTTTTAGAAAATCATTCTAGGAGAAATAATCTAAGGATTATAAATATTCCTGCGGGGAAAGAAGTGAGGGGGTACCTAAAAGAATTTGTTATAACCTTGATAAAAGAGTTCATACCCTCTGATAGGACACTAGATCTCCACCAGGACATACAACGAATACATAGGGATTAATTCATTAATTTAATTTAATTAATTAATTAATTTAGGTTTTGTAAAATTAATTGTATCCGATCCTCACTCCATCGTGGTCGGCCTGAACTTGTGATATTCTCCCAGTGTAACATGATCAGATAGCTGCAAGTGGCGTTTTGGCTTTTGGGCCCTATTTTACAATTACATCTTTAAAAATGTTTAACTCTGGTTCTACCGATTGAATTTTTGTCATTTTGATCTTGATTTAATTATTACATTTTACTCTGAATTGGTGTGGGATTTTCCGTTTGTAGTGTTGCCACTTTATCACTGTTTGAAGTGCTGCACAAATTACTTTACACATTGCATCTAAGTTAAGCCCGACTGCTCTGTACCAAGCTACCAGAGGTTTGAGCACAGGTTAATTTGGTGCCTGCTTGTGCCCCAGCCTGACAACAAGTAATCTGATTTTTCACACCTTCAAATATAGGGCTTGCCTGGTGTGGTAGTGCAGTTTACTATGGTGTTTTAGTCATTCCACATTAATGCTGAAGTCACTCATAATTACTCAATATACTGCTCTCTCTTTTCTCAATTATTGTTCCCCTTTCTGTTGTTCCAAATTCCAAATACAAATCCAACAAGTGGTCACCCTATTTAGATTCACTGTACAAGACCTCCCAAGTGAATGTCTGACATAATATCGACAGACAGAATATCGACATACAAAAATATCGACACAAAAATATCGAAATCAAAAATATCGGAGTCATATCTTCATAAAGGTAAGTACAAAAATATCGAAAAATTAATATCGTAGTACAAAAATATCGAAATTACAAATATCGTTTTTTAAATGTATAAATAATAATGTAAAAATAATTTTAAAATACATATAATTTTACAAATATTAAATAAAAACATTAAAACATAATTAAAAAATTAAAACTAATACATATACATTTAAAATAAATTAAAAACGTAATAATTTAATATATATATATTTTTTTTAATTTCATTTAATTGATTTAATTTAAATATACATTTATTTTATTTTTACCCTGTACGCCTGTACCCCAAAAACCCAAAACTGACCCTGAACCCTAAAAATACCCCTTTACCCAAAAACCCAAAACTGACCCTGAACCCTAAAAATACCCTTTTACCCAAAAACCCAAAACTGACCCTGAACCCTAAAAATACCCCTTTACCCAAAAACCCAAAACTGACCCTGAACCCTAAAAATACCCTCTTACCCAAAAACCCAAAACTGACCCTGAACCCTAAAAATACCCCTTTACCCAAAAACTGAAAACTGACCCTGAACCCAAAAAATACCCCTTTACCCAAGAACTAAAAACTGACCCTGAACCCAAAAAATACCCCTTTACCCAAAAACTGAAAACTGACCCTGAACCCTAAAAATACCCCTTTACCCAAAAACTGAAAACTGACCCTGAACCCTAAAAATACCCCTTTACCCAAAAACTGAAAACTGACCCTGAACCCAAAAAATACCCCTTTACCCAAAAACTGAAAACTGACCCTGAACCCTAAAAATACCCCTTTACCCAAAAACTGAAAACTGACCCTGAACCCAAAAAATACCCCTTTACTCAAGAACTGAAAACTGACCCTGAACCCTAAAAATACTCCTTTACCCAAAAACTGAAAACTGACCCTGAACCCTAAAAATACCCCTTTACCCAAAAACTGAAAACTGACCCTGAACACTAAAAATACCCTTTTACCCAAAAACTGAAAACTGGCCCTGAACCCTAAAAATACCCCTTAAAAAAACTAAAACATATAAAATTTAAAATATTATTATATACTTACGTTGTAATGGTATGCGTTGTAAAGGTACCTGCGTTGTAAAAACATGCGTTGTAAACACATGCGTTGTAATGGTTTTTGCATTGTAAACATTTCGTTGTAATGGTAGTGCGTTGTAAAAGTTGCGTTGTAAAGGTTGTTTCCCCGGTGGATAGCGTAGGGGTAAAAATTACTATTCACACTCCAGAGGGTGCAACAGTAGGGAAAGCGTTGGATAGAATGGGGGTAAAAATTAATTCCCACACTACTCCCACTTTAACACACAACACACTACACATATAAAAAAGACAATTAATATAAATTTCAATTAATCAATTAATAACAATTAATATTACTAAATTGATGTAATTATAAAAGAACTAAATAACACATATTAATTACTAATTAATTAACAATAAATACCAAAGAAAATTACAATCTCTTTAATTAATTACATTTAAATATATCACACCCTATCCCCCTATAAACACACAACCCACTACACAGAAATAAATCATATCATTTATTCACTTAATAATTCTTAATTACCAATTAATTATTATTTAACAATAACAAAAAATTAAATATATTAGCACATTAACTCTAAATAATTTAATTACATAATTAATATTATTTAATTACCAATTAATTATTAATTAACAATAACAACTCATTAAATATATTAGCACATTAACTCTAAATAATTGAATTACATAATTAATATTATTTAATTATCAATTAATTATTAATTAACAATAACAATAAAGTAATTATATTAGCACATTAGCTGTAAATAATTAAATTTACTAATTAATATTATTGTTTCCCAATTAATTAATTAACAATAACAAAAAATTATATATATAAAAAAATTACTCTAATTAATGTAATTAACTAATTAATATTAATTAATTACCAACTAATTATGAATTAAAAATATGTTCAAAATTATATTAATTAATTAACTAATTAATATTAATTAATTGCCAATTAAGTATTAATAAAAAATATTTACAAACATATATTAATTAATTAATTATTATTAAATTACTTCCCACCCTATTCCCCTATAAACCCACAACCCGCTCTGATACTAAAACGCAAAATGTAAACAAATTTACAAATTTTCAAACATACATTACAAAACATGTTTAACAAACATATAAACAACACATTAAAATACATAACACTAAACAAAATTTCGATATTAGTAAAATTCGATATTAGTAACATACATACCTTAAAAAAACGATATTCTGTCTGTCGATATTTTGGACATCGATATTCTATACTATCGAAATTAAAACATCGATATTATTGTATATCGATATTTTAATTTCGATATTTTGTCTCACTACCCACCCAAGTATGATTGGTAATGTGCCATTAGTATTCATGATCTGTTCCTCTCAAAACTCTTGAGTCACGTTATTCTATTCTCCTCCATTAAAACTGAGAACTGTGACCCCTTCAAGACGGCCACCATTTGTATTCTTGATTCTGTGATTATTGATTGAGCCTATCAGGGGACTGACATGTAATATACAAAATGTGTTTATCTTCTTTATGGAAAAGTTTACTTACCATCTGATAACTTCCCTGGGTTTTTAAAGACGAAACCTATAATGTAATCTGTTTCTTAATTTACTGAATATTATGCTTCCCTAAATATATTTGAAGTTATATTCTCTTGCCTTACTTGACCATGTACCCTTCATCGTTTATATAGCACCACATTGGGATCATGCAAGGTATAGGACCTTGCGCTCATTTGTGTATGCTGTAAGAAATGCTGTAGGAAATGTTTGTGGTAAGTGTTTTTAATAGTTTATGGGTTTTAACCATATATACCAACCTACTACAAAAGTTTAATTAGTATACTAGTTGTCCTACTAATGAGTGATACTATCTGTAAAGTGTGATCTGAGTGAGTGTGTGACTGTCTGTATCAGTGTGCAACTGAGTGTGTGAGTTGCTGTATGGGTGTGTGAGTGCATACATCAGTGACAGTAAGGGTGGGTGAGTAGATTTCTGAATAGGTCTGTAGGCTTGTAAGTGGTTGTGCCAGTGGTTGTATGGAGGTATGAGTTTGTATCTGAGTGATTGTATGGGCGTGTGAGTGAGTATGTGACTGGTTTTGTATGTATGTGAGTGGCTGTATGGGTGTAAGTGGCTGTATGGGTGTATATGTAGGTATCTGAGCAGCTGTGTTGGTGAGTGAATGGATGTGTGAGGAACTATGTTGATGAGTGAGTGGGTGTGCCAATGGCTACATGGGTGAGTGAGTGACTATGTAAGTGACTATATGGATGAGTGAGTGGATGTCTCAATGGCTGTATGAGTGAGTAACTAGGTGTGTAAGTGGCTGTTTGAGTGAGTGTTTGGTTAAGTGAGTTGGTGTGTGAGTGGATGTATTTTAGAGTGACTGTATGTATGAATGACTATATGGGTAAGCGCGGTGACCGCTAAGGTTTGATATGAAACCAAAGGGGAATGTACAGTGTTGTTTAAAGTAGAGTGGGGGTTAGACAGGGCAGTGTCCTGGTGCAATTCTTGTTTACCCTTTATACAAACACCTTGGAACAAGAATTGGTGGAAAAGGCGAGGGACCCACCGCATATTAACAAATGCCGAATAGTCTCCCTTCTCTACGCAGACGACACAGAACTTATGGCCTGCACTCAGATGAGCCTACAAAAAGCCCTTGCTACTTATACCATTTTTATGGAGAAAAAATGGGCCTAAAACTGAACGCTAAAAACGCATATGTCATGATTTGTGGCAAAGGGAGACAGAAATGTAGGAGCCTTCCCCTTGGGGGAAGTAGGGTAGAATCCACCAAAATGTTCACGTATTTAGGTATTTTATTTGATTGCACTGGTTCTTGGTGCAAGGCCATCAAAAGAGTCTTCTTTTCATGAAGTCGACTGCTGCTGTGGCCAATTTTGCAAAAAGTTGGGAAAAAGGTCCCTCTGAGATACACCTTAAGATCTACCAGGCAAAATGTGTGAGCATTGCTACCTTTGGTGTGGGTGTGTGGGGCTTTTATGATTCATATCCTATATCCTGAGAATGCTTTTTAAAAGTTTATTTTAGCAGTACCTGACAGCACTCCTGTTTGCATTTGTCATAGTGAGTTGGGCATTCCATATATCACAGATGTCATTAAAGTCCAGCCAGTGATACTTTGGCACAGGATTTGGACTTCTAGTAGCACAGGTTTGAATCAAGGAATAATTAAAGATGCAATGAACCTGGACCATGCTACCAGGATTACATGGTTGAAATGCATAAAAAATTCCATGTATGACCTTGGGCATCCCGATTATTATAATTGTCCTGAGTCAATGAATTCTATTTCCAGGAAGGAGTTTAAAGAAACCTGTATGAGCCATTTGGATGCAAATAGATTTGCTCTTGAGGTAAATAAACCAACAGTTGTACAGCATTAATTGATTTTAACAACATATGGTATTTAACCTTATCTATTATGTAGCTTAAGTGGATATGACAGATATGTTTTAACTCGTTTTAGATTTGGGAACTTTCATCGATTAATTAGTTACCCAGAAGTCTATAACTGGTCTAGGGAATTATGCTGCTGCCCTTGTGATGACTTATATCCACAATCAACAATACATGTGGTTCTTTTCTGTACATTTTATACAAAGGAGAGATTGAGATGGATTTTGCCTCTACTAAGGTCAGGGGGTTGGTGGCAATGTCGAGCAGCTTTCTTATATTTGCAGTTTCTGTACAGTGATTGTTGTATTGGAGCTATAGCCATTTTTTTTAAAAGGGTACTCAGAGCCAGAAAAAGTGTAAATGTTTAACCCCTGTTGATAGCTGGAACTAATAAAAAATGTGTGGGACTGAATTATTTCTGATACAAGTTTTGCATAATAATCTTCCCTTGTAACTTTTTGAGGTATGTGTATGAAAAATGAATTCTTAGGATAGATTGTATGTTTAAATCCAGACTTAATAATGTCTAAATTGTCTTTTTCTTTTATATGTTATGTCTGCTTTTGTGATTTTATATGACTAAAATCAAATAAAGCTTATTCTGATTCTGATGCTGACTATATGGGTAAGTAAGCAGATATGGGAGTGCTTGTATGGATGTATGAATTGGTATGTAAGTGCTTGTGTGAGTGAGTATGTGAGTGCATGTCTGGGTGAGTGTATGAATAGCTGTGTTGAGAAGATGTATGAGTGTGTGAATGGGTGAATGAGTGACTGTATGGTTGAATAAGTGGGTGTGTGAGTAGCTGTATAGGTGAGTGGGTGGTTGTGTGAGTGCCTGTACAAGGGAGCGAGTGTCTGCATGAGTGCCATTATATATTAGTGAGTAGGTTCATGAGTATTTGTATGGGTATGTGAATGGGTTTGTGAGTGGTTGTATGGGTGTGTGAGTGGGTATATGAGTGCTTATGTAGATGATGTCATCAGTGATATAATTTGAGATGTCTTCAGTGATGTTACTGACCATGTCACAAGTGATGTAATATGTGAGGTCATAAGCAGTGCATTGCAGGGGAGTAAGTTATAGTTAGCTCAGGTAACAATAATTGCTGAATTTCCATGGTTTTGTTCAAGTGAAATGTGAGACTAACTGTACCAACCCTGTAACCTTTATTGTTTCAGTGAATTTCAATAGTTTATTTAATTCTATTTCCAAACTACAACGTCCCTGTAACCTTCATTTTTTTCAGTGAATGTGTGTGTTTTTTATAAGCAATTTCCTAATTTATAACGTCCCTGTCACATTTGATTTTTTAAGTGAATATGTTTTTTTAACTACTAGGGATATTTGCAGAGTGGTGGAGAAGGGAAAGGTGCCTCCCACCAGCTCTCAGCAATCCGGTTGTGTGGGGCTTACTGCTGACAACAAGAGGGCTTCTTGGTCCCCAAGGACCATCAGCATCCAAAAGGACTTCATCCCTCATAAGGTAGTGGGACAGGAGGCTCATTTTCAGAGTGGTGGAGAAAGGGGGGGGCTCTGACGATCTCTCAGTAGAGATGACAGGAGGGGTTGTGGGCTCCAAAGAACTCTCAGGAACTAAGGGGAATTCATCCCCCAACCTGTAGTGCACCAGAAGGCATGTTTGCAAAGCGATGGAGAAAGGGGACAGGACCTCCCATGAGCTCTCAGCAAACCCACTGTGTGGGGTTTACAGGAGGTAATGGGAGGAGTTGTTGGCCTCAAGGACTCTCAGCATCTAAAGAGACTTCAACCATCAAACAGTAGTGCACCAGGAGGCACACTTGCATAGTGTTGGAAAAAGGGGACCGGGTCTTGGATCACCTCTCAGCAATCCCATTGTGTGGGACTTACTAGAGGAAACAGAAAGAGTTGTTGGCCCCAAAGGACCCTCACTAGCCTTGGGACTTCATCCCCAACAAGTTGTGTGCCAGGAGACCCCTTTAAAGAGTGGTTGAGAAAGGGAGCGTGGCCTTAAAAAATTGTCATTGGGAGTAGGGCCGCGCTGACCCCCCCTCCCTGGGCCGATTTCAGCTCCAGGTACACCATCCCCTGTGACCCGGCCAATTTGTAATAGGGGAGGGCCCCACTCTCCGGGCCATTTTTGCACCCGGGGACCACATCTATTGGGGCCCAGTCTTTTTTTATATATCATATTTGTACTAGGGAAGTGGCCACGTGGCCTACCTCCCTTGACTGATTTTGACCCCTGGGTCCCCATTCCCTGGGGCACAGCCATTTACAAATGGGTAGGGTGGCATTGCAGCCCCCCTCTCTGAGCCTATTTTGGCCCAAGAGACCCTATCCCCCTGGGCCTGGCAATTAGTCTACGGTGCCTCCAGGACACCCAGTTTATATTGGGGCTGTGGGGGAACCTCAAGGCCCCCACGGTCCCTGCCGGTTTCCTGCCTCCTGTGGGAACCAGCATTGCTTTCAGACACAGCGAGCTGCTAAACATGCAACTCCCTGTGTCTGAAAGCAATTTATCTGTTTCCCTGCTCACTTGGCAGCAGGCAGGGAAACAGAAGAATCTTCCGCTTCCTGAAAGCAAAATCATTTCTCAGCACTTGCTTGCTGGAAGCGGAGTGTTTGCTGTGGCTTGGCAGGAGCGGTTAACGCTCCTGCCAAGCCCTAGCAAACAGCTATGTCCCAGTGGTGGGCACACTGGGACATAGCTGGAGCTGGCCTTGGGGGGGGTGTCCCCAGGGCCATATATGGCTCCCAAGTGGGGCCTGAGGCCCTCCTACAGCATAAAACTTTGCCTGAGGAGGTGGCGGTTTCCGGGGCTGGGGGTCCGTGATGAACCCCCTACATTAATTTATTATGGCCCCAGGGAGGTGGCTCTCCCTTTGATTGCAGGGGTGTTGTGCAACCCCCCCTTAAATGCATTAAATTGCCCTGGGGAGGTCATGGTCCCCAGGACTGTGGGGGCCCCATTGGACCCACCCACATACATATTTACATAGGTCCCCAGGGCATGGGGAGTGCTACACTGAAACCCACAATATATTTATAAGTGCCCCTGCCCCCGGTAACTGGTCCACCTGGGGTCCTATTAGGAAAGAAGCACGGGAACAAGAGCTTCTTTTGTATTTTTATTTTCAGTGGGAGCCACAGCTCCCGCCAAATTTCTTTAAAAAAAAAAGAATTTGCCCTGCCAGGATCCCGACTGGGACCCCCTAAGAGTACTAGAGTGTCAGGGTCTTCCACCCTACCCCCATTTTTGGATGCCCCTTTTTTCTTGGCCCCTGCTTGATGGATCACCACAAAACTTTCAAGACAGCACCTGAAGTGACCGTCATACTAGTTTTGAAATATTTACGAGGATTGGTACGACGCCAAAGTTATTGGCAAATGAAAAAATGCTCTTCCCATGAAAACTAGGTCCTAACTATACCTACCTACTGTCAACTGCCAGTAGGTAATATATATATTTACCATCAAGACAGTCCATGGTAGTGCTCTCTGTTGCACAACTGGTGCAGGCATCAGGATGGACTATGCCCCAAAAAACAATCAAAAAGATCATTTGATGGACGGTACGCTGAACAATGTAAAGCATTTACCCCAGTACAGAAATCTGGGCCTGATTCTGTTTTTATTTTGCCCACTATGCCATTCTAGTTTTAATCCCAGCTATATGCAAATCAGTCTTCACCCTGCTCCCCACGGGAACAGTCAAGCCTGATCTGCCTGGCCAGGTCCTTCCTTGACTGTAAACAAGCATCCTGGGGCCAACTTCATCACCCCTCATCAGCCAGGCTAGCTTGAATCCAGAGGCATGGTGAGCACAGGACCCACGTCTCAGCATGCCTGTCCCACTCGGGGTGACAAATGCAAAAAGAACAATTGATGGATGGAATGCTGAGCAATGTCAAAGATTTACTCCCAGTACAGATATCTGCGCATAACTCCATAATTTTGTGACAACCTTGCCATTCCAGTTTGAACCCAGTCATATGCAAATCAGTCTTGACCATGCTCCCCATGGGAACAGTCCAGCGTGAACTGCCAGGCAATACCCCAAACTCGGTTCCAGGGTGCTTGCTTCCAGTGCAGGAAGGACCTGCCTTGGCAGTTCGGTCTGGACTGTTCCCATGAGGAGCAGGGTCAAGACTGATTTACGTGATTGGTCTGGGTTCAGTGAGAACATGGCGTGCGCCGGTTAACCACAGACCGCTGACACTCACCTCTTCGTCACTTAGACGCCGAACCGCACTTAGCGGAGTTGCGCTGCTGACCCCAAAGAGGTGCCGCCGGAGGACGCAGCTCGTAGGAAGCATTTCACAGCCTGTCAGGGAAGAGGGCAATACGTCCTGGAGCTGTTTATTTGCCATTTCTCCACAGCAGCAGCCTGCCTCCTGCGGTGACTGGTGGTTGCTGCCAGCCTCGCAGCTATGTCGAGATTGGCGAGCTGCAGCCCAGCTCCACCACCAGGTCATGAGCAGCAGCATCAGCACAAGTTTCCGGTCACGATTATCATCGGTAGATGAATCCACACCTCAATCAATGTGCCCTAAAAGGATCCCTATTTCAGGCGCAAAAAGAAAGGACAGGGGAGAATAACGAAGATAGCCAGCAAGGTGGACAAAACTGGGCCTACCCCAGCTACAGAAGAGAATTCGCAAGGTATTTCTCATTATACACTAAGGAATTCAAGGGTAGATTTCAGTTTAGGACTCCGATATATCCCCCAATAACTTTTCCTACTTCTATACCTACATCCAATGGCTCCGTATTTCCTAGCCCCCTGCCTCAAACTTATGAAGCGACCCGATAGTTAAAGAGTCCCTACTTGAACATAAACAAAGGAAAAAGGGTGGGTGAAAATTGGAACCCCGTCTAGATCCTCCGCCCAGAAAGACTAAAATTACTCCTTAGTTAAGATCGTATTTTAAGGTTCAAGGGAAGGAGGAATACTCTACACCCACTACACTCACTACATTGCCCCAAACAACCATCCGTAGAGGAATGGCATCGTTAACAGCAGACATCAGAAATTCCAGAGATCAGGTAGGGCTCTCGCTTTCTAACCGATTCCAAGTACTAGGGGGAAACTCAATCCATCCTGGGAGCACACCAGAGACGGAATCAGAGGTCCTGGAAATAGTAACAGCTACCACAGCAGAAGAAAACACATCGGTCCCCCACTCACTGCAAGACAGTGGAGGTCTACTGTGCGCTCTCTCGGAAGAGATAAAAACTAGGTATACGCTTCCTCAGGCAAATCATGTAAAAATGTGTGATACTTGCGAAAGTTTAGAAAATAAACTCACAAGTCTCTCAGAAAGAATAGGGAACCTAGAAGCGGCATTGGAGATAGTGCAAGAAGAATCTGCAGACAACACTAGAGAAATAGCAGATCTTAAGGGCTAGCGAGAGGTTACTCCAGTAAAAAGTTGAAGTTTTAGAAAATCATTCTAGGAGAAATAATCTAAGGATTATAAATATTCCTGAGGGGAAAGAAGTGAGGGGGTACCTAAAAGAATTTGTTATAACCTTGATAAAAGAGTTCATACCCTCTGATAGGACACTAGATCTCCACCAGGACATACAACGAGTACATAGGGATTAATTCATTATTTAATTTAATTAATTAATTAATTTAGGTTTTGTTAAATTAATTTAGGTTTTGTAAAGCGCGTAGTAACCCGTAAGCATCAGTTCAGGAAGAACTCCAACATATCCAAGCCTAGAAAAATCCTGGTACACCTCAAGACCTATGTGATAAAAGAAAAGGTAGTCGCAGAGGGCTTAAAGGTGGGCACATTTACAAAAGATGATTGGTCCTTCCGCATCCGGTCAGACTCAGAACCGGCAGTGGGTACTAGGGAAGCACATACAGGAGCTCAGATCATTAGGCGCTACGGCCCAACTAAAATTCCCTGCTACATTAAGAATAATGTGGAACAACAAGATGTTTAATTTAAAAGATCCTGATGAACTTTCAAACCTGATAGAAAAAATGAAAGTAAGGGCTTGATTTGGTCAACACAATGAATCAGCTACAACTAACACGGAGAGGTGAGGGCAAAGGGCAGAATAGAAATGCCCAATTTGGTCAAAGGGATGGTTCCTCAGGGGGGAGGGGTTACCATAAATACACTAATGTAAATAATTCACTGGGTGGGGAGCAGTAGGAAACAATTAGGTTCTCATGTGCAGCAAATATATGTAGATCAAAGAGTGCAAAGGAAGGGTATTCCTCTTAAAATAACTAACACTAACACTACCCGTAGCCTCAGGATACTAAGCTGGAACGTAAATGGGTTAAAGGTGGCAGCCAGAAGAAGGAGAATGTTGCTGTTTTTAAAACAATCAAACAACAACATATAATGTTGCAAGAGACTATTCTTCAGAAAACAGAGTGGGAAGGGATTGTCAAAGGCCAGAACTGGATCAACCAATATGCATGTACAAATCAAAATTGCAATGTAACAGGAGTAGCGATCTTAATAAAAAAATACAGCACAGGCCAAAATATTAGAGGTCATTGCAGACCCTAAGGGGAGATGGTTGACAGTTATCGTAAACATCAATACTATTAAATACTCCATGATCACTTATTATGGCCCAAATGTCGAAGACCCCTCCTCCCTGCATGATCTATTTCAAGTATTACTAGACAATGGAAATACTATTATAATGGCTGGCAGTTTGATCGCATTACTTGATCCTGTCTTAGATAAATCATCTACACGACCTACGGTAAACACACCAAAAATTAGCAAGACTATACAAAATTTAATTAAGAGTATGGGGCTGATAGATCCCTGGAGAAGTAAGGCAGGAAGCAATAAGGGTTACACTTTCCACTACAAAAAATATGGACATGTATCGGGCATAGATTATTATTTAATTGATACTAGGCTAGGCAACAAAGTTGCAGTACTCACACATCAACCTGAACACCTGTCAGATCACTCTGCAGTGAAGCTCGTCTTTAATCTAGATAGTGCTACACCGAATCTGAGATGGACGCTAGGCAGATCCATTCTAGAGGATCAAAACATAATTGCGAGCCTGAAACAGGACACCCTAGAGTTCTTCGATATAAATAAAAATTCCGCTCAGCCAGGTATAATCTGGGATACATACAAGGCTTTCTTGCGAGGGAAATTGATAAGCTATGCCATACATAGGAGAAGGGAAGCTAAACTCAGAATAACTGGGCAAGAGAGGGCTCTCTGACCTGAATAACGCATCTGGTAGCGAAGAGGCTGCCAACTTTCAAAAACAGATAGACAAAGCCAAAAAAGTGCTCTCAGAATATCTAGAGGAGATCATACAACAAAAGCGGAATGCTAGTCAACTCCCACACTATGAATATGGGGTGGGGTGTGGGAAGCTACTGGCGTGGAAGTCAAGAGGGAATTTGAGCAGAAATGTCTTAAAATGATCAAGATATCGGGAGAGCCTTCACTGTTTTCTTTCAAAAATTGTATAGGGACGACTGTCCTGCAACAAAATCACAGATTGAGTGTTGGCTAAGCCTAGACTCAGTCCCCAAACTTGCAGCAGACAGGGAGCAATATCTCAACAACAAAATAACGCCTGACGAAGTCTTCAAAGCCATCAAGATTTCAAAAAGGGGGAAAGTCCCAGGCCATGATGGCATCCCATCGGCGATTTATAAAGCTCTAACGTAGGAAATAGTCCCAGAGTTGACCTCGCTGTTTAATCTAATCTACATAGACAATAATACTATTCCTGACACGTGAAACGATGCCACAATCACCTTAATCCTCAAACCAAATAAAATCCAAAATCATGTAAAACTTATAGACCAATCTCATTACTCAACAATGATTACACGTTTTTCACAAATATCCTGGCCAAAAGACTGGGTGGAGTTATAGGAGAGCAAATCAACACCTCTCAAAAAGGGTTTATGACAAGCAGACACTTACACAAGTTGGTTCATGACCTGGTCTGTGCGATCGATTTAGCCACTGTTCAACAACATCCATTACCATAACAGGCTGGGCTCGTGAACAACCAGATGCAGGTCAGGATATGGATTGGGTAAAATTATTCTGTGACATTAATGTGCAAAAAAAGAGATCTCAACCTTGTACTGGATGCTGATACAAGCAGAAGATGGCCCCAATACCTTACCAGAAGGAAGATGGAAGAAAGTTCTCTCTGGAGTTGATATACCATCCTTGTGGCAAGTATGCTACAACAATAAAGCAGATGATATCCACATGTTCTGGCAATGCACAGAAATGCAACCCTTTTGGCAAGAAGTAGGTAAGGTACTAACTATCCTAATGAAAGGAAGAATAGAGGTAAGCTCGTCACTTATTGTCTTGGTTTCTTAGAAGATAACAACCTTGTGGGGAGAGCTAAGAAGTAAAAAGAACAATTCCTACTCACTCTGATCATTATTGCGTGTAGGGAAATCTGCATAAATTGGGACTCACGATTACCTCCAACTTGTGCTGAATGGTTAACAACAGCTGAATGTATTGGCAATCTTGATCACTTAAGTGGTTCACCAAATCGAATTAAAACTTGGGAGCCACTAGTTGCATACATATTAGAATTAGCCCACATATAGTCTGGCAGGAATCGGTCCAATGATTAAGACACGCTTCTCCAGAGAGACCTTGGGCGGGTGATTTTATTATCTCTAGCAAATGGAGCAGAAGGCACATCAGGAGCAATTTTGCCCGTCAGGCTGCGGGTTTGGGGCACCAGTACCATATAACACCTGGTTATATGCATTTGCAAGTTGTCACATATGAGGGGAAAAAAAGACTGATTAACATATGGCTGGGTCCAAAGTGGGGTGGCGTAGTGAGTAAAAAAATGATGGATTAAACCCAGATCTTTTTGATTAGGGATGAATGTTTGCAATGTTTAGCCTTTTGTCCATCATTTGTTCTTTTTGCTTTTGTCACCCTTAGTGGGAAGTGTATGCCCAGACGTGGGTCCTGTGCTCACCAGGCCACTGAATTCAAGCTAGCCTGGCTGATGAGGGGTGAAACCCTGAAACCTGTCCCAGGATGCGTGTTTCTGGTCCAAGGAGAATCTAGCTTGGCAGTTCCAGCTTGACTGTACCCATGAGGAGCAGGGTCAAGACTGATTTGCATTTGGCTGGATCCACACTAAGGTGGCGTGGTGAGCACAAAACAATGGAATAAATCCTGATCTTTGTGACTGGGGGTGAATGTTTGAATTGTTCAGCATTCCATCCATCATTTGTTCTGTTTTGCAAAAACCAATCAACCACCAAAAGTACGAAGAAACGCCGCACTCCAGGAGAGTTTTAAAGAATTCAATTTATTCGTAAATATAGATCTGCCATATTAACCACCATGGATGCGTGTCGACTATTGAGTCTTGTTCACCATTTAGTGAGTCCATCTTCGATTTTGGTTCTATATACAGACCTTCCACGTAGCTCAAATTGAGGCATTGTGGGATTTGTAGTTAATATAAATGACAAAACATTTAAAATATCATAATCCAGTTCCTAGAGCGCCCCCCAGCGCAATTCGTTGTAATGACTTGCGTTGAAAAACCTGCGTTGTAAAGGTACTGCGTGGTAAAAGTTGCTTCGTAAAGGATGTTTCCCCTTTACCATTCGTCCTTTCTTGGCATAAATAGCCCACTCCAACCTGAATGTAGCAAGTAGCCTTGCTTGCCATTGCCCAAAAGATGGGGGATTCAGATCTTTCCAATAAGAAGCGATGCATATCCGAAAAATAGCCATTGCTGCAAAAATTAATGCACCTCCAGTCTTTGGGTCTTAACGATCGTATAGCCCTAACAAGATAGTGCAAGGAGTAAGTTGAATATTTGAGGATAATATTTTACTCAGAAATGTTTGTACCTCTTGTATTAGTGGTTAAAGATTGGGGCATGTGTGAAAACATGTGTACTGCATCCGCGTTGTATGCTGTACATCGCGGGCAATTTGCCCCGGGACCTGACGTCCATTTAGCAACTCTAGAGGGTGTTATATACAGGAAAAAATCAGTCTTAAAGAACTGCGCTTGCAATTTGGATGATAAAAGATAAGTTTGAGCTTGGCCTAAGGCGGAGCAGAAAGCATTTGGTGGAGCATTCAGCTTAAGCTGCCATTTAGCATCAATGTGATTCAAGTCATCTGGCCGCTGTTCATTCAAGATGGAGTAAATGCTTCCTATCCTTGGAAGGTTAGGATTTACCAGCTTGTCAATCAGTCCAACGGCATTCAAACCAGCAGACCCCCCTGTTTTGTGCATTAAGTACCTTGCAATGGCCTAATATTGGAAAATCTGGTTATTACCCACTTTATAGCAAATTTGTAGTTCTTCAAATGAGCGAATATGACCAGAGCTAAATAAGTCCCCTAGTTTGCCAATCCCTGTTGTGTACCATTGTCGTATGTATGTATTTTGAAATATCAATTGCAAGTTGTCATTACACCTGATAGGGGTATAGTAGTTTAATTTAGATATTCCGAGCACCTTACGAACATTGTTAAAAACCTGAATAGCACTTAGCATAGTCTTAAATCAGACTCACTTAAAGTAGCTGAGTTCGAGTTGACTCCAGCGACATGCCTTTACCTTCTCTCCCAGAAGTAGAAGATATGGGGAAGGCAATCCTGAGGGGCTTAAGGCACGATCTTCATGTAACAGTTCACAGGAGTGTTGTAATGCCGCAGCCCAGTAATATAATTTTAAGTTAGGGAGAGCCCAGCCTCCCCTCTCCCGGGGAAGGGAGAGAAGATTAAACGCTCTCCTTGGCTGTGTATATGCCCATATGAACCGAGAGAAGATTCGCTCAAATATGGCTAATGAGTGATTATTAAAATTGAGCGGGATTGTCCGTAAGAAGTAGAGGAGCTTAGGAAAATACGTCATCCTTAAAACATTGCATCTTCCTATGGTTAAATGGAGATTGTCGATTTTCCGAAGTGACTTCTCCATTGTAATGGTGAGAGGGGTCAAATTTTCTGTAACTAAGGTATCCAAGTCAGAAACTATATTGACTCCTGAATATTTTGCCTTTTCAACTATCTTATCATCTACCCAGCTTATCTGCCGATTTACAACTATCTGTGTTTTTGATTTGTTCAGGGCATAACCAGAGATTGAACCAAATTCTTGTGCTTCTGATTCTAGGGCTCTGATAGCAATCTCGGGCACTGGGGTGATTAAGGCCAAATCATCAGCATAGGCCATGATTTTTGTATCCATTCCAAACCTGTGACTGGCAGAATGAAAGGATTTAACTCAATTCTTTTTATCAGATGGTCGATATATAGGGCAAATAACAGGGGGGAGCAAGTGTCTCGTCCCTCTTGTGATCTCGATCTGCTCTGTCAGATGGCCATTAATGAGGATTTTAGCTGTGGGGTCTTGATAAAGTGCCTGAATTGCCTGCAGTATTTTCGGGCCAAAGCCGATCCGCCGCATTACCGCCCATAAAAATTGCCAGGAGACCCGATCAAACTCCTTTTCTGCGTCCAAGAGAATCAGCGAGATCGGGTTTCCTGACACTTCCGCGGCATCGAATAAAGTAATTGAGTGGCGGGTGTGCTCTGTGGTCCCTTTTTTGGGTATAAAACCATGTTGCCAGTTAGATACTATAGATTCGATGTTAATATAAAGTCTGGTAGCGATGATTTTGGAGAAATTTTTTGAATCAGTGTTAATTAAAGTTATGAGTCGGTACGATGACATTTCCAGTGGTCATTTGTCCTTTTTAGGAAAAATGACTATTTTGGCAGATGACCAGGACTCCGGGGGTTTAGCTTCTTCAAAAAAGATTTCACCACCTCAGTAAATATTTCTTTAATTTGTAATAAAAAACCTTATAGAATTGTACAGGAATGTTGTCAGTCCCGGCAGCTTTGCCATCCGGGAGGCAGGTAAGTGCAGTTAAAATCTCGCTCCACGTCAGGGAAATTTCTATTGCTTCACTGTCATTCTGGTTAAGTTTATGAATAGGGATGCTATCTAAGTATTCCCTTATTTTGATCTGCACATCAACATTTGTCCCTTCTATCTCCTCTGTGTAAAGTTCCTCATAGTATTTCCTGAAAGCACCCTCTATTTTTCTAGGGTCTGAAATTCCTATATTATCTATATTTACTGTGTTAATGGTGTTAATAGTAATTTGCTGTCTAGTTGCAATGGCAAGTTGATGACCAATGCGCTCCCCGAGCTCACAACATTTTTCTTTGGAAGATGCCCATTTTGAAGCTATTTTTTTCTGTTAGCACAGCACCCATCTCTAATTTAGCCACAGTGACCGCCAATTGTGCCTCATCAATTCCTGATCCGGCTTAAACCACGTGAATTAGTTTCCCCTCCGCTTCCATCAACCGCCCCTGTGCCAGACTAATTTGCACCTACTCTTCCTTATTCTTCCTGATGGAGAATCGGAGTATCTCCCCCCTTATGTCTGCCTTAAGAGTATCCCAGACATCCATAGTGGAAGCTGACCCATTATGTATGTTAAAAAATTCTTGTATCCATCTAGCAATGTGGTCTTGACAGTTATTATTGTATAACAGTGCTTTTTCAAATGTCCATTGCGAAATTGCTTCCTGTTTCCCCCAGCTGTCTAAAGTTAAAATGAGAGGGTTATGGTCAGACAGGAGTCAGGGTGTAGTGTCAAAACAGCAGTCGTGAATTAAGGCAGAAGACACAAAAAATAGTCTAGTCTGGCAAATTACGAATGGGGAGCGGAGAAGAAAGTAAAGTAAATTATATCTGCCCCCATTAACCGTAGTGTCTGTGCAGTTCTCTGCCTCTTATTTATTTATTTATTTATTAATTTTTGAAATTTTTAGAGCGCGCTGTTACCCGGAGGTGTCCTGGAGCTAACTGATCGCTAGTGGGGGTGAGCAGGGGCATTAGCGAGAGAAAAGCCAGGTTTTGAGAGCTTTCCTGAACTTGAGTAGGTCGGGTGTCTGTCTTAGATTGGCCGGCAGCGCGTTCCAAGCCTTGGCAGCGCCTTGGGATAGACTTCTGCCTCCCCAGCGAACTTTCCTTATTCTCGGGACGACAACCAGCCCCTGCTCGGCTGATCGTAGTGCTCGGGCTGGTTTATACCACTGGAAGAGAGGAGTCAGGCAGTGGGGGCCAATGCCATGCAGTGCTTTAAAGATCACACAAAGTGACTTAAACAAGATTATTTTCCGCACTGGCAACAAGTGTAACTTAGCAAGGTCTTGGGAGACTGAAGCGAACTTGGGCGTGCCTGTAATCAAACGTGCTGCTGCATTCTGCAGGATCTGAAGTTTGTCTAAGAGACCCTGCTGAGCATTCAAAAGGAGGGCGTTGCAATAGTCTAACCGAGACATCACCAGTCCGGTCACTACTGTCTTTTTGTGTTCCACCGGAAGGAATGGCAAGACCTTCCTGATAGTTTTAAGCACAAAATGCGTGGCAGAGGATAAAGCATTGATTTGAGGCCTGAAAGATAGGGAGTCATCCATCAGGATACCCAAATTTTTTACCTTTGTCACTGGGGAGGGGGGAGACCCCATTTCTTCTGGCCACCAACGGGGTGACCAAAAGTTGTCTTTAGTCCCAAACAGTAACACCTCTGTTTTTGCGGAGTTGAGATTAAGGCAGTTTCCTGCCATCCAATTGCTCACCTCCCGCATGCAGCATCTGAACCGATCTGCAGTGGTGTCTAGATCTCCCTGGCGCAACGACACCACAATCTGGGTGTCGTCAGCATAGGAAGTAAGATTAAATCCGAAGGATCTAATGACTGGCGCCAGGGTGGAGACGTAGACATTAAACAGAGTCGGGCTCAGGGAGGACCCCTGGGGGACTCCGCAGGGGAGCACAAAAGGCTCGGACTCGAAGTCCCCCAAGGCCACCGACTGAGTCCTCCCAGCCAGAAAGGCTTTCAGAATATCGAGTGCCCTTCCCTGTATCCCACTGGCCCTCAACCGGTCCACCAAAAGTTTATGGTGGACCGTATCGAAGGCCGCTGATAAATCAAGCAGGATCAGGGCGGCTCTGCCCCCAGCGTCCAGCACCATTCGTATGTCTTCGGCAGATTTTATCAGCGCCGATACTGTGCTGTGTCCAGCCCTAAATCCATGTTGGGATGAATCCAGCCTCTCTCCAGAACCTAGGAAGTTGCTGAGCTGTGTGTTCAGTATACCCTCCATGATTTTAGCGGGGAGGGGAAGCCTGGCGATGGGACGAAAGTTATTTAAATCAGTGACGTCTAAGTTTTTTTTTTTAACAGGGGCAGGATAGAGGCTTGCTTCCAACGCGAGGGAAATTCCCCCTTGTCCAGCATGATGTTGAACAGAGGAGCGAGTCCAGAAGCAATAGTTGCAGGGGCCAGTTTAGCGATTGTGGCTGGGCAAGGGTCGTGAGGGGAGCCAGATTTTATTCTCATGAGCCAGTTTGATACCTCCTCCTCACTAATGGGGGAGAAATTGTTAAATAATTCAAGGTTCCTGTTGATCTCCAAGTGCGTAACAGGGGTAAGATCAGGGACAGTGGACATGATTTGGCTGTTTAGCATATGAATGATTTTTTCTACCTTGCTCAGGAAGAAATTGGCTTGGTCCTCGCACAATTGGCGACTTGGTGGTATATCTGTAGGTTTAGGGTCCACCAATGACGACAGTGTGCTAAACAGTTCTTTGGGGGAGTTAATAGCTTATTTAATACGCTTGGAGAAGAACTCACATTTAGCCTGGTGGATCCTTTCCTTATAGACTCTCAGTTCTGCATTGAGCAGTTTTTTGTCATCCTCCCTGTAGTTTTTCCGCCATGTTCTTTCAAATTTTTCGCAGCGAGTTTTGTGGTCCCTTATTTGTTCCGTGTACCATGGGGCCGAGGGGTTGGAATGGGTGGAGCTATGTGTAACTGGGGGGGGCTAGCCGCAGACAAGCGGCATCTAGCCATCTAGTATAATCTGCGGTTGCTTCCTCTACATTACTTGGAGGGGGCTTAGAAGAGGATATCAGAAGGTCTGTTAGCGATGTGCCTTCTATTTTTTTTCCATTTCCTGATCTTTTTAAGTGGAATTTTGGCCTAAGTGGATCTGGCAATGGGGGCTGAGGTGATATTAAAGAAGACTGCCGCATGATCCGACCAGGAGACCGGCTGGACTGCCGTCACGTCTAAGTTAGGAAGGTTGGAAAAATACCATCCAAAGTGTGTCCTGCCTTGTGAGTCGGGCCAAGGACCAATTGTGTTAGTTCAACCCCCTGTAATAGATCTAGGAGATCCTGAGTGTCTGGGTCTGAGTCCTTCTCAAGATGAAAATTGAAGTCCCCTAGAAGTGTAAAGGAGTTGGCACAAATAGCTTCCTCTAATAGGCTGCTCAAGGCTGTGAGGAAAGGTGCTTTAGCGCCGGGCGGCCTATAAAGTAGGCAGCCTCTAAGAGTTAGATGGTCAGAGAGGGTGAAATTGAAGAACATTGCTTCGTCTAGATTGGTCGCACCGGGATTAACTGTCCCTCTAAGGGATTTATGATAAATAATGGCCAGCCCCCCTCCTTTTTTTCTTTCTCTGTTCATTGTGAGAAAGATATAATCCGGGGGGATAGCCTTAACGATGTCTGGACCTGATGCTGCATCTGTCCATGACTCCGTTATAAAGGCAATCTTAACTTTAGAATCCTGTATGAGCTCCGCCAGTTCGGTGCTATGTTTTACCAGAGATCTGGCGTTGATGAGCATGCAGTTGGTGATGGTGGATTTTTTTATTTCTGAGTCCGTGCGGGGGGCCTTGGGGGAAGGTAAAGATTGCCAAAGTACTTTAGGAAGAGTTTGTTTGCAATTAACACAGTGATGGGGAAGGGGCTTCCGGTCGTCCTCCATTGCAATGGTGGTGCAACCATAAGTACCGGTGTAGCTGCCCATCGACAGTAATGTATTGCGGTTGTAGACTAACCGTGGAACAGATTTTGAGGCAATCTGACCAGGGTATCCGGCCCTGGGCGCGGGTCCGGCGCGGACGGGCGCAGACGGGCTGCGCTCGTCCGCTGCGCTTCCTAGGCCATGGTGTCATTTTATGCAGGCTGTGGTGGGCGGGGCGGAGCACTAGACTGCTCGCCCAGCTCGTCTGCCTGACTTAATATGGCGGGACCGGAGGGTCGATTTCCTGGGGTTCGAGTCCCGGTAGGTGCAAATTGCTGTTTAAAACCGACACAAATCACACAGACAAATTTTTAAAAGCACTTTATAGCTTGATAAAAAGAGAATAAAACAGAGTCCCGGCTTTCCGCCTCAGGACTAGTGCAAACCACTCACTCGCAATCAGCGGGGGTGCCGCAAAGCTGGTGTTTTTATGCAGGCTGTGGTGGGCGGGGCGGAGCACTAGACTGCTCGCCCAGCTCGTCTGCCTGACTTAATATGGCGGGACCGGAGGGACGATTTCCTGGGGTTCGAGTCCCGGTAGGTGCAAATTGCTGTTTAAAACCGACACAAATCACACAGACAAATTTTTAAAAGCACTTAATAGCTTGATAAAAAGAGAATAAAACAGAGTCCTGGCTTTCCGCCTCAGGACTAGTGCAAACCACTCACTCGCAATCAGCGGGGTTGCCGCAAAGCTGGTGTTTTTATGCAGGCTGTGATGGGCGGGGCGGAGCACTAGACTGCTCGCCCAGCTCGTCTGCCTGACTTAATATGGCGGGACCGGAGGGACGATTTCCTGGGGTTCGAGTCCCGGTAGGTGCAAATTGCTGTTTAAAACCGACATAAATCACACAGACACATTTTTAAATGGATGGATCATTCAAGCCACAGATGTTTAGCATAACAACCAGTTTATTTAACGATCCCATTTTTTAACTTTAATTCTTGTATCTGCCATACAGTGCCATCCCCCCAGAAAAACCCTCCCTCTCCCAAATCTCCTTCCCTCTCCGATCATGTATCACAGCCCTCCACCACCCGAAGACTCGCTCATAAGATTCTCCTGAGCTACAGTACAAAAAATGATAACAACTTAAACACAATCAAACTCAGCCTATTACCGTTTAAACCTGTGTTAACCCGGGACCCAGTCAACCACCCTCCCCCCCCAAAATAGACAGTCAGGATAAACCTGAATGATGGTGAGCACATGTGAGGTCCCAGCCACCAATCCATTTGTAACCTTTCAAATTAGTGAACTGGCCCGAGCGACCCTGGCAGTCCCATTAGAGCATAGGACAGTCAGAATCCCATCTATATGTGGGATTATATACAAAAACAGTAAATGAGCAAGACATAGAAAAAAGAGGAAAAAAGAGACCAGAAAATTACTAATCACATTATAGCTATAGTCCCAAGTTTGGAGTAAAGTTACTTAATATTCAATCTAGGACAAAGTCCAGGTTCTTTAGACCTAAGGTTTGCTTTTCAGGTTTTCTTCATGCTGGATAGTTCTTTCATATATTCTCCGGCTTTGATCTCTGACAGGAATACTCAGGTTGAACCTTCAAATATAATTTTCAGTCTCGCCGGGTTCATCAGGTATACTTGAGCCCCCAACTGTTGAAGTGGTGTTATCAGTTGGCGGAGCCGCCACCTCCGCTCTACGGTAGCATGCCCAAAGTCCGGTTTGGAGAAAACCTTTATCTCGTCTACTTCTTTGGGGAATTAGGTCTAGCCTGATCATATACCAGCTGTCTTAGTAGAAAATTCCCAAAGAAGACTAAGAAAGCTCTTGGCTTATAATTGTTAGAGTTATTGCCATCTCGTCGTAATATCAGATTAAAAGGGAAACGATGAGCTCTTTGGATTTCTTGATCCCAATTCCAACTGGACTGCAACGGGAAAGCAGCCCAAAGAAGTCTCACAATGAATGCTCTGGGATCAGTGCCTTCGGACCCCTCCGGTATTCCTACTAGTCTGAGGTTATCCCTCCGCATTCGATTTTCTTGTTCCTCTAGCTTAGTCATTATGTCCGTAAGGCAGGCCTCATGGGTTGCAGATAGCTCTTTTACTTTCGCCACTTCCGTCTCCTAAACCTCTGTTCTTCCTTCTACCATGGCAACCCGTTCTTCGATGTCCGTACATATTTTGTTTAACTTTCCGATGCCACCCTGGAGTTTTTTAGAGGCCCCTCTTGCAGCTAGGCTTATAACAGAATTAGGGGTGCCCAGGTAAAGTGCATTGCACCGCTTGATGGTCTCGTTTAGGTGACTTATCCATCCATATTCCAAGGCTCTTTATTCTATCCTTGGGTTCGGGGATTAATCCCAGGCACGCTGGCCATCTTAAGTCTGCGGGGCTACTAGCTGTATTACCGAGGATCATGAGTTCAGTCTTATCCCCATTAAGCTTCAGGTAAGACTGGTCCATCCAGATAGCCACCTTAGTCAGACACTCTTCCAAGTCGGTTGTGCTGCCGTCAGGTTGGTTGAGGGCTATTACCAGTTGGGTGCCGTCGGCGTATGTTACTATCTGGGCTCCATATGGGATGACTAGATCGGAAAGGGGTCTCAAGTACACGTTGAATAGGGTGGGGCTCAGTGAGGACCCCTGACGCACCCCTCAGGTGAGAGGGATCTTCCTTGAGGTATGATTGCCTTCAAATGCTTGGAATGTTCTGTCTGTTAGGAAGGATTTGATCCAGGAAAAAGCCTTTCCTGTCACTCCCACCTCCTTGAGTCTGTCTAGTAAAGTGCCATGATGTACTGTGTAAAATGCGGCACTCAGGTCCAATAGGATAAGTGCCACCGTGCCCCCCAAGTCGAGGACTTTCCTTGATTCCTCAGTCACTGTTTTCAGAGCTGTCTCTGTGCCGTGTTTGGGACGGAATCCTGTCTGGGAGATGTGTAAAATTTTATGGACTTCAAGGTAGTTTGAGAGGGAGGTGTTTACGTGTTTTTCCAGAATCTTACTCACCAGTGGGAGCAGGGATACTGGACGGTAGTTACTCCATGCTTCTGGATTTAAGTTGGGCTTCTTCAGGAGTACTTTGACCATGGCATGTTTCCAGCTTGATGGTACTGTTGCGGTAGTTAGGGACAGGTTGAGAACTGCCAGTAGAGTAGGGAGTACGGTTTCCTTTACCTTATGCAGCAGGTGTGCTGGAGCTGGACCACAAGGGGATCCAGATTTAACTTTCGTGAAGAGTGTGGAGAGGGTGATCATATTAAGTGTTGGGAGGTCGCTCAGAGAGTTCGCTGCCTTCGTATTACTTTCCATTTTGGTGCTAGGGTTTTCCGTTTGCTGCGGTGGAGGGAAAGTGTTGTAGATGTTAAGGATTTTGGTCTTAAAAAACTCTGCCAATTCCCTACATCGCAGTGGGGCTGATTCTGAGGGCCTTTCTGGCTGGGGGCATAAGCATAGTTTTTTTGCTATTCTGGCAATTTCCCTTGGTGCGTTGGCTGCCAGGTTAATTTTCTCCTCATAGTATTGAGCCTGGGCTTTTTTGATTTCTGTTTGGTATATTTTTATGGCCTCTTTATATTTATGTTTTTTCTCTGGGTTGTAGTCCCTCCTCCATGTCCTTTCCATCCATTCCATTCCAGGGGTTTAGTATTGATATATTGTCTAGGTTTGAGAAGACTGGGTCCAGTATGTGACCTTTATTGTGCGTTGGGCATGTTACTCTTTGTTCAAGTTGTAATCCCTGCATATTGAGTTTGAGGGTGTGTGTATCGCCTTTATTAGTGTCTTCCAGAGGAAGATTTGGTCACCTAGAATGGTAAAGTTGGCGGCCGTATTTGCCCTCATAGCTACTGTGTCGGTGAGGGATTCAATAAACATTCCGCATGGACCGGGGATTCTGTATATTAAAATTCCTGAAAGGGAGCATGTGGGGGTGAATGTGAGCATAAAACGCATGCTTTCGCAATCTTGTATCATATCTGGTTTGATGCGTTCTTTTACAAGGTCTTTAAGGATAATGGTAATCCCCCCCTTTCGGGGTGTCCTATCGTTCCTCAATATGTAGTATCCTGGGGGTAGTGCTTGCACCACATCTGGGTCTGCATCTTTGTGCAGCCATGTTTCTGTCAGGAATAGTGCTTCAGGCTGTTGTTCAGTAAGTAGGATGTTAATTTCAAGGTTGTGTTTTGGCTGGGACCTGCACTTCAGCAGAGGTAGTTTTATTTCTGAATTGATCTCATTATTAGTCAGGCGCTGCCCTGGGAGGTGCAGTTTAAATGGACAATTGTTGCAGGTTTTGCTACTTGAGGTTGGATTGATGCGGTGTTCGCATTTATCATCGATCGGTTTCCAGAGTGATTTTAAGTGGTACTCAGAATATGTCAGTCGCCTTGTACTTGGTCCAGGGGTTCTGGCCCCTGGTCCCAGCCAGGCGGGGATGGGTGCAGACAGGCTTGACTTAGGCGTGCCTTCAGCGCGCCAGTGGTGCGTCCGCTGTGCATCCATGCTGCCACGCTACTAATGTAGTCCGTGGCGCCGCCTCCTGACCTCTGCCCAGAGCCCCGCCTCCTAGCTCCGTTTTCCCTTCACACAAGCGGAACACTCCGCGGTGGACCGGGGAAATAGGCGGATTTAGCAGGAGATCAAGGGTGCTGTTGCCCAGATTGCTGGTGATTAAGGCTTGCATGACAGTTCTGCGAGTGTTGGCAGGGAGCCATTTAAAGCTCTTCTTGAGCATCTTGAGTGTACGGGAGAAGGAAACAGAGGCTGCGTTTGCTTAGCTAGTAATGGTGAGTTGGTTGTTGATTACTATTCTGAGTTTCTTTGCGTGGGTTGCTAGGAGGGGTGTGGGTCTGAGCTCTTAAGGCCAGAAAGTAGACTCCCAGAATGAGGTGCCCTTGGCAAAGATTATTACTGACATTTCTCCAACTGTTAAAAGTACCTCCTGGTCACTCCAGCAGCCCCCAGGTTATCAGGTTGTTGAGAAAGTTTCTTCTTGTCCCTCCAGTAGCCACAAGGTTAGCAGTACAAGCTTCAAGACACATTGTATGTCTCCAACTAGGGGTCATGCATGGTCCTGTCATTTGTTGTCTATTGACTGGACCCTAAAGGGCCCTATTGGAGTCAGAAGTCCTCCTGCTTTTGTGTCCCCGAACATGCAAACAGGAAGCCATTCACACAACACTTATAAAGCAGTTCCAGGCCATGGCTGCCATGTTGAGTCAGGGGTCCTTGAGTCTTCTTCTAGCAGTTACACGGAGTCTTCTTCTTCAAAGATATTTTCTTCCCAGGGCCACAAAAAGTTCTGAGGAAGTAGTGGTGAGGTGCACATCTTATAAATGTGCACTAGCAAGTGATTGGAGTATTGCTTCCCCCATGCTTACTATTTTCTTGCAAATTCCTCCCTCACATTGCCGTGCTTCCATTCTTTCTTTATTGTAAACCCTAAAACAATATGCCTCCCACCATCCTCTACCTGAGGGAGCTCCGGTGCAACCTCTAAGTACTCCTGTATGAAGACGAGGCATACTTCCAAATTTCAGGGCCATAAATGGTTCTTTTGATTGAAGTCAAAAAGTCTGGGAGGGCCCGGAGAATGAATAGTAGCAGTTGGTTCAAGGCCTTTTTGACATTTCTAACTAAAAGAAAGAGAGTTAGTGTTGCCCTCTGTCCTACCAACTGTTCCTGCTCCCTACCAGGTAGTTAATATCTTCCAAATAATCACTAGTTGACAACACCACTCCCTTCTCAGGCCGAGAGGCCAATCCCTTATCCTACAGAAGTATGATTTGTAATAGTCAGCAAAGTATATGTATTAGGCCCCTGGAGTAAGACTAAGTAGCCATCTAATTCTAAAATGGTTTTCTCTCAGGCAACAAAAGGATAATGTATTACAATTTATCATCTACGAAAACTATCAAAAATCTATTTTCACTTTTGAACAAGATTATTTTCCTCTAAAGTTATCAAATATCTGATTTCACTTGTGAATCAGATTTTTAAATTAAGGCGGGCAAATAACATTGAATGAATTATCCAGCATTTTCCTAAGCGAAGCTGTAAACTAAATATTTTAATCACATTCAGGCTTGTCTTATGGAACATATGGCTGAGCCTACACAGAGGAAATAGCTTTTAGACCTTTAGTCACTGTAAAGGCACTTATAATAAATGTATATTAGATGGGATTCAGTAATCCTTGTATAAAAGCAAGTTTCTAATGTCATTTTAATCCAGTCACTGATTATAAAGAAAAGATGTCAGAACTTTACTATTATAAGTTGTTACAGTCGAGTTCTGATGTCAGAATGACTGCTACCAGACCCAGCAGCCACGGTAAATGGTGGGTCAGGTCACAGAGCATAACTGAAGCAGCTGTTTAACCCCTTAACTGCTCGGCCTTTTCCCCCCCAGTGCTGAGCCCTTTATTGGCTATTTGTAGTAGTTCGCAATTAGGCCTCTGTAACTTTTTGACCACGTAAGGTATAAACGCCAAATTTACGTCATTTTCTTCTAACATCATGGGGATTCTAAAGGAATGCAGGGTTTGTGGATTCCCCTGGAGGGGTCCCAGAATTTGACCAAATTACAATAACATTTTGGTTTTTTAGGGAAAAGTGGGAAAAAAGTCCCGCATATGAAAGTGCCTGGGTTTTTCCCTGCAAATGGTATCAAAAAGGGTTTGTGGGGCTGAAATCTCCATTTTCCCAGCTTTTAGTGAATGACAGACTTTTGTCAGAAAACCAAAACATTTTACACAGTTTAGTATTTTTCTGGGACATAGCCTATTTTTGCAATTTTTTGTGCTTTCAACCTCCTTCCAGTTAATGGGAGAAATGGGTATGAAATCAATAATGGATCCAGGAAATCTATACCTTTTAGAAAAGTATTTAAAATGCGGAATTCAGCAAGGGGTCATTTGTATAAAACTGTTAAGGTTTCTTTATAGAAACTAACAGTTAAATATAGGAAAAATGGAAAATTATTTGAAAAAAACAGCCTTTTGTGTCAACATTTCACCTGTAACTTCTTCTAATTATGACAGCTCTTTGAAAGCAATATCCCGTTGCATCCACTGGACCTTACTGGTTGGGGGGATATATAGGATGTAAGAACCCGACGAACCCAGAGCCAAAAGCTCAGCAGCATCTTCCAATGTTTTTTTTTATGTACCGGGTATATTGCAATTATTCTGCGAAAATGTTTACATGGAAAATTCGATAGGAAAGACTCCTATGTATTTCTGAAATGGGAACAAAATATAGAGTTTAGAAACAGTAGATATTTGCACATTAACGAAATTGGGAATACTCATACTAGCATGAGAATTTTCGGTCATTTTTCAAAATGACTTTTTTTTACACATTGTCTTTCATTTGGTAGGCAGAAATGCATCAGAATTCAATAGGTAAAAACAGTGGGCCTCATTTATGAGAAATTACGCATCGCTGCGTGAAAGCAGTGATGCGTGACTTCTCAGTGCGCACTCCTTGCGGCATACCTGATGCGTCATATTTAATGTATGACCATCATGTCGCAAGGAGTTACAGTTACATCAGTATTTCTGATGTATCTGTAAGCGCAAAAGTCATGCATTGCTGGAATGTGTCACAAAAGTGACGCAACTCCAGCAATGCGTCCTTTCACATGGGGAAAGCCCCATGTGAAAGGGCTTGCGTCATTCTTATGCCTGCTGTGAGGCAGGTGCAAAATTTTGACACAACAGCGTCCTAAAAGTGATGCAGTGAAATCTCACAGATTTCACTGCGTCACTATTACGAGGCTTTTTGCGGGGGAACGCCCCCTCTGCATACATTGTACCTGACGAAGGTATAATGTAGCGCAGGGGTTTACAAAGTGACGCATCTGCTTAGATGCGTTACTTTGTAAATAGTGCGCAACAAGAGGCATGTTTTACGCCGCCGATGTGTCACAAAAAGTGACGCATCGGAAGCGCAAAACTGATGCAAGGCCTCATAAATGAGGCCCAGTTGCTTTACAAATCTGAATTACCCTAAGTCTCCCAATAAAAATGGTACCTCACTTGTGTGGGTAGGCAGAGTGCCCATGACAGGAAACGGGTGAAAATGCAACATAAACACACCACATTTTCACAATGAAAAATAATCCTAGTTGTAGTGTTTGAACCCTAGCTCTGCTGGAACCTAGGGAAACCTAGCAAACCTATACATTTTTTAAACCTAAACACCCAGGGAAATCCCAGAAGAGGTGACTTGACTGGCTACTACCAGGTTCTGTTACCCAGAATCCCTTGCAAACCTAAACAATTGTCAAAAAAGCCACATTTTCCTCACATTTCTGTGGTGGAAGGTTCTGGAATTTGCGCAGATCCACAAATGTCCACCCTTTCCAGGTTTCCCAAAGTCTTCCAAGAAAAATGGTACGTCACTTGTGTGGATAGGCCTAGTGCCGGCGACAGGCGACGGCGCAAAACGCAACATGGACACACCACAATTTCACAGTGCCTAGCTGTACTTTTTGAACCCTAGCTCTGCCAGCACCTAGGGAAACCTAGAAAATCTATACATTTTTTATAACTAGACACCCAGGGAAATCCAGGATGGGGTGATGTGACTGCCTCTCACCAGGTTCTGTTACCCAGAATCCCTTGCAAACCTACAAAAATGTCCAAAAAACACATTTTCCTCATATTTCTTGGGTAGAAAGTTCTGGAATCTGCGTGGATCCACAAAATTCCTCCCACCCCTTGTTCCCCAAAGTCTTCCGATAAAAATGCTTCCTCACTTGTGTGGGAGGCCCAAATACCCGCGACAGGACACGGCCCAAAACACAACGTGTATACACCACATTTTCGCAGTGAAAACTGCCCCTTTTTCAACAAAGTGCCTAGCTGTAGATTTTGAACCCTAGCTCTGCCGGCACCTTGAGAAACCTAGCAAACCTGTACATTTCTAAAAACTAGACAACCAGGGGAATCCAGGATGTGGTGACTTAACTGGCTCTCGCCAGGTTCTGTTACCTAGAATCCCTTGCAAACCTAAAGAATTGTTAAAAAAAACACATTCTCCTCACATTTCTGTGGTG
This sequence comes from Lissotriton helveticus, assembly GCF_964261635.1. Classification (NCBI taxonomy): domain Eukaryota; kingdom Metazoa; phylum Chordata; class Amphibia; order Caudata; family Salamandridae; genus Lissotriton; species Lissotriton helveticus. The sequence continues at coordinate 723,674,645 of NC_136067.1, forward strand.
GAAAGTACTGGAATCTGCATGGATCCACAAATTTCCACCCATCCCGCGTTCCCCAAAGTCTTCCAAGTTAAATGGTATCTCACTTGTATGGGTAGGCCTAGTGCCGCGACAGGAAACGGTGCAAAACGCAACTTGGATACACCCCAATTTCACAGCGAAAAAGGACCCTTTTTTTGGCAAAGTGTCTAGCTGTAGTTTTTGAACCCTAGCTCTACTAGCACCTAGGGAAAGCTAGCAAATCTATACATTTTTGAAAACGAGACACCCAGAGAAATCCAGGATGGGATGAGTTGACTGCCTCTCACCAGGTTCTGTTACCCAGAATCCCTTGCAAACCTAAAGAATTATCAAAAAAGTCAAATTTTCCTCATATTTCTGTGGTGGAAAGTTCTGGAATCTGCGTAGATCCACACATTTCCACTCACCCCACATTCCCCAAAATCGTATGAGAAAAATGGTACCTCACTTGTGTAGGTAGGCCTAGTGCCCGCGACAGGCAACGGGGCGAAACACAACGTGTATACACCACATTTTCACAGTGAAAATGGATCCTTTTCCAACAAAGTTCCTAGCTGTAGATGTTGAACCCTAGCTCTGCCGACACCTTCGGAAACCTAGCAAACCTATAGATTTCTGAAAACTAGACACCCAGGGGAATCCAGGATGTGGTGACTTAACTGGCTCTCGCCAGGTTCTGTTAGCCAGAATCCCTTGCAAACCTAAAAATGTGTTTTTAAAAAACACATTTTCCTCACATTTCTGTGGTGGAAAGTTCTGGAATCTGCGTAGATCCACAAATTTCCACCCACCCCAAGTTTCCCAAAATCTTCTGAGAAAAGTGGTACCTCACTTGTGTGGGTAGGCCTAGTGCCCGCAACAGGCAACGGCGCAAAACACAACGAAAACGACCCATTTTGGCAAAGTGCCTAGCTGTAGTTTTTGAACCCTAGCTCTGCCAGCACCTCGGGAAAGCTAGCAAATCAATACATTTTTGAAAACTAGACACGCAGGGAAATTCAGGATAGGGTGAGTTGACTGCCTCTCACCAGGTTCTGTTAACCAGAATCCCTTGCAAACCTAGAAATTGGCCAAAAAAACACATTTTCCTCATATTTCTGTGGTGGAAAGTTCTGGAATCTGCGTGGATCCACAAAATTGCTCCCAACCCATGTTTTCCAAAGTCTTCTGCTAAAAATGGTACCTCACTTGTGTGGGAGGCCCAAGTACCCGCAACAGGAAACAGCCCAAAATTTAACATGGACACACCACATTTTCACAGTGAAAACTGACCCTTTTTCAACAAAATGTTTAGCTGTAGATTTTTAACCCTAGCTCTGCCGGCACCCTGGTAAACCTGTCAAACCTATATAGTTTTTAAAACTAGACACCCAGTGGAATCCAGGATGGGGTGACTTGGCTCCCTCTCACCAGGTTCTGTTACCCAGAATCCCCTGCAAACCTAAAAATATGTTTTAAAAAAAAGAAAATTCCTCACATTTCTGTGGTGGAAAGTTCTGGAATCTTTGTGGATCCACAAAATTCCACACACCCTGCGTTCCCCAAAGTCTCCTTATAAAAATGGTTCCTCACTTGTGTGGGAGGCCTGAGAGACCTGCGACAGGAATTGGCCCAAAACACAACATGGACACATCACATTTTCGCAGTGAAAACTGCCCCTTTTTCAACAAAGTGCCTAGCTGTAGAATTTGAACCGTAACTCTGCCGGCACCTTGGGAAACCTATGTAATCTATACATTTTTGTAAACTAGACACCCAGGGAAATCCAGGATAGGGTGAGTTGACTGCCTCTCACCAGGTTCTGTTAACCAGAATCCCTTGCAAACCTAGAAATTGGCCAAAAAAACACATTTTCCTCATATTTCTGTGGTGGAAAGTTCTGGAATCTGCGTGGATCCACAAAATTGCTCCCACCCCGTGTTTCCCAAAGGCTTCCGCTAAAAATGGTACCTCACTTGTGTGGGAGGCCCAAGTACCCGCGACAGGAAATGGCCCGAAACGCAACGTGTACACACCACATTTTCGCAGTGAAAACTGACCCTTTTTCAACAAAGTGCCTAGCTGAAGATTTTGAACCCTATCTCTGCCGGCACCTTGGGAAACCTATCAAACCTATACATTTGTGAAAACTAGACACCCAGGGGAAACTAGGATGGGGTGAACTGACTGGCTCTCACCAGGTTATGTTACCCAGAATCCTTTGCAAACCTAAAACAATGTAAAAAAAAAAACACATTTTACTCACATTTCTGTGGTGGACGTTCTGGAATCTGCGTGGATCCACAATATTACACCCACCACTTGTTTCCCAAAGTCTTCCAATAAAAATGGTAGCCCACTTGTGTGGGAGGCCCAAGTACAAGCAACAGGAAACAGCCCAAAATGCAACATGGATACACCACATTTTCGCAGTGAAAACTGACCCTTTTTCAACAAAATGTCTTGCTGTAGATTTTGAACCCTAGCTCTGCCGGCACCCTGGAAAACCTGTCAAACCTATATATTTCTCAAAACTATACACCCAGGGGAATCCAGGATGGGGTGACTTGGCTCCCTCTCACCAGGTTCTGTTACCCAGAATCCCTTGCAAACCTAAAAATATGTTTTAAAAAAACACATTTTCCTCACATTTCTGTTGTGGAAAGTTCTGGAATCTTTGCGGATCCACAAAATTCCACACACCCCGCGTTCCCCAAAGTCTCCTTATAAAAATGGTTCCTCACTTGTGTGGGAAGCTGAGAGACCTGCAACAGGAATTGGCCCAAAACGCAACGTGGACACACCACATTTTCACAATGAAAACTAACCCTTTTTCAACAAAGTGCCTAGCTGTAGATCTTGAAACATAGCTCTGCCGGCACCTAGGGAACCCTATCAAACCTATACATTTGTGAAAACTAGACACCCAGGGGAAACTAGGATGGGGTGAACTGACTGACTCTCACCAGGTTATGTTTTCCAGAATTCTTTGCAAACCTAAAACAATGTAAAAAAAAACACATTTTACTCACATTTCTGTGGTGGAAGTTCTGGAATCTGCGTGGATCCACAATATTACACCCACCACTTGTTTCCCAAAGTCTTCCAATAAAAATGGTAGCCCACTTGTGTGGGAGGCCCAAGTACAAGCAACAGGAAACAGCCCAAAATGCAACATGGATACACCACATTTTCGCAGCGAAAACTTACCCTTTTTCAACAAAATGTCTTGCTGTAGATTTTGAACCCTAGCTCTGCCGGCACCCTGGAATACCTGTCAAACCTATATATTTCTCAAAACTATACACCCAGGGGAATCCAGGATGGGGTGACTTGGCTCCCTCTCACCAGGTTCTGTTACCCAGAATCCCTTGCAAACCTAAAAATATGTTTTAAAAAAACACATTTTCCTCACATTTCTGTTGTGGAAAGTTCTGGAATCTTTGCGGATCCACAAAATTCCACACACCCCGCGTTCCCCAAAGTCTCCTTATAAAAATGGTTCCTCACTTGTGTGGGAGGCCTGAGAGACCTGCGACAGGAATTGGCCCAAAACACAACATGGACACATCACATTTTCGCAGTGAAAACTGACCCTTTTTCAACAAAGTGCCTAGCTGTAGAATTTGAACCCTAACTCTGCCGGCACCTTGGGAAACCTATGTAATCTATACATTTTTGTAAACTAGACACCCAGGGAAATCCAGGATAGGGTGAGTTGACTGCCTCTCACCAGGTTCTGTTAACCAGAATCCCTTGCAAACCTAGAAATTGGCCAAAAAAACACATTTTCCTCATATTTCTGTGGTGGAAAGTTCTGGAATCTGCGTGGATCCACAAAATTGCTCCCACCCCGTGTTTCCCAAAGGCTTCCGCTAAAAATGGTACCTCACTTGTGTGGGAGGCCCAAGTACCCGCGACAGGAAATGGCCCGAAACGCATCGTGTACACACCACATTTTCGCAGTGAAAACGGACCCTTTTTCAACAAAGTGCCTAGCTGAAGATTTTGAACCCTATCTCTGCCGGCACCTTGGGAAACCTATCAAACCTATACATTTGTGAAAACTAGACACCCAGGGGAAACTAGGATGGGGTGAACTGACTGGCTCTCACCAGGTTATGTTACCCAGAATCCTTTGCAAACCTAAAACAATGTAAAAAAAAAAACACATTTTACTCACATTTCTGTGGTGGAAGTTCTGGAATCTGCGTGGATCCACAATATTACACCCACCACTTGTTTCCCAAAGTCTTCCAATAAAAATGGTAGCCCACTTGTGTGGGAGGCCCAAGTACAAGCAACAGGAAACAGCCCAAAATGCAACATGGATACACCACATTTTCGCAGTGAAAACTGACCCTTTTTCAACAAAATGTCTTGCTGTAGATTTTGAACCCTAGCTCTGCCGGCACCCTGGAAAACCTGTCAAACCTATATATTTCTCAAAACTATACACCCAGGGGAATCCAGGATGGGGTGACTTGGCTCCCTCTCACCAGGTTCTGTTACCCAGAATCCCTTGCAAACCTAAAAATATGTTTTAAAAAAACACATTTTCCTCACATTTCTGTTGTGGAAAGTTCTGGAATCTTTGCGGATCCACAAAATTCCACACACCCCGCGTTCCCCAAAGTCTCCTTATAAAAATGGTTCCTCACTTGTGTGGGAAGCCTGAGAGACCTGCAACAGGAATTGGCCCAAAACGCAACGTGGACACACCACATTTTCACAATGAAAACTAACCCTTTTTCAACAAAGTGCCTAGCTGTAGATCTTGAAACATAGCTCTGCCGGCACCTAGGGAACCCTATCAAACCTATACATTTGTGAAAACTAGACACCCAGGGGAAACTAGGATGGGGTGAACTGACTGACTCTCACCAGGTTATGTTTTCCAGAATTCTTTGCAAACCTAAAACAATGTAAAAAAAAACACATTTTACTCACATTTCTGTGGTGGACGTTCTGGAATCTGCGTGGATCCACAATATTACACCCACCACTTGTTTCCCAAAGTCTTCCAATAAAAATGGTAGCCCACTTGTGTGGGAGGCCCAAGTACAAGCAACAGGAAACAGCCCAAAATGCAACATGGATACACCACATTTTCGCAGCGAAAACTTACCCTTTTTCAACAAAATGTCTTGCTGTAGATTTTGAACCCTAGCTCTGCCGGCACCCTGGAATACCTGTCAAACCTATATATTTCTCAAAACTATACACCCAGGGGAATCCAGGATGGGGTGACTTGGCTCCCTCTCACCAGGTTCTGTTACCCAGAATCCCTTGCAAACCTAGAAATTGGCCAAAAAAACACATTTTCCTCATATTTCTGTGGTGGAAAGTTCTGGAATCTGCGTGGATCCACAAAATTGCTCCCACCCCGTGTTTCCCAAAGGCTTCCGCTAAAAATGGTACCTCACTTGTGTGGGAGGCCCAAGTACCCGCGACAGGAAATGGCCCGAAACGCAACGTGTACACACCACATTTTCGCAGTGAAAACTGACCCTTTTTCAACAAAGTGCCTAGCTGAAGATTTTGAACCCTATCTCTGCCGGCACCTTGGGAAACCTATCAAACCTATACATTTGTGAAAACTAGACACCCAGGGGAAACTAGGATGGGGTGAACTGACTGGCTCTCACCAGGTTATGTTACCCAGAATCCTTTGCAAACCTAAAACAATGTAAAAAAAAAAACACATTTTACTCACATTTCTGTGGTGGAAGTTCTGGAATCTGCGTGGATCCACAATATTACACCCACCACTTGTTTCCCAAAGTCTTCCAATAAAAATGGTAGCCCACTTGTGTGGGAGGCCCAAGTACAAGCAACAGGAAACAGCCCAAAATGCAACATGGATACACCACATTTTCGCAGTGAAAACTGACCCTTTTTCAACAAAATGTCTTGCTGTAGATTTTGAACCCTAGCTCTGCCGGCACCCTGGAAAACCTGTCAAACCTATATATTTCTCAAAACTATACACCCAGGGGAATCCAGGATGGGGTGACTTGGCTCCCTCTCACCAGGTTCTGTTACCCAGAATCCCTTGCAAACCTAAAAATATGTTTTAAAAAAACACATTTTCCTCACATTTCTGTTGTGGAAAGTTCTGGAATCTTTGCGGATCCACAAAATTCCACACACCCCGCGTTCCCCAAAGTCTCCTTATAAAAATGGTTCCTCACTTGTGTGGGAAGCTGAGAGACCTGCAACAGGAATTGGCCCAAAACGCAACGTGGACACACCACATTTTCACAATGAAAACTAACCCTTTTTCAACAAAGTGCCTAGCTGTAGATCTTGAAACATAGCTCTGCCGGCACCTAGGGAACCCTATCAAACCTATACATTTGTGAAAACTAGACACCCAGGGGAAACTAGGATGGGGTGAACTGACTGACTCTCACCAGGTTATGTTTTCCAGAATTCTTTGCAAACCTAAAACAATGTAAAAAAAAACACATTTTACTCACATTTCTGTGGTGGACGTTCTGGAATCTGCGTGGATCCACAATATTACACCCACCACTTGTTTCCCAAAGTCTTCCAATAAAAATGGTAGCCCACTTGTGTGGGAGGCCCAAGTACAAGCAACAGGAAACAGCCCAAAATGCAACATGGATACACCACATTTTCGCAGCGAAAACTTACCCTTTTTCAACAAAATGTCTTGCTGTAGATTTTGAACCCTAGCTCTGCCGGCACCCTGGAATACCTGTCAAACCTATATATTTCTCAAAACTATACACCCAGGGGAATCCAGGATGGGGTGACTTGGCTCCCTCTCACCAGGTTCTGTTACCCAGAATCCCTTGCAAACCTAGAAATTGGCCAAAAAAACACATTTTCCTCATATTTCTGTGGTGGAAAGTTCTGGAATCTGCGTGGATCCACAAAATTGCTCCCACCCCGTGTTTCCCAAAGGCTTCCGCTAAAAATGGTACCTCACTTGTGTGGGAGGCCCAAGTACCCGCGACAGGAAATGGCCCGAAACGCAACGTGTACACACCACATTTTCGCAGTGAAAACTGACCCTTTTTCAACAAAGTGCCTAGCTGAAGATTTTGAACCCTATCTCTGCCGGCACCTTGGGAAACCTATCAAACCTATACATTTGTGAAAACTAGACACCCAGGGGAAACTAGGATGGGGTGAACTGACTGGCTCTCACCAGGTTATGTTACCCAGAATCCTTTGCAAACCTAAAACAATGTAAAAAAAAAAACACATTTTACTCACATTTCTGTGGTGGACGTTCTGGAATCTGCGTGGATCCACAATATTACACCCACCACTTGTTTCCCAAAGTCTTCCAATAAAAATGGTAGCCCACTTGTGTGGGAGGCCCAAGTACAAGCAACAGGAAACAGCCCAAAATGCAACATGGATACACCACATTTTCGCAGTGAAAACTGACCCTTTTTCAACAAAATGTCTTGCTGTAGATTTTGAACCCTAGCTCTGCCGGCACCCTGGAAAACCTGTCAAACCTATATATTTCTCAAAACTATACACCCAGGGGAATCCAGGATGGGGTGACTTGGCTCCCTCTCACCAGGTTCTGTTACCCAGAATCCCTTGCAAACCTAAAAATATGTTTTAAAAAAACACATTTTCCTCACATTTCTGTTGTGGAAAGTTCTGGAATCTTTGCGGATCCACAAAATTCCACACACCCCGCGTTCCCCAAAGTCTCCTTATAAAAATGGTTCCTCACTTGTGTGGGAAGCTGAGAGACCTGCAACAGGAATTGGCCCAAAACGCAACGTGGACACACCACATTTTCACAATGAAAACTAACCCTTTTTCAACAAAGTGCCTAGCTGTAGATCTTGAAACATAGCTCTGCCGGCACCTAGGGAACCCTATCAAACCTATACATTTGTGAAAACTAGACACCCAGGGGAAACTAGGATGGGGTGAACTGACTGACTCTCACCAGGTTATGTTTTCCAGAATTCTTTGCAAACCTAAAACAATGTAAAAAAAAACACATTTTACTCACATTTCTGTGGTGGAAGTTCTGGAATCTGCGTGGATCCACAATATTACACCCACCACTTGTTTCCCAAAGTCTTCCAATAAAAATGGTAGCCCACTTGTGTGGGAGGCCCAAGTACAAGCAACAGGAAACAGCCCAAAATGCAACATGGATACACCACATTTTCGCAGCGAAAACTTACCCTTTTTCAACAAAATGTCTTGCTGTAGATTTTGAACCCTAGCTCTGCCGGCACCCTGGAATACCTGTCAAACCTATATATTTCTCAAAACTATACACCCAGGGGAATCCAGGATGGGGTGACTTGGCTCCCTCTCACCAGGTTCTGTTACCCAGAATCCCTTGCAAACCTAAAAATATGTTTTAAAAAAACACATTTTCCTCACATTTCTGTTGTGGAAAGTTCTGGAATCTTTGCGGATCCACAAAATTCCACACACCCCGCGTTCCCCAAAGTCTCCTTATAAAAATGGTTCCTCACTTGTGTGGGAGGCCTGAGAGACCTGCGACAGGAATTGGCCCAAAACACAACATGGACACATCACATTTTCGCAGTGAAAACTGACCCTTTTTCAACAAAGTGCCTAGCTGTAGAATTTGAACCCTAACTCTGCCGGCACCTTGGGAAACCTATGTAATCTATACATTTTTGTAAACTAGACACCCAGGGAAATCCAGGATAGGGTGAGTTGACTGCCTCTCACCAGGTTCTGTTAACCAGAATCCCTTGCAAACCTAGAAATTGGCCAAAAAAACACATTTTCCTCATATTTCTGTGGTGGAAAGTTCTGGAATCTGCGTGGATCCACAAAATTGCTCCCACCCCGTGTTTCCCAAAGGCTTCCGCTAAAAATGGTACCTCACTTGTGTGGGAGGCCCAAGTACCCGCGACAGGAAATGGCCCGAAACGCAACGTGTACACACCACATTTTCGCAGTGAAAACTGACCCTTTTTCAACAAAGTGCCTAGCTGAAGATTTTGAACCCTATCTCTGCCGGCACCTTGGGAAACCTATCAAACCTATACATTTGTGAAAACTAGACACCCAGGGGAAACTAGGATGGGGTGAACTGACTGGCTCTCACCAGGTTATGTTACCCAGAATCCTTTGCAAACCTAAAACAATGTAAAAAAAAAAACACATTTTACTCACATTTCTGTGGTGGAAGTTCTGGAATCTGCGTGGATCCACAATATTACACCCACCACTTGTTTCCCAAAGTCTTCCAATAAAAATGGTAGCCCACTTGTGTGGGAGGCCCAAGTACAAGCAACAGGAAACAGCCCAAAATGCAACATGGATACACCACATTTTCGCAGTGAAAACTGACCCTTTTTCAACAAAATGTCTTGCTGTAGATTTTGAACCCTAGCTCTGCCGGCACCCTGGAAAACCTGTCAAACCTATATATTTCTCAAAACTATACACCCAGGGGAATCCAGGATGGGGTGACTTGGCTCCCTCTCACCAGGTTCTGTTACCCAGAATCCCTTGCAAACCTAAAAATATGTTTTAAAAAAACACATTTTCCTCACATTTCTGTTGTGGAAAGTTCTGGAATCTTTGCGGATCCACAAAATTCCACACACCCCGCGTTCCCCAAAGTCTCCTTATAAAAATGGTTCCTCACTTGTGTGGGAAGCCTGAGAGACCTGCAACAGGAATTGGCCCAAAACGCAACGTGGACACACCACATTTTCACAATGAAAACTAACCCTTTTTCAACAAAGTGCCTAGCTGTAGATCTTGAAACATAGCTCTGCCGGCACCTAGGGAACCCTATCAAACCTATACATTTGTGAAAACTAGACAACCAGGGGAAACTAGGATGGGGTGAACTGACTGACTCTCACCAGGTTATGTTTTCCAGAATTCTTTGCAAACCTAAAACAATGTAAAAAAAAACACATTTTACTCACATTTCTGTGGTGGAAGTTCTGGAATCTGCGTGGATCCACAATATTACACCCACCACTTGTTTCCCAAAGTCTTCCAATAAAAATGGTAGCCCACTTGTGTGGGAGGCCCAAGTACAAGCAACAGGAAACAGCCCAAAATGCAACATGGATACACCACATTTTCGCAGCGAAAACTTACCCTTTTTCAACAAAATGTCTTGCTGTAGATTTTGAACCCTAGCTCTGCCGGCACCCTGGAATACCTGTCAAACCTATATATTTCTCAAAACTATACACCCAGGGGAATCCAGGATGGGGTGACTTGGCTCCCTCTCACCAGGTTCTGTTACCCAGAATCCCTTGCAAACCTAAAAATATGTTTTAAAAAAACACATTTTCCTCACATTTCTGTTGTGGAAAGTTCTGGAATCTTTGCGGATCCACAAAATTCCACACACCCCGCGTTCCCCAAAGTCTCCTTATAAAAATGGTTCCTCACTTGTGTGGGAAGCCTGAGAGACCTGCAACAGGAATTGGCCCAAAACGCAACGTGGACACACCACATTTTCACAATGAAAACTAACACTTTTTCAACAAAGTGCCTAGCTGTAGATCTTGAAACATAGCTCTGCCGGCACCTAGGGAAACCTAGAAAACCTATACATTTCTCAAAACTAGACACCCAGGGAAATCCAGGATGGGGTGACTTAGCTGGCTCTCACCAGGTTCTGCTACCCAGAATCCCTTGCAAACCTAAACAAATTCTGAAAAAACACATTTTCCTCACATTTCTGTAGCAGAAGGTTCTGGAATCTGCGTGGATCCACAACATTCTACCCACCCCACGCTCCCCAAAGTTTTCCGATAAAAATGGTACCTCACTTGTGTGGGAGGTCCAAGTACCCGCGACAGGAAACGATCCAAAACGCTGCGTGGACACATCACATTTTCACAGTGAAAACTGACCCTTTTTCAACAAAGTGCCTAGCTGTTGATTTTGAACCAGAGCTCTGCCAGCACCTAGGGAAACCTAGGAAACCTATAATTTGTTTTAAACTAGACACCTATGGGGAATCCAGGATGGGGTGACTTGGCTGGCTCTCAATAGGTTATGTTACCCAGAATCCCTTGCAAACCTAAAATATTGTCGAAAAAACAAATTTTCCTCACATTTCTGTGGTGGAAAGTTCTGGAATCTTCCACCTACCCCGCGTTCCCCAAAGTCTTCCGAGAAAAATGGTACCTCACTTGTGTGGAAGGCCCAAGTACCTGCGACAGGCTAGGGCCCAAAATGTATTGAGGCCTTCCACACGAGTGAGGTACTATTTTTATTGGGAGACCTTGGAGAACACTGGGTGGTAGGAAATGCGTGTCTGCCTGGCGATGCCACATCTTTCCCATACAAACATGTGTGGAAAAAGTGATTTTTTTTCAGCTAAATTTAAGATTTGTAGGGTATTCTGAGTAAGAAAACCTTGGGGGATCCATGCAAGCCATACCTCCCTGGAACTCCTTGGGTGTTTAGTTTTTAGAAATGTGTGGGTTTGATAGGTTTCCCTGGCTGGCCGCCGAGCACGGGGCCAAAAGCCGAGCAAACCCCCTTGCAAAACCAGGTTGTTTTGTGATTGGCAATTTTAATATTGCCTCAATACGTTTTGGGCCCTAGCCTATTGCGGGTACTTGAGCCTCCCACACGAGTGAAGTACCTTTTTCATCGGGAGACCTTGGGGAACACTGGGTAGTAGGAAATGCGTGTCTGCCTAGAGATGCCACAATTTCCCACACAAACATGTGTGGAAAAAGTGATTTTATCAGCTAAATTTGAGGTTTGCAGGGGATTCTGGGTAAGAAAACGTTGGGAGATCCATACAAGCCATACCTCCCTGGAACTCCCCGGGTGTCTAGTTGTTAGAAATGGGTGGGTTTGATAGGATTCCCTAGCTGGCTACCGAGCATGGGGCCAAACACCCAAGTGACCCGCCTTACAAAACCAGGTTGTTTTTTGATAGCCAATTTTGATGTCGCCTCAATACGTTTTGGGCCCTTGCCTCTCACGGGTACTAGGGCCTCCCACACGAGTGAGGTACCATTTTTATCGGGAGACCTGGGGAAACGCTAGGTGGTCAGAAATTCGTGTCAGCCCGGTGATGCTACAACTTTCCCATATGAAAATGTGTGGAAAAGGTGTTTTTTTCCCCACTAAATATGAGGCTAGCAGGGCATGTTGGGTAAAAAAAAAGCAGTGAGAGCCACACAAGTCATTCACCCTTATACTTCCCCCTTTGTCTACTACTCAAAAATGTAAAGGTTTGCCTAGGTTATGACTGAGTTAGGGCAGAAAGTCCCCTGCTACCCATTTTGACCAAAAAAATCTTGCAAAAGGCTATTACACCGACACAAACATAAATCTAACACTAATTTGATAAAGCTAATCCACCACTTACAGTGGTTGGTTTTAGCACCTCCAAAAAAGCTGGCTTCAAAGCACAAATACTTATCAAAGGATGTAAATATTGAAGCCAAGCCTTCTGAAGGGGAGCCATAAAGACACTTCATGGCACCAACCACTTTATGGTCCATTCAAACACCATTCACACACCACACACAAGACTTCCATTTCACCAGCCACGGGCCCAAACAACCATTACACTTGCACTCACACAAACATTCTGCCGCCATGCAAGGGCCCATCACATTCATATGCCACAAGACATAATGACTTTGACTATATTATACCACCTGTCAAGTCTCCACCTCTTTCTTCCAGAACGTTACCGAACGCATGCCCAGTGAACCTATACTAATGGCTTCCATGACAGTCACATGAGGCTCAAGAAGACATGTCTTTCATGCACCTTTAGTGCACTTACTATGCTAAATCCAAATCCTTCCAGTTTGTGGATGCAAGTTCGGGGTGCTCAAGTATGCCGCAAAGCCATTCCTTGAGCTGAGCAAGCATATCTACCTTTGAAACTAAGGCAAACATGCTGGAAATTTTCAAAAGATAACATCATAAACTATGAACGGATGAATGTGAAACAAGGGTTGTCCGTGACAACGTAGCATATGTCCAATCCACCATTATGTGCAGTGTCTGTAATGCACTTATCATACAGCAAATTGATCATCTACTAAGTTCTAAAGGAGGATGAACATGGCAAGCAGCATTGACTCATAAGTACTACAGTAAATTCAGTGTGAGTGTGACAGCAATGGATTTGAATCCATGGGGAAGGCAGGACGTGTATCTATACTACCTTTACTATCTGCCTTCTACCTTTGCAATATTCATCAGAAAGCGTACGTACAATTAGCTGTTCTAACCCGTTCGTGTGTCTGTCCTCAGAGTTCTCACTAACCCTGTCCAATTGTTAAGAGACCCTATATTAATGCCTTCCATCTCTAGCTACTTGAAGCTTCAGTGAACATTTCTGTTACAAGGTATCAATGCTCTTGCAATGCTCTATCCAACTCCTTCCAGTTTGTGGATGCAAGTTGGGGGGGTGCTCGAGTATGCTGCAAAAACATGTCTCGAGCTGAGCAAGGATATCTACCTTTGAAACTAAGGTAAACACGAGTCTCCTGCCTCTTTTTCTGCATCTAGCACACTTTACAACGACGACATGGTCGCTCTTTTTTGGGTGTTGCAGGAATTTTATCTGCAAAGTGTCGCCCCTGCAGCCTAGCCACGTCCTCCAGAACACATGAAGTAGAGGCTTCTACTTCTGTAGCAGTAAAACTTTTAATCACAGACAACTGAAAGTCAAGGAAAGACATTAGTCTTCCTGTGGTGTTCTCAAGATAAAGAACATACGCATTGTATGTTGCCATCTGGATCTGGTGCGTAAACAGTTTCTTATACCAAGTACAAGTTTTACGACTCGCATTGTATGGCTGAAGAACCTGGTCATTCTTGTCCACTCTGGCCATGTACTTATTGTAATCAAGTATACAGGTGGGCTGGTGGACTTCGGCCATCTGACCCCAGACCTTGACAGGGGAAGTGCTCTCAGCATGAATTGTTGTGAGCACGTACGCGTCACGCCTATCTGAGAACTTGACTGCGAGAAGTTTGTTGGAACGCAACGCAGTGCTCTGGGATTTCTGGAGCTTCTTGCAAACAAGCTCCTGCAGGAATCCTTTGCTGGCGACAACGAATTGTACCGCAATCCACGGTGCCAGCTTTGTAGAGCTCACTGAACAGCTCTACTCCTGTATAGAAATTGTCCAGATAAAGGTTATAACCTTTGTGAAGAAGTGGCTGGACAAGCTCCCATACGATCTTTCCTGTGACCCCTAGCATGGGAGGGCAACCTTTAGGGTTAAGAGTTGTGTCCTTCCCTGTATACACTCTCAAGCTGTACACAGAGCCAGTCGAGCTCTCACACAGCATGTACAGCATGTACAGCTTGGTGCCATAGTGAGCGCGTTTGCTCGGAATGTACTGCTTAAACAGCAGCCGCCCTTTATATAAGATCAAGGACTCATCAATGGCAATATTTTTTCCAGGAGTATAAACCTCTGGAAACCTGGCAGACAGATGTTCCATGACAGGCCAAATTTTGAACAACCTGTCATGGTCTGGATGGTCCCAGGGCAATGCAGCAGAATTGTCATTAAAATGCAGCATGCGCTGCAATAGCAAAAAAACGATCTCTGCTCATGTATGGTGCGAAGATGGGGGTTAACCAAACTGTGCGAGTAGACCAGTAGGATAGCAAGGTTGGTTTATGCACTCCATCTGTGCTTGCGGCTGCATGTGCCTGCACTCTGGGCTGCTTTAACGTGTTACTGGTGTCCTGCTGCACAGACTGTGCTGCCGCATGTGCCTGCACTCTGGGCTGCTCTAACTTATTAGTGATGTCCTGCTGCACAGACTGTGCTGACAAAGGGACAGCACGACTGACATCGTCTCCTTTAGAATCGCTGGATGATGAGTCATCGGATGGCACTGCGCCGACTGAAAAGTCACTCCCAGATTCGGCTCCATTGTCCTCTCCCTCAGATGCTTTCTCAGTATCTGCTGTCTCAGTCTCTGATCCTGCCTTAGAGCTGGACTCCAGAACCAGACTTAGGGCCTGGGCAGCATTCATCCAACAATATGCCATCTCTGCTAGAGCCTAAAACTATCCTTTTAAAACAGTATCCTACGTAGAAGGCAGATAGATTGTTGGTTTTAAAGTGTAGGTGGGTGTGTGCGTGAGTGAAGTGTTTAACAGTCAATAATGACGAAGTCACCTAACCTTTGAAAAATCCGTACACTCTCTAAAAAATTAAGAGAGAAAAAAGACACAGTATTTCTTAACCTTGCCACATTCCCATCATCGTAGTCTTTTAGCACTGATGAGAGCCAGTGCGACCATCATTTTGCGCCAAGATGCCTACGGGTGAAGGTGTGCTTTACAATTGCACACTATATCCTCCTTTCACTCCCTCACTACCATCCTTGCAAAGTGCTCCTCATCTCTTCATAGCCCCTCTCTCAAAAACACATTTAGGGGCAGATTTATGAAGGCCTTGCGCCACCGGTGCGTCACTTTTTCCCATGTTAAAAATGACGCACCGGCGGCGCAAGGCCTTCATAAATCTGCCCCTTAATCTGTTTACAAGTGTTTCTACAGTGTGGCTTTACTAATCCACTTAGCTATCCACATAATAGAGAACTGTTCTTTCCAGCATGCCCTTTATGGTGTCAACACTGCCACTAGACAAAAGTCAGATATCTCTACCTAGCAGGATTTTTTTATACTCTGCAGCAGTACCCCACTTTACCGCCTTTCATACAACTTCAAAGAGACTCAATATAGTTCTTTCACAGTCTCATATTTTGAGCACTGGGAAATCACTCTGTAAATATATATAAAATAAATTGGGGCCAGCTGAACTCCAAAGACATGGGAGGAGCCAAGAAGGTTAAAATCAAGGGTGTTACCTCTTTTCTGTTTCTGAAGGCATCTGACGAAGACTTAACTGTCGAAATGCGTTATGCCGTTAACATTGAACAATAAAGCGATTTTCCTGCCTAAATCCCCGCTGTGTCCTTTTGGGTGTCTCGGAGAGGAGGTGCCGTTTCTGGTATGATTTTCAGCACGCAAGCCAGACGCGTGCAAAAGGACCCGCTCTCAAGAGTCCGAGGTACATCTGGCAAGTTTTGTCTTTCCCAATGAAGTTGGTTTTTTCGCCTCGGACCGCCTCAACAAACCATTCCAGCATGTGGTTTTTTTCAAAAAGCAACCCGGATCTGACGGGGGAGCACGGACACTGAGCTGATGTTCCGTGACCCGGCTGATGGCAGCATTGCAGGCAGAGCGTCTGGGGATGCAAGGAAGATCGTTCTGTCACCATAAAGAATTTTTGAGGAAAACGCAACTTACCTCGAACAGGGCACGAACAGCACAGCAATTTTTGTAGCCCCACAGAAGACAGCTACTATTTTGAGGGCTTCTGGGAGTGGTAGTCTCGATCATCAGACTATGGAACAGAGACTAAAAAAAGTTCTTAAATTGGGGCCAGCTGAACTCCAAAGACATGGGAGGAGCCAAGAAGGTTAAAATCAAGGGTGTTACCTCTTTTCTGTTTCTGAAGGCATCTGAAGAAGACTTAACCGTCAAAATGCATTATGCCGTTAACATTCAACAATAAAGCGATTTTCCTGCCTAAATCCCCGCTGTGTCCTTTTGGGTGTCTCGGAGAGGAGGTGCCGTTTCTGGTATGATATATATATATTTATATATATATATATATTACCTACTGGCGGTCGCCTATGTCTAATAACTTTGGCGTTTGTGGACGGAATTGGCTGAAATTTTCAGGAAAATGGCACATTTAGTTTCTGAGCAGCCCCTGAAAATTTTGGGGGGGTTCGTCAAGGGGGGGCCGAGAAAAAAGGGGGGTCCCAAAACGCGTTTTTCCCATGTTAATTTCCATAGGGCGGTTGGCCTCACTTTTAGCCCGAACGGCTGAATGGATTTGCACGAAACTTGGCAAAATTGTAGGGACTGGTAGCCCGATGTGCCTTTTGTAGGTCTCAATATATGTGCTCCAGTGGATTTTGAGAAATTAATGTTTAAAAAAAGATATATATCTGTAACAGCGCTCCGCTTCGCGTAACGGAGGTTTGCGAAGCTGATTGGTCATTCTGTCACTGGGCTATAGTTGGGCTACATCTGGCTGATATTTGGGCTACATTTGTTTTTTTGTGTGTCTGGCGGCCATCTTTGGGCTACATTGGGCTACATTGGGCTTCATTGGGCTACATTCGGCTAATTAGCAAATAGCTCATCGCAAACTAGGAATGGTAAAGAATCGCTATTTATTCCTTAAAGTTCGCTATTTAGGAAATGCAAAAAACTTTGATGATACATATGGCGGTTCATCTCTAACAAGATAAGAAGCATAGGGATACATTTATGATGACTGGCGCATCACCAGGGATGTGTTAGTCATTCTGTGCCGCTGTTCCGTCACCTATGGTGTGCTGCATTTACAATGCGGCGCATCATGGGGCAAAAACAGCACAGATGCGTGATGTATCTGTGCCGTAAAGGTGGCGCATTGCTGGAGTTGTATCGCAAGTGTGATGAAGCTCCAGCAAGGGTCGGGGGTGCCCCTGTCGCAGGGTTTCTGTTCTCACACAGAACTGTGGACAGAGGATTGGAACCTCGGCGAATTAGGGTGTCCCAAAACTCACGTTAGTAATCAAAAACTCCTTAGCAAGCTAGGTACAGTGTCACATTGGATATAACAAACTCTCAATGTTTAGACAATCCAGAATATGAACTTATAGTACCTCAGGATACGTGGAACTCATGAACAGTCGGTCGTTATAGATTTCTTAGAAACCAGAACATGGAGTTAAGAAGAACAGATGTGTATTTGAAATGTTTATTTACTAATGCCGTCTTCTCAGGCGTAGTACCTTAGATAATAAAAGTACACATATTATCAGTAGCAAAATTACCAGCATAGTTACTAGTACATAAAAAGTGAATGGTGATAGTATGTTAACATGCTGTAAATGAATAAGAGTTAGCAACACTTATAAGCAGCCGCGGGCCGTGGAGGGAGTTACGGTGAGGCAGGGAGGCGGGGAGGGGGAGAAGCAGGGTGGAGAATACAAGTACACATATTATCAGTAGCAAAATTACCAGCATAGTTACTAGTACATAAAAAGCGAATGGTGACAGTATGTTAACATGCTGTAAATGAATAAGAGTTAGCAACACTTATAAGCAGCCGCGGGCCGTGGAGGGAGTTACGGTGGGGCAGGGAGGCGGGGAGGGGGAGGGGCAAGGTAGAGAGGGCTCCACCCTGCTTCTCCCCCTCCCCGCCTCCCTGCCCCATCGTAACTCCCTCCACGGCCCGCGGCTGCTTATATCTCACCCTCCCTAATACACATATTATATTATTTGCTAAGAAGGTCTCTTTGTGTTGGTTTAGGGCGTGTCCATACTTTAGTGTCTTAGATTTGAAGGAATCACATCAGCATACACCAGCTCTCTCTTCATGTGAACCGCATCAACTGTTGTGTATGTGTGTTCGGCTAAGCAATATAAAACCCGCCTCATGCCCAGAATTGGCAGAAGTTGCACTTATGTTATGAGTATGAAGTCGTGGAGATCAGACCTCATAACAATTCTGTATCGTGTTGTTCTTGAAACTTTAGCACTCGCTGTACAGATATAGTTTAACAAGTAAAGCAGATAGTAGACCAATAACATATTATTCTCATGTAAACCACGATGAACTACTAGGTGGAAAGCTAAAGCAACAACTAAGTGTCGTGTGCAGAAGTTGCAAAAAAGGAAAAATGGCGTTTAAACCGGTAATGAACCCATGCTAACTTAACACGGTGTAAAGATATCCAGGACCTAGATGACACCTCCTCATGATCCGGAAACGAACTGAATAAGATAATAGAAGTGCCATCTCATGAGAGCAGATTGCAAGTTTATATGTGGACGGTCCGCAAGGTAAAGCATTAAAAACTAGGAAAAGTTAATGCTAAAGAAAAATAAAACAGCCAAGTACTTTATCGAGTCTTAAGCCAATAGGCAAGGTAAATAATAAAAACTTGACAAATAAGTCAATGAATTGTCAATGAAATGCTAGTACTCAGCATATCAAACATGAAAAAGGTCTATGACATAACTGTGTATGCAAAATAAGCTGCAACAGCCTCCAATAGGAAGTCACCGTCTTCATCCGAAAACAGTTCAGCCATCCAATTTAAAAGCGGAAAAGAACATACGTGCTCTCCCAGCACCGGATCCTCTATCACCATCAGAGGACAGCTCGGTGGGTTTTCAAGAAAGCTCTGTTCCAAGAAAGACTGTGCTGCCGCCAGTAAATTCCAGGGACCAAGTAGTCCATGCATCAATGCCACAGCCATAATCCTTTCGCCAGGACAAACCAACTCGTGAGTAATGATAGGAGTCATCAGCTGATTAAAGTCGACGTCAGGAGAAACCGGTCCGCAGAGACACAAATCAATGGCCCAATCGAAATCACAGGTCAGGCAGTGAAATACAGGCTGGACACAGGTGAAGTAGGAGAATCGAAAAGATAATCCATATGCCGTGCTTAATATCGCCAACGGCATTGTGCCATAATATTCTAGCATGCGATTGCGGAACAGTGTCAGCAGCTGCAGGGTGGGAGGTTGCATAGGAGGGACATCCATATTTAAAAATGTAAAAAAGCACAAGAGCGTCCGCTGGTAATGCAAGTAAAAATGCCAATCCACGAACCAGAGTGCAGAAAATAGAATGAAAGGAAGCAGGGATGACTCCAAAGATTTTCTCAAATGAAGTCACGAGACCACTGGTAACAACTTTAAAAAAGTGCGCCAGGGACTTTGTGGAGGATGCGTTAAAGATAGTCGGAAACATGTTGCTGAAATTGAAAGGCAAATCTTAATTGAAAAGGGTGTGCACCTCTGTACGGGTGTTCGCTATGTGAAGTACGAAAGTTTCACGGGCCGAACTCAAGGCCACCTCTCTCTGAGACAAAAGAGCTCTTATTCTTGCCATGCCGTTGAAACGTGTCCCAAGGTTGGTATTTGTGGCCAGATTGAAAACTCCCTATGTTCATGTGTGGGAGGAAATAGAACATTTCTGCAGCAAATAACCCGTTCACTTACTGTTACGATAAAAGGAATACTTTTAATTAACTCAGAACAATCTTCATTATTGAGCATCAAATAACTACCATTTTCCAACAACTTGAACGTGGGGATGATAGCAGGAACTGGCGTGCCTTGCAACACGCAAGCCATATTT
The DNA here is from genome assembly GCF_964261635.1 of Lissotriton helveticus. Lineage (NCBI taxonomy): Eukaryota > Metazoa > Chordata > Amphibia > Caudata > Salamandridae > Lissotriton > Lissotriton helveticus. Next base: position 723,694,833 of record NC_136067.1, read on the forward strand.
GGTCGGTGTTTGTTGCATGAACCGTGTAACTGTATGTGCCTACACATTAGTGAATGATCTGGCGTCTCAGTGCATTCCTCTCCATTCAGATAAACTTCTTGATCATCTTTGAAACATCTGTATGTGTATGGAAGCGACCAGACCTCATGAAGAAAAGCACTACCTAAAGGTTCATAACGACCTATTGGTATATATTTCATACAATTTGAAAACTTATATAAAGCAAAAGGCAGCGTTATTAAACCGTGGATAAGGCATGTTGCCAAAAAACCCGCAATCCTCTGCTGATGATGTCACTGAGCATGTCATGAATGATGTAATATGTGACATCATCAGTAGTGGATTATGGGTAATAGTATCTCTAGTTTACTCCCCTATAGCTGTCTTTCTTTTAACATAAGTGTGTGTTTCCTTCCCTTATACTTACTGTTTTTGGTTCGCTTCCAGTTCGCGTACCAGCGAGCGAACTAGGAAGCGAACTAAGAGAAATAGAGGTTGGCACAGTTCCAAATATTGTACCAATTTTTTAATAACGGGGAGGTAGTTCTGAAAAGAACTTTTTTTTTTTTTTTTCTGAACATTTTTTTACTGTTTTTGAATTTTTCGGAACAGTTTTATATTTTTTTGGGTTTTTCTTGGAGGGGGCAATGAAAACGATTCATTGTAAAGGGCTCAACAGGAGCAACAAAACAAAAAAAAGAAGTATTTATTATTTTGGGCGTTTCGTACAAACTTGCATATGATAGTCAATAGCTCTGTTGATCAGAGTGATGCTTTTTTGTCCGTAGGAAATGAATCCATCGCAAAATGCGCAGATGTGTTTTACATCACCAAATCTCATTTGTATATTTGGCACCATCTCCCTGCCCTCTGGTCCCGTTACTTCCGGTACAACAGATCTTCTGGCCATAATAGGGAGATTATCTAGGTCGTTCCGAAACTGTGCAGCACTGTAGTTGTTAGGATGCCACCTAGTCATATGGCGATGCATTGTGTAGTTTCCGAAACTGTATTTTTTGTCGGTCCCTCTGGACAGTCTATCTTGACATATAAGGCAAGTTACGTATCTTGCATTTACTTTTTTCTGACCTTTGGGAATTTAAAAAAATTGCCAAATGAAGTTTTCTTTCCGGTGAGACGTCCTGGGCTGCTCAGGCAAAAACTGCCCTCCTGTTCCTCTTCTTCTTCTTCTTGTTGAATTATAACTTGAGCAGGTGGTCCACTCTTCCTTGGATGTGGTGGAGGTGGTGGGGAAGCACCAGCTGAAGCTACTAAAGAAGCCATTGCTCAGTGATCACAAAGGGTCTTTCTCTCACAATGATGAAAGTCAGAGTGAGGAAAGAAGGAGGGATTTTCATCATTTGGGAAAAACAAGAGTTCTCAACCAATCAAAAGTGTTCATTTTAGATTATATGACCTAGTCTTACATCATTAGGAAACCAAAAGTGAAATGAACCAATGAAAAGTGTTATTACCAAGTCACATGACTTGCTGTGTTTACGTTAAGCGCTTTGCAGGGCCTCCCGGTTTGCTTCCAGAAACCTGCGCTTTGCGACTCGCTTCGCGTACCAGTTCGCTAACGTAGTACGTCATATGACGTATCACGCGACAACGTGAAACGTCATGCGGACGGGAGGCGTCACGATGTTGTTTTGTAACGCGGCACTTGCGGTAAAGAAACGTTTACCGGCTCGCGGTCTATTTCGCGGCATCAAGGTCAGCTAACGGGAAGCTTCCCGATTTGTGAAGCGGGAACGAAGAAAAAAAAATATTTTAAAAAAAATATTCATAAACATATAAAATATATTTTTGGATTTAAAGAAGAATACATTTTACAGCTACAGATATTAGCTGTTAAAAAAACAATGAAATTCACAGAAAAAACCATAGGTTATGGACCATATATAGTTAGGAATTAGCATTTACAAAACCTTGAAATTTCACTGAAAAAACCATAGGTTATAGACCATATATAGTTAGGAATTAGCATTTACAAAACCTTGAAAATTCACTGAAAAAAACATAGGTTATAGACCATATATAGTTAGGAATTAGCATTTAAAAAACCTTATTTTACTCACACAAAACCATTGAAATTCCATATATAGTTAGTTGCACTAACTATATATCGCGCAGCCGCAATCCACTGCTGATCATGTCACATATTACATCATTCATGACATGGTCAGTGACATCACTGATGACATCACTGATGACATCTCAAATGACATCACTGATGACATCACTGATGACATCTCAAATGACATCACTGATGACATCACTGATGACATCTCAAATGACATCACTGATGACATCACTGATGACATCTCATTTGACATTACTGATCACATCACTGATGACATCATTCATGTGATAATACGATAAACCTCTTCAGACTCTAATATAACCTTAGATACACTCAGTGTAAACAGACACTCATAGACTGTCACTCATCCATGGAGTTACTCAGACACTTAGTCAGTCATGCAAAGAATCAATCACACCTCCATTTCCTCAACTATACAGTTATACACACCTTACTTATTCAAACATATACTAAAACATATTTACTCACTTATACAATCCTTGATACAAGTTCACAATGATCCATACAGCCACTCACACATTCACTGGCTCTTATGCACAGTTATTTATATATGGTAACTCTCACATGTACTGTGTTTTACATATGTACTTACTTTGACATGTAGCACTGAGATATCCATTCACTCACCAATACACTCATGCACACAGTCAACCGCCCATACAGCTGTTTCCACATGCACTTTTGAACCCATACATCCAGTCAATCAACTGCTCACACATCTATGCAGAGAGTCATACACCTCCCAGCCACCCACACACACACTCAGTCTCCCATACAAATGCTTGGGCAACCAATCAATAACCCATACAGTTAATCATATAGCTAATGATCAACACATGCAGCAGTTTACAGAACAATAGACATAATGATGCACAAATTAAGACAGTTTAGTCACTAACCCATGCACTCAGTGAGACACATTTAATCAGTCACTCATACAGTCAGCCATGCCCCTACTAAATCCTTCATCAAGACACTTATACATCCATTCATTCTTCAATATGTAAGACATATTTTAACTTTACAGAATTATACAGTCACTGGATGACGTCATCAGTGATCTCATCAGTGATGTCATTTGAGATGTCATCAGTGATGTCATCAGTGATGTCACTGACCATGTCATGAATGATGTAATATGTGACATGATCAGCAGTGGATTGCGGGTGCGCGATATATAGTTAGTGCAACTAACTATATATGGAATTTCAATGGTTTTGTGTGAGTAAAATAAGGTTTTTTAAATGCTAATTCCTAACTATATATGGTCTATAACCTATGGTTTTTTCAGTGAATATATATATATATATATATATTTTCACTGAAAAAAACATAGGTTTCAGGCCTTATATAGTTAGGAATTAGCTTTTAAAAAACCTTTGAAATTCACTCAAAAAACAATAAGTTTTAGGGGTGATATAGTTAGTTGGACATTTCACTCATACAAAACCATTGAAATTGCTCCTATATAGTTAGTTGTACTCACTATATTTCGCGCACCCGCAATCCACTGCTGATGATGTCACATATTACATCATTCATGACATGGTCAGTGTCATCACTGATGACATCTCAAATGACATCAATGATGACATCACTGATGACATCATCCAGTGAATGTGGTTTGCTTCGTTATTTAAATATGCATTATATATATAGCAATTTGCATTGAAGTATGAGTGGATATATAAAAATAAACATTTGGATGGAGGACTTTAACAATGTATAGTGTCTCACTAAATATAGTGGATAGTGACTAAACTGTGTGAATATCTGTATCACTTTGTCAGTTGTTGTGTAAACTGGTTCTCCAGTTGGTTACTAGCTATGTGAAAGTCTGTATTAGTTATTGATTAGTTAATTGAGTATCTGTATGGGAGAGTGAATGTGTGTGTGGTTCGGTGGAGGGTGTGTGACTGCCCAAAGATGTGTGAATAGTTGATTCAGTAGATATATGAAGTTAAAACGACATGTTCTAAGCGTTGTTTGGGTGAGTGAATATCTTTATGGGTGTGGCGATGAGCAAATATATTTCTCAATGGTACATGTCCAACAAACTAGAAAAATAAAAGGCAGTGTATGTGTCAGTTGTTGTATATAAATAAGTATACATAAGACTCAATTATTGTGTGAGTGACTGTATGGATAACTGTATACTTGCAATAATGATTTTATAATATACTAAATATGACTTACTATCAAAATGAATAGATGAAGCGGTGTTTGTATAAGTGTGTAGCTAACTAAGTATGTAATTATGATCCATTGTTTGCATAAGTGAGTAGGATAACTTCATATGTGGATAGGTTGTGTGCTGGTGTGTAATGTCGACATAGGTGTATAAGTATTTTTGATAGTGTTCTATTCTTTATTGACAGCATGTATGAGTGAATCTACAGGTAAGTGATTAGATGTGTATATACAGCTAGGAATCAATGAGTGTTTTTTTTAAATACTTGTATTGCTGTGTCAATGGATTCAAATATGATACTCTGTATTTTACAAAGAGTGATGAAAGATTTTACTAGTGTATGAAAAGGTGTATGTGATTGTCACGTGGATGATGTCAATGGTTAGAGCGGCAGACCCTGATGCAGAGGTCTAGCCCGGGACCAGGGTTCAATTCCCCGCCTCGGCGGGTCTTGGGCTAAAAAATTCCACGGACCTGATAATTCTCGCCTCGGTGCCTATTCCAATCATGGAGTACCACTCTTCAACTCTGGGCAATAGCTTGCTTAATCTCCACAATGGCCCCCACAACGCTAAGGATGCCTGGCCTCCACCTTGGGGGTGCCCAGGAGTGGACACCTCACAGGGAAAGCCAGGATGGGTTCCACAGCGGTATTCGTACAAGCGCCTTGAGACCCTTGCGGGTGAGTAGTGCGCTATACAAGTATCAATTTACATTTACATCATTGATGTCATTTGAGATGTCATCATTGATGTCACTGACCATGTCATGAATGATGTAATATGTGACATCATCAGCAGTGGATTGCGGGTGCACGAAATATAGTTAGTACAACTGACTATGTAGGAGCAATTTCAATGGTTTTGTATGAGTGAAATGTCCAGCTAACTATAACACCCCTAAAACTTAGCTTTTTTAGTGAATTTCCAAGTTTTTTTAAAAGCTAATTCCTAACTATATAAGGCCTGAAACCTATGGTTTTTTCAGTGAATTTACAAGGTTTTTAAAATGCTAATTCCTAACTATATAAGGCCTGAAACCTATGGTTTTTTCAGTGAATTTGCAAGGTTTTTAAAATGCTAATTCCTAACTATATAAGGCCTGAAACCTATGGTTTTTTCATTGCATTTCAACGGTTTTTTAAATGACAATTTTGAAATGTATTAATTTGGTTTTTTTTATACTGATTTACTACATTTTTGCAGGCAGGTGTTCAGAGGGCACGCCCCCTTTTTACAACACTCTGCCGCGCAACCCCTGGTGCGTTTGCAGAGGAAGAACTAAATCCCCTTGCATACTGGGGGTCCCTGGGGGGCAACAAGCCCACCAGGAGCCTCCAGTATAAGCCAGGGGGCTGCATTGCAGAGAGGTGTAATGAGGCCACACCCTTTTTTACACCTCTCTGCAACGCAGCCCCCGGGCGTGTTTGCAGAGGGGGAACTAATTCCCCTTGCATACTGGGGGTCCCTGGGGGCCAACTAGCCCACCTGGAACCTGCAGTATGCGCCAGGGGGCTGCATTGCAGAGAGGTGTAATGAGTCCACACTCTTTTTTACACCTCTCTGCAGCGCAACCCCTGGCGTGTTTGCAGAGTAGGAACTAATTCCCCTTGCATACTGGGGGTCCCTGGGGGCCAACTAGCCCACCAGGAGCCTCCAGTATGCACCAAGGGGCTGCGTTGCTTTGCCCCGGGGGCGGCAGTCCCCGGGGAAGTGTGGGGGGGATTGTGGACCCCCCACACTTCTTTATCATTATGCCCCCACGATTTGGTCCCCCCGTGAGGTAATTTGTTTAAAAACAGACCAGGTTTAAAAAAAAAAATTGGTACTTTTTTGTCCTTGTGGGACCACCTGGGCAGGCCTAGGGTGTCAGGGTGTATCTACCCTGCCCCCTTTTTGTGTTCTTCACATTTGTTTTTTTGCTTTCTTTTGCCTTTGTCTATCGAGCACAAGATGGATGGCAACACTTCCTGGTTAGAAGTGTTGACCGCCAATGAGCATGCAGCTTTCTCGGGAAGGCATGCTGATTGGCTGCCACTGTCACTAGCACAAGATGGATGCCAACACTTCCTGGTTAGATGTGTTGACAGCCAATGAGCATGCAGCTTTCTCGGGAAGGCATGCTGATTGGCTGCCACTGTCTGACAACACTCCAAAACAGGAAATGTTGGCAGCCATCTTGTGCCTCGGTAGAACGAAGGCACAAGAAAGCAGTGAAACAAAGGTGCAAAACACGTAAAGGGAGCAGAGTAGAAGCACCCTAACCCCCTAGGCCTGCTCAGGGGGTCCCACAAGGAATCGCGATATTCCGAACGATTAAAAAATTACTTTTCTTGAGAAACATTTGGATTTGGATTATCATGTCCTATACTTTCGAATTTTTGAAAGACTGACTTTGAGGATGCTATAAATTACTCAAGTCTGCCTGAATTGTGTGGGTAAAATTGATACCTAGTCACTTTGAATAAGAATGTACTTACGTCTCGTCTAACATTTGGAAGAAATATCTAGTTATATGACAACAGGATACCGACATAACTTGAAGGAAATAAGAACGCCCTGAAGAAGTTCTGTTGTACAGAACGAAATGCGTCGGCTGGCTGTGGTACATAAACTTAAGGAAAATAAAAGCATTTGAATATACACCAAGATTCAGCGCTTCAATAAGGACTCTAAGTGATATGATTTGATTGGACTTGTTGTGCAAGAGGTGCTGTGCCAAACTTTGGAATATTCTCCACTACTCTCTGCTACTCACTCTGTACTACTCCACTACTCTCTAATACGCACTCTCTACTACTCATTCTCTACTACTCTACTACTCTCTACTACTCTCTCTCTACTACTCACTCCCTACTACTCACTATCTACTACTCTCTACTACTCACTCTCTACTACTCTCTACTCTCTACTACTCACTCTCTACTACTCTCTCTCTCTACTACTCACTCTCTACTACTCTCTCTCTACTACTCTCTACTACTCACTCTCTACTACTCACTCTACTACTCACTCTCTACTACTCTCTACTACTCACTCTCTACTACTCTCTACTACTCACTCTACTACTCACTCTCTACTACTCTCTACTATTCTCTCTCTCTGCTACTCACTCTCTACTACTCACTCTCTACTGCTCTCTACTACTCACTCTACTACTTACTCTCTACTACTCTTTACTACTCACTCTCTACTACTCACTCTCTACTACTCTCTACTACTCACTCTACTACTCTCTACTACTCACTCTCTGCTACTCTCTCAACTGCTCTCTACTACTCTCTACTACTCACTCTCGACTCTCTATTACTCACTCTCTACTCTCTACCTCTCTACCTCTCTCTACTAGTCTCTACCTCTCTACCTCTACCTCTCTACCTCTACCTCTCTACCTCTCTCTACACTCACACATATACACATATATATGCATATATATGCATATGCATTTATATATTTCCACACACTCCTGGTCGTGATTCCTTAGTTGAAAAACCAGAGTCGGAGCCCAATTGTTTTACGTTGCTGTCAGTTTATTGGCAGAACAAAACCCAACGCGTTTCAAGATCCACCGATCTCTTGCTCACGGGTGGGGCTATGCTGGTACTGACCTTCATTTAAAGAGACATGGTGTTTACAATTAGTGCACGTGTGTGTAGACATAAAGAAAATATCACATATGCTCAGTCTGTTCATTGTAAATCACGTTTCATGTAAACAATTATACCACTCCTCACAAAAATATGGGAATAGATAGGGAAGCCGAATATATTATTATTCAAACTCTATATACAATGGTTGTATTCCATGGGAAATTAATCAGTTTATCCAAATTAACCAGCGCGCTTGCGCAAACCACAATGTCCGGTTCTGTGTTATTGACACACGATCCCCGATTCTCATTCAATTATTATTTTGCCCCAGTGGGCCAAAGTTCATCAATTCACTCAATATTGGCTTCCAATGATGCCCAAGTGGGCAGTAGTATCTCCCATATCCTGTAAAGGAAAAAAGAAAACAGGACTGTAGCAATATTCTACGATATTTACATTTCAAATTTGTGCAAAAAGAAATTATCCTTGTTAAAAACAATTTAAAATTTAAATTCCAGATACCAAAAGAACTTGGTTGATACTGAGGATACTATACATATGACTAGTAGAAGTGGTTTTAAACCAAAATCTGTGTTTGTTCCTCAAATTACAAACAGCTACATCGATAGCTTTGAACGTGGAATGTTACAAGAAATGAGACGTTTGGACAGAATGAAGCCCAAAACCAACTGGAACCTTAACAAAAAACAGTTTCTTGCACTGAAAGAGATGGAAGGTTGGGTAGATGTGGTGATAAAAAATAGCGACAAGGGTGGGAATGTGGTGCTGTGGCCCATTGATATGTACCTGAAAGAGGGGTTGATGCAACTATCTGATGCACAAAGTTATGTGAAGGCAACTAGAGAGGATTACAATGTATCCAGAAGTACATATGATGAGAAATTGTGTGACTGGAAAGCCAGAGGTATACTTGAGGATGATGAATTTAACTATCTTCAGGTAAAATATCCAAAAGTACCGGCGTTATATTTTCTCCCTAAGTTGCACAAGAACTTGAAGGCACCCCCCGGCAGACCCATTGTTTCGTCGGTGGGTAGTCTTCATGAAAAAACCAGCAGGTATGTGGATCATTTTCTACAGCCCTATGTGAGTGAGTTACCCTCATATGTCAGGGATTCATCTGATTTTTTGGGTATCATCAAGGATGTCGTGTGGAGCCCTCAGTACTGGCTGGTCAGCTTTGATGTGGCTAGTTTATACACTAGTATCCCACAGGAGTTAGGGGTAGAAGCATGTGAATTCTATCTCAGGAACAGATCCGTTTCCCTTCTATCACACACCCACATGTTACTCGACATGATTTGGGAATGTATGAAAAACAACTTTTTCATCTTCAACAAATCTATGTATAAACAGATCCGGGGGGTGGCGATGGGCACGTGTTTTTCCCCCAGCCTGGCTTGTTTATATCTAGGCTGGTGGGAGGAGCTAGTGGTGAGGAAGATCGCCCACTACAGTGCCCACGTCATCCTCTGGAAACGATACATAGACGATATTTTCTGTGTTTGGGATGGCACTTTGGACCAAATACACGAATTTGAATCAAATTTAAACAATAACTCTCTGAATCTTAAATTCACAAGTGTGATCAGCAAAGACCAATTGGAATTCTTAGACGTTAAACTGACAGTCAAAGGGGGCAAACTCACAAGTACTCTATTTCGGAAACTGACGGCTGGAAATAGTCTGCTACATGCAGGAAGTAGCCACCCTCAAAGCCTGATACGAAGCATTCCTTTGGGCGAACTTATAAGGGCCAAGAGAAACTGTAGTTCTGACGAAGGTTTTCAGGAAGAGAGTGAGATCATGATACAACGATTCTCAGAGAGGGGGTACAGTGATAAAATTATACAACAGGCAGTGACAAAGGTCAATACAATGGACAGGAAAGATCTATTAATCCCTAAAGAACATAAAAAGGATGAGAAGGTACGGTTTGTTACGACGTACAATAATCAATCATGGGAACTTCGTAAAAGCCTTACCAAGTACTGGGAGACACTAAAATTGGATAATGATGTTAAGGAGGCAATCCACGATATTCCCTCACTAACGTACAGGAAAGCAAAATCCCTTAGGGATACTCTGAGCAGTACTTTGATAAAGGAGAGTAAGAAAACTAATTCTATTCAAGGATTTTTTCCATGTCTTAGATGTAAAGCCTGCAAATACAGTTGTACTCGGAAAACGATTCAATTATCCAAAGACAGAAGTGCCCATACAATCACCAAGCATCTCAGCTGCACCACACAGTATGTGGTATATGCTCTAGAGTGCCCGTGTAAAAAATTTTACATAGGCTGCACTACCAAACAAGCAAAGTTAAGAATTCTAGAGCACCAGAGAGCAATAAGAAATGAGAATCAGCAGTACCCGGTAGCGAGGCATTTTGCACAGGTACACAACAAAAATTCAAATTTGATGAAATTTTGTGTATTGGACAGCGTTGAACCTAATGAGAGGGGAGGGAATAGGTGTCTAGAGCTACGCAAGTTGGAATCAAAATACATTATAATGTACAATACCTTGCAGCCCAATGGACACAACTTGGGTGAGGAGCTAGCCATTCACCTCCAAACATAGAATACGGTTTCTGGTATGTAGAATAGGCTGCTGCTTCTTTTGGTATCTGGAATTTAAATTTTAAATTGTTTTTAACAAGGATAATTTCTTTTTGCACAAATTTGAAATGTAAATATCGTAGAATATTGCTACAGTCCTGTTTTCTTTTTTCCTTTACAGGATATGGGAGATACTACTGCCCACTTGGGCATCATTGGAAGCCAATATTGAGTGAATTGATGAACTTTGGCCCACTGGGGCAAAATAATAATTGAATGAGAATCGGGGATCGTGTGTCAATAACACAGAACCGGACATTGTGGTTTGCGCAAGCGCGCTGGTTAATTTGGATAAACTGATTAATTTCCCATGGAATACAACCATTGTATATAGAGTTTGAATAATAATATATTCGGCTTCCCTATCTATTCCCATATTTTTGTGAGGAGTGGTATAATTGTTTACATGAAACGTGATTTACAATGAACAGACTGAGCATATGTGATATTTTCTTTATGTCTACACACACGTGCACTAATTGTAAACACCATGTCTCTTTAAATGAAGGTCAGTACCAGCATAGCCCCACCCGTGAGCAAGAGATCGGTGGATCTTGAAACGCGTTGGGTTTTGTTCTGCCAATAAACTGACAGCAACGTAAAACAATTGGGCTCCGACTCTGGTTTTTCAACTAAGGAATCACGACCAGGAGTGTGTGGAATTATAGGGGCTGGCGTACCCCGTCGTGAGCCCGCCGTCCAAAGAGGCTTTAGCACGCCAACTCCGTGTGTGTGCATGCATTTATATATATGTATGTGTATATATATATATTCACTGAAAAAACCATAGGTTATAGACCATATATAGTTAGGAATTAGCATTTAAAAAACCTTATTTTACTCACACAAAACCATTGAAATTCCATATATAGTTAGTTGCACTAACTATATATCGCGCACCCGCAATCCACTGCTGATCATGTCACATATTACATCATTCATGACATGGTCAGTGACATCACTGATGACATCACTGATGACATCTCAAATGACATCACTGATGACATCACTGATGACAACATCCAGTGACTGTATGTTTCTGTAAAGTTAAAATATGTCTTACATATTGAAGAATGAGTGGATGTATAAGTGTCTGGATGAAGGATTTAGTAGGTGCGTGACTGACTGTATGAGTGAGTGATTAAATGTGTCTCACTGAATGCATGGGTTAGTGACTAAACTGTCTTAATTTGTGCATCATTATGTCTGTTGTTCTGTAAACTGCTGCATGTGTTGATCATTAGCTATACGAGAGGCTATATGTGTTATTAATTGGTTGCCCAAGTATTTCTATGGGAGATTGAGTTTGTGTGGGGGTGGCTGGAAGGTGTGTGACTCTATGCATAGATGTGTGAGCAGTTTATTAACCAGGTGTATGAGTTCAAGAGTGCATGTGGAAACAGCTACATGGGCAGTTGACTGTGTGCATGAGTGTATTGATGAGTGAATGGATATCTCAATGCTACATGTCATAGTAAGTACATATGTAAAACACAGTACATGTGAGAGTTGGCATATATAAATAACTGTGCATGAGAGCCACTGAATGAGTGAGTGGTTGTATCGATCATTGTGAACTTGTATCAGGGATTGTATAAGAGAGTAAATATGTGTTAGTATATGTTTCAATAAGTAAGGTGTGTTTAACTGTATAGTTGAAGAAATGGAGGTGAGATTGTTTCTTTGCATGACTGACTGGGTGTGTGAGTAACTCCATGGATGAGTGGCAGTGTGTGAGTGTCTGTATACACTGAGTGTATCTAAGGTTATATTAGAGTCTGAAGAGGTTTATCGTATTAGCACAAGAATGATGTCAAATGAGATGTCATCAGTGATGTCATCAGTGATGTCATTTGAGATGTCATCAGTGATGTCATCAGTGATGTCACTGACCATGTCATGAATGATGTAATATGTGACATGATCAGCAGTGGATTGCGGGTGCGCGATATATAGTTAGTGCAACTAACTATATATGGAATTTCAATGGTTTTGTGTGAGTAAAATAAGGTTTTTTAAATGCTAATTCCTAACTATATATGGTCTATAACCTATGGTTTTTTCAGTGAATTTTCAAGGTTTTGTAAATGCTAATTCCTAACTATATATGGTCTATAACCTATGGTTTTTTTCAGTGAATTTCAATGGTTTTTTAATAGCAAATATCATAAGCTGTCGAATGTCAAGTACGTGGTAAGTGAAAACATTTTCGTGTTTATGCACACTGATCTGCTTTGAATGGTGCCCCCCCCCTCATTTCTATTAGGAGTACTCTCTCTTTGCAGATAGTGAAAGGTAGTTAACGCAGGCCTTTCCCCCGTTGTAATCCGTCGTGCCTGCTTCTCTCTCCATTTGATTGATTGTTATCCAAGTATTTACTGTTTTAGAATTAGTTCTCTTTGGTTCATTCTCTATTTACAAACAAACACAGAGTCGCAATACTCTGTTTAGTCTTTGCAGATAACGAAAAATCGTGTAAAAAAAAAGAAAAGGAATCGAGCAAAATCAGTAGGCCACTAATGGGATCTCTTTTTGACCTCGCTAAAATAGAAACATTAGGAACAACCCCTCATGACAAATACAAAACTAGTGAGATGAACTGAACTCCACACAATGATGGCTGCAAAACAGCTCGGCTCCGCCACCCACCCCGCCCAAAATAACGATAAAGAACGGCTGCCATGATTGGTTGCGGAATGACCACGACGGAGCTACGAAATGGTGCTGCTCTCATGCTAACCCCAGCTTCAGTCTGAAACATCCAGAAACACTGTAGACTACCAATTCGATCAGTTCCGGTAGCGCCCCAATGTAACCCGGTAGAGAAGAACTAGCCCTCCCCTCTTTGACTGATGGTTCTTGTTGCCTGTCCCTTCTGTTGTCATTTAACAGAACTATTTAGCCTGCTGAAAGGGGTTGTGTTCCGACCGCTGGTTGGTGGAGACATTTTGACTATATTCTGTACCTGCGTTGTCGCGTAATGCGTCATATGACGCGCCGCGTTAGCGCATCCGGAAGTCATCCGGGGCGCGCAGCGCGTAACGTAAGCATAACAAGTCATGTGACTTGTTAATAAAACTTTTCATTGGTTCATTTTACTTTTCTTATTGTAATGATGAAAGGCTTGGTCATATGACCTAAAAATTACGCTTTTCATTACTTCCGAACATTATTTTTTCTTAAATATATGTTATAATGTTCCAGGCTAATGTACTTTCCCGGAAATTTTACAACTGTCCTGCAAGTAAAATATATTCTTTTTTCGAGAAAAAGAGCGTTTCTTCGTCCCATGACGGAGCCGTTGAGCAAAAGAGGGTCGACCTGCTGTCTTAGTCGCCGATACGCCTGAATATGAGATTCTTATCGATTACTTTATGTTGCAGGAATAGAAAACACAACAGCCCTTGACCATTTATCTTTACTGCGTTCCTTCGTATTATACCTTTTACCCTTCATGTAATTGGTCTGCTTTATTTCACTTGCCTTTTAATGATTCTAAAACAGTCACTATTATTAAAAACTTTACCAATGTATATACTACTACCATGTTTTCTTTTAAAAACCTTTATTGTGAAAATTTCATTATACAAATACGAGCCTATAACCACGTGGGCCGGCCACGGAGCAAACTGTAATCGTATATGATGAATAGACATTTACACTGTAGAGGAACGTAATGGGCGGGCCATTAGGTTGCAAGAACTAAGGTGTCTAACAGTTACGGAATCGGTGGACGTACATTTTATAATTAAAATACGACAGGGCCAGTTACAATAAAATTATCTAGATATACATTTGCGGGCAAGTACCATGGGTGACGTTAATTCGAACTTTCAACAGTACAGTAATCAATAACACATCAGAACTTAATATCAATAGGGATGTCGAAATAGTCAATCAATTCTCGTCCCCGCCCGCCATGTGCTTCAAAACTGCATACGTATCTCGTGATTTCAAGGTTCTGCAACCAGTACACAACAAGGAGTTACGAGTCCCATTTATTCCGGCGCCATTTTGGGCGAGGACGGGCAGGTCCAGGATATAGTCAAAATGTCTCTACCAACCATCGACTATGATGATGTTCATATGCTGTATTTATTAGAGTAACACTCATCTGTCCACATGAAATTAATTTGCCACAATCTAAACATGTCATTTTAATCTTTCCAAAGTTCTTCTAAATATTTGGGACCGTTTCCCTTGCCTCTGAAGCTCTCAGTGCCACTTCTTTGATGAATGTACTAGCAGGTCAGGGGTTCTCCTCCAAATCTCTCTTTTATGCAGCACTATAATTAATTGGTGCCACCTCTCCATATGACGATGCATGGTATAGTTACCACAACTATATTTTTTTTCGGTTCCTCTGGAGAGTTCATCGTGGCAGATGAAGCGTGTAACGTACCGGGCATTTACCTTTTTTTGCATGTACAGGAAAGGAAAAAAAAATCGAGCGTCCGAGTTCTAAGGTGTCCCAGGGCCATTTTAGTGGACCAGGCCCAAATCCAAAGAACAGGCCGCCATTTTGAGAGTCCTCTTGCAGCCGCCTGTCGCTGTAGCATCAAGAGCAGCCGAAACTCAGCTGAATGGCAACTGAAACGGTAAAGGGGCGCCCCACTACAGCAGACGAGCCTCCACCTAGGAAGGCCCATTCACGCCGGCTCCCCCCCCCTTCGGGCACCCCACGCCGTTATTCGGAGCAGTATTGTAGGATGGCCACACCAGTGCGGCAACTTGCTAGACATCACCTCGGTGGTAACCGAATCTCAACGCCTTGTGGTGTCTTCTATTCAAAAAACATTGTTATGCTGCCTTCGACCTATTCGCCGCAAGTGCGCACACAACTCAACTGCATAGCTTGCTAGACACCACCTCGGTGCCATCCGGATCTTGGAATGTCAGCACCTTTTGGTGTCTTCTCTTCAAAAAATATTGTTGCGCTGCCTTTGGCCCCATTCGCACATCAGTCCGCTACTGACGCCATCTCACAGGCTAATGGGGCGCCCCACGCCGACTTTCAGCATTGTAGAATGACCACACCAGTACAGCAACTTGCTAGACATCACCTTGGTGCCATCCGGATCTCGGCGCCCCACTGCAGATGAAGTGCCTCTCAACTATGAAACCACCACGGTGACATCCGGATCTTGGCGCGTTGTGCTGCCTTCGGCCTATTCGCACATCGGTCCGCTACTGACGCCGCCTCACGTGCCAACGTATTTTCTCCGCATTTTATACCCTATGCCGCATAACAGGTCATGTGACTTGTTTATAAAACTTTTCATTGGTTCATTTTACTTTTGGTTTCCTAATGATGGAAGGCTTGATCATATGACCTAAAAACAACACTTTTCATTGGATGAAAACTTTTTTTTTTTTCCCAAACGATGAAAGCCCCACCTTGTTTCTGGATGTTTCAGACTAAACTGGCGTCAGCATGAGAGCACCACCATCTCGTAGCTCCGTCGTGGTCATTCCGCGAGCAATCATGGCAGCCGCTCCCCACCAGAAGCCTGCAGGAGTCGGGCCCCCAAAACTTTTGATGAATTCTCAAGGCGGAGGGGACGCTTTCGAGAATGGGGTCCAAGACCTAGCAGACAAGCGTCCGATTTCCAAGGTGTCCCAGGGCCATTTCAGTGGACCAGGCCCAAAAAGGAAAGAGCCTGCCGCCATTTTGAGAGTCCTGTGACAGCCGCCTATCGCTGCACCGCAAGAGTGGGCGCAACTCAGCTGAATTGCGGCTTTTGACACAGTGGACCAAAAGCGGACGGAATGGCAACTGAAACGGTAAAGGGGCGCCCCACTACAACAGATGACACTCCACCTGGAGAGGCCCGTTCACGCCGCCTCCCCCGGCGCGCCCCACGCCGTTATTCGGTTTGTAGGATACCAAAACCAGTGCGGCAACTTACTGGACATCACCTTGGTGCCATCGTTCTGCTGCCTTGGAACTATTCGCACAACAGTTTGCTACTGATGACCCACCCCCCGCGACGCCCCACGCCGTTATTTGCTGGGTGGCAACTTACTAGACATCACTTTCGTGTCATCTAGA
This sequence comes from Lissotriton helveticus, assembly GCF_964261635.1. Lineage (NCBI taxonomy): Eukaryota > Metazoa > Chordata > Amphibia > Caudata > Salamandridae > Lissotriton > Lissotriton helveticus. The sequence continues at coordinate 723,711,414 of NC_136067.1, forward strand.
TTTCGGCGCGTTCTGCTGCCTTGGAACTATTCGCACAACAGTTTGCTACTGATGACCCACCCCCCGCGACGCCCCACGCCGGAAATCTGGACGTTGTGCTGCGTTGGGACTATTCGCACAGCCGACCGCTACTTCGTTGTTTTTCCCTAAAAATGTTTATATGTTATTACTATTTTTGTTTTCTTGTATATATTTATAAATTATTAAAGTTTTATAATCTTACTACTTTGTCGGAGTGCTATATATTTTTAATGTGACACATAATTGTAAAAACTTTGATGTACAAAGAGTCATCCCTGGAATCTTCCGCTTCACGCTCGGTTCCCTCCCCAATCACAATACAGGATGGTTTTCAGATAATAGCAACGCTTCTGCTGTGACGGATCTCATCGAGTGTGGGCCTTGATCTACTATAACTCCTTTGAAGAGGGGTGATTCTTTACAGCTGTGGCCATAAACTACATCTGCAGGGCTAGCTGATAGCCTAGGACTGGCCTGGACAATCGGACACAGAGGAAAAGGAGTGTCAGAGGGTGCGGTAGTGAATAGGGCGAAAGGGAGGTGTCGGGCGGGCACAGGGTGTGATTCTCAGGGAAGAGCAGCGCAGATGGGGGGAGGTTTATTACCCATGCATAAGACAGAGAGCGGGGGTGACCACTGCCTGGGTGAGATGCTTGCGAGGGTGGGGAGCCATGCTAAGGATCGACAGCGTGCACAGAGTGGGTCTGGTCAAGGCATCTAAAATGGCTGCCGTGCACGACAAAAGTGTGGCATTTGAAAAAAGACAAGATGGCGCAGACAATGTTTTTCAACACTTCCTGATTTCCTTCGAATCGAACGTTAACAGACGTTGGGGCATATTACCAAAGTTAAGCGATATTTATCCCTAACGATGCATTGCAAAGATTTTTTTACCGTCAGAAATTATCGCAGATAAACCTTGCTATTATCAAGGTTTATCGCAAATACGATAAAAAATGACCGCAATGCATTAATATCGCTGAAAACTCAGCGATATTCATGCATTACCGAGCTAATGCTCTTAGCCATGTTATCCACCTCCCATTGGATAACATGGCTAAGAACTGCTCAGGGCAGCTGTCACTTTTTGGAGATATTCGCGCTTATCTCGAATATTTCCAAAAGTTGATAATAGGAGATAGCGATGTTAGCGACTGTTTCCAGTCGCTAACATCTTGGCATGCCCACTTTGCATGTCATTAGTGATAAATATCACTCACATGCAAAGTGGGGCCCAAGATGGTCGCTATCTCCTACTAGCCGTCGCTAACTGGTGTTAGCAACAGCTAGGTAATACAGATATAATTTTATCTCCGCGAAGCGGAGCGCTGTTACAGATATATATCTTGTTTTTGAACGTTAATTTCTCAAAATGCACTGAAGCACATATATTGAGACCTAGCAAAGGCACATCGGGCTACCAGTCCCTAATATTTTACCAAGTTTCGTGCAAATCCATTCAGCCGTTCGATTATTATTATTATTATTTTTTTTGCCCCGCGGGGCCCTTTTAAAACCTCCACATCAAACCTAGGGGGTCAGCGAGGATCTACTATGCCCCCTTATGGTCATTTGCCCCTTCGCTTTGGCCTCCTCTTGTCTCTCGATCCTACCGAGAGACAAGATGGCGGCCGCTACGTACTGTTTGGAATGTTTACAGACAACGGAGAGCCAATCAGCTTCGCTTCGCAAAGCTCCGTAACGCGAAAAGTACGCGAAGCGGTGCGCTGTTACAGATATATATCTTTTTTTGGAACGTTAATTTCTCAAAATCCACTGAAGCACATATATTGAGACCTAGCAAAGGCACATCGGGCTACCAGTCCCTACAATTTTGCCAAGTTTCGTGCAAATCCATTCAGCCGTTCGATTATTATTATTATGGTTTTTTTTTGCCCCGCGGGGCCCTTTTAAAACCTCCGCATCAAACCTAGGGGGTCAGCGAGGATCTACTATTCCCCCTTATGGTCATTTGCCCCTTCGCTTTGGCCTCCTCTTGTCTCTCGATCCTACCGAGAGACAAGATGGCGGCCGCTACGGACTGTTTGGAATGTTGACAGACGCCGGAGAACCAATCAGCTTTGCTTCACAAAGCTCCGTTGCGCGAAAAGTACGCGTCCTGGAGCGCTGCCCGGTCCGCTGTTACAGATATATATCTTTTTTTAAACGTTAATTTCTCAAAATCCACTGTAGCACATATATTGAGACCTACAAAAGGCACATCGGGCTACCAGTCCCTACAATTTTGCCAAGTTTCGTGCAAATCCATTCAGCCGTTCGGGCTAAAAGTGAGGCCAACCGCCCTATGGAAAACTCAATGTTAAAAACACGTTTTGGGACCCCCCTTTTTTCTCGACCCCCCCTGGACGAACCCCCCCCCCAATTTTCAGGGGCTGCTCAGAAACAAAATGTGCCATTTTCCTGAAAATTTCAGCCAATTCCGTCCACAAACGCCAAAGTTATTAGACATAGAATTTTCAAAAAACCCATAGAGAAAAAATCCTAACTATATATACCTACTGGCGACCGCCAGTAGGTAATATATACACATACATATATAAACATAGATAATCTGCATATCTATATAAATACAAATATACATCCATGCATACATATACATATATGTATACATATGCATGGTATTTACATGAAAGTTTGAAAAACACTAATAAAAGCAAAGCTAAAAAGCCACCTCATTACAAACAGAATGGCTTTTACTTAAATGAGGGCGAGATCTATTGCATTTTCAATGCTTGTTTACTTTGGTTCCATCAAGAAGGCATTCAGATGTGTCACACATTTGCCATAAATTCTGAATGTTAGCACTCTAGTTGCTCATTAGATCACTGTAGTAGAACTACTGCTCACCAGGGAAGTCTGCTGCTGGTATTTAAAGTGCATGTTTGAGTCTGCATGTCAGAATTATTTTAATGAAATAGAAGAGGATTTGAGAAGTCACTCAAAATGTGCTCTAATTTTTCTTTCTGAAGCACTAATCATACTTTCTATGGCAAAATGAACCCCCTCATTTTGTTCCTTTTTAAATTAAATATTTTCAGACTTACCACTTCATTCCAATCAAGATGGCTTCTGGTGTGCCATACTTTTCTCATAAGTAAGACTGTTAGCGCTCTAGTTGTTCTTTAGAACACTCTGGGACATTCTGTCATTGGGCTATACTTGGGCTACATCTGGGTGATATTTGGGCTACATTTGGGCTCTTTTGTCTCTGGTGGCCATCTTGGGAGACTGCATGTCAGAACTTTTTAATGAAATGGAAGAGGATTTGAGAAGTCACTCAAAATGTGCCCTAATTTTTCTTTCTGCAGCACTAATCATACTTTCTATGGCAAAATATACCCCCTCATTTTGTTCCTTTTTAACCCTTCGCATGCTGGTGACGAACCCCAGCCATCACGCTCCACGGTGCTCGTGTGCTGATGACGGCTGGGGTTCGTCACGGCCCCGCCCTGTTCGTTTGTTTACCGCACAGCGGCGGAAACGGGCCAGCAGCGAAGGGTTAAATTAAATGTTTTAAGAGTTACCACTTTATTCCAATCAAGATGGCTTCAGGTGTGCCATACCTTTGTAATAAGTAGGACTGTTAGCGCTCTAGTTGTTCTTTAGAACACTCTGGGAAGCTGCAGTAGAACACAAAGGAATCAACTGACAGTCTCTGTCCTTGTTGGATGTACATGTTTTACTGAGAATGTCAGACTTCATTCTCACATGACTGAGAAAGATAATGTGAATTTACAGAAAATATGCTTTCAGCGCTTAGCTTATAGATCCCCTTCACAACCACTGTGGGAAAAGCATGAGATAATAGTTTTCTTTCAAACATGATTAATGATATCCCAGCAGAAGGCTTTTTCAGATGGTAACGCCACCTTCGAACACACCACAATTCTTAAAATTAGTATGGTACTATCAACAAATGATTTATAATGTAACTAAAGTCTTAAAACCTTCTATTAACTGCAATGCTTTTTAAAGAGGTGCTATCATGTATATTGGTCACAAGATGGCTGCCAACAGTTTCTGGTTTGGAGTGTTGACAGACAGTTGACAGCAAATCAGCATGCAGGTCGTGCTCGGAAAGGTAAGCTTACAGTAAGCTTACAGTAAGCTGCTATAGATATATATATTTTTTCTCTTTTGATTTTTCAGGAACTACTGGAGAGATTTTCACCAAATATGGAAAAGGCACTTCTGCATACCAGTCCCTACAATTTTGCCAAGTTTGGTGTAATTCCGTTCAGCGGTTCGGGCTGTAGCCTTGTCAGAACGTCCTATGGAAATTAACATGGGGAAAACACGTTTTGGGACCCCCCTTTTTTCTCATCCCCCACTTCACGAATCCCCCCGAAACTTTCAGGGAAGGAGCGCAGCGGAGCTGGCCAAAATTGTGGAAAATTACACACAAATTCCTCAACCGGTACCAAAGTTATTCCCAATAGAATGTTGCAGATTTCCTATGGTAGCTAGGTCCTAACCATATATACCTACTGGCTATCGCCAGTAGGTAATATATATGTCAGACAAATAATTCCCAATGTCAGCACTCTCAATACCTGGTGCAGGCAGCAACGGGTAGAATCCTTACCCGATATTTAAATTCAGAAACACAAAGGATGCTGCACTTCAGAGACTGGTTCCAGAGTTGCTTTATTTTCACCACCACTACCACCAGTCATGGTGAAAATAAAGCAACTCTGAAACCAATCTCTGGAGTGTGGCATCCTTTGTGTTTCTGAGTGTATATATACATATACATATCCTGCTTCACCACTCATATTCCTTTCAAACAGGAACATACAAACGCGGATCCAAGTTCTGGTGCAATAACTTTCCATTTCCTTGTTTCCCATAAAGAACAAGCATTTACAATGCAATGGTCTCATCTTTGTTAAAGTTAGAGCTATTGGCATTGCAAATGGCATTCTTTTCATTTTTGTTTTTTATTGTAAACATAAATAAATGGTATTGTCATTTACAATGGCAATAGGTGAGCATTAGAGAGTAGTCGAATGTATTAGCAGACACAGAGCCCCCCACACACAGAGCCCACACACACACACACACAGAGCCCACACACACACACACACAGAGCCCCCCCACACACACACACACACAGAGCCACACACACACACACACACATACACACACACACACACACACACATAAAAACCTCGCATATCTCTCATTCAACCTCAAAACAGTACTGCACATATACCTTGGAAACATGGTTCACATATGTGAAGGTAAGAAGACCCCTGTGAAGGAATAATAGTTGGAACTTTTAGATGGGGGAGGGCAGTAGGCTCCTCCCTTGAGAAGATACAGGGATAAGGGTTTGTACCTCCACTACTACGTATGCTTCCATGACTGTTAGTCCCAGAAAAACAGGGTAGATTGTGCAGTAATCACTCGCCTTCAGAGGGGTGGTCTTTGGGCACCCCTGATCCTTAGAGGACTGCTCTGTTGCCTTGAGTAATTAAACAGGAAGAACCATCGGCAGGTTTATGTCTTTGGTGAGAACTAAGGGAAAATGACCAAAACCACTGGGAAACAAGATTAGTTGACATCGTTGGACAAACCTTGTTTTGGTTACAAAATTGTCTAGGGCAGTATGAACCTATTTGGGACATCATGGGTTTGATTCTCTCGTATTAATTCATCTGTGTTGGACTCCTGGTTCTTATCATTTCATCTTATTAGCTTAAACATCTTTGTAGAGTGTTGTTTTTAATCAACATTAAATAGGTTTTATATCATATTTACTCTGGTGAGATGGGATGGAGCAGATTTAATCTGGAGTCAGGCTTTGTTTATTTTTGTGCGGCAGACAGACTGCATTTAAATTGACACTTACATTTTAGTGCAAGTTAAAAAATATGGCACATGAAAAAAATGAAAATGAGGCCAGTCAGTCTAAAATGCTTGTGCAGAATTAACATGTGTTCTAGCAGTGTAGAGAAAAGTGACCTTTTAGCTTTGAAGATTAATACAATGTGTTCTTTCTTCCCAGTTCATCCCTTGCAATCTAGATTCACTATTCCTGTCTTAGGAGACTAACACTACACATGGGGCTAAATGCTTTTTTGCATGAAATGCGATCTAAAACATTAAAGCATGGGTATGAATTAACTGTGTGCGCTTTTAAAATTTACACTTAAGCATAATAATGCTATGTTGCACATTGCACATTTTTGCATGTTGTACATAACTAATCATAAAAGCTGCTTTAAACTAATAGCTTGCTAGGAAATCTCTATAAAGAGTATTGGTATAAGGGAGGGCAACATATTGGCTGATTTACATGAAATTAAGGCTCTATTTTGTTTGTTTTATTCTTTGGGCCTACAATTAAATGGTTGCCTGTGAATCAACCAAGGCTATGACTTGCATTAAAGAGAAGAGAGTATGCGCAGATTGTGCCAGCTTTTCTCAAGGCCACTGTGAACTGTACATTCTTGTGATTGTGCCAATGTACCAGACTTGGTTAAAGTATCTGTCCAGCCTACGATATGACAGAAAGGAAAATCAGACAGACACATTTTTCCTGGTAAATGTTGCTAAACATATAAAATGTATTATTCATTTGCACTTCTTTTGTTAAAACTGGTATGCTCTAGAATTGCCATCATTGGCTAACCAATCAAGTACAAGCTTTTCCTAAAATGCAACATTTTGTGTAGTCTGCCAAGAATTAGTGTTTAAATAATTGCCTCTTTGGAGGCGTGGTTGGCTTCTAGGCTCATTAGGCTTTAGGGGGGCGTGTGAGCTCTTGAGAGAAGGAACAGATCAGACCAGACATCTATGGGTTAGGTACGAGAAATGTTGTGGGAGGAAATTGCTGCAGCCTGGGTGAGATTGCGTCCGAGGAGAGTCAGGTGGGGGGGTCCCTTGCTCATAGTTTTTTCAGAGAGTCCTGGCACGTCATATTTGGCATGGCAGGCCACATTCCTTTAAGGTCTTGTGAATGTGGGGGCACTTTCAAGGAGCAGCTGCTGTCAGATTGGAGAGGGAGAGAGTGACAGATTGAACATCACAGAGCAGAGAGTGCAGCTGATTAGGATAGAATTAGATGCTAAACTTTGAGTTTATGCTTTGACTAATTAATTAGGTCTGAAAAGATGTATTTGTCTTATTCATTTATTTCTCTTTATGGGAGATTTTTGCAAACTATTTAATTATTGATTAGCCTTGCAAGACTCTTTTTCTTAGAGTTTTGACTGAGAAGTTGCGCCACCTTTTCTTTTCTACATGTGATGCTTATATGCAGACTGTAATATGGTCTGTATTAATGCTAATTTTCCTGTTTTCCAAATTCTGTAACCTGATTGATATTTTACTAATGAATAAAGGGTCAGAGAAAAACTTAACTTTTGACTAGAAAATAAAACCCCTTAAAATACTCAACAACTCTCTTTATTGGCTTAAATAATAATTGCAGTTTTGACTGGGCATGTTTATGTAAAGTCTCCTGAAGATAATACGTGGTATCAAGGGCCCAACACCTTTTCAGTGGTAAATCAGAGCATGAGGGTTTTGCATTGAGAAATTACCAGATAAAACTACCGCTGCATCAGATGTATTTACTGGTATACATTTCCTGTGTCCGTCCTATATCGGTTTTGGCCAATTATTTTTCTTTCTTTTACAGACTTAGTCTTGGGAATTCATAGTGTCTAGTATTGTGTTTTACTATGTAAATGTATTGTCTTCTTTTTTATTAAAACCAATACAATGGTTGTATTTTGCTTCTATCAAGTGATGCATTGACATGCAAGAGTTCTAGCCACAGGACACTGCACCATTGATCTCTTGCTCTTAGCTCAGTCAAAGAAATCCTAAACTAAAACAAGTGTGTAGCACTTGAGATATGTTGATTTCTGGTTTTGCTCCCATTACTTGTCCATTTCTTGTATTTTCTAGCAAAAATAGGACAGATAGTTCTGTGAATATTTGTTATTAATATTATATGTACAGGATCTACACAGCTGCATTATTTTTTGCCCCTAGCTTTCCTTAACCTTAGAAAAGATGGTATTGTTGACTTTGTATCTCATAGATTAAAGAAGGGTGGCCCCTGACAATTAAATGAGTCTCTGACATTTCATCATATCTAGGCCCGGGTGGAGTTCCCATAGCCAATCTCTGCGGTACTCCGTGAAGTGGTAAATACCACGCAGAGTTCCGTGATCGGGCAGAGTTTTCGATCATACGTAATGCAAAGTTTGTTCTTGCAGTGGAAATCACATGTGAATGGCACCACGCGGTTTGCATGGGCATATCCATCTTGGTTTTTGCTCTGTTTATGGTGCAGGACATACTTTTCAATCCCTGCGTAATCTTCTTAATACTACCCCTCTGAAATCTATCTACCCCTCATTTTTTATTATAAGCTTCCCCTGTGTCTTTGTGTTTTTGTATTTTACGTTTACATTTTGTTTTTGTTTATGTGGGACTTTTGTACTTTTTTATTTTTCACTTTACTTTCTTACTTTTTGTCCTTCCCTTCTTTTTGTTTCTTCTTGTTTCTTCTCTTCCCCAGCTCCCAGCCAGCGTCATGGCAGAGCAGGGGAGTGGCAGCACCTGGCCCCCCGAATCAGCACCACCAGAACCCGCCTACCTAGCAGTCAGCCATGCCATGAGGTGGTGTAGCCCTGCACGATATTCTTAAGAAAACATGGAAGTCTCTAACGTACATATTTCTGTCCATTGGTGCAATAAAATTAATTGATAGAGGGACTGTAAAATTTGCACCTCCAGCACTATCAGCAGTGTTGATATACATTGAGTATTTCATGCATCTCTACTTAAAACAATTCATACAGGTGTGCATAATTTACCAACTAAACAACCTCCATTGCTTTGTGAAATTCAAGAAAATAAAAAATATGAAGTGTAAGCCATTTCTGATTCATATTGTTGGCTTTGAATATTACAGCACCTCATTGAATGGAAAGGATATGTATCTGAGACGCAAACATGGGAAAATACTTCAGATGTACATGCACAATGACGTATTAGAGCCTTCCACCACACCATTGTTACTCAAATTGATCAGCAATCAATGAATTTGTGTTTATGGGGGGGATTGATGTCAGACACTCCACACAATGATATATCTTTGTTGCAAAGTGTTCCCGGGGAGGGCAGGCTCCACAATACAGAGAACATGCTAGAACAAGCACTGCAGGAATAATGGCGAAGGAGGCTTTGGAACACCATCTTCATCGTCATTTTTGTATGCACAGTAGACCAGTGTCTAATATTTGAGTATTCTAAGAATCATCTACAGCTTTTGCACCTGCTTGATCTGACATCCTCAACTGTTCTCAACTGATAGTAATTGATGTGTTCAATGTGACATTCCAACCCCTTTATACAAACAAAGAACCTCAAGTTTCAAAGATCATTAAAATTTTAATTTTCACAGCTAGCACAATCGCATTTGGGTCACACGACATCTGATCCATTCTAAGGATATCCACCATGGCAAGCATATGCCCTGCTATCTTTTCCGAGATTATCTCCATGAATTTAATATCACCCCATTTTCTCATCAGTAACAACACTTCTCCTGTATGACTGTCTTTTCTAGTGAAAATTTGGTTTCAGATCCCACTTTGCAAATAGGATATGTTGAGTTCCAGAGGTAGTATGCTATTCAAATAGAATGTGGTGAAACATTTTTAATCTTCTACTTTATGGTAAGAAAGTACCTGACAAAAATTTTGATAACTAAAATAGAATAATGTGCATATTAAGATATATGGTGTACTTATACGTGTTTTCCAGTCACACTGCATGTGAAGTGCCCTGATCTGCGCAGTGAATACATGTGTGTGTGGATAATATAAGTAGTTGTACAATAGGAAATGTGCCTCAAATTTTCTAATGGGATAGTAACATCATGGTGCAACAATTTTGCCTCAAGATGGTGGATATCCTACCACCTTGATGCAGCAACAAATGTGAAAGGTGAGGAGACTAAAAGGTGATGCAACTTGAGACCCTAAGCTTTATTCGGGTGTTCAAACAGTGGCCTGGAAGAGGCCATAATTTCGTGGCAAGGCCTACATGCAACCCTGTCTTATGGTGATGGTGTGTAACATGCAGCAGGCTAAAATGGTCTTGCACACTACTTTTGTAGAGCAATGTACCACCTGCCCGTTGTGATAAAGACATCTGAACCAGAACTTCAGAATGGCAAATGTGCACACAATTATGCCTTACATAAATGTGTTTGCCCTGTTGTACCTCTCTTAACTATGTGGTGGTTCATCATCAGAAGAGTGTGATAAGATGGAGAGAGAGATAGGGTATACCAAGCAGAGCCTGAAAGAAAGATATTTTATATTTGTTATAATGTGACTACCTTGAGAACGTTGCAGACAATCTATACATGCATGCAGTCAATTTTAGTCTCATGGGGTAAATTTATGATAGAATATCTTTGTGAATCCATTTTTCTAGGTGCACTTTCTCTCCTCGTGGGAATTAGGTAAACCTAGGAGTCCTCCTGGCACGGGGTCATGTGGGTAAGGAAGATGGCAGTTTGATGCCACCGCTGTGAGCTTCCAACCGTGACAGCTCCCACTCTCAAATCCTGATGCTCCTGATGTACCCGATATTGGTACAGAGGTGATTCTGCTAACAACTAAGTGGCTGCCTGGAAGGGATATAGAGACAGGGAAAAATCGATGCTATTCGCTGCTTGCCGTCCGTTGCAAACCTCCTGAGCTGCAAGGTGGGCTGTATGTGTGGCGCGACGGAGCTCATTCAATGCTGGTTCACATTGCTGACCAGGACTACACTATCTCTGTATGGATATGGCTACCCCTCAAAGTCGAAACCAGCGTGCTCCTACCACTTCTGCTGCCGCTTCTGCTGCTACATCAGAAAACAAAAAAACAAAGTCCGCTGATGTGTCTGGCCAGCGTGCATTCACCGATGGGAGAGGGGAAAGCTCTCAACTGGGGAAATCCGTTTTTAGATTTCTTCATTCCATCAAGGCTGCTGGCATCATACAGGCCTGTGCCCCCCTGCACTGGAACAAACTATGGCTGCTGCTCTAATGGAGGCGGTGCAGATGGAACAAGGCTGTGAATGCGACAATGTTGCAGCTTCCTCCTGCTTTTCCTCAAAAGATCAAGGAAATGGCTTGGCGAATCTGGCAGTGATACAAGGTAAAGCTTCTCTATTACAACTAAGCTGTGTACAAAGCTCACGTGGAGTAAACAGTCTGTCTGCTGAGACTCTGCAGGGCGCTTGTTTTTTTAATCAACATGTAGAACTTGACATAACTGACTCTCAATAGGGAACTGCAAGCGCAGGTAGTGGCAATGGTATTTGTAGTAACTCAGTCAGGATTTACAATGAACAATGCAATGAGCGTTTGACTGAAGGTGTTCAAATTGTTACTATACCGAGTGGCAAAGAGGGTGCTGGAGGATGGGGAAGATTGCCATATAATAACACTGATAACAGATCACCAGGATACGGCTATACTAGGAAATGATATCACTGACAAGGGTGTGCTAGCTGCTTCCACCTCAGTCTCTACCCCCGATATAACAGGGGACTCTGGCTCCTCAGGCAGCAAACCGAATTGCAGCACTAGAGTAATTGTTGCTCTGAAAAATAAACAGACAGATGTTGCCACTGGGCTTAATAAGGGGGCTAAGCAGAAAAAGAAACAGAAAGCCAAAGAGCCAACTGTAGCATATTCTAATGTTTCAAAACTAGCAGATACTGGCGGCGGCTCTAGCAAACTTAGCCCTCTTCGAAAATGGGTTACTGCTAAAGAGTTTGTTAAAACCATTATATTGAGACTATCTGGGTCATCTCCTAGCAACGATGTGCTATCATCTATCAACATTAGCCCCGGCTTGGTCAATTAAATCGGTGCTACTTCTGGTGACTTACCTCTGAGTGGCAGCATGGAAGTTACTGGACTAGAACCTTCTTCTGTTACTTCTATCAAAGAGGGTGAGCAACGGGCTGCTACCACCATGGAGCCTTCCTTACCCACTATCCTCCAAGTGCTTCACGAACAAAGAGCTGATATCCAAAGCAGCTTCAACCAGGCTAGAAGGGATAGCTGCTTGATACAACAGGGTTTGTCAGTGGTTTCAGCTAAGGTAGCTGATCTCACACATGAAATAACAGAGCAACAACGCCTGTCGAATGCTGAAGATACAGTGGCAGCAACAGCAAATACAATTAAAATGCATGAAACTCATCTCTCATCTCTTAGAAGCAAGGTTGAAGACCTTGAAAATAGACAACGTAGGAATAATCTATGACTTTTTGGTATTCCTGAAGAAAAAAGAGGGGCTGACCCTCGGGCCTATATTGTCCAAATATTTCAGAAGTCATTTCCAGATCTTTCTGACTGGGACTGGGATTCTCAGATCCAACGGGCCCACAGACTTCCTTTGTTTCTGAGTCAAGATGCACAAGCAAGTAGACAACATCCCAGGCCTATGATTATTTATTTTGGGAACTTTTTGCTTAGACAAGCTGTTTTCTTTCGAGCACGCCCCAGTATGACTAATTTATTTGCATTTTCTGTGAGGTCTGACCTCTGTAAGTAAACAATGGAATGACGCTGGATTTTACGCCAATTGATCAACCTTATGAAGGCAGCTGGTGCACAAGTGTTCCTTCAAAAGCCAGCAAGACTTAAAGTTATACATTGTGGACATGCTTAGATGTTCCATACAGCCACTGAGGCCCTGCAAACTCTTAATTCTTGGAAGTCTTCGGAGAAAAAGGTCTCTTAAAAACTGAGCATATACCTAGATGGCCCTTCTTTGGTGATCTCAACTCCTTTCTTTCTTATCTTATCCTCTGTTTCTTTCTCAGCATTCTTTTTTTGGCTCTGCCAGGTTCTGCTCATTGTTTTTATGACTACAGTATATGATAATATATTTATGAACGATTGCCTCAGGGGGTCTTTCTTTGTTTATGATAGGGTCAATGTTAACATTTAGCGGGTAGCTTTCGGGGATGCAAAGCTCTTGTTGGCTGTTCCTTCTCTAGGATACAGGGTGGAATGGGGTTGGGTGGGGAGGGTCTGGGTGTGGCTTTGGGTGGTTTGGGTAGTAAGGGTTAAGATAAAAATGTCAAAAGGAGTAAACAGTGGAATAATTTTTGATTTGTGCTTCACTGCTTATAACTATTATACCTTTAATATGTAAAGTTTAGGATATTATCAACTAATGGTTGAAATAACTCTTTGTATGTTTAAGGTAATTGAATGGACTTTAGAACTTTCTTTCAAAATACCAGAAGGGATAGTCATTGGTACAATTTTTGATCTGAATCCTAAAGCTTATAGCTACAGTATTGCTAGCATATATGGTTTAGAAGCTTATAAATTCCTGGCCGCACAGTTTCCTTGTTTGCTTAAAAATGATGTTAAAGAGTTAAAGATAATGGGCAGAGATATGCTTTGTGGGCTCTAGGTTCTCATATGATTTATAAAAGGGGCTAATTAAGTATCTATGTTGGAATGTTAAATTCAGCGAGCAAACGTCAGATGGTATGGGTAGAACTTCAGAATTATAAACCCCATGTTGTTGCTCTGACTGAAACACATTTGGCATATAAGGACAGACATTTGGTAAAACAACTGGGCTATAAGACAGTTGCTTGCACCTCGCAGATATTTTCTATTAGAGGTGTTGCTTTGTTAGTCGATAAAAGGCTTGACTATACTCTGCTCATAACTTCCTATGATAATCGAGGCAGATGGATAATTGTGCAAATGCTTATTAATGGCCATAAGTTTGTACTATGTGCTCTCTATGGTCCAAATCTGGACGATCCATTTATTTTTGAGTCACTATCTTTGGACCTTTTTGAGTGGCAGGGGGGTTTAATAATTATGGTTTATTTTACCTGTACTATGAATCTACAAATAGATTCAACTAACCAAGGTGCTTCAATTAGAATGAGGAAGGTCAGGGCTGCTATTGTGGAAATGGCTTGATTGCATGACTTGAAAGACGCATGGCCTCTATTGTATCCTCTACACTTCTGGTTACACTTATTACAGCATACCACACCGACAGTACTCAAGAATTGACATGATATTTGTTAGTAATTCTAGCCTTAATGTAGTTAAATGTGAAGTCATTCCTAAGATAGTTTCAGATCACAATCCTATGATGCTGACACTTATATCTAACTCATCTAACAAACAAACACGTCAATTCTCTTTCCCTCGCTATCTGCTGATTGACATAGAGTACTCGCAAGCCCCCAGTAACCCTCTGCAAAGATCTAGGGCCAGATGTAGGTATCCAAATACCGGTCGGTAATGGCTGAAAATACCGAATTTCGGCCGTTACCGGCCATTATTTGGATATTGAGATGTAGGGCTTCAAAAAACTACCGATTCAGTAAATTTGCCGAATCTTTAAATTAACAATTCAGTAAATTTACTGAATCGGTAAATTACCGATTCGGTAAATGAAATGTAGGAAGCACTGTTAACAGTGCTTCAGGGTTTTAAGGATTTGTTATTTACCACCAACTATTAGTTGGTGGTAAATAACGAATTCCTATGTAAATGCAAATATGTGCATTTACACCTGTGCCATGTGACAGACCCATAGGAATGAATGGCAATTACCGAATCGGTAAATACCGATTTGGTAATTACCGAATCTTAGCGATTCTGTAAAAAATACCGAATTATTACCTACATCTAATTTACCGATTCTAAAATACCGAATAAATAGAATTCGGTATTTTAGAATCGGTAAAAAAGATTTACCTACATCTGGCCCCATGTGCCGATTTTAAAAAAGAGCAATCATACACAGCCAAATTGCTATAGACCAATCACCCAAATCAACACTACAGTTAAGATTTTTGGGAGACTTTTATACAATCAAATCAGTGAGTGGGTAGAGGAGAAGGCAGTTATATACTGAAGTCAATATGGTTTTAGGAGCCAAGTTGGGACCATTGAACAATGCGTAAATTTGTTTTTGATCATTGGGCTATACATGATTGTTCATCAGTCGCCTATATAGTTAGCTTTCATGAACCTGACCTCAGTGTTCAATTGTGTAAACTGTTCAAAGCTTTGCTCTATTCTTTCGGCACAGATGTTGGATGAAACATTGGTGAACTTTCTTGCTTACTCGCACATAGATATTAAGGCTAAGATTAGAATCTCTGCAGATGGTGAGGTCTTGTCAGCAATAGATGTTTTCCGAGGAGTGACACAAGGGTGCATGTTGGCACCTCTTTTATTCATTTTATCCATTATTAATCTCCACTCATTTTAAATGAACACGACCCAAGAAGTCCCAATAATCAATGGCTCTGCATTACCATCACTTTTGTATGTGGACAACTCTGTTTTAACGGCACGCACAAGAGCCCCAAGGCGGTTAGTTCTTGGTTTTGTTGATTTTATGGCTACTCTGGATTTGTTAGCAAATTTAAAAAAAAAACTTTATTATGGCCTGTGGCCCTAAGAAATACAGTTGTCCTCCCTTTCTGTAGGTAATAATGTTGTGATACATACAAGCACTTTTTCTTATTTGGGTCTAACATTTGCGGCCACTGATCCATGGGCCGCATACATTGCACAAAGCAGGCACAAATTATCTAAATCCACTGGCACTTTATTTAGCCCACTACAAACTATGGGAGGAGGTACCTTTTCAACACTATTGCAAATATGAAGCCCATTGTTTGCCTCCAGCTATGTACGGTACAGAAGTCTAGGGAATTCTGAATTATAACATCATTCAGACAGAGGAAAATAGGTTCTGCAGAAAGGCTCTTATCGTACCTATTTCCTCTCCTGCTTTTATTTGCCATAGAGAACTGGACATCCCGTATATTGAGGACAACATTAAAGCTCAATGAACCATAATATGGTTAGCGATTTGGAAAAAAGAGAAGGCATGTTTAACAAGGGACATTAATCTAGATTGCCTTAGCTGTAAAACAGGCATAGAGATTCCCTGACAAGCTTTTGTTAAACTTAGCCTACGTTCGGTTAATTTACAGCAGGTCTTTACTAATCCCAATAATGACCTAAATATTGATTTGAAAAAACTGTTGTAACAAGCCCTATATGACCTGCATTTTCTAAAAGAATTTTCGATCCTTTTTTTAAAGAAAGCTTTGCAGTAATAATCTGAGAGATGCCCTAAATATGTATTTTTTATCTGGTGGAAGAGGAGGAGACCGATCACTTGGGCACTTTTTTGAAAGCAGCTGTAAGAGCTTGTGACAGTATGAATACTGTATAGCCTTGCAGCAAGGATCAAATTTGTATTTTGCACTGTATGCACTTTATCGGGGAACTGTAATTTGAACTCTGTATGTTTTTTACTTATGTACTGTGTTTTAAACTATTTATATGTACTTTTTGCACTGTATTGTGCTTTTATGGATATAATTTGTATTCAAATAAAGTATTGAATTGAATTACATTGAATTGAATTAAAGTATAGCTCTTTTTACAGGTATGGTAATTTGTTTTCATTTTAAATACAAAATAAAAGAACAAAATAGTTTTATATAGAACAACATATGTTCATGTGTGCTGTTAGTGTATTCCCTGCCTCCTTTGGTTCCACTGAATTTCCCGTTGCAGTACCTGTGAGTAGTCAAGTGTGGTGTGTGGCTTCTTCCAAGGCTAGACTGGAGTAGAAATTAGTTGGTTTGGGCTTTAATATTATTTGAGAAGATGTACATTTTGGTGAATAGCAACTGGTATACCCTTTTGAGGGATTGCCTTATGCATTTCCAATCCACATTCAATTTATCCCTCATATTTTGTCATAGGTATTCACCATTCCCCTCCCATATTTACCCCAAAAATGTATACTTGTGTGTGCAGAGTTCTCTACACCTGTGGCCAAGAACTCTGAACATAAGTAGTAAGGCAGGCATGGCTGGATATCTCTAACACCCTGTTGCTGAAGAGTGTTTGCAAGTTATGTACATTAGTAGCACTGGAGACATATATAACAAACTCAAAAATGGTTTTGTGAAAATTCCTTATTATATATAATTTGTCTGAACATTACAGATTATAATCTTAGCATAAATTAGTGAAAAAATAAAAGTAATACTGGAAAAGAGATATGAAACTTGTCACTCTTTTATTGCATGAAAGTAAGTTGTGTTTTCTACTGTCTGATTTTCCAGTCATGTGGTTGTCATGGACCATCCACTATACGCAGTTTGACAGTACTATAATGACTATTCGAACCTATGATCTTAACATCAGACAAATTGTCTGTTATCAACGGCAAAACCTGCAAGCATTTAGAAGATTAAATATGTTCAGTGTGAGAAAGTGCCCCTTTTGCATGGTCATCCTCATTTCTTTGGCCTGATTCTATTGTTTTTTTACTCTCTGCACTGGGACACTGCTAATCAGCCCCTCCCCCAGCGCTTGTGTTCTGACCCATAAACTATGGTAAAATTGATTAATTCTTAGTTGGCATAGTTAACTTTTCAATTAGGTTATATCCCAGAAATACACTCAATGCATGGAAAATTAAATATCACTGCATGCAATTGAGTTGTTGTTTGGGGGGGTTGAACCCTTCTTGAAGAGGCAACCATAGTTCTTCTCAAGGTAAAGTCATAAGTGAACACTGAATTAAACTGTCTCAACCCTCGGGGAGCGTGGCACAGACCATTTAGGCTTAACTCAGATACATTGTGTTAAGTATTTGTGCAACACTTCAAACAGTAACACAGTTAAAACACATTACAAAAGAATCCCACAAAAGGTTTAGAACAATAGAGTCATGTTTAATTAATAAAAAAGACCAGAAAGTCAAACACCCGATTGGTAGAAGCAGAGATATTATATTTTAAAGATTTTAATGAAAATAGAGTCAAAAGGCATAAAGCGCACACTGTAGATATCTGGATGTGCTGGACCAGGACGTCACAAGTTCAGGCCGACTACAATTGAGCATGGGCCACCTACAGCGAGCCAGTTAGGCCCACTGAACAGAGAATTGCAAGGATTTGCGTTGGAAGATGTGTAGCACAGCTGAAGCAATGCATTGGTTCTGAGATGTGGCGAGGCTGTGGTGCGAGGTCCTGCGACATTGTCAAGGATCCCGTTGACCAGATTTTGTGATGTGAAGTCCAGTGTCAAGTATACACCACGCGGTCAGGGCGATGTGTCAATTCCGAGGATCTGTGAAGCTGCGATGCAGAGTCTGTTATCGTCAATAAGGCTGCTGCTGATGAGGGATGTGAGGTCTTTGGCTTAGGATGCACTTCACAGTGGTGAATTCAATGCAACAATGGACTGCCATGCAGGTCTTTGTGATGATTCCGATCCGAACAGGGGTGGCGATGCATCGGTTCTTCTCGGGGTTTGCATTGGGCAGCAGAGGAAATGTGTCGGTTCTGCTGGAACGACAGAGTGAGGTAGAGCACATAAGGCCCACTTCTAAGGGTCCAGTACTGGGGTGACACCACTTGGCAGGAAATTCTCACAGATGGCAGAGAACAGGTGCTGAGATTTGGTGGTGGGAACCTTCTGTCCCTGAGGTTCAAGTCAGGAGGCCAGCCACCTAGTCCTTGTAGTCAATCTAGCGTTCTGGGTTTAAAAGATGAAGGTCCAATCCATCTCAACCAGGCAGAATGGCAGCAGGCAACAGGTCAACACAGCAAGGCAGCAGCACAGCAAAACAGTAGTCCAGGTTGGCAGCAGTCCGTCAGAGTGGCTGTCCTTCAGCAGCTCAACCGTCTTTCTTCCTGGCAGAGTGTCCACAGATCCACAAGTGTACTGAATTGTTAATGTTTGTGGTCCAGTATGCATACCCAGTTGTGCCTTTGAAGAGGGGAGGAGCTTGTAGAGGTTTCTCTTTGAAGTCTTCAGGCATCTTTCCTTCAATGTCATAGCTCCATACTAACCACAGGGGGCATGCAGCCCTTTGTGTAGAGGCAGAACACAGTCTACTCAAGTGTAAGTAGAACTGTGTCCAGCACCTCCTTCCCACCCTGCCAGGGATTGCCCATCCAGGCACACCTATGCTCCCCATTGTGTGTGGCTGTCTAGGAGGAATATACAAAGCTGAACTATCAGCTACACATAGTCATGTGACTCAGGTACAGGCTACAGGCACTAAATGGCCATGGTAGGAACATTACAACTCTAATAGTGGCATTTGCAAAATTTAAATTTAATATCCAACTTCACCATAAATTAGGATTTTTCATTAAAATTCAAAAGACACCAAACATGAACTGTTTACCTGCTCCCATATTGGAAGTTACACATTATTAAATAAAATAAGATAACTCAAAAGTTAGTATATGGGAGAAGTAGGCCTTGCAGTAGTAAAAAACACATTTACGAGGTTTTCACAACCAGAACATGTAAAATCTAACAGTACATGTCCAACTTTGAAATACATTGCACCCTGCTCTCTGAGTTGTCCAGGGTCTTTTCTAGGGATGACATATATTTATTAAAAAGGAAGGTTTAGGCCTAGCAAAAGGTTTATTTCGACAGGTTGAAATGGCAGCTTTAAAACTACCCACAGAGGCTGCAATGGCAGGCCTGGGGCATATTTATTGGACTACATAATTGGGCGGCACAAAAAGTGCTCCAGGCCCACAAGTAGCATTTAATTTACAGGCCCTGGGCACATGTAGTGCCACTTTACTAGGGACTTACAAGTAAATTAAATGTGCCAATTGGGTATAAGCCATTGTTACCATGTTTTAAGAAGTGAGCACATGCACTTTAGCACTGGTTAGCAGTGGTAATGTGTGAGGACTCCTAAGGCCAGCAAAAATACGATTTGCAAAAGGAGAAGGAATGGAAATAGTTTGGGGGAATTCCACCCTAAGGCTGACAAGTCTAACAATGACCTATGGACTGCAGTACCTAATGTGCAATCCACTAGTGTGAAAAAAGGAAAACATGACTTCACGCCTACCATTGCAGCTTGGTTGCTGCAGTTTAAACCTGCAGTCCAACCTGTCAAAAATAACCCCTTTGACAAGGGACAAACCTTCCATATAAATATCAGTAAGCCACCCCTATGTAGGCTTTGAAGCACAAAAACTGGGGATAATCTTATTTAAAATTGTGAAATGAAGACATTTAATGTTGCCATGTCCTTCCATTATCAATCCCCCAAATTATATTTTCGCAGTGGAAGGCTCTGACTGGTCTATGAGGAAAATTGGAGCCCGGATGAATATATTAATTTTTCTATTTCAGGTTTGGATCAAGTTTAAGGAATGGTTCAACCACTATTTTTAATATGCAATACAATTCCAATAAATATTGACGTGGAATGAAGTGTAAAAGTTGCTTCCAGAGCTGGACAATGACTTAGGCCAGATGACAGGATAGGCTGGGTATGGAGCACATGATGCCTATTAGCTTGGGAAGGGCGTTTTGGTGAGGTTCCATGAATTTCATTCACTTGTAGCAGAGGAGGGGCTTGTTCAGTCACAGTTGAGACTAGGGAAATGCCCAGGAAGGGCAATCTTTTGATTCCAGGACACATGGTAGTCAGATTGGCTCCATCCCAGCAGGAAGGGGAGCTGGTCCAAGAACCTGATGTAGCTCTGGAGGAGGAGTCTCCTCAATTTCCTAATCACACCCTTGACTGTCACAAAAGTTCCTTCCAAGGGCAGATAGATTTTGCCATCTTGGATTCCCCATAGAATAGTGCATCCTGGGCCCATTTTCCGTACAGCAAACAGTATGTGCTGCAAAAGTGAATAGTGTTGTCTCTAGGAACATTTTTCCTCATGGTTCAGAAGTGTCCAAGAGTAATCCAGGCTACTTAACTGTACAAAAGTGGATCTCGCCATCAGACCCTCAGAACGCTTTCTAGGCCTGTGGTTGAACATAAGAAGGGGTGAACCTGCTGGATCTGCTCCTACTTGTACACAGAACAAAAAAAGTGGATTCATGTGTCAATCGGATGACCTCCACAGGGACACAAAAAGCTTCAAGAGGCCATTTTCCTGTGGGGTACACCTGGTCAGTTGCCATCGGACATTAATTGGACTCTGCTGGTGTCCTCTACTGGAGTAAGTTCTGACCGCTAAGTTCTGTCCCTGTGCCTCTGTACACAACTCGACTTCCCCAACAATCTCTGAAAAACTGAGACTTAGAAAACCTTTGAACTTCCAGATCTCAGAAGGACTGGGACAACTACCTAAGTCAATCTGCCAAAAGTATGACTGCAGCAGGCAAACTTTTCAAGTTGGTCTCCTTCTCTGACCTTTTTGCTACTAAAAAAACTATTAAAGCTGGCCCTAAGGAAAGCCTTTCTAACTTTGGGGTGACTTTTCCACACAAATCTAGTTGCCTTGCCCCACTGAGGGTTCTGAGCACAAAAGATGGACTAAGTGCCAGATTTCTATATTGACAATGGTATGCGATTCCTCCATGGAAACGGAGTAAATTGCTCCCTCCCCATGATGGATGGACTGGCAGTCAAATGTATAAATGATAGCCAAGTAGGCGGTCATCTATAATACATTAGTAGAAAACGCCGACATGGCAGTTCCTGTAAATGCATATTGCTGTTTGGTGCACGATGCAACCCTGCAACTTATAATTTTATTTTTATTAAACTTTTTTATTAAAAACCCCGAAACATGATTTTCTTTTTAAAAATAAAAACGTAATGCTCCCCTCACCATGGGAGTCATCTGCTATGGGGAAGGGAGCATTAATTGTTTTTACTGTCCCTCCCTGCTGTACAGTAAAACAAATGTCTACATATCCACCCATCCTGAGAAGAGGGACAGAAATGCAGACATTTCTCTTATGGCCCTTACTCCATTAGACTGTTGAAGATGTTTGTCTATGGCAGTGATGGAGTAGTCACTGTCATAACCAAACATATGATCTGCCCGCAATTAAATTAAATTGGGGGGGCTGGCCATTATGTTGGCGGTGTGTATACTCCACTGCAACAGAGTATACATACCACCAACATATATATCAGGCCCTGAGTCTGAATAGAGAAATCTTTACTGGGCAAAAGTACTAAATGTATCTGGGTGATGAGAGGACTTCCCTGGGCAAAACATTTGAACTTTTCTCATTCAGAGTATTTCCCACCAAAACCAATGGCTTCAATGGGACCTTGACCAATGGCTATCTAGCTTCAAGAGGAGTTCCTTGGATACAATCTTCAGGCTTTCTTCACTGGAGGATTTTGAGTTTAGCAGATGTAGATATGTCCATCAGGATGGCAGAGGATTTTGCCTCTGTCATCTTGAGGGATCTCCACTCACCAGATTTTGAGTTGTCCACTGGCCATGGAGACAACTCTATATATGTAAAGGCAGCACATCATGCTGGTTGCTGTCAATGAAGGAAAGGTTGGACAGACACCCCCAAAAAACATGAAGATAAGGCTATCAAACATTTCCTATGTTTGTTTTTCAAAAAGATGGAGTTTGCTTTTGAAAAATAAAGAAAACTAATGGCACCCACACCATGAAAGTTCTCTTCCAAGGTGTAGGAACCACTTTTTCTTTTTACTGTCCCACATCACCCAAATATTCCTGGCTGTGACAGACAGTTAAAAAAAAAGCTATCTGACAGCTCACTCTAAAAAAGCAGACGGTCAGATAGCTGACCTCCAACAACACCATTCCCTCAGGCTGCCAGAAGAAGGTTTATAATGATAGAGTAAATTTTACTCCATTGACGTAAACCTTGTGATCCGCACACCTCTAAATCGAGTGGGCCAACTGAAGGTAGATGGGCAGATTGCAACAGAGTACCCTGTCACAAAAACTCTATATTAGGGAAAAAGTCAGAAGGCAAACACTTTGACCTTTGACACAATGAACTTGCTTGGTAAATTTCACCTGTTTTTCATTATAGTCAGCCTGAAATTGCACCCAGGTCCTGGTCACAAATTTACAATATTTTGTATTGGCTCCTTCCTTTTTCTTGACACTTCTTTTCTTAAATCTTTACAGATTCATATCTCCGGATCCAATAATTAGATTTTTGTTGTTTTGGTGTCATTTAGTTTATTAACTTTTGCACTCTTTTTATAAATTGGAGTAGGATTGTTTTGCGTTGTGTTGTTGACTTTTTACCTGTTCTGGTAATTCATATGCTTTTCACATTTTCTTTAAGTTAAACATGACTGCCCTGTGCTCAAGGGTTGAGCGCAGGTTAAAATAGTTGAAAACCTTGTATTTGACGTTACAAGTCAGTGACTTTATTACTTGTGGTGGGCTTCATCCACCCAAATTAATAATGTACTTTCTTACATTCAGATTTCTGCATTTTGTTACAGATCCAGGTGATATAGGTTAAATATTAGCTAATGGATCATTGCCTTTTAATCATGTAAAGTTCATTAAATTCAATTTGATGAACACCTATTTCAACAAAATGTAGTTTTTATTAGTCATCATGCTCAACAGCAGAAGCATAGCATGTCAACTTCTCTTCTTCATAGAATTGCCTTATACATCCTCTTTGACAATTTCCCTTTTTAGCTCTTCCTCCAGAACATTCTTATTCACATTCAAACTGCCAGTCCTTGTCCTAATCTCCTTTACAATCTTTTTCTCCATTCTATCGCCACCTATTCCCAAACTTAGACATTATTGTGGTGCACTTCTTTTCTCTTTTTGTTCCTAATGTTGTCTGTCACTTAACCCATAATGTATTGCCTTCATATTTTCCCTTCTGCTAATGGTTTTCCTGTTCTTCTCTTTCCTCTTCGCCGTTTCAGCTCCATCCCCCTTCCTCTTACCTGCTTGGTCATGATAAGTATACAAAATACCCTGTCACACCCAAGACATTCTTTTTTTGACCAAGTGAATATTCCTAATTTTCTTTTCCATTTGTTAGGCCTGCTTTGACAACCCAGGTGTCTGTATGACCTACAACTATTTTACAATCTACATAGAGTTGGCTCTGCGCACAAGACTATTTTACTCTCACCTCATGCTACTGACCTTTAGCTTCCCATGGAGTGCCTGCATCGCAATGCATGAGGAACACTTCTACATGTCAAAAGAACACTGATTCATCACACATTAAATGCTTCATCATATAGATGTGGGCTATACTGAAAACAATAATTGTGTGTGTGTGTTTTTCCTGCAAAACAACAGTTGATGGACAGAATGCAGAACAATGTCATACATTCACCCCAGTACAGAGATCTGGGCCTAAATCCATCGTTTTTTTGCACTCCACACCACCCCAGTTCAGACATGGCAAAAAGCAAATCAGCCTTGACCCTGTGCCTCGTGGGAACAGTCCAGCCCGAACTGCCAAGCCATGTCTTTCCTGGACCAGAATCAAGCATCCTAGGACCGGTTTCTGGCTATCAGGCGTCTTCAGCCAGGATAGCTTGACTCCAGTGGTGTGGAGAACATGGGACTCACGTCTGAGCATACCCATCCCACTCGGGGTGACAAATGCAAAACAACAGTTGATGGACAGAACGCAGAATATTGTCATACAGTCACCCCAGTTCAGAAATCTGGGCCTAAATCCATCGTTTTTTGCACTCCACACCACCCCAGTTCAGACATGGCCAAAGGCAAATCAGCCCTGACTGTGTGGCTCATGGGAACAGTTTAGCCCGAACTGCCAAGCCATGTCTTTCCTGGACCGGAATCAAGCATCCTAGGACCGGTTTCTGGCTATCAGCCGTCTTCAGCCAGGATAGCTTGACTCCAGTGGTGTGGAGAGCATGGGACTCACGTCTGAGCATACCCATCCCACTCGGGGTGACAAATGCAAAACAACACTTGATGGACAGAATGCAGAACAATGTCATATATTCACCCCAGTACAGAGATCTGGGCCTAAATCCATCGTTTCTTGCACTCCACATCACCCCAGTTCAGACATTGCCATATGAAAATCAGCCTTGACCCTGTGCCTCATGGGAACAGTCCAGCCCGAACTGCAAAGCCATGTCTTTCCTGGACCGGAATCAAGCATCTTAGGACCGGTTTCTGGTTATCAGCCGTCTTCAGCCAGGATAGCTGGACTCCAGTAGTGTGGAGAGCATGGGACTCACGTCTGAGCATACCCATCCCACTCGGGGTGACAAATGCAAAACAACAGTTGATGGACAGAATGCAGAACAATGTCATACATTCACCCCAGTACAGAGATCTGGGCCTACATCCATCTTTTTTTGCACTCCACACCACCCCAGTTCAGACATGGCCATATGCAAATCATCCTTGACCCTGTGCCTCATGGGAACAGTCCAGCCCGAACTGCCAAGCCATGTCTTTCCTGGACCGGAATCAAGCATCCTAGGACCGGTTTCTGGCTATCAGCCGTCTTCAGCCATGATAACTTGACTCCAGTGGTGTGGAGAGCATGGGACTCACGTCTAAGCATACCCATACCACTCGGGGTGACAAATGCAAAACAACAGTTGATGGACAGAAAAGACATGGCTTGGCAGTCCTGACATTTATATATTAATCTTTCCGGAATTTTCTGACGCTTATTTTTTATGTCTGGACCAGTGATTTTGAGTTGGGCTCTGTTTTATTTCCTTGAATTTCTAATGTAGCAAATTAGAATTCCGTTAAGTTCATGATTTATCAGTTGCACTTTCATCAGTGATTTTTCTCATTTTGAAATTCACTAATTTAACAGATTTCAATTATTTACACTTTTAAATCAGCAAAATAATACATTTAAATTCAATTTGTAATGTAAGTGATGTTTATAGTTTTTTTCACAGAAGAATTCAAACAAAATGTGTTTATGCCATGAGATTTTCTGAATGCCTAGTGCTTTTGATGTGTTAAATAAAATCCCAGAAGTAATTGTGGTAAGAGCAGAAAATGGAGCAATAACTGTGAACACCAAACAAATGGGGCAGTGTTCCATTGCGAAAATGGAGCCTTGCTGCAGGCAAGGGCAACAGCTGAGCACACTTGATGCGTGAAACACGCGTGATGTAGATAGTAAGAAACTGTTTAAGAAGTAAATCAGTTTTCATAAGCCATCTTTAATGACAATTCATTTCTTCATAAGATAATCATCTGTGATTGTGTATGAACCAAATCGTCATATTACGTCATATGATAACGATTAATGATTTTAATCCATATCCAATGGGTAAGTAATTCAAAAACATTCCACCAAGTTGATATGTCCCCAATGCATTTCGTGCGGACTGCACTTCATCAGGGGGATCTATAGGATAGATTTGTATGAAATACATTGGTATCGCTGAGATAAGCAGGCGGAAATACAGTAGATACACAGTACTAGCAGAAAGGAGGGTCCCCACCGTGCAAGTTGTGTTGAACTCAGAACCGAAATTAAAATTAAAAAAGGAAACGAAACAAAGATGCAAAGAGACTGCAAAGATGAGTGAGCTGTACATATTCTTGAATGTGACAGTGTGTAGTGGAACAGAGGATAGTGATAAATGAACAGTGCACACTAAACGTGTGTAACGCGATGTGCAACTTTGTAAATCAGGGTGATGGGGCGTGATAAGCTCTGTATGTCTGAATGGTAACTCGGGAACAGCGAAAAACGCCGACCCGGTACTACACGACATGATGAGCAGTGCAAGCTTGACTGAAATGGAACTTGACCAAGATGCACAGGGTGATAGAGCGATCAGAGCTCTCTCGACGATAATAGTGGCTAAGAGACAACGTAATCGTGAACTGTACAACGTGCCAATAATTTACTGGTAACTAGAAAGTGTCAAAAACGTGGACAATGGAGCTTACCAATTTTAGAATTAAAGGCGCCTATGAGTCGGCATTCATACCCGTTCCCAATAGGAAGAACCCGGAAGATGCCGTGGGCTGTGCGCATGCACTATGTGAATCCCTCGCGTAGGAACAGCGAGGAAGGACTAAAGTTAGATAAACGTGTGTGAACACTAAAAAGGTCAAGCAGGAAACACAGATAGTGTGAGATAAGTGATAATCTAGGAAAAACGTGAGGTAAATGAATGTGAAATGAGAAAAGAAAAAGCAAAGGGTAATAGAGAAGGAAACTGTGGGCATACACCTGAGAAAATAGAAAAATAAGTGAAACTTGGTAGAAAAAACATGGACAATGGGTAAACCTACAAAGACAGTTCTATGATATGGGAGAGGTAATGGGGATACCATATGTAAAAAAGAAGAAGAAAAAGAAGAAAAATAAAAGTAAAGAAAACTGAAAATAAAAGTGAAAAAAATAAAAAGGAAACAAGATGCAAAGGCAATGAAATTAACTTATGCCATTTCAAGAGAACAGTCACTGGAGAGATCATATACAAAGTTCGTAAACGCGACATTCACAGGTGGCAACTAAATTCCAATCTTTCATTAAACCCTTTTGGCTGCAAAGCGTGAAGCCGGTAAATCCAATATAGTTCACGTTGTAATAAGTATTTGTTGTTATCTCTGTGTGATACTTTTTCGATTATTTCAAGAATCAGAAACCGAATTTGGCTGGGGTTGTGTGAGTTTTGAATATAGTGGGCAGCGATTCATGACTTCAAATTTTTAGTCCGTATATTGCTACAGTGTTCGGTGAGTCTTGTTTTCACTTTCCTCTCGGTTTTTCCCACATAGGGGAGGCCACATGGGCACTTGAGTATATAAATTACGTTGCTGGTGTCACAGGTAGCGTTCACCCGGAGATTTATCGGAGTGCCCTGCATAGGATGAGGTATAGTAGATCCTTTAATTACACTACTGCACTGACTGCAGTTGTGGCATGGTGATGTGCCTTTGTAGCTTGTACGACTTGGAAAAGTCGATTGATTTAGCAGACCTTGAATGTTTTTAGAGCGTTGGTACGCAAAAATCGGATGATTGTCAAAGATTTTGTTAAAATCGCTTTCTGATTGTAGTAGAGGCCAATGTTTGCGAATCAATTCTTTAATTTTCGGAGAATGTGTAGCGTATTTAGATACGAAAACTTAACGTGCCTGTTGTTCTTGAGTTTCATGTTTGGGTTTGAGCAGTTCATCTCTGGTTTTCAAGGCAACTCTATTTTCTGCCGTTTGTGTGAGGTGTCTTGAGTAACCTCGTTGATGGAATTTTTCGACAATTTTGGAACTGTTGTTGGTGTAAAGGCCTGCTGACGAGGCAATTCGTTTTGCTCGTAGTAATTAAGAGTAAGGTAGGTGACATTTTTGGCTGGGTTGGTGGAAACTGTTTTAATGTAAATAGTTATTACGATCAGTTGGTTTAGTGAAAACAGATGTAACTAGTTGGTTGTTGATGAGTTTGATTTGAACATCCAAAAAGGCAATTTGTGATTTATCAATGGTATGGGTGAATTGTATTCGGTCATTCACCAAATTCAAACTTTCAATGCATTTCAGTAGCTGAAGTTCAGTTCCTTTCCATATAAGGAAAATGTTGTCAATATAACAATAGTATGCAGTGAGAAATGGTTGCCAATTGTGATTCTGAATGATGTGTTGTTTTTCAAAAGAGTACATGAAGAGGTTGGCATATGCCGGAGAGGCACAATTGCCCATGGCAACTCCGGATAGTTGAAGGTAATGATTGTTGTTGGAAGTTTTGAAATAACTGGGGTTAAGCGTGAATTGCATGAGTTTGATGATGAAAACTTGTAGATTGACTGGTTTGTCTGTGAGAACTAGGGCTGATTCCAGAGCTTCCAAACAAGGTTATGAGGTATGGAGGTGTATAGAGAGTTTACATCAATCGTACACAGAATTATAGGACGGTCTGCAGGAATGGTGATGTTGTTGAGTTTATTCAGGCAATCTGTGGTATCTTGTAAACATGTAGACATACTTCTCACACTCTCCTGTAGATGTTTGTCAATGTACAGGCCTGTTGGTTCATGAATCGAGTTGCATGTACTCACGATGGGGCAGAAAGGAGGTTTGCTGGGATGTTTATGGATTTTTGGCACCAGGTATATGTAAGGTGTTTGTGGGTGATCTTTGATTAGAAACCTCTCATCTTTTTCAGTGATAGTTTTGGAGGTAACCGCTGAATTGACAATAGCACCTGAAGTTGCTTTGAAGGTGCTGGTTTGGTCAGATTGGAGTGCCATGTACAGGTCTTGGTTGTTCAAATGAGTGTCCAAATTGTCAGCATAATAGGCAGAATCAAGAACTACCAAAGCTCCCCCTTTGTCAGCTTTGCATATAGTTAACTCGCTGTTATTGGCAAGTTGCTGTAATGCTTGTCGTTCGTTCACCGAAAGGTTGGATTTGGTATTTCTTCTTGTTTGAAACAAAATGTGTAAATCCTTTTGAACTGCAGTTTCAAAAATATCCAGCACTTTGTGACTCACTGGTGGAATGAAGCTACTTTTGGGTCACTAGTACTATCTATCTACTGTATTTCCGCCTGCTTTTCTCAGCGATACCAATGTATTTCTTACAATTCTATCCTATACATCCCCCTGATGAAGTGCAGTCCGCACGAAATGCATTGCAGACATATCAACTTGATGGAGTGGTTTTGAATTACTTACCCATTGGATATGGATTAAAATCATTAATCGTTATCATATGACGTAATATGACGATTTGGTTCATACACAATCACAGATGATTATCTTATGAAGAAATAAATTGTCATTAAAGATGGCTTATGAAAACTGATTTACTTCTTAAACAGTTTCTTACTATCTACATCACGCGTGTTTCACGCATCAAGTGTGCTCAGCTGTTACCCTTGCCCGCAGCAAGGCTCAGTTTTCGCATTATTCTAGTACCTCACGGACCAGGAGGTGACCACTCTGAGCACCTAAAAGGAGTTTACACCCACAAACCTGGTACACAACTTGATTTACGCTGAATACCATGTGAGTGCAGCGGTCACTTTAAAGTATTCGAATATTTTCTCCGGCCCATACCGCTAGCACCCCTCCCATAATGTCTTACGCAGACATCGCTAGTCTCACTAGCAATAAGGCGAATACCTTCGAATTCACCACGGACGACACCGACCGGATATATTCTCTGATTCAAGAGCCGGAATACATTTCATCCAGCACTGGATCTGTTCAAGCCAACATCTGCCAGCTTCTGTTTACAGCCAAAAGAGAGATCAATCAGAGATTGCACGCATCCACATTGATTAGATATCACCGAGTACAGAGGATCCCAAGAGGTTTGCGAATCCCTCTCAAATCCACTTTGTGTAAAAACAATCTCTGTTTCACGGAAAAATGGTATGGTATACTGAATAAGTGTTCGCTAGACCTTATCTTTCTAATAGTGGAGGAGTTGTCCAAACTTCTGGAAGAACTTGACAGTGAAGTCAAACAGTTGAAACAGGAACTAACCTCCAAATTGACACCAGAAGAATTGAGCAAAGCTTTAGATAATATTAACAACCAATTAGATAAGTATGTAAAAGAGATCAATGGAAGAAAACTAAGAAAATTCAAACGTGACACCTTTGACTATAAGTTGGGCGAGGTTTACAATTGGGCAGAAATTTATGCAGCAAGACGCCAAAATCGCCAAGAACCTAATCGTTCAACGGAAGGAGAAACATCATCGTCTGATGATTCAACTCGCAAAGAGCATCCTAGGGGCCAACCAAGAACACATCCCTCTAACATGGCTACCACGACCGTGGAACAACCGACTACTTCACAGGCTTCAAGTGAGCCTAGAATGACACCTGACACTCACATAGAATCGGAGTCTTTTTTTGAGGTGGGCCCTACGCCACTAGGAGATCCAGGAGGTCAATGCGGAAAATCCACTCTATTACCGCCAGCCTTATCGACCAGAAGTCACCGAGTTTAGTCATTAATATCTCGCACTCTGAGCACCTAAAAGGAGTTTACACCCACAAACCTGGTATACAACCTGATTTACGCTGAATACCGTGTGAGTGCAAGGGCCATATTGCCGCTTTAGCGGAACTTTTTGCCGCTAAAGCGGCGATTTTTTTATCGCATTATTAGCAAATTGTCGCTAACAGCAGTTAGCAACAGCCTTTAGGCATGCATGTCAGCTATATGTATTGCTAATGACATGCAAAGTGGGCGTTCTCAAACTGTTAGCGACTGAAAGCAGTCGCTAACACAGCTATCGCATATTGGCAAGGCAGGCTTAGCGATGAAAAAAATTGCACTAAGCACGATTATCGCTATAATCTAACGCCTGCTAAAAACATGACTTACCCGTTTATCTAATGGGAGGTAGATTCTTAGGTTAAGTTCCCATTGGCGTTAATGCGTGAATATCGCTGGATTTCCAGCGATATTCACGCATTTCGCCACTATCCCTGGATATTTTAGCACAATGTAGAAAACCGTTGCTAATAGCATGTTTTATCCGCTAACATATCCAGCGATAGGCAGCGATAAAAAAAAATGCGCTAAGCGCATTTAGTGCTAAATAAATATCGCTTTTACTTGCTAATTTGCCCCTTGATGTTTTGGGCTGGAAATATGGCAGCATTTGTTGAGGTATCTAAAGTAAACAACTGAAAATAACGCAGTTAGCTGCCTAAACAGCATAGCAACTCTAAGCATAATAAAGTCACCACAAAAGGCCCGTTAAAACAGAACACAACAATATCAGTACACGACAAATATCACATTGCAATAATGGAGCATCATAACAAAGACAGAAAAAAATTACAGAACACTTGCGCACCATTTTTCTTGTCACATATTATCACCTCCAGAATTCCGTTTTTATAATACGGTCAGAAAAGGTGTTTAGAGCATGACTTATCTTAATGCCAAGGACATGAAATAGTTCCAGTCAAAAATGTTGTGTGATCTAGCCCCAAGTGCGAATTGGGTACAAATCAAAAAGATCCCGTCAATTGCGAAATTAACACAAAATCTCGTAGAGCGTAGTTTTGTTATTTTCTTTGTTACATCGTAAATAGAGTTGAACTTTGCTTTACATTCTGAGGTGGACTATTTTACAGGCTGGACCAGAAAAATTATTCCGCATTAAACCGCAGTTACAAAACTGTTCAGTGCTCAAAATATGCATGTGTCCGCATTTTATGCAACATTGCAATACAGGGAAAAGGGGTCAAAAGTCCAGTTCGCGCTGTGCAAATTCTTTTTCATCCAGCATGTAATTCAGCCCTTGACGTGTTGAAGTAAATGACAACTATTGTATTTCCATCTTAAACGAAACAAAGGAAGCCTCGAAGTAGGGCTGCTAGGCAAACTCATATTTGATTTATAGATCTTGTGTATAATAACTACAATTGAGAATTATTCTTCTAATCGCCAGGGGATGTTTTAATTCCCAATTAATCAAACGTGCCATGGTAAACAGATAAACATCTAGAGGTGGTAGGGAACTTTGTGCAAATGAAATGAAATAGCTGGACTGTCTAAGGAAAAAAAAAGGTAGGTTTATTAGAAAATAGTGCATCAACCATTGATGCTGAGCTGCTTTGCGCTAGGGGTAGAGATCAGTGCAGAATTTTTCTTTCCTAAAAATAGACTGCTGCTGCTCTTTTCCCTGCGCTGGTGCAACAAACAAGTTGCATAGCACCACATACACACTTTTCAAATAAGTCCAAAGGTGGGTGCGTGAAATCTACAGTAGAATTTGTAGTGGAAGGGTACCCTTCCAGTGCAAAAATCCTATGCTTATACAAACCTTGAAACATTTCACAAATTGGATGTGTGTTGTCTGCATGAAATGTGTGAAATGTTAGGAGAAATAAATATATTCCTCCTACTTAACGCTAGTCTCCAGGAGGCATTATAGTTTGAAGCAAAGCCAAGTCTGACAATCTTTGTAGATCTCGCTTTCCATCAAAATGTATAGATGGCAGTGTTTGAACTCTGAGGTACCACTCATGGAATGCACCCATACTGCAAATCAGCGCTAATCAGCACTGAGAGATAACTTACTTTATCCAGCTGCCCAATAATATTTTTCCATTCTAATTTAAGAAGAAAATGTATGCTTTTCAGATTATTTTTAGAAATTGAATGTAGAAGTTCTAGACCTGCCTCGGCTTAACATTTGTCTGAGAGAAATTGTTTGTAAAGATGTCAGCGGCATCTGGAAAGTTGCATACTCTATTGAACAGCATTGCACGTCTGCGTTCACTTTGAAAGCACTTGTAACAAAGCTTTTTTGCATTACAAAAGGAGCCGTATCATGGCATTGAACAATAAACCATGTTTAATAGGAGTCAGCACGACCGTACCCCATTGTCTGTTATCTAATGCAGTGCACTTAATGTCTTTGACTGTATCCTGTCTCAGTGTATCATACATGAGAAGTAAATTGTAGTTCATGTTGCTCTTTCATTCACACTGTCTATATAAACGATTGTCAATATTAAACAGAAATGTGACCTTAGATTCTAAAACATTGGATGGATGAAAAGCTCAATCAAGCAATCAAACCGGGTTTGTAAAGGGCGACAAATCACCTATCAGGATCTCAAGGCACTGGAGTTGATGGCTGCGGATTGGTAGTTGCTGGTTGCTAGCTGCTTCGAGGTGATCTCGTTCATCCAAACTGCCTGATCTTAAGATCTTTCCTTAATCCCTGGAGCGATGATGTGGTTCTGAGGTGCAGGGGAAGGTCATTCCAAGCCTTATCCATAAGGCGTGAGAAGGTGTGTCCTGCGCTGTTGCTTTGGCAGATCTGGAGGGTGTCTGTGAGAAGAGTGAAGAGGTTCATAGCTGTCTGGTTGGTTGGTGAAAGTTCATGCATTTGTTGATGGACGCAGATCCTTCTTTTTGCAGGGATTTGCATATATGTGTCAACATCTTGAACTGAAATCTCCTCTGGATCAGGAGCCAGTGTAGCTTCTTGAGGTGAGGTGTGATGTGAGTGTTTCTGGGGAGGTCGAGAATGAGGAGTGATGTGGGTGCTGCTGGGAGGTCAAGGAAGGTGTTTGAAGAAAGTTAAGTAATCGCTACTGTTATCAAACCTTTAGCATGCCAATTGCTAACAAGTCAAATTAGCTACTAATGAAGCCAGACATGGCAGTCTCATTCTGGACCTGATTCTCAAAACTTGAAAATAAAAGTCAGAAATGTTCAACCAAAAGTGCATTCTTTCTTTGAATCAGTTTTATGTTTCTGTATTAGGAAAAGCTTGCTTCCCCTGATGGTTTGCTATATCTTAGTCTTTAGATGTAATCATTAAATAACCCCTGCCATTGGTCATATGGACCTTTGTTCATCGACAAGGAAATGTGAAAAGGAGCAATCATCTACATGAAAACATATAGGCAGTAACATTGCTAAATACTTTTAGCGCAGTCAATAAATCGGATTTGTGTAGGTTAAAGGGTTTTGTTTTCAATTATTTAGTTGCATTATTTATTCAATAAATATTAGTCTATTAAGTATCAGCAATAAAAATGAAAATAATCTAATAATCGACGTTTCAATAAAAGAAAGATAGCAACATTTGTAAGAATAATAGAGACTATTGTAATTATACAACAAGCGTGTTCCATAAAGGAATCTCCCTAATCTAAATTAATTCAGAATGAAATAGAATAAGGTGTCAGTCCAGATATGCAATAAAGAGTTCTGATGACAGAATAAATGCATAAGTATAAAGCCTTTGCACATCAAATAAAAGGAAAGACCAAGCTGGAAAGTATTCTCAGTTATAAATCAGCAGATGTCTAAAACATCCCGAAAATAGCCAAACAACCTCCCAGAGAGAGAGATAGGATCTCAAGAAACCAAGAGATGAGTCTCCAACAAATGTGAGGGAGAGAAGCTCCCCCCAACTCTCTAGGAAAATGCACTAATGTAAACACACAATATTCTAAATGTTAACATGTTTCTCTTTCCATTTTCACAATGTCCATAGGATTTCCATAAATACTTGGGAATAAGTAAATTCACCTACTTCTCATGTCTGCACAATAGGCACATGTCCTTGAAAATATACTTCATCCACTTTTTGCTGTTCAGACAGTTCTTCTCATGAATCATCCTTCCTGTTGTCTCCTTTTGAAGAGAAGTCCACTATCTTTTGTCTAATACAAAACAAATGTATATTCACTAACTAACAGAAGGCTTCTGAAAAATTACAGCATCTGCAACAACAGTGAAAAACATCCCTTGGAAAACAACAGCTAATGTGAAAAACAAAACTTTTAAGGTTAGTGTATTAGCACTCTGGATAGGAGTAGCTTCAACAAAATGTAATTTTGTTTTGGTCAATCAGGTGCCACATAGCAGCAGATAGAATTTAGTTAGGCTTGTCTGTAAATCCAGGTCCTTCAGGGAACCAGCAAAGGATTTCAAGAGTGTTTGGAACATGTTACCTGTCTGAGCCATTAGAACAGCAACGTCAGTGTAAACAAGAACCAGGATCTGGGGCATGTCCTGGCCCATGGATTTAAGGTGACTTTCAAGGTCATTGATGTAAAGTGTAAATAAAAAGGGGCCAGGACACATCCCTGATGTGCTCCCCTTCGGATTCCAAATGAATCAGAATCTTTGCCATACGAGCTGTACCGAGCAGATGTAGTGGTACTGACATATAGCTGAGCCAAAAATAGACAGCTGCAAGGCCCAGGCCCAGAGACAACATTCTGTGACACATTTTGGAGAGATTAACTTTATCGAAGGCACAGGGGAGAGCCAGAAAAGCCAGATGCACAGGTCCACTTTGGCCACTGTGTAGGTAAAGTTAATCAAATAAATGCTAAACCACTGGCCCAGAAAGCAGTTTTCTCTCACTACCTGTACATGCTAAGTCCTTAATTGTGTGTAGTGTTATACTTAGTAGACTGGATTACTGTAAGGCCCTTCTCCTTGTGGTTACTGACTACCTGGTTAAGAGACTGCAAAGTGAGCAGGTAGCTGCTGCCAAATTGACACCAGATAGATCCAGAAGATCCTACGCATTCAATTTATTTTCATTTATTTATTTATTTATTATGTTTCTAAAGCGCGACAGCTATCCAAAAAGGGTTTCCCGGCGCTGAGAGACACTATATTTAAAAGCAGGTTGTGAAACTCTGAGAGAGAGCCGGAGCAACTTATTGATTAAAGAGCCAAGTTTTGATGGCTCTGCAGGAGTGGTTGTAGCGAGTTTCCAGACGTACGTTCAGTGGGAGAGCATTCCATAGTTTAGGGCCTAGCAACGAGAATTCAATGCCCTCCGGGAACTCCACTGGCTTCCCGTGGGGTAGAGGATCCATTTCAAGTCTATGTGTATCATGTTCGAGAATAAGGGCCCTGCCCTGTTGCAATGCAGGCTGAAAAGATGTGCCCTATGGTGATTTCTACTTCTAGCAACTGCCAATCTCATCCAGGAAAATAGGTTCTGCAAGGCTCAACACAGTGGGCAATCCTTTCCACTTAGGCTGCTCAGTTGTGCAACAAATTGCTGCCTACTCGGAGATCGTTCATGGACCTATACAATTTAGGAAAGCCTTGAAAACCTGGGTGTTCCCCAGGTTAATATTCTTGTACTGGTGCACCATTCTCTACCGTTGTCTTCCTTCCAGATAATTAAAACTCAAACTCTCAGTGCCAGAGTGTGCTCTATAAATACTAAACATAAAATAAATAATAAGAATAATCCATGTTAATCACATAATATCTACAGTTTAATTCAAGCCAATATAAAATGCCATCTTTCAAAATGTTCCCTCTAAAACACCACACTTAAATGTGTGCTTACAGCTGCAAAATCTGTCAGTGCATATGCTTCAGATTTTGCTGATATTATCACATCCTAGTCTCTAGCACAGCCCTTCCAGTACATCATTTAACATCTTGATTACAGATAAGTTCTCTGTTCTCAAGATGGCTAGATCCTCCCACAAAAATGGTGGTGCTTAGCCATCATTCACAAGAATAATTGGAGTTGCACTATAATTGACTTTCCATTTTTGTCCTCCTTGAACTATTCACAATACCTGTAAAAACCAACCATAAGAACTTCACCCATATCAAAAACACCAGACCCCACCACACACCCCATTTTTAGATTATCTATATGAACCTACTACTCTGATGCCTTATCACTAATACAACATATTCTCCTAGTAAATTTCAAAGAGCCATTGAGCATCAGAAACATCTATCTCGTTGAAGCTAAAATAAAGCTGTCATATCCATTGTCTCTCACAATTCTTCACTCGACTTACCCTCAGCAAAATAAGCAGTTCTTGATCACATTAGCTCCCCTTCACCTTCTCAGGTTTTAAAGTCTTCTCAAACTTGATTGGTCTGACTACTACGCTTTCCCATACTTATCTGCCACTTTGGATATGCATTTGAAATGCCAAGATCCAACAGTAAGAAATGCACAGAAAGGTTTAATAGGAATCCTCATCTTAGAAACTATTGCCCCCAGATCCAGATTTCAGCTACACCATCAAATACTTTTCACCGTACCAGAGACCCACACATTTCTATAAATAGATTTCCTCCAACATCATAAATAAGTTGGATTCACAAATCCAAAGATTCATTAAAGTTGAACATTACAATCCATGGTATAATATTCAACTCAACAAAAAGGCACCCAGAAATCTTGTAAAATGTTTGAAAATTGCAAAACCTCTGTAAATCTAAAAAACGTAAGTCACAGAGAAAAATCC
Organism: Lissotriton helveticus; assembly: GCF_964261635.1. Lineage (NCBI taxonomy): Eukaryota > Metazoa > Chordata > Amphibia > Caudata > Salamandridae > Lissotriton > Lissotriton helveticus. The sequence goes on from NC_136067.1 coordinate 723,748,992, forward strand.
AAAAGTACCTTGCACTTATGGCTAAGGCAATGTGTTTCAGGACACAAATCAAAGAAGCCCAAATCACTGAAGAGTGTTGTTTCAAATTATTAAATCCCAGCCTCAGCTTCATTTATTTACCACCAACCTAACTCTGAGAGAACATACTAAAAGTGCAGAAAGAAGCTAACAATTGCTCTTAATCGTATACCCTTCTCACCATTCATAAAAGTGCCTTTCTTTAAATAGCTTCATACCCAAAACATATGAATAGTATTTTAATTTCCCTACCTAGCAACAACCCTCTAAACTCCTTCCAGTGTGGATTCCAGCAACATGCAGCTTTAAATCAACAACCCTCCAAATATGTGATACTAGCTTAATGATTTTCAATGAGGGTTAATTCTGTTTCCTAGTTTTGCTGATTCTTTCAGCTCTATTTGACACCACCAACCATGAGATCCTACAAAACATTCTGCACTCTAAAAAGAGATTGAGGGTCATCTCTTGGAATGATTATTCTCCTTCCTCTCATCCAGATATGAAATGGAAAAAGGTACTCTTTCCTGTCACCTTCCTTACTGACCATTTACAGTGGTCCGCTTCAAAGTAGCGTGCATCATTCAAAAAGTCCCTCAACTTACAGCCATTTTAAGGGCTGTGAGCAAGTGCCTTTTTTGTGTAGTTATCCCCATTGTTTGCTGACAAGATTTCTTTGTTTTTATATCTGCACACTGGGGCACCGCAGTTCAATCCCCGGTATATGGGCTCTGAACATGTTCAACTTTATGATAAGTAAACCATTGCATACGGTGCAGGACAATATATCAACTAAAATGAAAGTTAAAAGTCCCATGTAGTCTGCAGTACTTATTGTATCATCCACTAGAGTAACATAAAAACATGGCTTCATGTCTAATTGTGCAACTTGACTCCTGCAATTTTGAAACCTGTAGGTGGCTCTGTCAAAAAAAGCATTTTTGTCAGGAAAGAAAACTACTTTTAGATATTATAAAAGTCACCCGGAAGTAGGCCTTGTAGCCAACAAAGTAGGGTGCTTTATCATTCAAAGTGGTACATGCAACAATTCAGTGTTGCCCTGTACCTAAAGTGACTAGCCCCAAACGCTATTTTCACTGTAAATAGTTGTAGTTATCCTATGGTTAAAATGAGATTTTCAAAATAAATACCTATGCTATGTCCATTTTGGGTGAAGGTACAGGAATAATTAAAGCACTATTTTTAATGTTTAATAAAATACAATTCAATGATAAAATTGAATTTTTTATTACATACTGAGGAAAAGTGATGTTTAAAAGGTATACTTTACGTATCTGGGGCTCCAATTAAAACTAATCAGCATTAGCCTGATGACTGCTGCTTCCACTCTATGAGGTGTGAAAACTGCTCTCAGAGGAGGAACACTGGCTCAGGTATTTTCAGAGGAAGACTTGGGTGTGAGGTTTGTTACAGATCAGCTCATGAAGAACTGTTGGGGAGGGTTCAGGAATTTCATCAACTTGAACAGGAACAGGCTGATGCCTTCGCATTCATTGTTAGGCGTAAAAAGAGGGGCCTAGGGAATAGAAGTCTCTTGTTCCATAGGCCCACCGGAGCCCGTTTGGAAATAACCCAGTAGGAGGGGGAGCGGGTTCCAGAACCAGTTTTGTGTAGCTAAAGAGGAGGCTGCTCATTTCCTCAAACACACCCCTCACTGGCCCACAAGTTCCCACCAAGGGCAGAAAGGTCCTCCCCTGTTGGATAAGCCTCAGAACAGTGCATTAGGGATAGTTTGCAGTAAGAACATACAAATTGTGCTGCAAAAGTGGGAAGGGTTGTGAACTTTTTTCCCATTGGTTAGAGAATGTTCAAGGGTCATCCCACCCACCTGCTAGTGAGACCTACAAAGCTAGCACATCACCCACAGTTCATCAGAATACTCTCTGTACCTTGACTCCACCAGCTGAACACGTGCCTTCTCTCCCCCTGCTCCCCGCCACCAGTCTGCGCTGTAAGTTTCTCTGTGTGCACATAGCCTCCCCTCTCCTAGGCCTGTGCACAGATAGCCTCCTCATGCTGAAAAGCCACCATTTACGTAACGTTTGTGCCTGATTTGTCATTTGTAACTTGATGCATTTTGTAACTTTGTTTACTGTTTATTGTATGCCATTTCCCATTTCCTGCTGTTTCCTTGTGCTCTGCTCCCGCCTTCCGCTATCTGTCATCCAGTGCCTCGCCCCCTTCCAGGACCTACTTAATGGAGGCAGCAGCACGATCCCTTTGAGCAGGTCCTGTGCCAGCTCCCCCGACCTGTCAAGCAGGTCTCTTGACTCTGCCAGCTGAATGCTGGCCGTCTCTTCCCCTGCTCACCGCCACTAGTCTGCACTGTAAGTTTCTGTGTGCTACATAGCCTCCGCTCTCAGCGCCTGTGCGCAATCAGCCTCCTATTCCTGTATAACCAGCATTTATATAATTTTTGTGTCTAATTTGTCATTTGTAACTTTGTGAATTTTCTAACTTTGTTTACTGTTTTTCCTGCCTATTTTATACCTTTCCTGCTTCCCGCTGTTTCCTTTAGCCCTGCCCCCATGTCCCACTTCTCGCCAACTAGTTCCCTGCACCCTTCCCAGGACCTACTTAATGGAGGCTATGGCATGGCTGCAATGCCTGCATGCCAAAGGCAAGCCCGTCTGTGCCCGTCCATGCCTGGACCACACCCAGCGTCAGGACCCTTGGTCCTCCAGCCAAGCACAGACACACTTCGACAGAACTCCGAGCCATGGACCTCGCACACCTCAACAGCTGCTGCATCTCATCTCCTTGCTCTACAGCAGGACCTGCCACTGCTGTCTCTTCACCTGCAACACTGGACCTCCAGCCCTCATAAATACCTACACCCCCCTCCACTGACCATGACCACCCCAGAAGCATTCTAATGCCTCCTGCCTAATGCCCAATCTCTCTACAAACATGCCACTGAAGTCTGGGACATAATCTCCACTCTCTCCCCTGGTGCAATCTTCATCACAGACACCTGGTACAACTCATTTGACTACCTCGATATTGCCACTGCAAAGCTCAATGGCTACAAGATGACACAAAGGGACTGCACCCATAAACACGGAAGAGGCATCATCATGTTCCCCAAAGAAATAATCCCCTGCTCCACCACCGAAGACTGTACTGATCATGGGACATTTCAATATCAAACTCCACACCGATGATAGATGATCTCAAAAGCGCCCTCGCCTACAGTTCCCCTGGACCACGCAACAACTTCTACAACGCCATCACCGACTTCATTGCCCCACGAACCATCAAGTGCAAACACTACATCTTCCTCAGAGACCTCAATTCCTACATGGACGACCCCACAGAAGCTCTCCCAGCTGGTTACTGGCACCACACATAGAGCAGGACACCAAGAACCCAGTTTTCATTGCCAGTGACAGAGTCCAATGCAACCATGCCACAGAACTCACCTGGACCGACAACTCCATTGTTCACTTTACCAACGCAGGTTCACCATGCATCACCACTACCTCCCCCAATGCCCCATCCGCAGCTGGATCAAAGTGACACAGACCCAATGGATGGACACCCTCATCACCACCCAGCCCATCCCTGCAACCAGCCTGGAACAAGCCATCCAGAACTTCACCACCTGGATCAGCAATCCCACTGACTCGCACCCCCATCAAAAATGCCAAGAACCACAGATGCACCAAGCAAGTCAGCTGGTACACACCAGAACTCAGAGCAAAGATACACAACTGTAAACAACTGGAGAGAGGGTGGCACACCGTAAGAAACATCATAGACCATGCCATCTTCAAGTCAGCCCTCAGCAAATACCACCAATGACTCAAAGGCACAAAAAAGAAGACCTAGCAAACTACATTTAAGCAAGCATCAACCACACCAAGGAATTCTTCAGCATCGTCAGAGTTCTTCTGCCCCAAGCCCACCAAGAACACCATCGCACCCTCACAGGAGCTCTGCGACGCTCTAGCTGACCACTTTCACAACAAGATATCAACTATCTACGAGAACTGCAAGCCCCAACCCATGTACCTCCACTTCCTCCTCACCCCAACAGAAACCTCCCATGATCAGCTACTCAGTGCATGGGAATAGCTCACCACTCAAAACACCACAGCCATCATGAACTCCATACACGCGGGAGCACCTACAGATCCTTTCCCCCACCACCTCTTCTACCTTAGTGGCAAAGATATCAGCAGCCAACTCACCATCATCCTCAACACATTCATTGCTACAGCCACTTTACCCGATGTTTGGAAATACGGTGAAGTCAGACCCCTCCTCAAGAAACCCTATGCCGACCCCAGCAAACTCCAGAACTACTGCACCATCTCACTGCTCCCTTTCCCCGTCAAAGTCCTCCAGACATCAACCAGCAGCTCACAGAAACACCTGGAGAGAAACACCCGCCTCTCAATCTGGTTTCCATGCCAACCGCAGTACCAAGACTACCCTGATCGCTGCCACAGATGACATCCGCATCCTCCTCAACAGAGGAGATTTGCCGGCCCTGATCTTCCTTGACCTCTCCGTGGCATTGGACACCGTGTTCCACTACACACTTATCAAGAGAGTGCACAAAATAGGGATCAAGGAAGACACCCTCAGATGAATCGCATCATTCCTCACAGGACAGACACAGCAAATCTGCCTGTCCCCTTCACCCCAGAACCCATGTGCACCATCTTCAGCATCCATCACGATTCAGCCCTCAGCACCACCCTCTTCAACACTTACATGACACCCCTAGCTGCCATCATCAGAATCCACAACTTTATCATTATATCCTACACCGACAGCACAGAGCACATCCTCTCTCTCTCAACATACCCCAACACCACAAGGACCAATGTCCACTACTGCATAAAAAATGTCACCAACTGGATGAAGAGCAATTATCTGAAGCTCAACACTGACAAGACCAAAGTCCTGATCGTTGACAACAACACTTCTCTCTTGGAATGACACCTGGTGGCCCGCCAAGCTCAGACCAATGCCCAAACCGACTGACCAAGCCCGCAACCTTGGTATCATCCTGGACATCAAGCTCACCATAAAGCAGCAGTACAATGCAGTCTCCATCACCTGCTTCCACACTCTCTGCATGCTCTGAAGAATCTTCAAATGGCTTCCCATCAACACAAGGAAAACTGTTACTTAAGCACTAGTCACTAGCCTGCTGGACTATGGCAATGCACTGTATACAGGAACCACCACCATACTCATGTAAAGACTACAGACAATACAGAACTCAAGACTCATCCTCGATCTGGCCAAATGGATCCACTTCTCCCCACACCTTAGGAACCTCCAATGGCTCCTCGTCCAGAAAAGATGTCAATTCAAGATATTGACACATGCCTTTGAAGCCCACCATGACCTAGGTCCAGCATACATCACGCTCACCTTTAACTTCTACCAACCATCCAGAAACCTTTGTTCTTCCACCCTCCCCCTCACACAGACACTGCGCATTTGCCAAAACCACAGCAGTGGCTGTTCCTTCTGCTACCTCGCCGCCAGGTCCTGGTATTGCCTTCCTCTCCACCTCCAGACATCACCCTCTCAGCAGATTTCAGAAAGAGAACCAAGACCTTGCTTTTCCACTGACCCAACACAGCACCAAATTGCTTATCTTTGACAACAACACTTCTCTTTTGGAATGACACCTGGTGGCCCGCCAAACTCAGACCCATGCCCAAACCGACTGACCACACCTGCAACCTTGGCATCATCCTGGACATCAAGCTCACCATGAAGCAGCAGTTCAATGCAGTCTCCACCACCTGCTTCCACATCTCTGCATGCTCTGAAGAATCCTCAAATGGCTCCCCATCAACATGAGGAAAACTGTCACTTAAGCGCTAGTCACTAGGCTGCTGGACTAAGGCAATGCACCGTAGACGGGAACCACCACCATACTCATGTAAAGACTACAGACAATACAGAACTCAAGACTCATCCTCGACCTGGCCAAATGGACCCACATCTACCCACACCTTAGGAACCTCCACTTGCTCCTCGTCCAGAAAAGATGTCAATTCAAGATATTGACACATGTCTTAGAAGCCCACCATGACCTAGGACCAGCATACATGAAGCTCCGCTTAAACTTCCACCAAGTATCCAAAAACCTTTGTTCTTCCGCCCTCCACCTCACACAGACACTGTGCATCTGCCGAAAACACAGCAGTGGCTATTCCTTCTGCTACCTTGTCGCCAGGTCCTGGAACGGCCTTCCTCTCCACCTTCATACATCACCCTCTCTTGCGGACTTCAGAAAGAGAACCAAGACCTTGCTTTTCCACTGACCCAACACAGCACAAAAAATTGCTTATCTTTGACAACAACACTTCTCTCTTGGAATGACACCTGGTGGCCCGCCAAACTCAGACCCATGCCCAAACCGACTGACCACACCTACAACCATGGCATCATCCTGGACATCAAGCTCACCATGAAGCAGCAGTTCAATGCCGTCTCCACCACCTGCTTCCACATCTCTGCATGCTCTGAAGAATCCTCAAACGGATCCCCATCAACACGGGAAAACTGTCACTTAAGCGCTAGTTACTAGCCTACTGGACAAAGGCAATGCACTGTATGGGGGAACCACCACCATACTAATGTAAAGACTACAGACAATACAGAACGCAAGACTCATCCTCAACCTAGCCAATTAGACCCACATCTCCCTGTACCTTAGGATCCTCCACTGGCTCCTCATCCAGAAAAGATGTCAATTGAAGATATTGACACATGCCTTTGAAGCCCACCATGACCTAGGTCTAGCATACATCAAGCTCCGCTTTAACTTCCACCAACCATTCAAAAACCTTTGTTCTTCCACCCATCCCCACCATCCCCAACCCACCCCTCCCCCCCCCAGGGCATCACCCTTCATCAGCCAGGTTAGCTTGAATCCAGTGTTGTAGTGAGCATGGAACCCACGTCTGGGCATGCCCTTCCCACTTAGGGCAGCATATGCAAAAGAAACAATTGATGGACAGAATGCTGGCCAATGCAAACATTCAGCCCAGTCACAAAGATCTGGGTTTAAACCATCATTCTTTTGCTCACCACACCACCCCAGTTTGGACCCAGCCATATGCAAATCAGTCTTGACCCTGTTGTTTGTGGGAACAGTCCAGCCCGAACTGCCAAGCCAGGTCCTCCCTGGACCGGAAACAAGCATCCTGGCACCAGCTTCAGCGCATCACCCAGGCTAGCTTGAATCCAGTGGTGTAGTGAGCAAGGAACCCACGTCTGGGCATACCCTTCCCACTTAGGGCAACATATGCAAAAGAAACAATTGATGGACAGAATGCTGGGCAATGCAAACATTCACCGGTCCTAGGATGCTTGTTTCCAGTCCAGGGAGGACCTGGCCTGGAAGTTTGGGCTGGACTGTTCCCATTGGGCACAGGGTCTAGACTGCTTTGCATATGGCTGGGTTCAAACTGGAATGGCATGGTGAGCAAAGAAACAATGGGTTTAGGCCCAGATCTCTGTACTGGGGTGAAAGTATGACATTGCTCTGCATTCTGTCCATCAATTGTTGTTTTTGCATTCGTCAAATATTGGGGCTGTGACCCCGTGAATTTTTGGTGAGCTGTTCCTGTGCTTACTGGGGCTTGCTGCTGCTGGGCCCCAAGAGGAACCGTCACAAGGGCTTATGTCCCTGCTGGAGGGCCCTTCTCCTCCCTGGGCCCAGCTATGCCTCCTAGACTTTAAAGGACTCTTAGCACCTCATGAGTGCTATCTTTTTACTGTAGGTGAGAAGAGCGCTGGAACTTCGCAGCGTGGAGCCGTGACTAGTTTTGAGGGAATCCCAACATGAGGGTTCCCCTGCATTGCTAGCTTCTTGCGGGAGCCCACCCCGCATTTGGTTTTATTTAAAGTGGGAGCCCACCCCGTGTTTGTGCTCCTTCAGCGGGAGCCCATACCGCATATGTGCGCTCCACTGTGAACGGGAGCCCACCCCACATTGCCGTCCACTGAGGATCTGCCAGACCGGCAGAGGAGCACCGGAAGTCAGGCTACTTGCCTGGATGGAGGCAGGACCCAGAGGAGCCTATTGCAGCTGAGAAGGAGAGGCCACAGGAGCGGAAGTCAGGCAAGATGTGTGCCTGTTGGTAGGTGGGGCTCCCGTGTACAAAGAAAGCCCTGTGAGCCGCAGATTCTGGGTGACCAGGAGAGGTGTCAGAACCTCGCAGGCTCCATTTCTCACATTTCCGCCTCCCCCTGCCTGGTGGAGGGAGAGGCGGGTCCAACGATGAGACCGGGAGATTCCTGTGAGCGAGGCCGGCCAGGCACCCTGTCAAGGCCTGATTCAGCGAACGGAAGACCGCTGTATCCCTGGTGAGGGGGGCTTCATTTCTGAGCAGCGAGGGTGTCGGGATCGGCACCAGAAGAGCCCCGAGGAGTGGGGCTCCCCCAAAGCCCATTGTCGGTGCCTGGGAGCTGCGTTGGTGCTCCCTGGGGCACCATAGTGCCAGTACCTTCATTTTCTGGTCACAGCTCCGCCACCGTTGTGGGCAGCTGCAACATGTGGGCCATTCATTTTAGAAGTCCCGAGTGGGGCTTGGGGCCATTTCATTTTGGGAGTCTCAGTGGGGGCTCAGAAGGCACAGTGCTGCCAAGCTGAATTATCCGGCTGCACCACGAGAGAGAGCACACAGCTTTAACATTGTTGGGGAAAGAAAGGGGTGAGGTGCACCCCAGCCCCCAGTGCATTGCGCACCTTGCTTCGCTGCTTTGGCAGCTACACCCTGACATTTCTGGACATAGGTAATTTGAGCCCCAGTGGAAGGACATTTGGCCTGGGGTCATAGGTGTGATGGTGAAAGGGTGCAAGGCCCTAAGGTGATGTATGCAGCTTGTAGAAGTGTTACTGCGGTGCACTACTGAGTTCCTGCCTAAAATGTTTAAGCACCATGACTGCTGCGTAATTTGTTTATGCTTTTGAGGTGATTGCATAATGTGTTAATGCTGGTGATACCTAATGCGTAATAATGTATTTATGCTAATGAGGTTTGGGCCTAATTTGTTTATGCCAAGTTTGATGCTATGATATTTTAGGATGGTGTCTAATGCTAATGTGATAATGCTTAAGTCATCATGGTACCAGTAGTTACTGGTGTATTATATTTACTACCTGCATTCTGATGGTTCTGACCGTGGCCCGATTGGCCTGGTCCTGTATATAATCCCCTGTGAATATTCCCTAGTGCCAGTTGGCACAGTGTATCTTGTGCCTGATTATGATTCTAATCTGTTTATAATAATACAAAGGCTATTCTTGGATATAAACTTTCATTGAGTTTCTTTTGTGGTGTGCCTAGAGTGTACTGCTGTGTGTGTGTGTGTGTTGTGCAAACTCTTTACACATTGCCTCTGTGATAAGCCTGACTGCTCGTGCCAAGCTACCAAGTGGGTGAACATGGTTTATCTTCAGCGTGTAACTCCCTTGCCATGACTAGAGTGGTGGTTTCTGCCTGACTTTGGCACAAGCCCTAGCCAACTAGAAATTCCATTTCTAACACACACTGAGTGGGATGGGTATGGCCAGACGTGGCTCCCGTGCTCTCCATGCCACTGGATTCAAGCTATCCTGACTGACGAAGGGTGAAACCCTGACACCAGTCCTAAGATGCTTGTTTCCAGTCCAGGGTGGACTTGGCCATCTCTGTACTGGGGTGAATGTATGACATTGTTCTGCATTCTGTCCATCAATTGTTGTTTTTGCATTTGTCACCCCGAGTGGGATGGGTACGCCCAGACGTGGGTCCCGTGCTCTCTATGCCACTAGATGCAAGCTATCCTTGCTGAAGAGGGGTGTATTCTGTCCATCAATTGTTATTCAAGAGTGTGGACTTACATGTCTTTGTTCCAGAGAAAAATTAATGAATAATAATAGCCAACCGTCCTGCACCAGGTTGACTGGCTGCCACCGACTTCCCGGTGGACTAAGACAGGGCCCTGTCTTAGTCCACCGACTGGGGAAGAATTGCGTCGGAGCACCATGGACTGCGGGAAGTCGGTGGCAGCCAGCCAACCCGGTGCAGGAGGGTGGGCTATTATTTTGGCCCACACTATTGCTACTTAGAAACTGGGGTGACTGCTACCCTTTTGACTATACCTCCGGACCTCCACGGAGGATAACAGGCCACCACATTGGCACCGTCACTCATAAGTATATGTTGGGGTGATCTGAATAAACCTCCAAATCTGAACGGAGGAGGGGGAATGGATACCCTATACTAATCGATAGTTTGCATATATCCTGGGATTCGTTGCATGATCTGATCCACGCACTAATACAGAGCCCTGACGAAGTTCGAAAGAACGAAACACGTTCGCTGTGGTTCAATTTTTAAAGAAATTAACTTATGGAATAAAGGATATTTTGGATACACCTAAAGCTTCCTTTAACTTCGTCCCGGTGCACTGTCCCTACACTCACCCCAAAAAAATAATGTTAAATTCAATTAAATTAATTAAAATATGTAAACCTATAATTGAATATTAATCAATTTTAAACAACCAAAACATATGAATATGTATTATGTAATTAAAACATTTCACCAACCTTTTTTGAATTACTTAATTAAGGTAACACTATTTTAATAAAATGATGTGTAAATATTTTGATATATCACTTTTAATAATTATCAGTACTTAATAAAAATGTATCTGTTTGCTTCAGGTGGGAATTCATTTTTTTATGTAACCTTCAGTAAAATTTTAATTTAATGTAATAATTTTAAATAATTGTTTAATTCAAAATGACATTGTTAGTGCTGTATCATGTTTTTAGTTCATTCTATATTTAAAATAAATATATAAAATGAATTTACATTCATATTTTATATAAAAATATTTTTACTAATTTTTCTTGAGATAAGTAAACTTGGGACAATGTATTACAGGACACTCCACATTCGGAGTAAACTATACATGTAAATAACTCACAAGTGTAAGCTGCCTGAGTGAGTCACACCCAATGTATATTGCAGAAAAGACATTTTTGCCCAATGTAGCTGCTCCTAATACATTTGAATCCCCACAATGAACAATAGAAGAACATGCACAATTCTGTCTTCATTTGCTTTTCTCTTCTTTGCGAAATGCTAAATAGCTTACTCTGTCATATCCGCATTTTAACTCTTAAGTGCCCTTGTACTCTCCTGAGCTCTTTAGTGCTCCCCTGGTGTTTGTGCGGCTGCTTGATGTAACTGGAGGGGTCTCTGCGACAATGGCACACTGTCCTGCCAAAATACTTCAGAGCGAGTGGCCGAAGTTATGGGGAACTCTGGACGCGGGTACGCCAAGGCCCTTGTCTGCAGGTTCTAGGGAAAGACGCACATTTTTAGCATGGTCTTGGACTGCCGGCCACCTCCCCCCTTAAAACACTGACTGAATTACCCAACTCAACCAGTCGACACATGGGGGTCTTTGGAAGTCAAGGGGGGGTACGGGCCCCCCCCCCTGGCCGTATTTATTAAAATATAAAATTAAATCAAAAATTTTAATCAAATAAACATTTCTGACAATTATTAAAATGCACACTTTTCAGAAGATTAGATTGACATCCGTTTCGACATGGTATGATGGGCTAACCTTAACAAATAGCTAGTACAGCGTGTTTCCTAACGTAATCTAATCATCCTGAAAATTAAACTGCATTCTAATATTTTTAATAAAGTCCTACGGCAAGGTCGCCAACCGGTGTCAGATCCTTTTACAGCTGCGCTCTCACGTTGAAGATGCGCATGCGCAACCCAGGGCACGTTACACCCACGTGCGCTCCCTGAACTCCATTTAACCATAACAGGAGGGCCCAGACACTCGCGCACCTTAGTGACGTCATAGTGTTGTGAGGGGTGGCTACCAGCCTGAGGAAAGCGTAGACTCCCTCCCCCGCACCCTTTAAAACGGGATATCATATCCTGCCCCTGAAGTTCTGGGAGAGACCAATGGCCCCTCCCGCGGGCGGCCCCTTTCGTGAATGGGTCCGCCCCCCCGTAAGGACCTTAAAATGCTGCTCACCGATTAATGACCTTACCGCCAGACACACATAATAAATACGACATTGCTATTCTAAAAGGAAAAAAGGCCTAAGGAGAAAATTGTTAATACACAGCAAAGCACAACACATATACATATACAGATACTCCTGTAAGCGGGAAAAAGGCCTAAGGAGAGAATTAGTTAAATATCACGGCACTGCACAAAATATTTACATCTGTTCTACCTTCCAGTAAACGGGAAATTCAAGGCCTACTGGATCAAACCCCCTAAACCTATAGTCCGGCACATTGACAAACCTGATTCTTACCATTTGCCAGGCCCCAAGGTCTGCTAACAAGGGATGGAGGGTGGGGAAAATTACACGGCCCCACGGTGGGGCGAGGAGCGAGCCTGGGAGCGCGGGCACAAAGAGGCCGCTTCCCGCGCTCCCCAGGCTTTTAACCCTTTCGCCGCCGCGACCCCGCCCCCTCGCCCCGGAAGCACACCAGTACTTCCGGGGCGAGGGCGCGGGGCAAGCGGCCCCGAAAGGGACGGGGTGTGGGAGGGGCCGGGCCCCGCCATGCTTGCGTGGGGGCCTATTGGCCCCCCCTTGTATCATGGTCTTGGACTGCTGGCCACCTCCCCCCTTAAAACACTGACTGAATTACCCAACTCAACCAGTCGACACATGGGGGTCTTTGGAAGTCAAGGGGGGGTACGGGCCCCCCCCCCTGGCCGTATTTATTAAAATATAAAATTAAATCAAAAATTTTAATCAAATAAACATTTCTGACAATTATTAAAATGCACACTTTTCAGAAGATTAGATTGACATCCGTTTCGACATGGTATGATGGGCTAACCTTAACAAATAGCTAGTACAGCGTGTTTCCTAACGTAATCTAATCATCCTGAAAATTAAACTGCATTCTAATATTTTTAATAAAGTCCTACGGCAAGGTCGCCAACCGGTGTCAGATCCTTTTACAGCTGCGCTCTCACATTGAAGATGCGCATGCGCAACCCAGGGCACGTTACACCCACGTGCGCTCCCTGAACTCCATTTAACCATAACAGGAGGGCCCAGACACTCGCGCACCTTAGTGACGTCATAGTGTTGTGAGGGGTGGCTACCAGCCTGAGGAAAGCGTAGACTCCCTCCCCCGCACCCTTTAAAACGGGATATCATATCCTGCCCCTGAAGTTCTGAGAGAGACCAATGGCCCCTCCCGCGGGCGGCCCCTTTTGTGAATGGGTCCGCCCCCCCGTAAGGACCTTAAAATGCTGCTCACCGATTAATGACCTTACCGCCACAGGCCAGGTAGTTTACCGACTATCTGGCCCCCCCCCAAACCGCCTAAACTGACAGGTCATAACTTCCTAATCCAAAAAACCCTCTACCCCTGCTATTTAGTTCCCTATCCCTAGGGCATCCCCGACTCTGTCCACTGGACCCCCCACCCTGTGAGTAGAGCCTCTAATAAACGTCAACCCCTCATTATCAGCCGACTGTTAGTCTACTTGGTCCCGAGATGACCCCCTGTGGGATATTCTGCGATTAATGTGTATGAAATAGTTTCTCAAAACCAAGTGTTGATCCTCTTTATCGAGTGATTCTTCACCGAGTGACTCCTTGCACTCGCCTCGTCCCCCCCCTTTTACGTGCAGCCTGGGGAAAACTGAGCCCCCCCTATGGTGCAGTCTGGGTCCTATCATCTGATGCTATGACCGGGGGTATCCTGGTACTACCATTCTACCCTTCCCACTGGCATACTGTACAGTCTGCTAACCATCCACACCTAGCCACTACGCTCTGGAAAGTGTTAAGTGTATGGCACTACTTTTAGCATGGAAATCCCTACTTCCTGAACGGGTGAAATGAGGCGTTGCATAGGCCTATCATTCCTAGGGTTGCCGAGGCCAGGAATGCACACCCTTGTGTACTGTCCCATCTCTACCGATGTCACTTACCAATTGGTGATCTATGCATATACCATGCTGACACTGGTGGCCCTGCGTGCACAGGCGCCGTTACTGTAGGTATACAATCTCCTGTTAAGGCAAATACTGCCATTTTTTGTGAAACAACATCCTGCTACATTACTGCCGCCAGCCCAATTAAGGGCTTACACACCGAAACAATCAACTCTGTGTTGGCACCTCCTGCGTCTTCTGATCGCTCGCCCATCACACTTGCGTTGTTGTTTGCCATCCTCTACCTGACGTAAGCATCCGTTGGGCTGTCCACCTGTAGCAGCTGTTGTGATGCGGAGCATTCCAGATATCCACCATGGACCCGGCCATACATAAATGAAAAAGACAAAACACAAACCATTAGTGTTTCTGGCGATAACTGCTGTACACGTGCTAGTCTTATATTGCCATCACTTGTTACGTTTGAGATACGATTAGCGTCAGCTGCATACTACTAAACACTTCCGACTAAGTGTTGAGCATAGCCTCAGTTTGTGTCCGCTGTAGCGTGACTGTATTAGTGTTATGAAGAGTGCCCTGAAAAATGGCCTTCCTTAACGAATACTACCCCGTGTGCCGTGACACAAAGCATGGAGTCCCTAGTGCATACCATAGCGCCCTCATGACTCCTTAAGGATGATTAGGATATCAGTTTAAATGGACAGTCAGTTTGTATTAGCACCCACGCAATCACAACTTGATGAGATATACGTATTCTAAGCATCGAACCCCTCCCGCCTGACAGTTGGCTTCGACCGTGGCTGACAGTGGTAACGCGTAATATAACTAAGGGGCCACCATAACCTATATATATTATTCATATGATACCAGACTGAGCATCATTCCCTTAACAAGTTGCAGGTAACAGGTGGCCCTCCAGCTGCCACACATGATTTTCCAATCAATTCATAGCACACCGCCACCTATTGTAAATCATGATGCAACATTAGTTTCAAGAGATCCGGGTTTAATGTGTTACCGTTCATTAACCCATTCTGCCTCCCCCAGTTCAGCCCTGTTCATATGCAACTCTGTCTGACCCTCCTGCCCATATTAGAGCACCAGCAGTGTCAGACCTTCCTCTTTAGATCCATTCTACTATAGTGAGTCCTTTGCGTGCTCCATGTCCTCTGAGAAAATTACCTGAAACTAACAGGCCTACTATGGAATGGTAATTTCCAGGCTGACTTTTGGCACGGCCGACTTACTTAGGCAATAAAATGGGGGGGGGGGAAGAATTAAGTGCCAAATGCTGTTAATTAAACACGCAAGTGCACACAGGTGACCCTGAACTAGTATTGTCAATATTCCCGATAGATATATCCCTTACGTGGCCACTTCAGCATGTTACCATTGGTAAGTGGCATTACCTTGGTCCGGTGGCGTCAAAGGTTTTCTACCACTGTAACCAGGCTTAAATCGCACGGTGCCTGGTAACTCGTGCTACACATTTCATAGATCTGGCTAGATCAATGTTTAAAGCATTTAGTACCATCTCCCGAGCATCTCAATGACAAGGGGTACCACTATAAACCAAATGTAAGTAATTCAGACAAAACAGGGCTCCTCGCTCGGAGGTGGCACTTCACACCAAATTTAGGTTTCCATAAGAAATCCACTGGAGGATTCACTCTCTTGGTCCGAGTGGTAAAGCCCTGGAAGTCAATGCCACCTAAGTCTTGCTTCATTCAGTGATGCATAAAGTTCAGAAGAGAAGGGTTGGATGTTCATGAGATAACCATGTGACGCACCCACCACAGGAATGAGCAATAATTAAAACATCAATCCCAGAGCCATCCTGAGGTCCGGGCCCGCCCCATCTAGAAAACAGACCCAGGGACTTGCTGCTGTCATTGTTTCTAAAAATTCCAAGAAACTAACCCTCCACACCAGAATGCCATTCCGGACTGATGAGCGCTGCCTACCTGACAGTCCCTACCGTCGCATTCAGTGATGCATACAGTTCAGAAGAGAAAAGAAAGTTGGATGATTATATGTCAGGCAAACCTCTCACTATGCTCACCTAATTTGGCTCCCTGATCCGGCTAGATCCATGTTTAAGGCCTTCTGAACCACCTACAAATCATCTCAAGGAGGAAGGGGGAACACTACCTACAGAACGTATGCAATGCAGACAAAAAAGGGGGGGCAACACCTCGAATTCCCACTCAAGTTTCCATGAGGGCTCCCTTTCAGGTCCCAATGGCCAAGCCCTGGCAGTCATAGTCACCTAGTGTTCGTTGCCTTCAGGAATGTTTAAAGTTCAGAAGAGAAGAGTTGGGTGTTCATCAGTTAACCATATGGCGCACCCCCCCTTAGTGAGCAACATTCGACCATCAATACAAGTTCAATGTATGTCATCTGCGTCAATCAGCATGAACCGGCTGTAGGAAAAGGTATAATGTGCAACGCACATCCCATAGGAATGAACAATAATTCATATATTGATACACGAGCCATCCTGAGCCCTGAGCCCGTCCCAGCTAGTAGATGGAGAAAGAAAATCAAACCCAGGGGAGAAGTTATGGCATGACGTCCTGGCCTAAGAGCCTTCCCCAGCTAACAACCTTTGAAAAACTTTGTAGGTATGATGTTACTTGTTGTTGTAT
Source organism: Lissotriton helveticus (assembly GCF_964261635.1). NCBI lineage: Eukaryota > Metazoa > Chordata > Amphibia > Caudata > Salamandridae > Lissotriton > Lissotriton helveticus. The sequence continues at coordinate 723,765,611 of NC_136067.1, forward strand.
CATATATCTGGATGCAATGGCAGAAACAGCAAAAAACACAATTTAAGGCAGCACACCATGCTAAGCCCGGATGTTTGGCTTACGTAATTTTAAACGTAACATCGACGTTCTTGCTGTCCCTACATTCTGGAACAGGGCACCTGTGATAGGGCTCAAAAAACAGAGCCCGCTAAAGACCAGTTTAAACTGCCGGTGCTTAGACCCAGCCCGGCGCCTGCGACAATGCTTCCCGGTGTGTCTTGCGCTCACCTCACTCAACTATCCATCTAGTCGGACCATCATGCAAATACAAATGATTCCGCACTTTTCAATTTGACCACTAGATGGTAGCGCAGGCAGCTAGATATATAGCTTCATGTATGCTAAACAGAAACCCCATTCCAGACTTTCGTCCATGCAATCTTCATTCCTCTCCCCGCACATGCACGTGTGCACACACATATATACCACACATATGCATCCAGACATAAACACACACCCTGTCCCTAGTCCCCACTGGACATGTACACATGAAAAGAAAGAACGGAGCTAACGAACCCTGGTGCAATGCTGTGCTCTGAGCTCGCTAAGCAATCATGGGAATACTGGCACATGCCCCAAAACAACGTTGAGTTAACCAAAAAAAAGGCATTGAGAACCCACCCGTCCGTCTCCATAATAAAGTGCAACCGCACACGCAGAGCAGCACATTCAGAAGCAGTTCACCGTTAAACCTGCATCCCCTACATATGCAGTGGCGAATTCCTGGGAATACCTGTACAGCCACTTATAATGCTGTAACCCTAATATGCACCGATAACGGTGTCCTGCCTCCATATCTAATGCAAAATGTTCTATGGAGCAGACGAGTAGTTAATGAATCTCGCAAAATTAGAAGAAAGAATTCCCATTTTGCACTGTTAAAGTGCATTCTTATTAAGCAACCTGTAATTTGCTTCATAGATCATATTTCTGGACACTACATTGAGCGATATGATCCATATGGGGCACGAAAGGGCAGACCGGCAACTGCCTGTAAAAAACCCAACCAGTTATTAGACATCGTCAAGTACTACGTTATGACGTGATACAATGTGGCAAACCAGATGTCCTCTCTTCAGTTTATCTCTCTATACAAAACATTTTGATATGTATCTACACCCCCAATACACTAATAGTGTCCTTAGCAGACTTGTGCCTCAAGGCTCTGTGCTCTGCCAAATATCCCTTACTTATCATTCGCCCCTTAACCCATGAACGGCACCCCCTGTGTACCCTCGTCATCCGGCTGTGACACCATACTAGAATTATCATTCCTAAGAAACCAACTTTCCCCCCTGGAAAAGTTACCATATCCGAGTTACACATAGGTTAGCTGTATATTGTTTCCCCTGTACACACCTAACAATTAACCATCTTTCAAATACATATCTAGAAACATTCTTCAAATTGTAGGAAGTGTACTACCGAGCAGGCGCGGCGTTATGTACAAACAGCCCCCATGTTGTTGTTCCCCAGCCACCACCGCACACCTATCTTGCATGTGAGGTCGGCCGGCCCCGCCATATACACCGGCTGCAATCTAGGTTACACGCACACCGCGGCCACATTGCATAATTAAAAAACGCAACTTTATGTACACACACGCCGCGGCCACATTTGCATGATTGTATATCAGCTGCTCCAGGTGAGGCACGAACTCACAACCTCGGTATGGCTCAGTGCAAGTACTGCTGTATAAGTACCGCACGCTAACCAATTGCGCCACTGGAGCTCACTGATTTCAACCCTTCCCAGTTGAGCCATCTAGAGCTGACCAAGTAGATACTGGCACTGCTCCCTTATTCACTGTGCAAGATCGACTCACATAATAGCATGTTATCATGACTATTAAAATTACAGTCCAAATGGAATAGATTTGAGAATTCTGCTATATCATGTGCTCTGTCTATTGAACACCCCATACATTTGCCAGTTCTGACACAATCTAGGAGAAACGTTTGATTATTTGTAATTAGCACATAGTAAGAATTACCCCCAAAAATGAAACATTGTCACTTAAGGCAGATGAGGTGGACACACGCGGTCCCAAGGCTCACCCATAAGGATGCGATCTCCGCTTTTCTTCATCCGCGGGAAACGCCGGTCATCGCCGTCTTTGCACTGCCTACGGGGGGACTAGTCTTCGGCCGGCCATGGCAAAGGCCACACTAACAGGCCGTTCCCAGCGCTCAGTTGCGCCGCTCCATCAACACCTTCATTCGGAACCTCTGAGAACCACCGGGGCTTGAAAAGACGCCTCTCCCGCCTCCATGTCCATCGCGTTCTTCGTGATCCCGCACGGGCTCGCAGTCTGCACCACCTGTAGCAGAAAATAAAAGACAGGATTATTCCGCCCCTCGCTGGGGGGGGGGGCACGGAGCAAGCCCGGAGGTGTACTCCCCTGCCCCACACGACATGCCGCCAGCGAGCCAATTCCAAGTCCTGGCGCCTCCGCTCCACAGGGTGTGCTCCCACGAAACGCCGACAATTCCTGGACCTGGAAAACAAAACAGAAAATTACACGGCCCCACGGTGGGGCGAGGAGCGAGCCTGGGAGCGCGGGCACAAAGAGGCCGCTTCCCGCGCTCCCCAGGCTTTTAACCCTTTCGCCGCCGCGACCCCACCCCCTCGCCCCGGAAGCACACCAGTACTTCCGGGGCGAGGGCGCGGGGCAAGCGGCCCCGAAAGGGACGGGGTGTGGGAGGGGCCGGGCCCCGCCATGCTTGCGTGGGGGCCTATTGGCCCCCCCTTGTATTTCAAATACTGTCTTCATGGTGGTATAAAATCATGTCAAGGCAACGAACATGAATAACATATGTTTAATTACTTTTTATGTATAACTCTTGAGAGGATGCCCAGATTGTGTTAGATATGTTTTGCTTTGGGCAGGTCACACCCGATATTTGGAATCTGTAAGGATTCTTTTGTGGACTGGGGTCTCCTGTATTTTCTGAGAGAAACGAACCGACCAATAAAGGAAAACAAACACCTTTTCATCTGAAATAAATCTTATTCCATACGTTACAGCATCAACCAAGGCACTGAAAGGACCTTTCATCCCGAATGAATTCGCAAATAGCTCATTCATGCAAAGCGGCATCCCAGCCACTCAGCACACGCAACACTTCAGAGGCTAGGAGAAGGGAAAAGATCAAAAAAGAAGTGAGGGAGGGTGTTTGTATTGTGCCAAACAAATGTAAGAGCCACTTAAATTAATCTGGTTGAACCAATTCCACCTCGGAGATCAAAACATAGAACATATTAGAAAAGATCCCTGAACAGGTTCGCTTTAATACTGTGTCTGAATGCCCCACGGTCTGCAAAGACTGAAATGTAATTAGAAACTGAAGCAAAACAAGGGGCTTTCATTAAGTCCTTCGTTTGCGATCTGTAGTGGCTGAACACAATTTGTAGATAACAACATAACATCTGTCTGAGTAAGTATGTCTAATAACTAGAGAACACATAAGAAACCAAGCACTTCAAAACCTTGGACAACCTCCATAAGGTTCAGAATATTACCCAAATATTAAGAGGAAGCCAGTAAAAGCGTTTGAAAATTTGGAAAGTCAGCTCATGTTTTTGTTAACTAAGGAATGTAGCATGTAAACAGACACACACACAAGCACACCTACCCGGAATACACGCACATGTATCATGCATTCACACGGCTTCATAAACATATTATATCTTGGTTCCTCTTTTAGACCTGTCCAACTTTATTAAAAACAATCAGAATCAAATTGTGAATGTTGAGATCCAGACAGCCAAGGCTTGAAGATGTGATCGTAAGTCTCACAGGGTAAAGACCAGTCCTTCTTTATCCCTTCTTTTGATTGGGCGACCCACGTTTGAAGCAGTGACTCAAGAGGAAGTGTCTATGAGATATGGTAATTGGAATGAGATGGGTGGCCACAGGAGTAATTTACAGTGGTCAAGGAAACTGGAGAAAAATGTGTTATTGCTCAACTAGTGCACAGCTTCAGTCTGCACCACGCTCACCTGGTCACAGGTACAGTAGTATAGCTTCTGTGCAAGGCAGGCTAAGAAAAAGGGCCCCTACCATGCAGTTGGGTAGTAAAAGACTCACATTATTGGGGTCCATAAGATCCCTCAAATCCCTTGGTCATGGAGAGGCTACATATGCTGCAAAGATTACAGATATACCTCTCGACATGCACAAATCAGAGCACCGTGCCCATCTTGGCATGGCTTCTTAGTGGCCAAGGTATAGCTAGTAACAAAATGCCAGCAAAAGTGTTTTAACAAGTATCAGAACACTTTCACCTGAAAAATAATGTTTTCGATAGAAGCAGTGCTTTCTAAAATGATGTAAGTTCTCAACATGTCAAATTATGAACATGAGGAAACATATTACGTTGTGGTAAGAATCGCTGCTACATGAAAACTAGGATATTAGTATGTTATACTGATGGAGCAGAGTTTCCGTATTCAAATACTCTTATTTGTAGGGGTGCATCATAATCAAGTGTAGAGCGCACCTTCATATAATCCTGTTTGTGTAACCATGAAGTGCTATAATTGTGAAATGTATTAACCTAACTACGTGACTTATTTTAGCCTATTGCAAAGTGCTGTGGAGAAATTAACATAGAAAATTGATGTGACTATCAGAAAACGTTAACATGAAGAACTTGTGTTGTGAAAACTGACAAACTCATGTACTACATGTGTTTATGAATAGTAGTATTTTCATAAGTAGGTAAATGTAGTAGTTGAAAATGTATTAATTATTATGTGAATTTGTAATGCTTAATTGATTGATTTTTATGTTAGTTTCAGTTGTGGGCCTGAAACGCAACCCCCTGATAACTCTCCTTTTGAAGTAATGTTCTGAATGTCATATGTGGTGCGGAAGCTGTTCTCTCTCACGTTTTGCATTGCAGGCGAAGAAGCATTCTTTAAGGAAGAATAATGTCTTTGTTTTAGCAGGTAGGCAAGGAGAGAAGAAGTTGCAATCATGTGACTTGGTCGATAATGGAGAAACATTGGGTATTACATGGGAGAAGGCATAGGAGTCAAGGAAAAAATGTTGCAAAGGTTGTACATGGAGAACACCGTGAAAAACTACGCTCAGGATCATACCCAGAGTGGATGTCATTGTGAGGTGCACTATGGGAATTCAACCTGTGGATAACTGATTGCTGGAACTATGGAAAGTGCCCCTACATCTTTCTTGGCATTGGAGAGAGATCATCACAGAGCGAGCTCTTTCTTTTGTGATGATGGCTTTATGCTACTTGACCCATCTTGACTGTGGAGAGACTTCTTAAGAAGGAAGCCTCCATGACTGACACCATTATTTTCCACTTAAATTAATGGCTTACCCAGCAAAATAGGGCTGTCATTTTAGCAAAAGTTGTGGTCCCAGGGACCACAATCTGCCCTTAAAAAATATTTTTAGAGCCAGTCACAAAGGAGAAGGGGTCCCCCTTTCAGTTTGCAAGTGGTTTATCACCCTTCTGTGAAGGGTGGTAAACTGAGACTGTTTAGCCACCGCAATTGCGGTCGCAAAAGAGTCATATATTGCATTTGGGGTCGTTATTAGGAAGGGAACACCCCTTCCTAATCGCGAGTCGCGAAACATTATTTTGTGAGTCGCAAATGTTGGCAAGTCGCAAAATATGGTTTGTACATGGCAAAAGGATTTTTGCACGTGCAAACGGGCTAAGACCGGTTTGTGCATGCAAATATCCTTCGTACATCTGGCCCTTGCTTCCTAATCATCTGTATCCTCTTTCTGAAATTAATTGTCTTAGTTATGCTGCATCATTTGATTTGGATGAGTAGATTTGGCTTGATGCTTATTCCTTTGTATTTCTACACTCTCGTGCTGGGATGTGTTTATGTTAAATTATTTTTGACTTTGTAATAAAAATTTAACTAAACTTCCTTTGGCTATTAAGTATCACTAATTGGTGCCAAAGTAATGTTCTTAATGATTTCTTCCCTCTACACTTTCATGCTGCTAAACAGTTTCCTCAGAGAATGTCTCTAAAAAAGCTCCATAACTCCATCCCTTTCAATACACACATATACAGGTTGTCTTGCACTGTAGATGTTAGTACTTTGGCCTCAAGGGGTGAAAGCTATTGTTGAGATGCGGTGTGGCCTGGCTTGGCATACCAAGGCAAAGCTGGAGAGCAGGTATCTACTCTAGAGCAAAGGCAGCCCCAGTCTAGCTTGTGGCCCTGCTCCAGGGGTGGATTCACGAATGGCCTGGGTCTTAGAGTGAATATGCGGCCATGCCTTGATATGAATGACGGAAGCACGGAGCTCAGAATGTCCAGAGTAACCCAGCACACACCTCTGAAAGTCCTGAATGACTAGAAACTACTGGGAACAGGTGCTGACATAATATTTTCCCCATTGTTTCACTCCTCTTCCCCCTTAACATTGGTGGGCTGCCCTGTTTGTTTCTACTCCTGCTTCTGCCTCCCTTTTCCCCTTTTTTCTGCCTTCTAGGAAGGTAAGAGGGATGTGGAAAACCACAAGAGTTGTAAAAAAAAGAAGCAGTGTGGGGAGTTATCAGGGAACTGTGGGGTCATTTGAACGCCGTCCCGACAAATGTAGTGTATTTGAAAGAGCTGTGGGAGTTTTTGTCTGAAGTGCTGGCCAACGGGTCCCTCCAGAAGTGTGTGTGCTGGTGAGTAATCGTAGACATCATGACCAGAACCTGGGCCCACAGTTACAAACCGTCTTATCCAATTGTCTTACAAGATTAGATGTTCTTCTAGTGTGAACCAGGTGAGCTTGAGCTGACATCTATTTCCCTCTGTGTTCTTATTCAATTAAAATCAGAGGCCCGTATTTATCCACTGGAGATGCATGTGGAAAAACAGCTTCGAGTTGCTCATACTTTTTGGCCAACTGGAAACGAAATTCATCCTTATTCTGGGGAAACTTCCCCATCACTGAATTAATCATGATTGGACTGATAACTAAACCACCACCATGCCCTTGTGTCTGAGGGAACAATAAGTGCCAAGATATGAATGACACTTCTGTGTATATGAATTAAAGAACTGTGAAAAAATGCGCAGCTCTGCGTGTGAACACCAAAATAATCTGCATGCGGTGTAAATACCACCAAAACGGGCCATGTGGCCTCGTAGACCGATAAGGGGCAGAGACGGACCACAGACACTGGGTGAGGAAGGATGTCATTAAACCATATGGTGTGCTCTCAAGCCAACAACGGAACTTCAAGTAAATGATATGGACGATATGCCTGCGGAACTTCCCCACGTTCATCTTCATGAAGGAAATTATCATTCCCATCTACAGTTGGAAATTTAACCCAAGAGTAAAAGACTTCAAATCGGTATGCTCCATTTGCCTCAATTACAAATATAAATTCAGCACCCGCAACCGGGACCGCATGATGACTCAAATGGGCCGCAACCGCGGCGCAGTTAGGCGAAGCAATATTAGTTGGTTGCGCCATTTGGAAACACTAGAAAGAAATAGTAAAAAATGTAGCGCAAAGAAAAACTTACAAATTCAAACTTGAAAAAAACGATAATTTTCAGATATAGGAGGTTACTCCCTCGTACCACTGACGTCTCCAAAACTGGTGAGAGGGTCTTGTGGACAAGCACAAGAGCTACTCAGGGGTCTCGCTAATAAGTACCAGACCAAACGTTGGTGGTGCCATGTTGCAGGGATTCTGCACATACATAGAACTTTGGTGATGAATATGGGACCTCAGTATATAGAGGCTAAGCCTTCCCACCACCTTAGTGCCCAAGAACCCAGGACCGACTAGCTATAGTGTCTCACTCGCTCTCCTACACACTCATGATGAAGCAAATGATTAGACACCCCAGAACACAACACTCCCGGATTTCTCAGAAATCATGGTAACAAGACACACCTTTTCATTCACACTCTCGTACCTGTCCACAATAAGAACTGACTGAGACAGGAATATAGTTTAAAATGTTTATTTTAACTATTGTGCTCCAAGATGCAGTACACAAGCCACAACCAGAAGAAAAATGCATAAGACTAATAGCTAGGCCATATATCATTAAGGGAGATGTCATCTTATAAAGACAGTGGAGAAACAACTATAAAGCCTAACCACCCTGTGATCTTTGTGCCCCTGGAACGTACTGGAGGGGTCTGACCCTCAATGACACACTAGTCTGAAGTTAGAGTTTTTAGTATTTATTGTGGAATAATCTCAATACTTCTTGGGATGGTGAGTGGAGGTTAGATAAACCAAAACAAGAGCAGCACTGAAAAACACTTAATATAGTCTCTGTCAGGGGGTCTAGTTAGGCAGGGGATAGGTCCTGATCACTGTCCGCACTGCGGAGGTATAGGTCGTCAGGGTCGTCTCATTCCCCAAGGAACCGGAAAAATAAAGAAACTTGGTTAAGGGGTGGTCCAACTAATACTCTCTTTACATAAGGGGGGTGGGGGGGTAGGAGGGTTGCAGCACTTAACCTTCACCAGTGCCTTAACATGCTTCTTGCCTCAGGGAAGGAGGGTTACTAGTGACATTTCTTTATGGTGGTGCAGCCCGCAACCCTGCCCACCAATCCTTCAGTGAAACCAATGGCATGCACTACACATGCCTAAGCCCACAGCCCTCCAGGGTCATGGGGAGGGGAGTCACAGGCTCTGCTTCCACTGTATGATTGCTGGACTCGACCGTGGTGTCCTTGAGCAGTATCTCTCTCTGTCCTCCTGTACCTCTTCGCACTCAGCCTTTCCGTCCTGGACTGGCTTGCTGGTCCTTGCCGGTCGCATTTCTCTGTTTTCTCCTGGTCTCTCCTCCTCATCTGTGCCTCTTTGCTCCACGCCCCTCTCTCGCTTCCTTGGGTCCGCTTTATCTTCCCTGGCTTCCTCCAGCAGACTTTTTCTCAGCGTTTTTTCTCCCGGCATTGTTGATTGTGATAGAGCGCTAACCCCTTTTCCGGGCTGTTTCAGCCCAGCCGCCATCTTGATATTCTCAGGATTGTCCTGGGTCCCAACTCAATTACTCTGCCTTTCCTCTGGGAATGGACGTGAGGGCCATTCAGAAACAGGGTACCGGGATAGGAAATTCACATTTAACTGTAGTTTACCCGAAACGTGTAGGGTCTGAAAGGTGAACAGCTGTAAAGCAAGGAACCAGTGCAGAACTTTAGGATTGCTGTCTTTGTGTAAGGAAAGCCAAGTTAAAGGGGCAAGGTCTGTGAGTAGCAAAAAGCGATGCCCTAATAGGTAATACTGAAGAGCCTCCATGGCCCATTTTACTGAAAGGGACTCTTTCTCTATGATGGCATATTGGGTCTCTCTAGGAAAGAGCTACCTACTAAGAAAAACAACAGGACTTAGATCCCCCTTACAGTCAGGTTGGGACAGAACTGCACCAAGAGCCCTATCAGAGGCATCGGTTTGTAGGACAAATGTTTTCTTGTAATCCGGGCACGTCAAGATAGGAGCGCTACATAGGGACTGTTTCAGTTGGAAAAACTGTTTTCCAGAGCAGCAGACCAGCTAAAGGGATTCCCTATCTTTGGGTTTGTTAAGAGGTCTTAGAGGGGAATGGCTACATCCGAGAAGTATGGAAGGAACTTCCCATAATATCCCACCAATCCCAAAAAGGAACAGACATCTTTCCTAGTGGTGGGATGAGGGATTTTGGTGATGGCTTCTAGATTGTTTATTTGTGGCCTGATACATCCTCCCTGAATTTCATACCCTAGATATTCTATATGGTCTGTGCCGAATATAGTCTTCTTAGTGTTGATAGTGAGGCCTGCCTGTTGGAGCATGTGCAGGATGTCCCCTAAGTGACGAAGATGTGTTTCCCAGTCTGAGCTGTACACAACTATGTCGTCCAGATATGCAACTTCATACTCCTGGTGGGAGTGTAAAAGAAAATCCATTCGCCTTTTGAAGGTGGCGGGGCGCTATGAAGACCAAAGGGGGGTACTTTGAACTTGTATAGGCCTGAGTGGGTGGAAAAGGCTGTCTTCTCTTTGGCTTCAGGTGCTAGAGGAATTTGCCAATACCCTTTTGTCAAGTCGATTGTGGACATTTCCCTGGCGTTTCCCAGCCTCTCTATTAGTTGATCCACCCAGGGCATTGGGTACGCATCAAACTTTGATATGGCATTTAGCTGCTGAAAGTCAATACAGAATCTTATGCTTCCATCAGGCTTTGATACGAGGACGATTGGAGAGGACATGCACTATGAGAGGGTTCTATAAAGTCTGTTTCTAACATGGATTTTATTTCCTGGTCGACCTCTTTCCTCCTTGCAGCTGAAATACAGTAGGGTCTTAACCGTACTGGACCTGCTCTTTCCGTGACTATCTTGAGCTTGACTAAGGACGTACGTCCCGTATACCCTGAGACTACTGTGGAGAAGGAGTCACAGAGGTCCTGGAGCTGGTGTTTCTGTTTCTCTGTGAGCTGTTGTCCAAAATGCACTTATTCACTTTTGCTAGGATAGTCTGGGGCTAGGGAAATGTCTAAGAGTTTCTCCACGATTCACATGATATTCTCGGCCTGTCTGAGGTTTGTGGGGGACTGACACGCGATAGCTGACCGGAGTGATCCGCTCTAAGATTTGATAGGGACCCTGCCATGTGGACAATAGTTTTTTCTCTGTACTGGGCGGAAGAATGAGTACCTGATCCCCCACTTGGAATTATCTTAGTTTGGTTTTCTGGTCATAGTACAGTTTTTGCTGGCCTTGTGCCTTCTCCATATTAGCATGTTCCTCCTCCTAGAGGTTAGCAAGGATGTCTTTTAAAGTCGCACTATATTGTAACAGGTGTTTGCTCTCATCTTCCTCCTCGACCCACTGCTCAACCACTATGTCTAGGAAGGTACGAGGTTTTCTACCGAACAGCAGTTCGAATGGTGAGAAAGAACCCTGTAGATTTCTGCTTGTGGGTACAAATGGCAAATAGTGCTATGGGTAGCTGACAGTCCCAGTCACGTCCTCCTTATCTATGGCCTTTCTAAGCATTGTTTTAATGATCTTGTCATACCTTTCAACCAGAACATCGGTCTGAGGGTGGTATACTGCTGTTCGTCTTTGCTTGATCCCAAGAATGTCACACACTGGTTTCATCAGTTTCGACACAAACGGGGTGCCCTTGTTGGTTAGAATCTCATTAGGGAAACCCAAAAGAGAAAAGAAAGACACCATGGCCTGTGCTACTGCTGTGGTGGGGCATTGGATAAAGGTATTGCCTCCGGATATCGTGTAGCATAGTCAACTAACACCAGTACATGTTGGTGACCTCTGCCTGAGGGAAGTAATGGGCCCACTAGGTCCATACCTCTCGATTTGAAGGGTACATCAATGAACGGGAGAGGTTTTAATGTAGCACAAGAAGCACAACATCGGGCGACTACGTGGTATACTCTTGGCCAGTAGAAACAATCTAAGAGATACTTTAGGGTGTGTTCTTTACCATAGTGACCACCCCCTGTCTCACTATGTGCTAATTCTAGTACTTGTTCGCGAAAGGCTTTCGGAGCCAACAACTGCTCTTTAGTTTTGTTATTCTCCCGGGTAACTCAGTATAACATACCTTTTTTCTCACAAAAGAAGGTGCCTACCTTTTCGGGGTCTTCTTGCGCCTGGTCCCAGGCGTGCTGTAGTGTATCCTCGTCTCTCTGGGCTGGTCGAAAGCTCCGACTTGGTATTTGTGGCACGTCTGGAGAAACAAGTATAGGAGTGGGCAAGACATGACAAGGTGTACAATATAAGGCTCTTTCCTCCCTTTTCTCTCAGAGACATTGAAAATTTGGGGGAGAACCCACCTATTTCCTCCCTAGCGAATGGGTCGTTTTTTAAGCACCCTACCATTGGGGAAGGGGAGGTCAGTGATGACAGGTAATCATGGAATCTAGGGAGGTCGGTGCCTAACAGGGCAGACTGAGGTAAAGACAGTACTACTCCCACCTTTCTCAACTGTGGCTCTCCGTCGAGTTCCAGTAATTCTTCCGCGAGAGGGTACATTTTCTCCTCTCCATGAACATAAGTGACCCGTACACTCTCATTCCCTATGAGTAGGGCCTCCGGGACTAAGTCTTTACTGACGACTGTGTGGTGGCACCCTGTATCTAGAAAGGCAAATATGGGCTTCCCATTAAGATGTATCCTTTTTTTGTACTTCTCTGGGGACTCCCCTGCCACTAACACCCACCCACAAGTATACCCTACTTCCATAGGTTCTTGGGGAGGGGTACATCTGGGACAATGCCAAGCAATGTGTCCCCACTCAGCGCCATGAAAGCACCGCAGTCCTTATAGAGCACCTGTACCCAATGGGTATCTGGCAGGAGGTTTTACATTGGCAGACCTCTATGATAGGTGAGGGGGAGCAGGGGCTCTGCTTCCTATTCTGGGGAAGTTGATGGGAGGGCGAGAAGGTTGGGCCTTAAATTCAGGGGACCGGTGATAGGCACAGGCGAGGTTGACTGCTAGCATGACTGTGAGGTTGGGATGTTGTTTTAGCCATGCCCTAGTATTGGAGGGGAGTACTTCTAGATATTGTTCCAAGTAGACTTTGTCAGTGAGTTTGTCTATTGAGGAAGATGTCGGTAGTAACCAGCTATTTCCTAGATCCCGTATGCGATAGTATAGGGCTCGTGGATTGTCACCTGCAGACCATTTCTCGTTCCGGAAACGGCTGCGATAGTATTCTTGGTCGCAGTTAAGCTTTCCAAGATACCACTTTTTATGTCTGGATAGGCAGTGCTCCCTGCCAGATTAGCTGCCTGGTATGCAGCTTGAGGCTTCCCCAACAGTAGGGGGGTTATGTATTGGCCCCATCTCTCAGGTTGGCAGGCCGCTGTAGTGGCTACTTGTTCAAAATTCACAAAGAAAAAGTCGGGATCATCACCGTTTTTGAACTTCTGCATGCTCCCCGGTACATTGGGGTGTACTCTTGCATTTGTGATGGCATCGGTTAATCATAGAATAGCTGTGTCCTGTACCTGTTGGTTAGAGGTCAAGAGGTACGCCTGGTCTTTCAGGGCTGAATGGAGGGCATCACGTTCCTTCTGGGCCATTTTTGCCTGTTGCTCGAAGATAAGTTGCAAGTCTCTTTGACCCTATCCTAAATGGGTTATAATGGCCTCCATGGTTATGGGTTGTGTCATTTCCCCTAGACACTCCTATCCCACTTCTGACAACACATGTGATCCTTGTGACCCCTTAGAGTTCTTAGTATTTATTGTGGAATAATCCCAATACTTCTTGGGATGGCCACTGGAGATTAGATAAACCAAAACAAGAGCAGGACTGAAAAACACTTAATACAGTCTCTGTCCGGTGGTCCAGTTAGGCAAGGGATAGGTCCTGATCCCTTTTCGTACTGCGGAGGTCCAGGTCATCAGGGTCGTCTTATTATCCAAGGAACCGGAAAAATAAAGAAAAACTTGCGTAAGGGGTGGTCCAACTAATAATCTCTTTACAACAGGGGGTGGGAGGGTTGCAGTGCTTAACCTGCACCAGTGCCCTAGCGTGCTTCGCGCCTCAGGGAAGGAGGGTTACCAGTGACATTTCTTTATGGTGGTGCGGCCCGCAACCCTGCCCACCAACCTTCAAGTGAAACCAATGGCATGCACTTCACTTACCTGAACGCACAACCCTCCTGGGCCATGGGGAGGGGAGTCACAGCCTTCTCTTCCACTGTAGGAGTGCTAGACTCGACGGTGGTGCTCCTTGAGCGGTTTCTCTCTCTGTCCCCCTGTGCCTCTTTACACTCGGCGTCTCCACCCTGGACCGACTTGCTGGTCCTTGCCTGTTGCGTTTCTTTGTTTTCTCGTGGTCTCTCCTCCTCGTCCGTGCCTCTTCACTCCCCGCCCATCTCTTGCCTCTTTGGGTCTGCTTTATCTTCCCTGGCTTCCCCCGGCAGACCTTTTCTCTGTATTTTTCCTACTAGCGTTGTTGATTGTGATAGAGCGCTGACCCTGTTTCCGGCTGGGTCAGCATGGCGTCCTGACTCGATCACACCACTCCGTTGATAAGAAGAAGTATTATTATACAATAGAAGATCTCTTGGCTTTGTCAGCAGACCTCATACCCTGGAGCCTGGATTGTATTTCTACATCATAGGAACCGCATTGCTCTTCTCCCTGAAAAGCTCCCTCTCCAAGTGTGTGCTACCTAAAAATACATCCCCATAATATCAAGTTTCCAGCAGCAGCTGCATTAGCATGTTTTGTCTAAGTGCTAGCGACCAATCAGAACAGAATATCAAGAGGCATTGTTTATCAACCTTGCTCACAATTTTCAGACTAAACTCCAGCAACAGGCAGAGAATGAACGCAGCAGACAGTTCTCATGTGATAGGCATAAAAAGTGTTGTGCAAAAACAAAGCCATTTAGTAACATGCACAAAAGCATCATGTCTGGTGGGCTCATGCTGAATTACCAATATCGACCATGTCCCTATCACCCACGTGACAACCCTTTTTCTTCCGTCTTGCCCTCCAGTGCACAAGCAATTACCCCAGTGTGGCCTACCCTCATTATTTCTAGCTCCTGTCTCTTACCTGCCTCATGAGAGCAACCAAGTAAAAACCAAGAACATGCAAACTGGGCAAAGATGGGTGAGCTGCCAACAGAGCACAGTCTATGACTAGACCACACAAAGACGCCTTAAAGACTTTCTTAAGGTTTGATCAGTCAATAGAGGGGTGTCAGGCCCAGTTCTGCTTTGGCAGAGCACCACCATCTACAGCCATCATCGCTAAGTAATTTCAAGCCTCTATCCTCTTGTAAAATGAATTCAGCTCTTCCATATGCTAGTGAATCATTCTTCTACAAATCAGACTTCCAACAGCAAGTCTTTAGGTTCTACCAAAATGAATAGCATTACAGCTTATTTAAAAAAAAAAGAAGCAAACAATGGCCTGGTGACCCCGTGAGGGGCTAACATTTTGCATATATTGCTTCTGTGTTTACCTAAAGAGGGCAGGGGGTCTACCAATTTATAGAGGGTATTTTTAGATTGCCAAGCATACTAGGCATGCAGCAGCCCCAACAAAAATAATCTCACATTGGATTTACATCATTACCCTAAATCTCTCAGGTTGTTACATGTAGTGCCCAACAAAATGTTGCTTTATTTTCAAACTCTTCTGGATCTTCTGCTGTGTGCAAAGGTTCTGGAGTGTGAGGACCACTGTTGGTGGGTTCTAAGGCTACACTTGCAACATTTAAAGGATAGAAATAGGCTTGTACACACAATGTAGTCTAATGATTCTGCTTTTTTGACAATTACAAAGGTAACATTGAATCAAGGCGAGTTTTCAGAAGGATCGTTGAAAGGTTAAATGCTCTCTTGACAATCACAAATCGAACAGTGAACTATTACTTGTCTTATTGAAGGTTTTGTAAGATTATACCATCCTTACTTATTTTACTGGTGGAGGATTGGTTTACTGTGATATATTGCTTCTTTTGTCAATGTAGTGATACCATGACAAACCCAGTAGGCCTACCTTTTGAGAACTGCTTTCCATTCATTTGTGTCTAATACAATGACGAGGTATTGTGGTTATAAGCTTCAGGGCTATATAGGGGTGTGCCTAGTAGGAGGGTGTCACCATAGCCATATTAAGCACTGTGTGCTTAATAAAGAATGTGTTCTTGTTGTAAGTAAAGGCACTGACTGGTCAATGATTTATTGTCGCATGCTTACTGACTGGTATACTAGCCCACAACACCTCCCCTAAGTAGGCCTTGGTCTGCTCTGCCTCGCTATCTTGAAAGAGTAAAGTGCTGACTCAGATTCTTTTTTGATAAACAATTTTATTAATTTTTAAACAAGAGAAAGTAAAAGACCAGCAGTGCGATACAGCACAGTGATAATCAAGTCCCACAATTGATTAGGTGGTAAACCAAAATACATCAGGACCCAAGGGGTCTCAAGTGAAACATACAGTCAAACAGTTAAGACAATTTCAAGTTATCTGACCCAACCATTTGCCCCAGACCGGAGGGGTCAGATTTACTATTTCCACTACAACCCTAGCAAAAGTATTAAAAGTGTTAGAATTTAGAGGGGTCAGAATTACTACTCCCACTCCAACCCCAGCAATATTAAGGACATTTTTGAATTCTGGATGGGTGATACTTAATATTTCTAATCTAATCGGACCAGCAGTGAAAAGGTTTAGAACTTTAGAAAAATCACATTTATTACTCCAAATCCTTGTTAATAGAAAACAAAATAAAACTACATAAATGCAACTAGCTGAAGATAAAAAAAAAACATTAAGGCATAAAAAAATGATTCTTATTACCACTAAAATCATATTAAACACAAAATATTAAATATTTTAAACACTATACATTATTACTAAAGTACACATATAAATAATTAGATAAAATAAAATATTATACATTAAAATAGGAAATACTACATAATTAAAACATACATTAAACAAAAACTGTAGCCAAATTAAGAAAAATACATTAAATCGATTTAAAATATTTAAACATAAGGTTCATAAAAATGATAAAATATTTCACCAATTTATAATTAATCAATACAGTTTAAAATTAATAAAAAAATGCATTTATAAACAATACCAACCCTATTTCCATACAATACAACTACACACCTATATAAAAAAATCATGAATATTTTTCAAGCTGGCAAATTAAAATGAATATATCAAATATAATACAAAAAATATATATATTTAAAAGACTTCCTGGCATACAAACCCCAAAATCCGGCAACAATTCAAAATCATTTATATAACTTAAATAAAAATTCTCTAAATATAGTACCAAACCAAAAATAAATGGAGCCATACTAAGCATAATCACAACTAATTAACAACTTATAATACTCAAACTAATAAAGTAAAACAACGACATTCTTCCCTGCAGTACAAAGTTCCATGATATTGTGGACATCAAGACATTTTTGCAATGATATTAAACACTAACAATTTTTTAGAACAATACCAACATCAAACATCACAATGACAGTATTTTGTTGCAATGAGTTTGAGATTGGTGTATGCTCTTCTGCTTCAATTACCAAGCATTCAGGACTAATGCGAAGACTGTAGAATTTTTCAATTGTTTAGTTCATACTTTGTGTTGGCCAGTTTTTTCTTTCTTTATTTGTTTCCAATTCGAGGATGGCCTATGCTTGCAGAAATCAGAGCTCACTTTAAAGCTCTTGATTCAATCAGTGCAAAAGCTGACATATCTTCCTTCCCTACCTTTTATTAATGCAATGTGAATAACCCATTAACATTTAAACTGGGTATATTTAATAATCTTTCCTTTAAGATGAACAAGTTTTCAGTGAATCAATAAAGCTACGTCTAATTCTGAGAAATATAATTAGTCCCAAATACTGAATATGGAGAAACATGCGTTCTACCAAATTTAATCATGCAATTCTAAAGGATATGGGCTATGGTCAGCAAAGATTCACTCGTATACTCTGTGTATCAGATGGTAGAAACAAAGAGCTAGCCAGCAAAGACGTTCCTATTGTTTTAATCCCACTGGTGAGCTGACAAACAAAGAACGATGTAGCGATAGAGTAAAATAAAAACATCAAAGTCGGCCAGTGCACATATTAAATTAAGGAAGCACAAACAAATGTGATGTATCTACTACTGATGGATGTTTGTGTATTCTATGCTGTTTGAAGCTACTTTTTGGAGAACCTGGCAAAGAATGTCACAATAAATAAGAAAATAGAATGACAGGAAGACATATATATTCCCAAATGATTTAGTAGCAGCCACAAGGGGCAGCATAACTGAAAGGGTGGGCTTACAGAGAGTACTATTAGAGTTGTACCTTTTACAAAAGCAGCAGAAGATGTCATATCTTGCAAAATAATGTTCTTCTACGTGCGTCAATTTCTAGAGGTACTTTTTGTGATGAGGAGTGCAGAAGAACCAAAAAAGACAGAACACACACAACAGCAACTGTTTGTTGAAACTATTTACACGTGTTTAGAAATACTGATCACTAGTGTGGGTTGGAATAAAACCCATGTACATAAGGCTCAAGAGAGTTTCAGTTTGTAGTCCATACTTCACTATGGTACATGTAAAGTGAAAAGAATTCTGGACATGTAACAGTGGCATTTTTTTAATGGCGTCCATATCCTATAAGACACACGTGAATAGGTTTTTAGTAATGGGCCATAATTGCTTCATTAAATTAAAATGAATAGACGGAAAACGAATGTCCGTTAACTAATGAAATTAAACCAAGACAAACAATTGCCCTACGGGCTATGTTCCCCACAGTAAGTCCAAAGAAAGAAAGAGACGAAAAGGTAATTGTGCAATCTCTCCATCTCATCATCATCCTCAAAGGAGTTATAAAGAAGTCTAACCTCTACATCTTTCTGCTCATCCAAGTCTCGAGAGGCATATAGATTAGGCATCAAATGCTTATCCATTTTTTATCACTTAACATTTAGAATGGACTGATTGACCCGTCTGTCATTCACAAAGGGCCAAACTGCACAGAAACTACTTCAGAAAATGCCATTACTCTTGGACATGTCAGGGACCTGAAAGCTAGTTCTGAAGCAACTTAACATTATCCTCGCCTGACTGCTAGTTCTGAAGCACCATTACATTATTATAATACTACTCTATCATTGTTCAATCGGCCCGCATGGTTGTGGTAGTTCCCTAGTTATCCTCAGAGTTGGAAAGACTACAGAACTGGTGTTGAGTTTTCAAATTGGGCTTTGTTCTCCTTTCAAAGTAGAAGATGCAAAATGCTCACTACTAATCTAGTGTTGGTTTTCAGAGCTGCTGAGGGAGGGGGGACAGACTACTAGTTCTGGTTTTACTCTCTGATACATACTATTGATATTTATTTCATATAGACTACCCACTTCAATGATTGAAGGATAAGAGGCTTCTTCAGTTTTTGAGACTGCAATTTCAAGCATCTCAATATCATATTAGAGACATTTCAAATGGTTCAAGTTACCACGTGTATTTTTCCACATCGCCCTCTGCATGTGGTAAAAAAACCAAGCTGCTTGTGTACTTAACCAGAATACACTGGCTCCAGGTTTGTAGATTGACTTTGTTATTGTAACTTATAAGAACAAAGTAGGGACACATTATGAGTTGCCTGAAATTCGGGGGAAGTGGGTGGGGAATGCCATGAACAGAATTAACAATTCTGGCTTCTATCTCCATCTCTGAATCTGGAAAGTAAAAATTGAAGGCTCTGGAATGGGAAATGCCGAAGTACCGGGTTCTTTTTTGCTTCTGGTTTCCAATTCAGGAGCCAGATTCTGGGGGCCTCATTTATGAAAAGTGACGCATCGCTGCGTGAAAACAGCGATGCGTCACTTTTCACTGCGCCCTCCTTGCACCACCAATGATGCGTCATATTTCCAGTATGACGCATCATTGCGCAAGGAGTTACAGATACGTCAGTATATCTGACGTATCTGTATGGCGCAAAAGTGGCGCATTGCTAGAGTGTGTCACAAAGTGACGCAACTCCAGCAATGTATCCTTTCACATAGGGCAAGCCCCATGTGAAAGGGCCTGCCTCAGTCTTACGCCTGCTGTGAAGCAGGCGTAAGAAATTGACGCATTTGTGTCCTAGAGGTGGCGCAGTGAAATCACATAGATTTCACTACGTCACTTCTACGACCCTTTCTTGCGTCAATATGCCCCCTTGCATACATTATACCTGGCGCAGGTATATTGTGGTGCAGGGGTTTACAAAGTGACACATCTACCTTGATGCGTCACTTTGTAAAGATGGCGCAACAAGGTGCGTTTTTTACGCCACTGGTGCGTCACAAAAAGTGACGCACCGGCGGCCTAAAAGTGACGCATAGCCTTATAAATGAGGCCTGGATCTTTTACCTCTGACATTTTGAACCCGCTCTGATCAGTTGTAGGTGTGCCTGCATGTGATTTTACCCTGTGTGTTTTCAGCCAGGCCAGTATTCCGGTTTACGGTAATCCTGAAAGAGGGAACTCCGTGCCACTCAGTATTGGCCAAAGTGTTATTCCCTCCATCCGAGAAATTTATCTGACCAGCTTGTAATAAGAGTTCTAATTTGTACCAAGATTTTGGTACAGAAGGTTAAAGTTCTGGCATCCATTATGCACACCAATGGCATATATGATTGTAATATTGTGTGTATTGTACTACAGCTAACATTATTGTATACAATTGTACTTTTTGGCATATATCAATCAGTAGGGGGCCTGCAATACCTTGATTGGTAAGAAACGCAGTGGTACTTTTTGGTATACATCATGCCAATACTCTGCTGTAAGAAATTTGCATACTCACAGTGAATTTAGCAGACACGACTGGTTTTCGTAACGGAAATATATGTTTGTGATCCAGAAAACGTGGCTTTACACTTGTGAAAATATTTTTTCGCATGTACCCCTCCAGGTGAGTAAATGTACCCCGATTGGTTACAGATTGTGTTGCATAGTCTGAGTGTCCTAGGAAGATTGTACACGTCCACAAATTAACATATTTGTGCGTTTTCACAAACTTATCTTGGCTCAATCATTGCAAATTCAACACACTTGGGAGGGGTGAAGGAAAATGGTGTCCCAACAGAATAAGAAAACGTTTTGAAGTAGAAATGCACTATTGCATGGTATACGTGAATAAATGTACATCATGTACATATTATGCATTAAGAAATTGGCTTTGCATCTGAGCGTCTGAACTACTCTTGAGAACTACTCTTGGGGAACTGAAGCTGTGCTCGCTGTTATGGAGTCCTCCGTTGATTCCAAAAAAGGGTCAGATACGTAGTCCAAACTTTGGCCTAAACTGATGGGAGTACACTTCTGACACTGTCCAAGCCTCTTTTTTATGGCATAGTACAAAGCGGAATACGGTAGGAGACAATTTACTCTCACAAGGTTGCTAGTGAGTTAAGTGCTTGTTGTAGGTTAAGCATAGTATTGCTTTGGGCAATCCCACCTCAGTGTTAAGATCTGGGCTCCCACTTCCCACTCTCCAACTACTGATCTGCCTACAAGTCGGTTTCAGGAGCAGTTAGTCAGTAAAAGTAGGTGGCACCATACACTGTGCACTGTTCTCCTGCCTCCCCTGAGTAACCTTGCAGGCTATGCGCAATAAGTTTATCATCATTCGGAATAGGGCATTGAGGCAGTTGAGGCAATTAAACTTAGTGGCCTCAGGTTTCAAGCACTATGCGCCGTGCAATGCGCATGTGTTATGAGCTGTGCACTATGCACTATATAGCTAAATGGAGTTATATAGTGTGGCTAACTAGTGCTATGCAGGCACTGTGCCATATGTATTGTGCAATCAGGCTACAGAGAAGCGGTGTAGCAGTATGGCGTGAAGGGAGGCATTTAGAATGTTAGGAATGAAGCATTGGGGGAAATTCGGCTTGTGGAGCTTGTGAGACTTTATCATTATGTGCTGTATGTTTCAGAATGCATAGGCACCTAGGCACACTAGGCTCTTGCTAGTCTGCGCACCTAAGCCTAGGCTCCACAAACTACTAGTCAAAACCCCAGAAGTTAAAAGTATTAAGCGCTAGCAAAAATCTATCTAAAATGCAAGCCAACATAAGCCAAGTGATGGTCAAAATTCTAGTCAAATGTCAATCCCCACTGTAAATGTAGGTACCTAGGCTCCTGCTTTGTTGCATGTCTAAGCCTAGGAACAACAATCCATCTGCCAAAGAGCCAAAAAGCTGAAAAACAAAATGATGCTAGCAACAACCTAGCCAAAACACTCACCAACATTGATAATCGCTGGCCGAAATACTAGCTAAATGCCACTTACCTATAGCGTGGATGGCGGATGAGCTGGAGAGCCAACCAACCAATTGAGGTGTGTTTAGGGGCCGTACTCTCTACATACCAAGGTTATCAAGGTCCACCATAATCAGAAGTTGGGAAAATTCCCCACGACTTATGGGGTGAAACAAGGTTTCCTGATGTCACCTCTTCTTTTCAAAATAATCATCAATGGGATGGCAGATTAACATAATTAATCGAGCGCTGGTATCCCAATAACAGACAACACAGATATGCCCCACTCTTGCTATACATAGATGACTGAGTTCTTTTGGCATAAACCTAAGACACTTTTCAAAAGCTGACCAAAGTGACAAAGACATGCTGGAATGATTACGACATCAAGATAAATATGGCAAAAACCTGATATGATGGCATGGGAAAGCCTATCGGACAAAACAAAGAGAAAAAGCATCATGATGGCTTTAAATGCCATTGAAAAACGTGACGTGTTTCACCTATTCAGAATAACACTAGGAGTACTGTTCAGTTGGAACACAAATATTGAAATTGCAGTAAAGAAAGGAGAAGGGATGCACAACGTGTGGCAAGATTCACCAAATTCTATGGTAGACGATTGTTGACATAAATCCCAGAGACTTTTGGATCTAAAATTGAAAGCACCCTGTTGTAAAGACAGAAGTATGATTTCTCCACACCTCGATTCAACAGCTATCCAGAGTGCCAAGAAAACTCTGGAAATCCCTGCTCCAAACCCCCTAGCAACATAAAATATCCTTTTGGAAGCTGAGTAAGGCATTACAATTCTAGAACTAAAGAGCAAAATGAATACTGATGTGTCTAACACAATTAACCATTTGGTCGATAAAGGATGGAAAATACTTGGTTGAGAACAAATATTCACAGGAACTAAAGAGATCCTAAAGGAAAGAATGGCCCTTTGATAAAGCATGATTCATGAGCATGGGGAATGAACCAAGCTTGTTACAAATTTAAAAAACTACTAAAACAAATGTATAAGAAAAAGGAGAATACTTTTGGGAAGCCAATATGAAAAAGGCAAACCACCTACCCAAGGGATATTGTTGCAGGGTTTCTGTACTCACACAGAACTGTGCACAGAGGAGTGGAACCTCGGCAAATTAGGGTGTCCCAAAACTTACCTTAGCAACCAACTCACCCCTTACCGAGCTAGCTACAGTGTCTCATTGGACATATCAAACTCCCAATGTTTAGACAAACCAGAACATGAACTTACAGTACCTCAGGGTACGTGGGACTCATGAACACTCTTTCGTTATATTATCATTACAAACCAGAACATGGAGTAAAGAAGACACATGTGCATTTGAAATGTTTATTTACTAATGCCGTCTTCTCAGGCGCAGTATCTTAGATAATACAAGTATACTTATTATCAGTATCAAAATTATCAGCATAGTTACTAAGACATAAAAAGCGAATGGTGACAGCATGTTAACATGCTGTAATGAATAAGAGTTAACAACACTTATATCTCACCCTCCCTAACACATATATTATATTATTAGCTAAGAAGGTCTCTTTGGGTTGTTTTAGGGCAGGCCCATACCTTAGTGTCCTAGCATGAAGGAATCACATCAGCATACACCAGCTCTCTCTGCATGTGCACCGCATCAAGTGTGTTAACAATTCTCGTGCAAAGCAATATCAATCCCGCCTCAAGCCCAAGTTGGCAAAGGCTGCACTTGTGTTATGACTATGAAGGCGTGGAGATCAGACCTCATAACAATTCCATATCGTGTTGCTCCTGAAACTTCAGCACTCTCCGTGCAGACATGGTTTATTAAACAAAACTGATATCAGAGCAATAACATATTATTCTCACATACACCACGGCAAACCACTAGGTTGAAAGCTAAGTCAACAATTAAGGGTCGTGTGCAGAAGTTGCAAGAAAGGAAAAATGGCGTTTAAATCTCAAATGTACCTATGCTAACTTAACACGATATAAGGATATATAGGAGCTATACAACAATATAGCTTCAACTACTCTAACCAGGTACAACCACTCATAACCAAGCTCCAGAACAATGAATACAAGCACCTTTTCTGCATGACAAACTTTAACAAATTCGACCCACAAGATTGAAGAATAACATTCACGGAACAGACTTAGAGTATTTATACCTCCCAATCATAAGGACATTTAAAGCATGTCATACCCCGATCCCATAGGGCTACGTGGTACCTGAAGGACTATACATTGGAGGGTAATAATATATACCCTGTGAGACTAATCCAATAGTGTGACAATAAACTCCGCTACATATGGGACGCTTTAATTAGTTGTTTTTCCTTTTGTTATTTAGAAAAGAGCATGGTATATGTTAGACACTTATGTATGTTGTTTTTGTCAACTAACCTAAGACAAAGTAAGAATATTTGTACAAGTCGTGTCATTGATGAAAGGTTGTCATTTATGTTAGGTTCTAAGTTTACCTTTGTAGTCTCAATTTATCATTTATGTGATTTTCTGTCTTGTATTTGTTTATTAATCCACTTCTGGGGACGAATAAGTCCACAAGAAAAAGCTTTTCTGTGTTCTAGAGTGTATAGTTTTCTTCCTGCTTTCTTCTGTCATTTGAGCATTCACTGTCGTTTGGAATTTAGGTATCTATATGTTATATTAGCATGAGTGGTATACTAGTGCGAGTATATGTGTAAATTAGAAGTCAACTAAGATTTCCAACTAAGGTTGGTATTGAGAGATGCAAAATAAGCAAGCAGCTGTAGTTTGATGAATCCATGGTGTAAGGGGTCTCTTGTGCATAATGTATATTGATTGATCTAATCCCCTACTACCTCAGCAGGATCTCTTCCCTTCACAATAACTTTCTAACAGTGTCATTTTTAGAACTGCGACTTAAAATCAATTTTACCATTACAGAGGATTTTAAATTACAATTCCCTAGGCACCAAACATATTTCTATCTGCTCCCAAACAAATGTTATCAAATATAATAAGGTAACCCAATGTCATCCTATGGGAGACGTAGGCTTCACAGCATTGAAAGATGAATTTGTACGTTTTTCACTACCAGAACATGTAAAACTTAAAAATACATGTTCAACATTTTCATTACAAAACACCCTGCCCTATAGGCTGTTTGAGGCCTACCCTGGTGTGACACATATACATTAAAAGGGGAGGTTTAGACTTAACAAACTATTCATTTTGCCAGGTCGAAATGGCAGTTTAAAGGGGGAGAGACACTGAAGCAGCATACGAGGACCAATACACTCAAGACTGCAGTCCTAAGATAAGCTTGCAGAATGGCAAGGTTCACAACAAGAAGATAGAACCGATGTAACTTAGCTAAGTAACCTTTAACTAGAATGCTATTACCAATGACATAAGGGTAAGATTTGTATTGTGAATGTCTTGGCAGAACTGAAAATACCAATAAAGTCTGTAAAAAAATAGAAGTTTAAAACTGCACACACAGGCTGCAATGGCAGTCCTGAGACATGTTTTGAAGGGATAAGTGCTGCAATCCCACCAGTGAACATAAGGAGATGACAGGCAGAGCGCTGAAACTTTTCAGACACTCACCCCCGGTCACAGATCTGGGTTGAATCCATCTTCATTCTTTAGCTCACTTCGCCACCTCAGGTCAGACCAAGCTATATGCAAATCATTCTTGACCCTGTGCCTCATGGGAACTGTCCAGCCCGAACTGCCAAGACAGGTCTTCCCTGAACTGGAAACAAGCATCCTGCGACCTGTTTCGGGTTAGTGCAGAAAGCAACCTTGCAGTCCTACTGGTCTGCTTGCACAGTTTTGGAAACCCTTATCTTCGCACCGTACATGAGCAGAGATTATTTTTGGGGTATTGCAGCACATGCTGCATTTCAATGACAATTCTGCTGTGCCCCGTGAGCATCCAGACAATCAATCAATCCATGACTCATGAAATTTGTAAAGCGCACTACTTATCAGTGAGGGTCTCAAGGCGCTGGGGGGGTGCTGCTACTGCTCGAAGAGGCAGGTCTTGAGTAATCTCCTGAAGGTAAGTAGGTCTTGGGTATGCCTTAGGAGGATTGGGAGGGTGTTTCAGGTCTTGATGGCGAGGTATGAGAACCATCTGCCACCGGCGGTTGCTCTTCGGATGCGGGGAACGGTAGCAAGGGCATGGTCGGCGGAGTGGAGCAGGCGGTTCGGGGTGTAGAAGGTGAGTCGTCTGTTGAGGTATGCTGGTCCGGTGTTGTGGAGTGCCTTGTGTGCGTGGGTGAGGAGTTTGAAGGTGATCCTCTTGTTGATGGGCAGCCAGTGCATGTCTCTCAGGTGAGGTGTGATGTGGCTGAGTCGAGGAATGTCGAGGATCAGGCATGCAGAGGAGTTCTGTATGCATTGCAGTCATTTTAGCAGTTTGGCCGAGGCTCCCGCGTCAAGTGCGTTTCCGTAGTCCAACCTGCTGCTGACGAGGGCCTGGGTATCCGTTCTTCTTGTGTCGGTTGGGATCCGCCTGTAGATCTTCAGGAGCATGCTGAGGGTGTTGAAGTAGGAGGATGAGACGGCGTTGACTTGCTTGGTCATGGACAGTGTTGAGTCAAGGATGAACCCCAGGTTGCGCGCGTGGTCGGTGGGTGTTGGTGCTGCTCCCAGGGCGGTCAGCTACCAGGAGTTGTCCCAGGCTGAGGGGGTTGAGCCGAGGATGAAGACCTCCGTCTTGTACGAGTTCAGCTTCAGATGGCTGTTCTTCATCCATTCGGCGACAGCTTTCATTCCTTTGTGGAGGTTGGTTTTGGCGGTGAGGGGGTCCTTGGTGAGGGAGAAGATCAGCTGTGTGTAGTCGGCATATGGGACGATGTTGAGGTTGTGCAGTCTGGCGATGTGGACAAGGAGGGCCATGTAGATGTTGAACAATGTTGGGCTGAGGGATGATCCTTGGGGTAGACCACAGACGATCTTGGAGGCCTCGGACCAGAAACTGGGGGGGGTGGATGCTCTGGGTTCTGCTGGAGGGGAAGGAGGAAGTCCATTCCAGAGCCTTGTCTCGGATCCCTGCGCTGTGGATGCGTTTTCGCTAGAGTCTGGTGGCAGACAGTGTCGAAGGCGGCTGATAGGTCCAAGAGGATGAGGGACGTGGTTTTGCCTTTGTCCAGCAGGGTCCTGATGTCATCGGTGGCGGCAATGAGGGCGGTTTCTGTGCTGTGGTTGCTGTGGTATCCGGACTGGGACGGGTACAGAATGTCGTTCTCCTCAAGGTAGCGGGTCCACGAGGTTGTTCAAAATTCGGCATGTCATGGAACATTTGTCTGCCAGGTTTCCAGAGATTTATACTCCTGGAAAAAATATAGCCATTGGTGAGTCCTTTATCCTGTACAAATGGCGGCTGCTGTTCAGGCAGCACATTGCGAGCAAAAGAGCCACTAGTAGCATTTACTTTACAAGTCCTGGGTACCTGCAGTGCCACTTTACTAGGGACTTATACGTGAATTAAATGTGCCAATTGGATGTAAATCAATGTTCCCATGTTTAAAGGAGAGAGTGCAAGCACTTTAGCCTCGGACACCAGTGGTAAAGTGCACAGAGTCCTAAAAGACAACAAAAACGGGTTCCGAAAATGGGACGAGTAAAGGCAAAATGTTTGGGGCTAACCCTGCAGAGAAGGCCAGGTCCAACATCCTCCCACTTTTATACCCTCTTAACCTGATTCTCACCAGATCATACTGACCCAATTAGCTTTAAAATAGGCAACCTTCAGAGCCAAGAAACGACCACTCTGCCAGGGGTATATCAATGAATTATTAAGCGTAAGGGACACCAAACACTGAAATAATCTCCAATCAGATTAAATACCTGGAAGACTACAAACAATACCCCTCTTGAAATTCGGGGATCCCCAGTGAAAGGCTTAAATGGAAATTGAATACTTACCAGGTGTTCTTGCTCCAAGTCGACCACTTCTCTATTTACTTTTCTCCTTTCATACATTCACCTACTAACACAATTTTCTTTATATCAGTAAAGGTTTTTAATTTGTGCAGAAATGCCCTTTGACAAATAAAAGCAATAAATAAAATGAGAAATAATAAGTTGACTGTTCACTGATGAGTTCTGTGTGGAGCCTTCAGTTTGCTGGTTTGAATTCATGGAATGTCGACTTTGCCTTTCATCATTTTGTGGTTCATGCAGTGATTACCTTTTTGTTGTCTTTGCTTTGCTGTGAAACCCAGTGGCGGCTCGCAGAGGGAGTGCTGCGGGCGGGTCGGCGGGGCAGGGTGGGGGTAGTGGAGTCGGACATACGACGGCCAGGAGTAAAGTAAGTAAGAGGCATATTATCAAGCCCATTTTCTCTGCTTTAGTGGTCGATTTCAGCCAAAAAACGGTGATTTAAATATTGCACTATTATCAAGGACACGCTAACGCGTGTTTCCTTGATTTAGTAGCCGTTTTTTCTCCATTTTGCATGTCAGCGATTATTATCGCTAATGGGCATACAATGTGGGTGTTCCTTACAATGTCTGCATGATTGAAGTGGCAAACACAACTTGGCACTATTAAGAACGCGGCCTCAGCGATAAAACAAAAAGCGCTAACCCTATCGCTTGAAGTTAAGTCTGCTTTTCTTTTGCTTAGCTATGCTGATAATGGAAGGTGAATCGCCATGTTACTACCACACTCCCCTATCAGCAAGCATCTCCATAATCATCGCTGGATTTCAGGCGATATTTTTGTTTCTCGCTATCGCTGGAATGAAAGCGTTGATAATACGCCGCTAACACAGCGATGTAATTCAGCGATAGACGGTGATAAACAGAAACACGCTAACTGCGCTTAGCATTGTTTATTACTATTCTTTGATAATATGCCCCGTAATAAGTAAGTAAAACTATTTACCTTGCGCTCGCTGCATCTCCGAGTTGGCGATGCAGCGAGCGCAAGGTAAATAGTTGTATTTATTTATTTACTTACTTTACTCCTGGTCTTCGTATGTCCGACTCCACTACCCCCCACCCTGCCCCTCACCCGCCTCATCCACTACCCGCAGCAGTCCCTCTGCGAGCCGCCACTGGCGAAATCTCAAAATATGAAGTAGCACGTTACATTTCAGAACAAGTCATTACAATTATTGACTTTCCAAGACCTTTAACTATTATATATATTATTTTTCTAAAATGCTTTAGAAAATATAAGTTCGACATGGCAGTGCGTTTTAATTACAGGGGACATTTAGCAAAGCAACTTAACGTTTAAACATTAGATTTGCTGTTTGAAAATTGCTGCTTGAATCATTGCACCATGATAACATTCTAAAACCTCCCTGTAGAGTGATTCACTGCTCGCCAATACATGCGATTCATTGCTTTTATTCGACAAAGATTAATCTCTTTTTTTACATGAAAAACATACCTGTGTAATCCAGCCAAGAGCTGCTCGCGGAGCCTTAAAAAGACATCCGCGGCTTGTCAGCGCTGACCCTGGCAGAGTATGATATTAATAGGTTATTGACTTGCTAGGTCTTGAGCAGCCAGAGGGGACATCACTTGCAGTCGCTGCAATGCACTGGAGATTTGTTTCATTGATCGGTCTGTTTAACCCATCATCTCCGGGCATTTAAACAATGATATACGCTTGACAAACCTAATATTTCATTTTCCATCTGGGGACAGTGAAAATGAAATTAGAGGAACGAAAGACAAATGGACAGAGAGGCCCATAAAACTGCAATAGGATAACCGGCTTTGATGCTCTTTCACACACCCTACGCAATTTGCCTTGGGTATTTTTTTATTTTTTTATTTCAGCAGCATCCCCCATTATTCTAGCCCGTTTCAGGACATGTAGAAAAATATGGATTCCCAATCGATTTCGACTGCGCGTGAAAGCTTTGGTATTAGAGCTGTGTTTGCGAGGAATATGAAAACGAACAGATGTTGTTACACAAGAAAGCAAGTTATGGACCTGAGCCGCTTAGGACGATGGGAAGGGAGATATAATTCCTTTCTAGTTACCTGGTTGAAACCTTTGCAGTTTCAGTACCAGGAGGCTGCGCGCGGGGGACCTTCAGGGAGAGAACAAGCAATGTGGGAGCTGCAGAATTAAGGATCGGGCAGCGAGCTTGAAAGTGCTGCGTGTTCACAGGCATCCATATGTCAACCTTCAACTTCTCACATCTGTTGTCTGAGTTCAAGCGCATTCGCAATCAATCTTGCCAATTTATAAATGCCAGGCTCGATGGGAAACTGCATCAATAAGAGCTGGTGGCAACAGCTGACTAATAATGTACCTTACCTCCACCAGAACCCCATTTTTCAAAAGGATTTCTTTCCTTCGTTGCCGGTGGCAAAATTCAGTGGAAATCAAATATGGGTTGTTTGTTTATTTCCATACATTCTCAGAAAAAGAAAATGTGTGAATAATCCGACTAATTTAATATTAGGATTGTATACGTTGTTGTAACGTGCTTTTTTGGCATTAAATGTGCTTTTTTGGCATTAAATGTCGGCAGAATATTTCAGAAACATTTTGTAATTTTAATCCAACAAAGTACATTCTTATTTTATGTTTTGAATGGCGTTATGTACGCGTGAAAATAATCTTTTTTTAACATATTGCAGCAGATGATCAAATCAGTTACCCCCGCCCACCAATCCACAGAACAGCCCCTCCTAGCTCGTTCTGTATTTACTTCAGTCACATGGCACAGGAACCACAGGTTCACATTCTGGTTTATAGATTGACTTAAACAAAATATGCAGAGAAAGTAAAAAGTGAAATATGAGGTAAATCGATTATCATAAAGAACATAATAATGTTAATTTAGTTTGGCTAGTGACTTGAGAACACTGTACAGAGGTGAGCTAATTATAGCAATTTTAGAGCGAGGTTCAAATTAAACTTTTAAGTTATAACTATAAAGTTGTAACTATAGCTTAGTTGTTTTTAAGGTTTCAGTAGTTTAAGTTACTTTTCGATAGAAATAATAAAGTTCTCCAAACTATAACTAATCCCAAACCGTGTTTTTTTCATTGAGTTTGTAGGTTTTTTTGTTTTTGAAAAAGTTGTTTTAACCAGGTAATGTCCTATATTATGGCATACATATTTTGTTAGTTTTTTTGGTACCGCAGTACTTTTGTAGTATCTCCGTACATTTTCAAAATGCTATTTACACCGAATATTTATTTTATATTTAAATTATGGATTTGGGGTTTGATGGCTACTTATGTTTTTTTTAATCATATGTGTGTTTATATTGTAACTATAGGTTGTGTTTGTGAACAATACCAGTACCACAATACTATCAAGATACTACAGTGATACTTTTTGCTTTTGATAAAGAGCATTTCATAGACTTAGAACTCTGTCCATTGTAGTCAACAGGAAGTGTACACCCTTTTCCCCCATTTCAATTGAGATCTTCAAAGGTGATGGTTGCGCCAGAAGCCAGGTTGGCGGTACTGCAGAATTGCAGTGGCTCAACAAGATCCTGCCCTTCTGGAAGAGGAGGAAGAAGAGATGGAGTGAAGAATGCAAGACGAGTAGCAGGAGGTGGAGCTCACAGATTTTATTTTGTGGTAGTTTTTCTCATTGACACCTAGAGGGAAAAGGTGAATTCCAAACTGGTAATCTGTAACCAATGCAGAAAGGTAATTTCCCGTGGGAACATTAACCAAACCTTTTTAATATCTATATGGCCCCTCTTGCGGCGGTGGCGGAGTCTTTCGGTGCCCAGATCATCTCCTACGCGGATGATACGCAGCTTCTTTTTTCGCGTGGCAAGGGGGAGGATTTCGACGGCGGGCGGATTCGGGAATGCCTGGAAGCCGTTTTTGAGTGGTTTCAGGGACACAGTCTGAAGTGCAACTCGGACAAATCCGAGTTGCTCTTCTTCGGCTGCTCTCCCGACCCGGCTTGGAAGTCATGGTGGCCGTGTGATATGTCCCCTCCTTCCACGGTTGCAGTTAAGGCGAAGAATCTTGGCTTCTTGTGCGATGCCGACCTTTCCCTGAGACCTCAGATCATTGGGCTGACGGGGAAATGTTTCGGCATCCTTAGGATGCTACGAAAATTTCTCCCTTTGCTGTCCTTTCATCACAAAAGAATAACGGTGCAGGCCTTGATAGGATCACGCCTCGATTACGTGAACGCGCTTTATTTGGGCCTTCCTAAATATTTGATGGCCCGTCTGCAGGTGGTGCAGAACTCGGCGGCCAGAGCCATCTTTGGACTTCCCCGGAGGGCGCGGGCCTCGGAGCTTTTGGAGCAACTCCATTGGCTTCCGATGGCCAAGAGAGTCACGTTTAAAACCTTGACTCTGGCTTTTAAGGCGCTCCATGGAATTGGTCCTTACTATCTCCGTAAGCGGATAGCCTTTTATGTCCCCAGAAGAGCTCTCAGGTCTGCCTTCGAGGCCAAAGCGGTGGTTCCTTCCATTAGGCGCTCTCGAATCGGAGGTCGCTCTTTTCGGTACCTTGCGCCTCGGTGCTGGAACGATCTCCCTCGATCCTTAAGATTGATGACCAATATGTTAGCCTTTAGAAAGGAGCTAAAGACCTGGCTTTTCACTTTGTAATCTGTGTCTTTTCTGGAGCACTGTTATGCTGTACCTATCCTTGTTTCACTCTTCGGCCAAAGCGCCGGGACACTCCTCCGAGTAGCCGTGCGCTATAGAAGAGCCAATTTAACATAACATAACATAACATTTGGTACCACAAGAATAAGAAAACACCTGCAGGTAATTCATTCAGTCAGGTTGGTGCGTGCAGAAAGCAGGTGTCAGAAGGAGTTAAAGGAGGCCGAAGCAGTAAAATTGGCAGCAGCCACTTCTTCGGCTTCGGCAACAACTTCAACTTCTTGTCACCTAGAACTCCACTACCACCATACATCTATCCCATCATCAGTACCTGCTCCTGATAGCGCAATGTCAATAGATCTGTTGAGGCAGAATAGAGAAACTAAAGAGCAGTATGGCAGTACTGACATATACTGTGTCTTATGCCATACTGTTATTGTTACTGGAGAGAGAGATCTCACCATATACTGGGAGCTTGTCATGACTCACCAGTATCCTCCGCCAACAGCCTTAGTTTTATTTTTAATGTATTCTACTTCTGTCTCTTGCTGAGACTATTGTTTAGTCATGTGGAACTTCTGAAAAAAAAATCCCGATATTGTTTTTAATGTTATTGTCAGAACTAACTAAATGTCTCAAAAGATAAAGAACTTGTACCAATATTAACCATATTATTTTCAGGTATCAGAAATACAACATATTAATTAACCCCTTTTATGAAGGTGTGTCGACCTGTGGCTGACACACGCATAGCCTCCCCAGTGCGTTAGTCAGCCATTGGCCGACACCAGGGAGGGTTTGAAAGGATTCCTTTTTTAACAACAATTGTGTGGGAGACGAGGAATCACTTCTGTGTCTCTCCCCTGCCCCACTCCCACCCATCTGATGTCACAGTCTTCCCCACTGGAGCCAAGGATGGCACAAGTAAGCCCACTCTCCCCTCCGGTGGTGAAAAAAGGCCCAAAAAGGTATAAATAACTGAAATAGTCAAGTGGTCGGACATCTAGGACATGGGCTGACCACCTGTGGACCTGTCAGTTTTTTTTAGGGAGAAATGCGTGGCCCCCAGGGGGCCCATAGATTTATTTTTAAAAAGTAAAATAATGTAGGCAGAGCTGCTTTAGCACTGGTGGTTCCCAGTGCAACAATCTTTTTTGGCACCCCCTACCTGACCTCCTCTGCAGATTTCTTTAGTAGAACCCAGCAAATTGCCACTGATCTCTCCATAACCCTTCTCTCACGTACATTTAATGAGTTTGAAAGCTCCCCTAAAGGCTGGCTTTACTAATCCATTCAGCTAGCCACCAATCCAGAGCTATTCTTTGGAGCAGGCATATTAACCCTCTGTTCTACTTAATGGGGAGTTAAAGCTGCCACTAGCCAAATGATCTCTGTCTCTGCAGCAGGAACATTCATCAAAATAGTTATCTTGTCATTTTTATTGGTGCCTGAAAGCTGGAAGTGAACCCCTCCTGCACCTGCCTGGGGGACTTTGTTACTGATGTTATGTTATGCTATCAACATTTATAGCGCGCAGAGCTACTCAAGAGTGTCCCAGCACAAAACCAAACAGGGGTGGAGATCAGTGGATCATTAGATAAAAAGCAGAGTTCTCAATCATTTCCTGAAGAGCTTGGGATCCTGGATACTGCGAAGGTCCAGAGTGAGTGAATTCCAGGCCACCGCTGCCTTGTGTGCCAGAGAATTGCCACCAATCCTCGTAAGGCGAAAGTGAGGAATGACCGCCAACAGCTGTGCTGCTGAGTGCAGCTGTCGCATGGGAACATAGAACTTAAAGCGTTTCCTAAGGTATACCTGGCCAAGTTCGTACAGGACTGAGTGAGCCAGGGTAAGGGCTTTAAATGTAACTCTTTCAGCCACAGGAAGCCAATTACATTTGGTCAGGTGTTACTTTATGCTAGATCTCCCCGGAATGTTAAGAAAGGACCTTGCTGCAGCATTCTGGACTACCTGCAAGCCTCATCAACAGGTACCCTGGCAGACCAATATAAAGGGCATTTGCTTAATCAATACGTGAAAGGATGAAGGCACAAGTAACCATTTCCTTGGCTGCCCTAGGTAGGAGGGGAAATAATTTTCTAAGTGATTTAAGGGTGCCAAAGCACTGGCCAGCTAGCTTCTTAATCTGTATGGAAAACCCGAGATTTTAGTCAAACCAAATTCCGAGGTTTTTGGGGTGCTGACCCACGGAATTCGACAAAGGATAATCAACCGGCCAGAGCGATTTCCTAAACTGGGGTGGAAAAGTCCCAAACAAGAGAAGCTCTGATTTATCCTCATTGCACTTGAGCTGTGCGGAAAGGAGCCATTGAAAAATAGCTGTAAGCCATATTCTAGCTTGAGAGGTGGTTATATCGGTTTTTTTCCCAGGTGAAGAAGTGCTGGGTATCATCAGCATATGCGATGATCTTGGCACCAAAGTCCTCTGCCAGCTGAATCAGAGGGGTGACATATATATTGAAAATGAGGGGGCTCAAGGTGGAGCCCTGAGGCACTCCTGTGGTCCCACTTTGAGGGCGGATGAAGACGGGGGAAGCCAAACTTGCTGCGATCTGTCCTCAAGGAATGATTTCAGCCAGCTCCATGCAGACCCAGAGATACCGATGTCCGAGAGGCAGGTCAGCAACAGAGAGTGAGGGACAGTGTTGAATGCCGCAGAGAGGTCCAACAAAATCAGAGCCCCTCTGCCACCAGCATCCAAACATTCCCAAATTGCTTCAGAGATTTTGACAAGGGCCGTCTCAGCACTATATGAGGCTCTGAATGGTGAGTGGGTTAAATGTAGCAGGCCAGAACCTTCAACATAGTTTGATGAGCTGTTTGTTAACAGCTTTCTCAAAGACTTTCACCACAACTGGAAGGAGAGAAATAGGGCGATAGCTAACTGGGACAGATGGATCCAAGGAGGGTTTTTTCAGCATAGGCAAACGTTTGGTCTGTTTCCAAACTAGAGGATTTGTAGAATCCTGTAAGGACATGTTGATAAGACTATTAACCTCTGAACTTACTACCTCTGCAACTGAAGCCAACAACCTGGCCAGTCAGGGGTCAGGCGGGGAACATGATTTCAAGGATTTAAAAATCATCATGGAGTCTCTCAGAGCAATAGGTAAGAAGGCCACCAGAGAAGGTGATGGAGAAGAGATAGATGTTGGCCCTGTAGGGAACAGATTCCCTACCATAGAGTTGGTGCCAATATTAAAATTCATCTGGAGAGCCTGAATCTTATCGATAAAGAAACTGGAAAGATTCTCACGCCAGGCGACTGAGGTAGGAAGAGTGATGGTCTCTGCACTAGGGGCCAAGAAGCTCTGCAGAAATGGAAAAAACTTCCTTGGCATTGTTTTTAGAGAGAGCGATATGCTTGGCATAATAGCGGCTCTTAGCGTGCAGTATGGACACATAATATGATTTCTGAGCTTTCCTTAATTCCAACTTGGCTATTGGGCAATATGCCAATTTCCAGCAGCCCTCTAGTATTTTGCAATGTTGTTTCTGCACTTTGAGCTCACCGGAGAACCACAGTTTTGAGGGAGAGTGTCTAGTTTGCCTATGTGGTGAGAGAGGAGAAAGATGCTCAACGGCCTGTGAAACTCTACACGGCTCCTCCCAGATCCTTAGCAAGGGCTGGCCAGGCTAAAGGTTGAGGGATCAATTTTGGGGGAAGGTCTGCCTTGACAGGGTGGGTTAGATGAGTAATAACTATCAATGGTCCACGAAAAATGGATCACAAAGTGATCGGTCCATGCTACCTGGAGGGGCTTTTTGACATTAATGAGGAAATTTGAACATATCGGGTCCAGAATATGACCTCCACGATGCATGGCGGAACTGACCCATTGAGAAAGCTGTGCGAGGGTCAAAGAGTCAAGGAACTCCCGAGTCTCGCCAGACTCCCCACAATCCAAATTAATATTAAAGTCCCCAAGAAGTAAAAACTGGGAAAAGGGAAGGGTGCGGCTGAATGTATGTATGTATGTATGTATGTAATAATTATTTGTAGAGCGCACTGTGACCAGAAATGGTATCCTGGCGCTAAGAGCCACTAAATAAGGAGACAGCAGATCAAAAAGCTGAGAAGCAGATCACTAATGAGGGAATAGCCAGGTTTTCAGTGCCTTCCTAAATTTTAGTTTGCAGGGGGGCTGGTAGTTTGTTCCATATTCGGGCTGCGTTAACAATAAAGGTGCGTTCTCCTTGTCTGACTTTTTTAAATCTCGGTTCATGAACATAATTGGCTTTAGTGGATTGGAGATTTCTACCAGGTGTTGTTTTGTAGGAGTATAGGTCCATTTTTTTGTAGTGCCTTATGCACAATGCAGAGCAATTTGAAGATTATTCTCTGTTTGATAGGCAACCAGTGGAGCTCCCTCAGAGCTTCTGTAGCAAATGAGTAGCGAGGTTTTTTCAGCGTAAGTTTGGCAGTAATTGTTTGAATACGTTCTAGTTGTTTTTAACAGGTAGTTAGGGGTTCCTATCAGCAGGGCATTCTAATAGTCCAGCCTGCTTAATATTACCCCTCTCGAGATTAATGCTCTAGTAGGGTGGTCAAGCAATGGATATAACTTAATAAGGGCCTGAATCAGTGCAAAACATGTCCAGGTAAATCCATTGACTTGATTTTCTGGAGTCAGGCCTTGGTGGATTATTACACCCTGGTTTCATACCACTACACGGTTACCCAGTGGGGTTTCAGTCGGTAGCGGCCAGAAAATGGATGCTAAAGGTACCGGAATTTTATTAGCAGGGCAGCAGAGGAGTTCCGTTTTATTTCCGTTTATCTTAAGAGAATTTCTGTTCATCCAATTAAAGATGTCCAGAATACAAGTTTGAAAATTGCTAATGGTGTCCTCCTGATTATTGTTCAATGACAGAATCAATTGTGTTTCATCTGTGTAGTTAATTAACCTAATATTATAAGTCTTTATAAGTGATATGAGAAGTTTGATGTAAATGTTGAACAAGATGGGGCTCAGGGAGGAGCCCTGAGGAACACCATTTGTAGTCTTTCTAAATTTGGATGAAAAAGGGGGAATTGATATGGCTTGGCAACACCCTGACAGGTAGGATTCTAGCCAGTTCAACATCTGTCCCCCCACACCCATTGCCATAAGTCTGTACAGTAGGGTGTGGTGGTCCACCGTATCAAATGCCATCAATAGATCTAAGAGGACAAGTACAATTGAGTGTCCATTGTCAGGAGTCCTCTGCCGTTCATCGGCGGCACAGATTAGGGCGGTCTCAGTTCCATGACCAGGACGGAATCTGAATTATCTTCCTCAAGTTGTGCGGCATCCTCTAGATAGTGTGAGAGTAATGCACTTATGTGGCGTTCTAGAATTTTTACTGTAAAGGGAAGAAGAGAAATCGTCCTAAAGTTGGCTAAGTCAGAAGGGTCGGCTAAGGTTTTTTTTTAACAGTGGTTTAACTATGGCTTTTTTTTTTAACAATAAAGTACCTTCTCAGTTTCTAAAGAGTGGTTACAGAGTTGTAGGGGAGGGCCAGCGAGCTTGTCTTTCCATATTTGCCATTGCTTGGTGGCAGAGGGTCCATCTGTGACCCTGATTTTATAGTCCTATACAAGGATTTAAAGGTCTAGCCAGAGATAGGATCCAGCGTAGTGTGTATCAAAGGGTGGGTCTGACGGGAAGAAATCTAAAAGAGGAGACAATACAAGTTGAGCTGGACTGGGGGATGTGTAATAGAATGTTTACCTACAAAAGGTTCGTCAATTCCCTCCAGAATAGTTTTAATTTTATTCTCAAAATATTCTGACAGATTATCACATAGTGTCTGGGATGGTTCAATCTCTCGCTTGAGGTGAGCTGGGTCAGTAAATTCTGTAAGAATTTCAAATGTTTTCCTTGCTTTGTTGTGAGCTGCAATGATTTGTTCATAATAGTAGTTAGCTTTCATTTTCCTTAATTTATTTTTATAATCACGTAACGTGTTTTTAAAGGAAGCTTACCTGGAATTATGGCATCGTCCAGGGCTTTAAGGAAAGTTCCTGCAGGACCTGCAGCTCTGTGGACCAGTGTACTGCTCAGGGTGAAGTGGGGTGAGATGGTGATGCGAAAATCCAGTGCCTCACCCTCTCCTATACCCAGTGTCTCTCCGCGATGGAAGATCCACTTGTCCCTAAACACCCCCGCTATACACCGCCTCTTTCAGTTTTGTGATCAGCACGGGCAACTTTGTATCCCCCAGGAATGGCCAGCTCCATTACTGGGTTGGAAAATTCGTTAAGCCAAGTCTCTGTTATAAACAATAAATCAAGAGACTCATCAGAGAGGAGATCAAAGATCTCATGGGAGTGCTTAACTAATGAGCGGGCATTAATCATAGCCGCTAGGATACATTTCCCCTTCTGCCTTTTGAGAGGAGAAGTAGTAGAAGGAGGAGAATTTGCCAGTCCAGGGCACAGGCAAAATTTACAGCTCCAACAGACCGTGGATAGGCTTTCTAAAACCTCCCAATGGCGCAAACGCATACAACGTTGGGGACGGAGCAGGAGCAGCTCAGCACGCCTATAGGTCTCGAGAGAGGCTCTTAGAAGGGAGGTGAAACAGGCAGCATGGCTGGCCACTTCCGGGAAGCTGATGGGCGCAGACGGGTTTGCCTCAGGCGCGCCTTTGGCACGGCAGCAGCGCTTCCGTGCAGCCCGCATACTAGTAGGCAAGCCCCTTGAACAACCAGAGCACGCTTGAGCTAGGATGGCGTCTCTAGTTGTTCACCCTGGAAGGCAACAGGCAGGGTAGTAGTGGCCTGACCCTGAATAAAGTGCAATGGGCAGGTAGGTGCACATGTTGCAATGCTATATGCACTTGTGGTCCTGTCTGTAAATATTTCTAACCAGTGATTATTTGTTGTGTGTCCTTTGTATATATTTTTTAAATATATTCACACACTGGAGCACTGAGTCGCCTGCATTTTTGTTTAGTATTGTAACAGTATCTGCATATAAATTGAAGAATATTAATAAAAATATAATCTCAGAAACCCTTTTGTTCAAATTGTGATTATTAATGTATGTCGTTTTTGAGTATCAGTATGATAAATGTTTTGTGTAAAACACCTCCAAAGTAGGTTTCAAATATTACAATGAGTTTTGGATACCCCAGACAGGTGGAGGAGGGGTTCACTGTTCAGAAAAGAGTCCAGGTTATTATAACGGTAATAGACCCTGGTCCCCATGGGCATAGAATGGGTTTCCTTGTGATATAATACATAGCCTGAAAGCTGGGTGCACAGGGAACTCTGCAGCAGGTGCTTTCAAATCAGTGGGTTTTGCTAACCTCCGTACCCCCTTCCGGTCAGATCTCATTGTGGCTGCACCAGTTGCACTGCCCTAAAGCCGGCCCTAAATCTAGGTAGGGGTCGACCCCTAGGTAACGGATCTATCCCCTTGGAGGGGCCATATATATTGATACATATATATATCTTTTGATCTTGAGATTAAAGGGAGATTTGTAGCTTTGCAGAATTCCTCATATTGGAAAATGCCCAGCAGCTCCCCCAACAACAAAGTTTTATATAAGCAACATTAAATGTTTGCAATGATATGGGACATGGGGCAAGGGGAAGTAATACAGTGTCTATTTTTTGTTTTTTAAAAGTCTTTGGAGAACCTGCATATTTCGGAAAGAAGATAAAATTATATGACTTTGTCTTAATTTACTGTTGCACCCATTTCTCACGGACACACCCATTGACTTTTTTTTAACTATAAATAAGCGTCACAGTGGATGATGGCTGCTCAAGACCTAACTCAGGTTATTGAGGACAGCTCTGAGGCAGGATCAGAGACTGAGAAAGCATTTACTGAGAGCATCTAAGGGAGAGGACAATGGAGCAGAATCTTGAAGTGATTTTTCAGTCTGTGGAGTCTCATCCGATGACTCATCTTCCTGCGATTCTGAGGGACACAATGATGGCAGTTGTGCTGTCCCTTAGCAAGCACAGTCTGTGCAGATGGACAACAGTTGCAGGTTAGACCAACC
The DNA here is from genome assembly GCF_964261635.1 of Lissotriton helveticus. Classification (NCBI taxonomy): domain Eukaryota; kingdom Metazoa; phylum Chordata; class Amphibia; order Caudata; family Salamandridae; genus Lissotriton; species Lissotriton helveticus. Next base: position 723,805,998 of record NC_136067.1, read on the forward strand.
CAGAAAGCAGGTACATGTGATGGCAAGCACAGACAGAGTGGTCTCTTGGCAGCCCCCAATTTAGTTCCGCCACATAATCCACCTTTCACTAGTGACACTAGATGTAAGGTCGATGCAGTCATTTTTTTGCCAATTGACAATGACCATCTCTTTTTAGATGCTGACTTCTCAGAGCAAATTGTGCAGCAAACACATTTTGTATGGTGAACAGTTTCTGAGGGAGCATAGAGGCATCCTCGGGCCTCCATCTGGGGTACAAAAGTGGACTCCCACTTCATTAGAGGAGGTGAAGATATTTTTGGGCTTCATGCTCAAAATGGGGTTAGTGCAGGAACCAACCTTGCAATCCTACTGGTCTACTCACACGGTTTGAGTAACCCTTATCTTTGCACCGTACATGATCAGAGATTTTATTTTGCTTTTGCAGCACATGCTGAATTTCAATGACAATTCTGTTGTGCCCTGGGACCATCCAGACCATGACAGGTAGTTCAAAATTCAGCCTGTCTTGGAACATTTGTCTACCAGGTTTCCAGAGATTTATACTCCTGGAACAAATATAGCCATCAATGAGTCCTTGATCCTGTGCAAAGGGCGGCTGCTATTCAGACAGTACATTGCGAGCAAAAGAGTTTGCTTTGGCATCAAGTTTGCTGTTTGAAAGCTCTATTGGCTGTGTTTACAGCTTGAGAGTGTATACAAGGAGGAAATCCACTCCAAACCTTGTAGGTTGCCTTCCCATGCTAGGAGTCACAGGGAAGATTGTATGGTAGCTTGTCCAGCCACTCCTTCACAAAGGTTATGACCTTTATGTGGACTATTTCTATACGGAAGTAAAGCTATTCATTGAGCTGTACAAAGCTGGAACTGTGGCCTGAGTTAAAGTTCATTGTTGCCACAAAGGATTCCCATAGGAGCTTGTTTGTAAGAAGTTCCAGAAATCCAAGACCACTGCATTGTGTTCCAACGAATTGCATGCAGCCAAGTTCTTGGATAGGCGTGATTTGTATTTGCTCAATACAATTCATGATGAGAGCATTCCCCCCCATCATGGTTTGAGGTCAGATGTCCGAAGTTCACAAGCCCACCCATATACTTGATTTGGTACAAGAAACTGTTTAACCACCTGATCTAGATGGCAACTTACAATGAATATGTTGTTTATTGTCAGACAACCACATGAGGACAATCCTTGACTTTCTGTTGGGCATCATTGAAAGCCTTACTGCTACAGAAGCAGCAGCCTCGACTGCATATGCTCTGGAGGACGTGGCAAGGCTGTAGGAGCGACACTTTGCTAATCACATTCTTGCAACACCTAAAAAGACTTAACCATGTTGTTGTGAAGTCTGCTCTAAGCATAGAAAGAGGCTGGAGAGTCGTTTTTACTGTCACCAGTGTCCATCTCACCCAGCCCTATCTTTTCCTGATTGGTTTATATTGTACGATACAAAAAGGAAGTATTGGGAAATTTCAAAACCTCAAGTTATACGAAAAAAATTATTTATGGAACCCAATCCTTATCATGTCCCATGATGGTTTCACTCCTGATGGAAGACTCCCTCATATAATGTCTCTGAAATTGTGTATTGGACACAGTAAGGATAAAGAGGAAGGTTATCCTGGACCTTGTTGGAGACTGCAGGAGGGTCTTTGCAACTGGAAATATATCGTTTCATTTATAGTGAACTCTAGATTGTTCTTTGGCCACCAGATGGTTTGGAAAGCAGTTAGTCAATACCAAAGATACAAGGAAGGCCACTCCTGGACAGTGGATGCCAGAGAATTACGCATCCAATTGTAACATGCAAGATTACGAGAAGTTGCTCTCTTAAAACTGAAGTTGGGTAAAAGGATTGGAAAAGTCTCCCAATTTTCTGAATGGAGGAGCCCTGGTGATGTCCCTGAAGGGACGAAACGCGTAGGCTGTATTGTCTGCATATGAGATAATAAAGTTGAATTCAAGAAGAACACACAACTGCATTGGATATAATTATTTCATACTTGTTTTGGATTACTTTCTAATGGCAAAGATGTGTGTTGCTTAAACCCTTTGATACTAGAGATACTCCTTTGTATTTATTTCTAAGTGGTGGATTAACTTTAACAAATTAGAAGCACATTTATATTTGTGGCAGTAAGATACTAAGATGGCCCTTATTAAGTACTGACTTTTTTGGGGGGTTTGTTATCATTATGTATAGCTGTGGATTATGGGTAGCTGTGGATTTTGGAACCTAGCTCAGCTGGCACCTAGGAAAACCTGCACATTTTTGAAAACTAGTCAGCCAGGGGAGTCTAACGGTGCATGACTTGCATGGCTCTCACCAGATTATATTACCTAGAACCCCTTACAAGCTGTCAAACTTTGATAAGAAACACACAATTTCTATGATGGAAAGAAATGGAATCTGTGTGAACCTCGGTCTCCCAATAAAAATGCTACCCCACTTGTGTGGGTGGGCCAAGTGCCCGCAACAAGAAAAGACCCAAAACATATTGATTGTGGAGACATCAAAATCAGCTATTACAAAACAAAAATGGGGGCACCTGTGTTTTCGGTCTCGAGCTCGGTGGCCTTCTATGGAAACCTACTAAGCACATACATTTCTGAAAATGGGACATTTGGGGCACCCCATGGAGGTGTGAGTTGCATGGATCCCCCATTGTTTTCTTACATAGAATCCCCTGCAAACCTCAAATGTAGCTAAAAAGTCATACTTCCCATACATTTCTGTTGGGAAAGTTGTAGGATCACCGGGCTGGCACAAATCTCCTGCCACAAAGCGTTTCCCAATGTCTTCTAATAAGAATTTCACCTCACTTGTGTGGGTGGGACAGGTGCCTGTGACAAGGAAAGGCTGCAAAAGACACCCCCAAGTTGGAGAGAGCACCAGGAGTCCAGGCAGAGCCAGAGCACTTAGCTCTCATCGCAAAGTGCCCTTTGGAGTCAAGGATGCCTGAAGAAAAGTAAAACAGGTAAAAAATTGTGCAAATTGGTGCTAGATATGGACTGGTCCACTGGGAGGAGCAGAAAGAGAAAGAAATTTGTGGTACTTTACCGGATTTGTACAACCTACTCCCGGGTGGACCAAGCCCTTGGGGTCAGCACAGTCTTCTTCAATAGTTCACTCATGGGCAGGGGACATGCATATGGCCCTGTAAAAAATTGGGTTATTGTTTGAAAGGGGTGGAAGCCTCACTCAAGCAGCAACCACAAGCCTTGTCATGGTGAACCACAAAAAACCACTAACTCATTCTGTGCTTAAGCATCTGGCAGCTTTGAACAAAACTAGTCAGGTTTAACTTACAGGCAATGTGTAAAGTAAGTATGCAGCACACAAACAGTAATAAAGTGAAAAAACAAACGAAAGAAACTTCCAAACTAAATTAAAAATATAGAGTAAATTAAACAAAATAAAATTATAACAGAATGACAAAAATTCAATCAGGAGAACCAGAGATATTGAATTTTACATTTTTTTTAGAAACTAGTGTCTAGAAGCAGAAAGCGCCACTGTAGGTTATCTTGTCATACTAGACCAGGGGAAAGTCACAAGTTCAGGCCGATTGCGATGGAGAGTGAGTGAGATACAGGGACCAAGTCAGTCCCCCTGAAGGGTTACCTTTTCAAGTCTGGTGCAAAGAGTTCAGTTTGTATTGGAGTAGGCTATGAGGAGGAGGTAGACCGTCATCGACAGTCGTGGCTGTAGCGTGAAGAGCTAGCCATCTTTGAAGCCTTGTGCTGGTCGATCATTGTGGAGATTTGATGTTGACATGAAGTGCAGTTCTCACTGGAGTATCCTGTTGGCGGTCGTTGCGGACGACAGTGTTTTGGCATGAACTGGCCTGTTTTCAGTTGCAAAGAGACCAAACATCAAGATTTTTACTTTTCTTCTTGTGGAAAGGATCTCTCTGATGCCGGCCAAGGATCCCGGACCTGGGGTGCACTGCTTAGGGATCATGACTCACTCAAGTAGAAGCAAGCATGGGACGTAGTCAGGTCAACACAGGTCCAGTTGGTGCAGGTCAGCAAAACAGCTACACGGATGTCTCTGGAAGCTTGTTGTAAGCCTGCCTGTTGGTCACACAGGAGGTCATCAAACTGATCCTTGGAGTCATACAGGGTAACATGGGATCAAGGCAAGCAGGTTCAATCTTCTTTCTAAAAACAGCAGGGCAGTACTTCCATCACCAGGACATTTCTTCTGGCAGCAGGACAGTCCTTCTTTTGAATCTTCCACATGTCTAGGAGTGTTCTGAGGAGAGGTTCTAAGGGTCCAATATTTATACCTGATTCCATCATTTGTATGGTGGGGTTGCCTGACCTATTCCCAAAACTGGTTTTGGCCAGTTCTTCCTCTTTGGTTCCAAACTGTGTGGGATGATAAAATGTGTGGCAGGCATGACTCAGGTTCCTTTGTATTAGGGATGGGTAATAAATTCAGCTCTGCTGACTGAGTTGGTGGAGAGTTCTGGCCATTCTGCGTTATGCATGTAACACAGAGTTCTAGGTAAATTCCACCAACTGCCGCCTAGTGAAGTTTTTTCTGGCACACATTTTGCCAGTGATAAGTTGGAGAGCACGAGTAAGATGTGGAATCTTCTAGCATGATTGTTGGTTTCTAGGAAGGCACGTTGTGAGATTTCCTCAATGCAGGCGATTGCTGGTGGTCACAACCGTTCACGGTCAAAAAGCTGCCACTCGAGTAGAAAATCTACTTGTACTGTAGCTAAATCAGCTCAAGGAGCAGCACCCTCTGACACACAGTCACAGGGTGGCCGTTCACACTGATTTTTCAGCACGGAACCACCTCCCAGTACCAAAGATCAGAGCAAACAGAGTAATGTGCCTAATTCCACCTGTTCACAGAACACCGCAGAATCTCATGGACTATTCATGTAACACCGTAGAAATCCGTGGAGTGAAACTCCACAAGTTCTGACCACCACTACTTTGTATGTGCTGTGGGAAAGATCTGTTGAAATGTAATCTGAGCAGGTTACAGCTCCTCCTCAGCCATACTGCCTGGAAGACCATCTCCAAGCTACACCCTGGTCCCACTGTCCACTGTTTGCACCTAAAACACATTAACATGCAAGAAACATGTTGACCGAGTTAATCTAAATGCAACTGCCTGCAAAATTACCGTAGACAGTCACCACACTGATTTTAATCAGGGTGGGAGGCAGGATCATTAAAATTAGTTTCCCTGATCCTCCCATTTCCCTGTATTAATTCACATGGTCTAATAGAACCCACATCACTGTTCTTCTACACTTTAGGGCCCCTTACACACACCGCACCAAACGGCAAGGAATAAAAGATCTCCCCCAAAGTGCCCCCACTGAGGGTGCCCGGCGCGTATTAGAGCACCAATCCGACGAGTAGCATGCCCGATGATGAAGCATGACACCCAGTGGGCTGGGTGTGAGGGCCCTCATTCCGAAAGGAAGGATTCCCCATCCTCCGTCTCGTTAGCCACTATTGAATCTAGCCCCATGTTTGTTCACCTCCAGTCCCCTTAGGAACTGCATACTCCTTTTCTTTGTTACTTGTATTAGGGCCCATATGCTGGACCCTTTTCTCGTCCCTCTTCTTTGTTAGCATAGTATTGCTGTCCCCATTGACTTCAATGGCAAACATATTTTCTCTGCTTTTACTATTGTGGTAACACCCTGAGAAAGCCAGTAGGGCTGCCTTATTGATCTTATTGATAAAAATACTCTCTTAAATGTGGTTATAGTGTTCAGGGCTCACTAGGAGAGTAAAGCGATATGAAGGTGTCAACAAAGGTTTTTCAATCTACCTGATTATATATATTTTTTGTCTATATATTTTATGATTTAATGCATAGTGTTTTGTAGTATGCGTGTAATAAAAGTTATTTTCCAATGAGAACCACAGATTGACAATGATATGTGTGTGTTGTTGAGTACCAGGTCGCTGGTGGGACTAGCCCACACCGCCTTCCCTGAGTAGGTCTTAAAATGCTCTGCTTCACTACCTTGAGAGAGTCACATGCTACAATGGGGTAGTTAGTTCTCAGTATAAAGACAACTGCACACACATTACTTGTGAAGAACTCACATTCTTCACAAATAGTAACCCACCGTCTTACAATACACATAAAAGAGATCATTCAGAAGAATATGTTTAAAGTTTCTTGTTTTGTTTCAAATAGTTTCTAGTTTTCTTAACTTTGCAAATTTTGTTAACCCTCAGAAAGCAACAAAAAAAATTAGCAATCTTCTTCAGCTTTGTGCAATTACTCCCAACAAAAGGGTTGGGAAGTGCAAGCCTCAAACTGCACCAAGAAAGTTTCAGTTCATGAATCATTGGATGCAAATGTTTTAGACAATTGTCCTTGAAAGTGTTCTGGCTGCTTTTCTTTAAGCCATTTATCCACGCCACATATCACTACAAAAAGAATTCCCGGTGGCCTTTACAGAGGTCCACCTCAGGAATAGCAACAAGTTGCCAGATATCGAATGCACCTCAGGGTGAATCTTAAGAGGCAAATCTGCATCTTGCTCATCTCTAAGTGAATTGCAATTATTTTCAAAGCCGCTGTGCACATTCACAGAGAGGAACACAAAATTGCAGTGAGGAGATTGATTATTTTTGGGAAGGGTGTTCATGAAACACCTACTTTGTGGCATACTTTCTTTCTATGATGTTACACGTTTAAAACAAGCATACCCCCAACTTCCACTCATCACCTGAATCTAGTGAGAAATCCATTGACAAAGGTTCATTGGACATTTGTGATGTGACAATATGGATGGGGTGTTTTTTCTCCCTCTCTGTGATAAAGCATGATTTCTTTCATTAATAGCTGATTTTGGTCCCATGAAGAAAACTAACATTTTTAATCACTTGATCAACGAAAAAAATGGAGTGAATTGAATATTTTTATTAGTGAAGCAATCATAAATCAATCAGGTCCTTTCATAAATCATAGCCATATTTTCAAGCGAAGACCAAACCTTGTGACTTGACTCACTGCACAACCAGGCATTGGAAGAGCTTATGGGTTTTCTTGGTTGCACCTTAAATGGTTGAACTGGAAACTTGCTCTAATCACAATCTTTATTTGTTGTAAATGGGCTTGCTCCCTTAAGCATTAGTATTGTGTACATGTGCATGCATATGTGGGCAAGTAAAACCAATCAAACTACTAGTAGAATACAATGTATGGCTGGAGAAAGGGATGGAAATGAAGAATCAGCTCATTTTCATATGCAAAATGAGAAAGTTCATGGAGAGTTCAACAATGGCTAATAAAATTTGGATATGAAAATTAGATTTCCTCCCACAAACAAATTTGCTGATTTATTGGATTTGGCTATCACTTTAAAGAGTCCAAGGTAAACCTTGCTCCAACTAAACATAGGTTAGGATTTTCTATATGGCTTATTGTAAGACACTACTGGATCCCTCCTGTCCATTGAGGCAGTCTTCAATGAGGAATTAATCACACCTTTTAATTTGGCAAGAGGATGTTTTGTACTTAAAAGGCCAGCATTTGTTGCCTACCTCACATAAACATGTAACTTTTATAGTCAGCAGGTAACCCTTTCAAGATTTTTTCTGAGAAGCATTCGTCGTACTCACACTGAAATCGAACTGCTCAAGGCTTATGATCAGCTGAATTTGTAAAGTCCTAAAATCGTATGTATGGTTCCATGCGGGCTTGATTTACCAATTCGCTAAAGAGTTGCATCGCAAAATAAGACATTGCAAATCGAGAGTTTCTATTCATTCACAATTTGCGAATGGGGTCGCAAATTGTGATTCTGATTGTAATTAGAGACCGCGTAGTAAAAAATTGCCTTTCTGCTTTCTGGGTCAGGGGAAGGACCCCAAGCACACGATGTGCTGCCCAGGAGAAGCAAGTAGAGAAGGAGAGAACTTTTGCACACCCAGAGTGAGCTGAGGAGCCCAAATAGAAGCCAAAAAACCACCAGAAATGGTTAGCCATCAGAGAGAACAGGAAGCAGGGTAGAGAAAAAGAAAATTGAAGTTCACAGAACGAGAACTAAGCATTTTGATGGAAGAGTGCAGCAATAATCATACCCATGCCTCCATGACTATGCAGAGTCACAAAAAAGAAAAATAAGGAAGGACATGCAGCAGAGGATTAATGCTGTTGGAGTGGCAGAACGTTCAGTTAAGAAGATAAAAAAGCACTCCGCTACGACCTGCGGTCTCGTGCTCGGGAAAGGGTGGAAAGAAGCCTGCAGGACTCTCGGGCAATAGAAGATGGTCCCTCAACTGCACCCTCACACTCAAAAATGCAAGCATTGGTGGAAATGGCCCTTGAGCCACAGGTAATATGCAGGATGTGGGTCCCTGGGCATGCCTGTCCCTCCACCATCACCCAGTAAGTGTAATACATCTACTATGACACCTTTTCTGCCCTTAAACCTGGTGTCTACATGCATGTAACACAACCTAACACAGACATAGCTGGATGGTCCATCTACATGTAAGAAAACACAAACATGGTGCATTATGGGAAATGTAGTCAATGTGATCAAACAGTGTAGTCAGTGTTAGATATTTGCAGAATAATGTTGGATGACCAATGAGATAGTGTGCCACGTTTATTGATATTCCTATTATACAATTAGATACACCAGTGAAAGTACTTGAAGGGTCAATATATGAGGAAGAAGTTCAGGGCCAAATGGAGTAAAACCCAAATGGAGTGCTTGAAAGTGTGCCTTCCACATCACATGGCGAGTCCAGCACTTCGTCCATCCCCCACAGCCAGCTGCTGTAGAGGGTCAGGATACAAGACAATCACCCAATCCCAGCCGCCATCCACTCAGCAGGGTCCGACAGCAGCCCTCCACTCTACATGGGCGTAGATGCCATCAGTCAAGGCAGGCATCTGGGTTCCAGGCAACGTTCGACCAACAGGCAATGTATGGCAGGCTGGAGGAGGTGATGCTACAGTTTCAGGCAGTTCTCTTTAATATTATTTATCTCTCCAGCTTTTACATCTCCTCATTAGATACATATTTCCTCCTTTCTGTTATACTGTGACTTTTTTTAAATGCTCATTGTTCCATTTAATGTTTATTGTTGTTACTTATCCCTCCCTGCAATATCCTTATTTCTAGATTTCTTGTTTCTGTTCCTGACTTCCTCCTGTGTATGTATGAATCTGAGCTTACATTTTCTTCTGCTTGCTTATGCTGTCCCTCTTCCCTAACTTTACACCCGGTGGGCTAGTACTGTAAGACTAAGACACTATTAGATAGTCTACTATGAAGATTGCAGAGTTTGCAGACCATGCTTGTTTGCTGAGAAGGCTTTCTATTTCTCGCTCTTGCTCAAATGACAAGAGATTGGCTATAGTTATGGTGATCCCCAACTCCCTCCATGCTGTATTGTGTATATTATAATTCAGAATCCCAGCAGTTTCGATGACAGTGCAGCATGGCAAGAGAGTAGAGGAGGATTCTCCCACAGCATTTGCCAACCAAAAGCATGTATCCTTCATTGACCAATTTATTCTACCCCTTCAATCGACTTGAAATGACTTACAGTCATAATATCCCCGCCCCTCATTACGGTTGGCTTGACTACTGGCTTTTCTAGCATTGTCAACCACCAAATGGCCAAAGTTATATTTTAGGCGGGAGAGCAGACACTGCGAACTAAATTGTAATCATGTGTTGATGTTGTATTTTGTTTTAAAAAAATTAAAGGAGGGAGGTTTATCTGGCATTTAAAACATGTAATATTTTTCCTAGCTGCAGAGACCACTGTAGAAACCTACATCAAATAAGACACAGACTCTGTCAGGCTCATACGAAGAAAGATATATTTACTATATGTGAACATGGGGACAGCTGGCACGGTAACCCAGAGTTCAAATTGCAGAAGTTCAGCACAGTCTTTTATTCTTGTAAACCACAAAAAGGCATTTAAAGAGTATAAAAGAATTTTGCGGTACGTATGGACCAATATATCACATGTCCATCATCAGACAGTACACGTTACACAATTATTGAAAACAGAGCTTGTCAGAAGAAGCTAATAATGCATGCCACCTGCATGATACAGTATGTTTTTGCTCGCCATCCTCATGTGGCCAGTAATTGGGACAGAGGGGCTTTTCTAAGCCTAAGCAATGCAGTAACCAATCAGAGGTAGAGGCTTCATCTCATCTATATATGATATGCTAACGGTTCCTTGTTGCTGGGCTAACAAGATAATGCAAGTCATAGATGATGACTTCGAGCAAGCCTTGCTTTGCGTTACAAGATATTGACTTCAGCACAGTACAATAGTTCACCAAGGGTCATGCATTTTACTGTGCACACTCTGCAGGCCTAATCATCATTGAATATCATATAATGGTCAAGTAGCAAACAAAAGGACAAGGAAAGACATGCATTCCACTCCACCTTTGATGGGGCCAGCAGCACCAATGCACCAGCAGCAGCAGAAGGGGGAGCCTCTGCGGTGGCAGGAACGAGCCATGGTAAATCACATTGCTTGATTATTGACAATTACTAGTATACCCACTGTATTTGTTAAATGAGACAGATTCCACCCACCATCATTTACCCATGACCTCCCTGCCCATGGCACTTTGCGAGTCCCAACCCATGGGCCATGGCCCCACACAACTGCAGCATGGTTCAATCCGGCACTGTAGTATTGGCTGTGCAATGTGTGTCTGCTTCTCTTAATGAGGCATTTACAAGGGTTTCAATGGATTTCAAACTGAAATGAAAACATGGTGTCTTTCTCTTCCCTCCCAGTGTCCACTCAGTCACTCACCTCCTAGCACTATACCTTTTATTAGTTCCTAAGTTCTTCTGTCTTAGCCTTCCAGAAACATAAAAAATAATTCTTATGGCATGCGCCACATGTTACGGGACAAGAGGTTCATATGGCTTCCATAATGGATTTACGTCTGTTCAAATTTGACATTCATCAACTTTCAATTTCAACTACAGTGAGTTACTAAGCCTAAGCTACATTATCAGTGAAACCCCCTCCCCATTTCATAGCAAAACCTCTACTATACCTAATAGGCCTTTTACCTGTACCTTACCTTGCTGCAGCAGACTAAGGGCCTGAATTATAGAGTTCGACAGAGGGAGTTACTTCATCATAAATGTAACATATATCCCATCGCCCTGTTACGAATTAGTAATACATCCAACAGGATATCTGTCATGTTTGTGATGGAGTCATCCCCTCCGCCAAGCTCAAGTCTGAATCAGTCCCCAAGTCAAGTTTGCTTCTCTTACTACCAAGCTAATGTGTTTGATTTAAATAATTTGTGTTTGAGGATTAGGCCAGGAAGTAAAGTGGGATTAAGTGTCTGTGATTTCATGCTTTGCTGATGGGATGCTCTGTGATGAACGTGCCCAATAAAATCTGTATATCCCGTTATTTTCCCTGTACAGCAATGCATTGTTTTTTCCCACCATCTACTTACGGCAAACAGGATATCTATTATCCGCATGTTACACATGATGCATGTGACATATTATTAATGATCTGCCTCTTTGGAGTCATGGTAGATTGGAAAGGCATTTGGAGAGGAGCCGGGTCATTGGAATAAAAGATAATTTTTGTCCAATGCAGCTGCCCCAGCTGCAAACTGAAGAGAGTAGCAAATTTGTACCCAATGCTCTAGCTAGTAAGCTTCCAGTAATTTAGCACAACAAGAATAGAATATTTGTACTCCATAGTGAATGATGCATTAGTCAATAAACAGAATTATTTTTCATTTTTCCAAAGTATCTGTGAGGTCTACTGTTTTTTAGGAAATCCTTTAGCAGAAATAGTCAGTGGCTTTATGTGAGGCATGTGTTGGTGAAATCATGTCCCTGTGACAGACTCCTAATCACATAAACAATTCAAATGGGCCTAGAGAACCAGCAAATCTACAAATACTGTACCACTATATAATTTAAAAAACAAGTGTTTGTCAGTTTAATTTTTTTTTCTTTCTTGATATAGTTACTCCTGCTGGTTCACAACCGACCCAGCAAGAGTGTGCGGCCTGACTCCGGTGGCAGAGACTGAAGGCCACCAGGGTGCACTATGAGCAACTGGTGAAAGAGGAGGTCCTGGCACATGCCAATGCTCCTGGGCCCAGTTCCACTTGCCAATCACTTGTGCCTCTAGTTTCCAGCCCACACCAGCTATGCCGGCAGCTTGGAGCTGCTTATGCTGCCCTTCCTTCAGATCGGCTGCACCATCACCGCCTTCTGTGCGAGCTAGTGCACTTGGGCCATTGAATGGCACGTCACAAGGCCTGCATCCAAAATCTGGAGACCCTCATAGAGAAAGCAGATACCTCCCTCCCAGGAATTGTGTAACAATCTAGCTAGCTTTTTTCATCTTAAGATCAAAGCTATTATTAATGAGTTAGGGGAGGAGAATGAGCATCTGATGTCTGTCACCTCTGACTCTGTGGGTAATGGCAATATGGATAAAGAGGTAAAGAACACTCTTATTGACCATCTGGCTACTAACAATGACAATGACTTAACCGGGTTTGGGCATCTGACCATGGAGGAATTTTGTAAAATAGCAATGGGCATTTCATCTGTTTCCCCTCTAGATCCTGTCCCTGCTAAAATCTGGAAGATCTTTGAGACAGAGCTGTTTCCTACGCTTAGGCAAATTTGTAATCAGTCCCTTAACAGCAGTGTAGTGCAGCTGCAGTGGAAACAAGCTTTGGTAACCCCCCTGCTTAAAAAGGTCTCCTTGGATCCAGAATGTCCCAAAAATTATAGGCCGATCTCCCTTTTACCCTGTCCAGCTAAGATCACGGAGAAGGCAGTTAGCAGGACCCTCTCCGATTATCTGGAGCAGCACAGATTGTTGGAGGATGTTCAGTTCGGCTTTCGGCCTGCCCATGGCACAGAGTCAGCACTGGTTACCGTGATGGATGAACTTCGGTCGCGGGCAGACAGGAATCAGGTAGCGGTTCTTATCCTGCTTGACCTGTCTGCAGCGTTCGATACGGTTAACCACGGAATTCTACTGAGCAGGTTGGAGAAGGTGGGGGTGAAGGGTCGTGCCTTGCAATGGTTCCACTCTTTTCTTACGGGTCGAATGCAGGCGGTGTCCCTGCCTCCATATCGGTCTGAACAGATTAACATCACTCATGAGGTACCTCAGGACTCGGCTATTAGCCCGATACTCTTCAACATTTATATGAAACCTTTGATTGCGGTCGTTAAAGAGCATAGGATCAACATCACAAACTATGCCGACGACACTTAGCTCATCTTCTCACTGGAGGGGGAGCAATCTACCTCTATTGAGGAGTTTCACTGTTGCTTGCGTAACACGGCCCAGTGGCTGAAAGATAATTCATTACAATTCAATGCCGGTAAGACGGAGATTCTTTTCTGCTCTGTTGATAGAATTCCCTCTGTGCTGCCTAGCAACTTTTGGCCTAGTGAAATGTCAAATGCAGTGAGACCAGTGGAGAAGGCTCGCAACTTGGGCATTATGTTTAACAACAAGTTGATCATGGAAGATCAAGTCACTGGAACTGTAGGAAGTTGTTTGGCAATCATTAGATCGCTATGCAAAATTCTTCCTTTACTACCTCCTCAAGTGCGGGCACTAGTTGTACAGTCTTGAGCAGACTGGACTACTGCAACGCCCTTATGCTTGAATCTCCCAAGTCCCTGTTGGACAGACTCTTGAGAATCCCGTTCCCCGCAGGTAAACTCGCTCTGGGCTGGCCGAGGCGGTCATCGTCCTCCAGGGCCCTTGCAGAACTCCACTGGCTGCCGGTGGGACAGGGAATTAAGTTTAAGTCTCTCTGTCTCGTGTTTAAAGCTCTGCACGGGATGGGCCCGGTCGTGCTACAGAGGAAATTTGAGTGGTATGTCCCAGCCAGAAACCTTCGCTCCACCTCAGCTAGACTGGTTAAGGTAGCTAGGTTTAGGAAAGTTAGAACCAGTGGCAGAACTTTTTCAGTTGCTGCGGCCAGACTATGGAATGGACTACCTTTGGAATTAAGACAGATTAGTGATCTTCTGCCTTTTAGAAGAAGGGTAAAAACACTGCTATTTCCTAAAGTTTAGCTGTTACACCGCCCTGTACTAGTTGCCTGTGCCTCTCTGTTGTCTGTCTTCTGCCGTGCACTTTGAGTTTCTCAGAGCCAGGATGCCGTTAGGTGATAGAGCACTCTACAAATGAAATTAATAAATAAAAAAATAATGAATGCCCTCTTCTAGCTCTTTTGAAATTTTTTGTTTTGATGGAAGGGAGTTGTTGTGGGTGGAGAGAGTGGAAATTTGGGCAGTGCATTTTTTGACAATTTGGAGATGATGTATATTTATTTTGACATTCATTGGGATGGCAAAAGAATGTGGAACAGGGGTAGGCCTGTTGTGGGTGGAAAGCATGGGTTTTATGTTATTATATATGCTAGTAAAGGGGAAATCTTTTATAATACACTTTGGGCCAGATGTAGGAGCCCTAATACCGGTCGAAAACGGCCAATTTTGGCCGTTTCCGACCGGTATTAGGGTTTTCAGATGTAGGGCATGCATTTACAGAATCGGTATTTTACCGATTCTGTATTTACCGATTCGGTAAAATTACCGAATCGGTAAATACAGACTCTGTAAAATACCGATTCTGTAAATGCAGATGTAGCTGGCACATGTCAGAGTGCCACAGGGCTTTAAAAATCGGTATTTTACCACCCAATCCAATTGGGTGGTAAAATACCGAATCCAGGTGTGCATGCACATGTGTGCATGCACACCTGTGCCATGTGACACACAGACATGCCCTTAGGGCATGTCTGTGTGCCACATGGCACACATGCCTATTTTTGGGGTGCCAGAGGGTGTCAAAGTGACACCCCCTGCACCCTTGCTGAAATCGGTATTTACCGAATCTGTAAATACCGATTCGGTAATGCCCATTGATTTCTATGGGCTTCAATGCCCATAGGAATCAATGGGCATTACCGATTCGGTATTTACAGAATCGCTAAATACCGAATCTTAACGATTCGGTATTTACCGAATCTGAAATACCTACATCTCCTCCCCTCTTTTTTACCACTTCTTAAATACCGATTCGGTATGAATCGGTATTTAAGAAGTGGTAAAAAAGATTTACCTACATCGGGCCCGCTATGTCAGAACTTTGCACTGATGCCTTTCAGCACAGCCTGTCTTTACTAATTCTTAAACTGTATTTCAGTTAGGTGGATAAGCTGCCACTCCCTATATTGCATACAGAAATATTGGTAAACAATTAAGTTATCTCATCTGAAGTACAAGTTAGTTACATGCTGAGTAAAGTAGTTCACGTTCCCCCACAGTTCTCTTACCTGAATAGATGAAGTGATGGCTTGCGGCTGCTCATTCTGTCAATCTTCCAACACCTTATTAGAGGTTTTCCCAAGGTGCCTTCTTTATGGCAGTTGCAGTGTGCTAACAGGGTAGGCATCACAATGAGGTCTCACTCCCACCTAGGTGATCTCAAACTGTAAGATGAATCAAAAGGATCACAGGCATCTAAATTGAAAAAAGAATGAGAGATAATAGGTTATACAGACTCACTTATATTATAGCTTTAGAAAGATTGTGATCAGACTACTACCCCCATGACACATCAAATAAAAGAATATATATATTATAGCAAAAGCTAGCAATAATAAATTATTCTGAGCAATGGTGAACATGGAATTGGAAAACCAAAGTTATGAAATTCTCAAGTCGCGGAAAAGGTACTCAAAGTCTGTACTCAACAAGTTTCAGAATTGTATTTACACATAACAAAGAGCAGAAAGATTATGTTGAACTTGGGGAATGATGTTATTCCTTGCTGGGTAAGTGGGGCCGGTATGGGCTATTTCTCAGGTGATCTAAGAACCTGCATTGAGTTGGTGTCCTATTTAATATTTAACCCCATCCCCCCACCAAATGTGTGATCTGTTTGCTGTATATTAAGACACACCTCTAAATAAATCACACAGCCTGAGGGAAGAGGGTTAGGGGGTTTGATGAATGGATGGGAAAGGGGATTTAAGGAAAGGTGTGAAAAAGACAGCACAAGAACAATATTCATGACAGCGATGAGCAGCAAGACATCATCATCAATCTGTTGTGGAAGGAAATAAAGGAATGAGTATTACACAGTATAGTTAATGCATTTGCAAACAGACCTTCTGCCCCAGAGACCCAAGTTATCAGATATCTAAATATTCTGTCTTCTAGTTTTGAGAAAATCAAATTATGGAGGAGTGAAATGAACCCACCCAGTTCTCAAGATATTATTTTTAAAAGAAAAATTATACTATTTTGCTAAATTGGGTAGTAATGCTCCATTTTCCTGTTTCAATGTCCATCACTCTTGGGGGTCTGTCTGGACCAGTCTGATAGGTTTTTGAGCTCAGCTTTCACCTTTCGTTCGTTCATTCAGGAACGAGAAGGCAGGCGGATTGCAAAATATTAACTGTAATGTATAGTCAAAGAGAAGGACACAAGGAAGGTAAGCTTCATGGGGAGTATACCAATAAAACTTAGAGGCAGAGCAAATACAAGATGACTTCGAGTTTCACTTTTGCCAGAGTGCAACACACACACTCAAACATCATTTTCCAAATTAACGCACCTCTCTCCATTCCACATAGCTGAGCACTAGGTCCTAGAGTCATGGTTTCCCATTGAAGTTGTTAACTGCCTTCTTCTAGCTTTTGATGACGTAGTCCCGCCATGAGTCCTTCCATCTTCCTCCTGACTGTGAGTAAGTCCGTCCCAGTCCTGACCCGAGCAAGATAGACATGTAGTGCATTGCTGTTGAAGAACAAGTGGAGGGACAGAATTGCAGTATTTTTTATAGGTTTGTGTTTGGTAACTAAAGTGACTGGCCTTGTCTCCAAAGAACCAGAAAAAAGGTATGGACCCTGCAAGTAAATCTCACTAAGTGTGAAATGGCCAATCACCTTCAAGAAAAATTATCACCCATTATTCCCCAAATATTGCAAATCATCAAAATTAAGTTTACAAATTAGATGAACACCTTCTCTCACTGCCTGTCACCACACGAATCATTAATCACCACTAACAATCACTCAATAATTTATCACTCATTGGTGCAATGGTTACCTGTTACAATCCAAGCACAGTGGTAGGTACACAATTGCATCTCCTCTTTGATGCAAGCAACACATTGGAATTTGGCAAATCTTCTGGAGCAGCCTTCTAGGTGATGAAAAAAAGGATATAAGTGGACAGTACAGGTAAATGTTTCCTAAGTAAGTTTGTAAAGGCCAATCACCTTTTGGAAATATGATCACCCATCAGCCAATAAACATTGCAATTCATCAAACTCAAGTTCACTATTAGTTGAACACCTCTCTCACTGTCTGCCAGCACATAACTCATCAATCACCACTCTCTATCACTAATTCATTGTTGCTATAGTTGTAGTTACCGCTTTCAATCCACGCATAGGTAAGTTAGGTAGTCGGTATACAATTGCATCTTTGACGCAGGCCACACATTGAAATTTGGTATTAGCACCATTAGAAATCAATGATCTTCTGGTGCAGCCCGGCTAAGTGATTCAAAAAAGGATAGGCATGCGAGGGAGGCAGGCATTGTCTCCAATGTCATAAAGGAATTGTAGAGCCTTCTTCACTGCACAGTGGTTCAGCTGCAATCCGGTCATATTGAGGCTAAAATGGTGGGAAGCATAAATATGAAACAAACATAATGTTCCACTGAAACTATGGTGGCACTGACATACTCAGCCCAGGAAGTAGAGTATGACATCAAACCCAAGTGGTTCACCTAGAAGTTGGTCAGCTAACATACTTCATTCTGACCGATCCTCCTTCTCCTCCTCCTGGGCTGTTTCAGGAACTGAGTAATTGTGTGGTATGAAAAGTTGATTCATTTTTATCATGGTTAATTTCTCCACATTTTGAAGAAAAAGCTGGTCCTTCTCATTGTAACAACTGCACTGAACACACACTTAGCAGACACACTGGCTCCAGGACAAGCCAGATACTTTTTTCTCAGCCTGCTGAGTTCTGCACATTGGAGGTTCTTCCCATATCAATATAACAATTGGTTTTCATCCACATAGACCTCTTTTGGATCATCCAGATACTCCTGGAACATCAGCTGAATGGTCATTGGTGCTGCCACTTGGTCGATATATTTCGCCATTGCCTTGGCACTGGACTTAAGCCTTGAAAGTGGGCAGAATTGTTTTGTTCTGTGGATCAAGTAGTGTGGCACAGATGTATTTTTTGGATGAGATGAAGTAATTTTGCAGCCTTGCATTACAAGCCAACTGAAAGATTAAGCTCTCAACCAAGGCATGCGCTTCTGTGTTTCTGATCACACATGTGAGTGTGAACCTTTCAGACACCTTCTTTAGCTGGCCCTGTAGCAGATGCAACACCACGAAAGCTTGGCCCATGGTAGTGTCCTGCTTGCTAACTTCCCATGTGAAAATTTCAAAAGGGAGTAGCATCTGTGTCAGTCATTTGTCTAGGCCCCATTTGTCCACTTCCATGGTCATAGCTTTCCCATTTGCACCCCCTCCTCTTTAAATGACATAGTCATTGATCTGTTTGTACTGCTCAGACATTGCCACATTGAATAGGTCTATTTCCAATGTGTTTGCACCTCCCTATCAGGGGTTTAACTGATACTCTATTAGCACACTGAATAATTCTCAACTGCTGCCGGGCTTTATAAGAATGACAGAATGAGTGCAGATTCTTCTGCTGGTGTTCAGTTGACTATGTCTTCTTGTTTAAGAACGTCTTGTACAACTGGGTGGATGCAATGCACTAAACACAGGACCCTGAAATAGACAAAATCTGCCATGGCCTTGTCTATGTTACTGCCATTCTCTGTGGCAACAAATTCAATTCTGAGACCTCTGGGTTGCATCCATTCAGACAGCTTGTTGTTAAATTCATCCAGGATGTTTGCAGCTATATGTGATTTCTCCATGGCAAACATGGCTACTGTTGCATGCCACTGAACACTCTTAAAACTTTATTCTGTTCCAAGACCTGTAGATAACTTTTGCTTTACCCCCACAAGACAGATTCAGTGTGCAGTGAAGCACATGTAATCAGTCGCCTGACAACTGGTTCACTTGTATGTCATCAGTTAGATAGTGTGAACAGCACCTTGCTGCAAAACCTGTCCAACCAATTGCAGCACATTGTCGGGCAGTGCTGAAACAGCAACTCTGGCAAAATTGTTCTGACTTGGAACCCTTAATTTCAGATAGGTGGCTGACACAAATTCTAAGAATCCCACTCCTTCCACAAAAGAAAAAGGGAAGAGGTCCAGAGCTCAAATGTTTGACAGCTTTCCATTGTACAAATGTGCCATTGGGTGTTTGCGGTCATATGGCCCCTCCTGCCTAAACATGTCTGTAATAGTAGCCTGTATTTCTTCTTTTCTTGAGCCACTGATGTAGGTGACGTTTGAGAAATAGGTGGTGGTAGACTCAGTGTGCGTCGTGGTTGTGCAGTCACTGTATGCTGTGGTGTCTCCTTCTTACTCTGAGAC
The DNA here is from genome assembly GCF_964261635.1 of Lissotriton helveticus. Classification (NCBI taxonomy): domain Eukaryota; kingdom Metazoa; phylum Chordata; class Amphibia; order Caudata; family Salamandridae; genus Lissotriton; species Lissotriton helveticus. The sequence goes on from NC_136067.1 coordinate 723,825,567, forward strand.
TTTTTTTGCCATTGTGAACTCTCTGAGGTGGGTGATTCTGCTGGCACATTGCTGGGTACAGGGCTGCTTTTCATGAGGATATCATCCTCTTCTTCCTCATCAACACCTCCCACCATGATTGGGCTTGTAGCTAATGTTGCCTGACTCTCCTCACCTTCACCATCACGATCAGCAATTTTTTTTAAGATGCTCTTTCCAGCAGATTGTGTAATGTTTTTTCATGTGGGTCACAAATGGTACATGTTGCAATGTCCTCCCCCTGTGTTCTAACCTTGAAAAAGTACCAAATTGCGGAGAAGTACAGTTTTACTGGGCTACTGCCAATCTGTGAAGAAAACCTGGAGGTAGGGGTGTGTGTCGCCATTTGACTCTCTGCAGTGCATAATTCTGCTGAGTTAGTGGTTGGTGCAGGTCTCAGCGGGGGCTTTGAAAATATGGGAGCTGGTGGTGCTACCTGTTCCACATCCCTCGAGCAGGTTGAATAGTAATGTTGGACTCCGCTGTGTCACATTCCACAATGACTAGCTCCACGTTATCATCCTCCTCATCATCCCCTTCCATAATTCCAAAGCATGCATGAACTTTTCTTTTCCCTTGCCTCTCATGGTGTTTCCCGGACTCTGCCAGGTCCACTCCTTGTCCCTATCATCGTCATCAGAAGTGGTACTTGGAGAAGATGGTGGAGTAGTATCTTTCCTTTTCCTTGCTGGAGATGTGGGAGCCAATGATTCTAAAAGAGGAGTTTCTTGCTCAACACAAAGTTTGACCTTCTGTTCTGCTCCAACTTCAGGAAGATCTACTACTGCTGATTATGGCTGCTGTACACTTTGCTCTGTTTCCTGAAACGATTCGATACTACTTTGCAAAAGGCACAAATCCAATTCAGCTTAACAGCTTGTTGGCATCACCATGATTACAGTGACTGCCTCACTAACAGACATGGTCTTGGGCTTAGGTTGGGGTGGGGTGGTGCTCTTGATGCGGAAGTGCTGCTACCAGGTTTCTCATTAGAGGCTGGTCTGGCAGACATGGCCCCTAAATAGGGTTGTGGTTGGCACTACACTAGGGGAATGCTGCTTCTTCTCACTGACCACTTTCTTGGGAGTAACTTTTTTGTGCCATCTTAAAGCTCTCAGATGGCAGTGGCACTAAGCTGCACAAGCAAACGAGATTGGAGGATTGAAATCACTGTACAGGCCTTCTGTTTGGCAATACTGCGGGTGAAGTCTATTCTTCTTTTGTGCACCTAAAAGCAAACAAGCATGAAAAACATTTAGTGAAACGTGGCATTGCTGCGGTTTGTATTAGTAGACAAAGCCAATATTAGTGTGGTTGGTTACTTTGGTAATAATAAATCAGCCACTTTAAACTTAAACCACACCACCATATCAAAAAATTCAATTTCAAATCAGGATAACACAACATACAGATATAGCTCTTTGCTATATGTCCATAAATTCTAAAGGAGACACCTGTGGCGCTCAGGGAACTGCATGGTAAATGGAATAATAATCTTTTCAAAAAAATGCAGATTAGTTTGTGCCTATGTCAGGCAATGTGGTCCTGGAGGAAATGGATTAATCATTAAAAAATTAATGATGCCGATGTGTCTGCAGTGCAAAAACATTTTTAAATAAATATAAATGAAAAAAATAGAAACAATTACATTTCTTTAGGAAAAATAAAAATTAAAAATTAAAGCCTTTAAACAATTACAAATTGCAATTAAAGAAACTAAAATATAAAATAATTGGGCAAAAAATGTAAATTAAATATTTGCATTTTAAATTGATTAAAAGATCAATATTGCTGATGTTTGTTTAGGAGGATGAGAAGAAACCTATTGTAAGGAAAGGAGGTGCAAAATAGCACATCTATCTATGCAAGCCTACGGCAAAGGGACACTGGCTGAATGCACAAAATGGCTGCCAGCCAGTGCCACATTGTCAACCAACTACAGCGAACAAGGACGGATGGAGAAAAAAGGAAACATGAACGCCTATGCCCAAAACACACTGGTGGATGCACAAAATGGCTGCCAGTCAGTGCCACATGTTCAACCAATGACAGCGAGCAAGGAGGCATGGGGAACAAAGAACACACGCAAGCCTATGGCAAAGGCACACTGGCTGGATGCACAAATGACTGCCAGCCGGTGCCACATGGTCAAACAACAGCAGCAAGCAAGGAGGCATAGGAACAAACAACACATGGAGGCCTATGTCAACGGCACACTGGCTAGATGCACAAAATGGCTGCCTGCCAGTGCCACATAGTCAAACAACAACAGCGAGCAAGGAGGCATGGGAAACAAAGAACACATGCAAGCCTATGGCAAAAACACACTGGCTGGATGCACAAAATGGCTGCCAGCTGGTGCCACTTGGTCAAATAACATAAGCGAGCAAAGAGGCATGGGGAACAAAGAACGCATGCAAGCCTATGGTAAAGGCACAATGGCTGGATGTAAAATATGGCTGCCAGCCAGTGCCACAGACTAATCCAACAACAGTGAGCAAGGAAGCATGGGGAACAAAGAGAACACATTCAGGCCTATAGACACAGACTCCACAAAATGGCACCTAGCCAGGTGGCATGAAGAACAAAGAGAAATGGTGGTCTATAGCAAGCACATTCACTGTTCAAAGTAGGCATGGTAACACTGAAGAAAGCACTACCATTAATTCAGCAATGCCAAAAACGAAAATCAATTAAGGTATAAAAATGTTACAACACACATACTCCCAAGGCCTCAAATATTACCCCTATATCTGCAAAGGATCAAAAGAGCGAAACATAACAAGGGCACCCTCCACTCAACTAATCATATTATACACAAAAGCCCTTGGTATAGCGCACACTTCAGTCCTTTATATACGGGTTTCAGGGTCCACTTCACCTATATCTAAGATAGTGCTGTCTCTAGTGTACATCTAAAAAGACATCCCTGTATGTGTGTACTGTAAAAACAAAATCCAGAAAAGTGCCGAAGGAAATATAGAGTGCAGCTATAAGATAGGCTTAGAAGAAAAACATAGGGAGTGCCTCATGTAGACAACCACCAGGGAGCGATTGGCAGGTTCTCACCAATTTGCTCACTATATCATCACTGACACCTCTCCTATGTGTGGGACAGAACCAACACCACACCAAGTTTATGAGAAGGTTGTGTGTGTGTTGTAACCTATCTATTGTATTGTGTAAACAACACATCTCAACACCCCTGAGGTCTCCACAGTTTTTGTTTCTACAGTACATAAGCAGGGGTGTCTTTTTAAAACTGCACTAGAGACAGCACTAACTTGCATATAGATGAATAGGACCCTGAAACTTGTGTAGAAAGGATTTGATGTGTGTGCCATGCCAAGGGCGGGAAGGTTTGTGTGAATTTGCCAGGTCGAAATCACAGTTTAAAAGTGTACACACAGGCCCTGCAGTGAATGGCCTGAGACAGGTTTGAAGAGCTACTCGTGTGGGTGGCACAATCAGTGCTGCAGGCCCACTAGTAGCATTTGATTTACAGGCCTTGCACATGTAGAGCACTGTACTAGGGACTTATTATTAAATCAAATATGTCAATCATGGAGAGACCTAATGGCATTACATTTTGGACACAGAACAAATGCACGTAGCACTGGTCAGCAATGCAGGGGCGTAACACAGGCCTCTGCAGCCCACGCGGTGCGGGGGGGGGCCCTAGCTCCAAGGGGACCCCTCGGCACTGCTCTCCTGGCCATAGAGCTCCTGATTGAGCCCAGAGGGGGCCCCTCTCAGTACCGTGCAGGGAGGCCCCCTCACTTTTCGTTACGCCAGTGCAGCAATGACAAAGTGCCAAGAGTCCCAAAACCAGCAAAAACGAAGTTCAGCATACTGTCAAAGCAGGAAGTCAGAAGGCAAAAAGACAGGGGAAATCATGCCAAAGAGATGACAGGGCTTACAGGAGATATTTATGACAACATGTTTAGAATTTCTCTGCATGTTTTTACTCATTATGAGCTCCAGCAATGACTCTAATACCTCTTTTTGCAACACATTACTTATTATTTTTGATGTGTTTAATTTCACACTGCAGATTCTTCATTTATTCTTCATATCTGCAATCATACTACCTCCTTCATATGGAAGAGCAAGATAATATGGGTTTAAGCAATTTGTTGAAAGGGAGATGGTGTGATTGTGTATTATACAGAATGTATACCCTAGTTTTATATTAAAAGAATATTGCAAGACCCCTTGGTGTTCCATCACTTCATGAAGGAACTCTTTCCTCCATATGATCAGTTAACTCCTCGGTGACTTGCAATAGCCTTATCATGTATGGCAGGGGTCTCTTTTTACCATTTAAATGACTTAATATCCTTACAGTATATTATACAAAACATGTCAGCTGAAAGGCCAGTTATAGTTGCAGGACCTAAGGCTGTCAGTTCCACAATGTTCTCCAGCAAGGATAACATTCGAAATCCTGCCTTATTTTAGTGCCATGTTTGTGTTTTACACTGTATTTGCCATATACACATTTTTGTATGTCTAAACCGCTCTTGTTACTCTATCAGGGTGGTTCTGATATAGGTAATACTAGGAAAAGCAAAGCTATAAGTAAAATAACAACCTGGAATGGATAAGCCAAACCTAACTAGAGTTATGTCACTGGAGCACCCCCTTTCCTGCCCTCAGTTTTCCATTTAAATAACGTTGTTAGGTTTGTCTGTTCTATTTCCACAATTTATTTATACAAAGGGCCTTAATATAAGTCTGGCACTTCACAGACCGCCATACTCACGTTGGCAGTCTCCCAACCGCCCTACTATGACTAGGGCAGGCTGCCCACCCTGCGATCACCGCATCCACCAAAACCTCCAGGGAACCACCATCCACTGGTGTTCCTGGGGCCACAATATGCTCGGCAGGGCCACTGCGGCCCTACCAAGCATAATACGAGTTTCTTCACTGCCACACTTTTCATGGCAATTCAACCACCATGAAAAGTGTGGCAGTGAGGAAACAAAGGGTGCCCTACAGGGCCCCCTGGTGCATCACGTCATGTGGATGCAGGACTGAGTAAGTTACTCACTCCAAACATAGAACAGCTCAAAAGTTCTGCCAATATGGCATTTCCCCTATGTCATATGTTATCACCCTGGGTAAAACACTTTAACAATGAGCCTACTGTCTCTTGTTTAGAAAGATCTGTGACAACTTAGATATTGGCAGGCATGGTAATAAAGTAAAGTATAGAAAAACGTGGAGATGTATATTGTGACGAACAATTCAATTAACTATCCCCCTCAACGCATGTTATGAAAGCACAGGTTCTGCACATTACTCTCGATTGCTAGGCATAAAGGCTGCCAACAATAAGCCAACTGTGGCTCAGCATCAGATCAAGATACTGGAGGTGGGGAAACTCTCAGTTGCATCCGTTTATCCGCTGCTGAACAAAGCAAAGTTAAAGATTCTTACAGCTAGTCAATAAACACTTTGGGGCATATTCACAAGAAAATGTCGGAGCGTGGAGCTGCACCAAATTTGGCAGTGCCGCGCTCTGACTTTTTCAAAACTCAGAGATAATCAGTTTTCACAAGAATATGCCACACCCCTGTGTTACCCTTAGATGCTCGTGCAAAAAAAGCTGCCTAGTGCCAGTGCACCCCATGTTGCAAGGGTGCCTGCACTGCAGGGACAATTGTTTATGTGCAGAAAAGGAAACCTTCCTACACATAAACAATCAATAATGGCGACTTCAATGTATGCTGCAGAATACAGCCCACATGGAGAGAGCAAAGAACAAGGAGAAATTAATAATTTCTGCACCACCGGGGCATAAATAAAAGTGAAGCTCCGGTGGTGCTCAGGGCTTGTAAATATGGCCCTTAAAGCCTGTCTCAAGCTCACATGATTTTAGTAATTACTTGGAATTTATTAGCAAAATACATGCATAATGCTTATATTTCAAACATACAAACTTGCCATTTATGGAAGCAGTGAGCCCATGCTTATGTTCTGTGGTCTAACAGGCCTGTGAGATTTCTTACATTGTCAGCCCTATCCTACCTCCTACCCTCACTCACAAACTCTCGCTCAGCAGATGAGAGGGTCTCAACCAGGCCAGTGCTAGCCCCACCTGAGGACTCCTTACCAGTGCTAGGGTTTATTTAGTGTTGTTCTGTCTGTAGTTGCAGAGGTGACAGTGATGGTCTCATGTTGTGGCTGCAGGTGGACACTGGAACACCCTTGCTGGATAATATGGGATTTGATCACCAGTGCTGCCACCATGCTACCAACCGCTGAGGTAGGAACATCAAGCTGAGTGAGCAGTTTGATCTTGCAGAGCATAGCTGATCATGAATGATTGGAGCCTGTAGCACTTGAATTGTGTGGCAATGAAGTTTGCCCCATGGTCAATCAAGGAGCAGGAGCAAATAACATTGTGGCCAAAGTAGGGTAACTGATGGCCAGCCAGGCCATCCCTCATGGTTTATTCACAGTAAGAAAACATAATGTAGTGGAATATAAAATGTTGGTAATTACCATAGGCCGAGATTTTAAGCATACCATGCATCACTTTTTCACAGGTGCAGTTCACATCCACACATTACGAGCTCCATCAAAAGTATTATCCATATGTTTGCAGGCTAAGGACCTGATTTAGATCTTGATAATCTTACAACCTTCCCTCCGCAGCTGCGGTCCCAAGAACTCTGCTAAGTTGACGGTATTTTGCCCACCGTATTTAGATGCATACCGGCTGACTCGCTAATGCCATCGACAGAATGTTTCCTGCCACTGTTGAGGCTCACCACTGCCAACACAACAGACTCCAATGCTAGCAAGCAGATTTAGATTTCACAGTTGTGCTGGCTGTCTCCTAGCGGTGGTTTCCTGATGAATGGAGTCCACCGCCATATGCGCTCAGCACTGCAACATCACTGTGGCCATTGGATGGATGCTAGTATGACACATCTGATGTCCATAGGCCAAATGGAAACACCTACATACCACACTCCATTTCAGACCATGATTCTTTGCCATTCCACTGCACCACAGCATTTGCTAGCAGAACATTTGCCAGTAAAGAAAGGTTATTTTGTTGCTTTTCCATGTTTCTTGTCCCTTTATCTTCTTTCATTTATTTCCTTGTGGTTAAATAATTTGATTTGATTATATTTCTTTGCACAATGCCAGGGCCCAAAAATCCCCATTTTACTGAGGGAGAATTGTCAGTCATGGTGGTTCAAATTATTAAAGTAAATCCACTATTGTTCGGAGCCCAAGTACAAAATACACCCTTATCTCAGAAAAGGCAAATGTGGCACAGAATGGTCAATAGAGTGAATGCTGTGAAAAAGAACTACTGCACACAGGAGGAAATTAGGAAGAGGTGGAATGACCTGTGGAGGGTGCATTCCCTGGCCTCCAAGCATCACCTGGAGGCAAGAGGACTGGTGGTGGTTCTCCCAGGGCCCAATACAATTGCATGCCCGGGAGTAGAAGGTCTTGTAGATCCTACAACCTGAGGGCTTGACAGGAATACCTGGTAGAGTGAGGTCCAATAAGTTACACTTTACATAGTCTCATTAAACGTCAAGGTCCTTTTTGTTCTCAACTCAGCTATTCCCAATGTGTTATGCACATACTTTCCTAACCTATCAGAATCAGATCATTTGGATTGTTTGTGTGAATATATTGTGTTGCATCTAGGATTATAGGTGTCAATCTCCATTACATGTCACATGATGTTATGGTGCCAAATAACCCATTACATATATGTATATTATATTGTAAGTGACTGTCCCATTTCAACTGCATATGTTCCACAGGTATGTTCCACTAACCATTTTTCAAGTAGTGGGATGTTTCCTTTGAAACGACTACAACTACCATCATGCTCTGCTTCTCTTTATGTCAAAAGAGCATTGCTATGTCATTAATTCTCCTGTCTAACACTTTTCCACATATGGTGAAGTGTCATGTAGGAATTCAATGCTCTCTTCTGAAAATGATTTTTGTTGTTTTCTGAATTTTGTCCTGTTCTTTTCTGTTTATTTATAGAGGAGTTTGTAGAGCGTGCAGCTACCCCCAATGGAGGTGTCCCGGCGTTGAGCAAGTCGGCTGATTAACAGTTGCAGGAAGGAACTAGGGGCCATATGTATCATCAACCTGATTTGCGATTCTGATATAGCGATTTTTTAGAAATCGCTATTTCAGAATCGCAAATAGGGATGTGTGTGAAAATTCGCAATTTTTTTGCGAATTCTTAGTATTCCCTAATTGCGATTAGCAAATTGCGAATCGCAATTAAGGAATACTTTCCCATTCATTTCTATGGGCCAGGAGGCCCATAGGAATGAATGGGAAGTTATTCTCAATTTGCGATTCGCAATTTGAGAATCGCAAATTGAGAATAACTTCAAGGGTGCAGGGGTGTCCAAAGGACACCTTGATGCACCCCGTAAATAAGCATGGGTGCACATGTGGCGCACATACAAGCCCTAAGGGCATGTAGGTGCACCACATGGCACTTTGAAAAACGCAAAAAGTTGCATTTTTCAAGGAATTCGCAAATTACCACCAACTTGAAGTTGGTGGTAATTTGTGATTCCTTAAGGACAATTTGCATTTTTTTTTGCTTCATACATTGCATTTAAGGAATCCACAACATTTTCCTTAATACATACCATTTGGCAAATTTGCATTCGCAAACGCCAACATTCTGCGGATTTCGGCGTTTGCGAATGCGAATTTGCTTGATACATATGGCCCTAGATGTTGTTGTAAGGCCAGGTTTTCAGGGCGCAGCGGAAAGTTAGTTCCGTCTCCAATAAGCGATAGAGAGTGGCAGGGCATTCCAGAGTTGGGCGGTCCTGACCGCGAAGGCTCATCTGCCTGTCCTTGCCTTACGAAAGTGAGGAATGATGAGGAGACAGTGATGGTTGGATCTCTGGGACCGGGCGTGATGGTAATGTTGGAGTCTGTCTCTAAGGTACACCGGACCCAGTCCCCTGGTAGCTCCGAATGCCAGAGCCAGAGCCTTGACTTCAATATACCTGATCACGGGTAACCAGTGCAGGTTCCTCAGGTGGGGGAGATTGAGTGGCGGAAAGGTATCTTGCAGATTATTCTGGCCGCAGCGTTCTGGACCATCTGCAGTCTGCGAATCAGATAAGCTGAGAGACCCAGGTAGAGACTATTAGCATAGTCCAGGTGAGATGTAATAAGTGCGTAGACTACAGTTCTGCGACATTCCAATTGAAGGAAGTGGAGGAATTTCTGCATAGTGAGTAGCTACCCAAAGCAAGAGGTAGAGACTAGCCTGACTTGGGATTTATAGTAGAGTTCATTGTCGAATCTTCACCCCAGGTTAGTGGGGGCGGAGTTCATGGATGGAGCAGCAATGAGTGGCGGCGAACTAGGCATAATAGAATATAGTTGCAGGCCAAATGATGTTGAGATCTCATGCAGTCGAGTTTGACTGTGTAGTCACAATCCCATCAGATTTGGGAGAGCTGCGGGCAGCATGGCTGCCGCTGGCCGGGGTCTGAAAGTGGACGAGCACAGACAGGCTTGCCTTTGGCGTGCCAATGGTGCGCCCGCTGCACTCATCCGCGCTGCTGCCCCGTTTAAGTAGAGTGGAGTGTGCCTCAACACTTCACATGAAATTCAAGCACAGTAAGTCATGTTTAAAAGCATAAAAACTTTACCACACAGTTTTTTCAAAAAATTTGCCTGCAGCTTATGGGAGTCAGCAGCCTCATGCGCTCCGCACTGCAGCCCCGTTTAAGTATTCACCCATGAGCCGGAAAGCTAGAGCGATTGCCCGAAATGAGCCGCTTCCGGCCTCACAGTGATTTCCTGGGAGGGAGGGTCAGGTATGGAGAACCTGCCCTCAATCGAGTGGCGTGTGCTTCAACACTTCACATCAAATTCAAGCACAGTAAGTAATGTTTAAAAGTATAAAAACATTAACACACAGTTTTAAAAAAAAGTTTGCCTGCACCTTACGGCAGTCAGCGGCCTAGCGAAGCCTAGCCCTGAGTTGATGTCATTTATTTCACAAATCAAACTGTGTTGACCGAAAATTGTAAGGTATGAAAATCACTTTGCTGAATATAAGTGGTAATTGCACAAATTGGCTCTGCACTGTTCACACGATGACTAATGCCAAACCTCCATCCAAGTTGTGTAAATGCCTGTTTTGAGGTCAGCTAGGTCTTGGAATTGTCAATTACACATTTCATCTCTTTATTGTGTTGGGTTGAATGGCTGCGAGATGTTAGTTAAACTTCCTAATCACTTCATAAATATTTCAGTACATGGTATTACCTGCTTATTTAAAGTTGTACTGTTTGAAATTGCAAAACGTTACGGTAATATGTTCATACAACTGAAAGCTATATTCATAATAATCTCTACCTTTTTCTGGATTTCTACATTGCTTGTCTCAAAAGATTTGATTTATGATCCACACTTTTACTAATTAAATTGTTCTCAATTTCTCAATAGGTCCAACCGCCAGAGCACGTGGTAAGGAATCTGCCATTGAAGAGACCTCCACTTCAGCCCAGACCCAAGCCTTCAATTAGGACAACACTCGTGGTAATCTGGATGACGATGAAGATCAAGGTCCATCTGGTCAGCCTGGGCAGATAGCTCCAGTGAGTCTCACTGGGCCTACATCGACACCCCCCACCCCAGCTGTAACATCTCAGCTAACCGAAGCCTTCACTTCCTGTATTCCTACCACTGTACCACCAAATTTGTGCCCCCCAGTCCTGGGTAATGTTAAGACCACAGCACCACCAGCTCCAGCTCACCCAGGACCCAGTGGGATGGGGCACACTGGTCCAAGGACAAAGGTTAGCTGGGTAGTGATTGTGGGAGGGCTTCTGAGGGCCAGCATTGTTAGGCCACTCTCACCCAGACTACCAACGACCAAGTCTTGAGAGCCTATTATCAGTCTCAGGCCATGAGGGGCCAGGTACTCACAGCACTCTGTGAGATGAAGCAGTTGTAGATGGAGCTCAATTATCAGATGGAGACTCACAACTTCAATATGGGCTCCCTGACTGGGGTGCTGCAGGACATTTACGCCCATGTGTGCAGGGCAGTCCCAGCACCATCTACCCATTCCTGTAGTCCTACAACATCTGGCCCATCGACACCTGCTACCGCCACAGGAAGGGAGGCCCTGCCACAGGAGGAACGACCTGCAGCATCCCCAGGCCCTACAACTGTGGATCCTCCCCATCACTAAGGAGGGGATGTCTACCCAGATTATTAGGACGTGAGGATGGCAAGACCTCTACCACCACAGCAAAACAAAACAACCCTAATGTCCTCAAATATGTGACTACCATTCACTCTGTGGACTATTTCTAGACACATTTAATTTTCTGATGCCAGTCCTTTTTGGACATTGGACTTCAAACTATTTTAGCTCTTCAACTATGGTTCCATTCACCATGACTGACTTCTTCACGTTCGGTCTGCTTTTTCATTTTCACCCTGTTTAATATCTTCACATTTAGTTCAATACATTCACACCTCAAAACATCATAGACTGGTGTTGTATATCTCAACTCTATCAATGCATTTGTTTCCTTCCATCATCATTTTAGGATGACAAAATTCAAATGATTGTTTAAACATACATAATTCGTAAGTAGTTCATATTTTTCTCAAGTCCCAAACCATGACTCCCCAAAGAAAATACCATTAAATCATCTACTACTATATTTATTCCATTTTACCAATAATTGTCTGTCAACATTTTCACTTACATAACAATTCATACATGACACTAATACTCAGTGCAAGTTATCACATTTCCAGTTGCAAACATTGAAGAAAGGCATATATACAAAGCAATCAGATTGAATTGGCAAATTGTCATTGATTCATGTCATGAGCTGGGGCCATATCATCAGGCTAATATAAGAAATCCCACATCAATGACACCATTAGAGAAAAAATAGCAGTACTACATTTTGTAGACACAGGATCAATCCAATCCACCATTACAATGTCTGGCGGAATGTCACAACCTATTTTCAGTGTATTTCCAAAAGAAGTATGACCTACAATGATAAGACACAGCTACATACACTTTACACACAATGAGGATTTTGCGAATGTGAATGGAGATTAGCATGGTTTGGCTCAAGTACCACATGTGGTTTGAGCTAATGATGGCACACATGTTGCCTTGGTGCCAACACATGACAGAGACCAAGTCCAATGTAATCGTCAAAACTTTGATTCAATCACGGTGCAAGCTGCCTTGGTACAAGATTTGTACACCTAAAGTATGTGTCTGTGTTTCCCAGGATCAACCCATGTTCCTGTTGTAATTCAAAACAGAACCATGTACCTGCAAATGTCACTACTCTAAAATGTCGGAATGAGGATGACATTGTGAAGGAACCTAAAACAGATTAAAGCAAATAGATTACCAATCAAACATAACATACCAGACACATTATAAAGTCAACTTTTGTGGGACACCATTTCACAAAATAATCAGAGATAAACAATGTAAGTGAACACAGTAGTCAACGTGCAAAACTTTGATCAACAAATACCTTTAGCCTGAATTTCTCCGAACTTGCACTTCCTAACAAGTTACCACCACATACTTCTCTCATCATCACATCAATAGTTGGTGTTACGGTGAAACTTAGAACATGTAAAGATATACTTACACGCACTAGAAGAAGGTGTCAATGACATCTTGACAAAAGTCAGCTCCATCCTTTTCACCACTACCATCTTCATTTGGCATTTCAGGATTCTCATCCAGTGGCTCTTCATGGTCGCCATCCTCTGCGATGTAAGAGATGCTCCATTGCCAGGCAATGTGGACCATGCATCAAGCCATGGTGTTTTTGAACACCTTATCTGGTGAGTAGAGGAGCGGTCTACCAGGTTTGTCCAGACAATGACATTTGGCCCCCACTGGCAACTGTATTCTTCCATGGTTCTCATTGAAGCTGACTTTCCCCTGCTTCTTTTGTATTCCTCAGCGGTGCCAACCACCATGGTCGGTTGGAATGAGCTGAGTTTCCTAGTTGGAAGACAAATAAAAGTGCCAAAAAATTTTAAACAATTTCAGAATATTCAACTAGAAGTTCCCCAAACAATATTATGAAAGACTGTACTAACCAACAAGTCAGGCACTCTCAGGTCCAAGTTGTGAACATTTGCAGGGGTATGGAACTGTTCCGTAGTACAAAGGAATCATGGGCAGAGCCAGGGAAACCCACACTGAAGTATGTGATGTACAAATCCGGTGAGCAGACAACATGCACATTAATTGAATGGAAGTGTTTTCAATTCTGGTAGACCTATTATTTGGTGTGTGGTTGCACTAAGGCAATATGTGTGCCATTAAAAGCTCCAACCACATGTGATAGGTGGCCCAAACCATAAAAGTGCCCCTTCACGTTGGCTAAACCCTACTGCTGTGGAAACTGGATGAAGCTGTTGCAGTGATTCATCATTGAAGATAAAACTTCTTGCAGCACACCCCAGACAGTTGATTGTGACGTTCAACCTGATACTGCCTCAGTTCATTGATAAGGATTCTGTGGTCACAAAATGAAGTAATGCCAGAGTTTGACAATTGATGTAAAAGATGTGACATTTCTGTTGTGAGGTTGTAAATCTGGCTCTAGCTGATGACATCAATCAAGTATAGTTTGCCTATTCAAACTGAACTTCTTGATTATATCCCTTTTTGCATGGTGGCAAGTTCTGCAATAGTGGTATATCTGAGGCTGTCGTCTTCCCACTGGAAAAACATTAGAAATGTTTTTATATTTTCCACAGCAACATAGTTATAATTAACTATAAAGTCAGGTAGTTCTAAAAAATATATATGCTTTTACTACATATTTTAATCAAACATTTGCTTCTTGTCCTTTATTCTGCACAAATGACATTTATAACCTAAAATAAATGTAAAATATAAATAATTGTGTAAATAGTACATTTCATATATAGTATTTGCACATTCTTTTTTTTCCTTTTTTCCTTCATAAATACAGTCAATGGAGGCATAAACAACATTGCACAAATATTGCATTTCAGCAAAGTAACTTACTACATGTACACTACTTATAATATGTAAACAAACTGGTCCCCATTTTGAGTGGTGGTGACACACATAACAGTCACAAACACACTATTTTGAGCTTTGAAAATGGCGCATGCCTGACCTCACCAATAGGACATTTGGAATCAGACGGGAATGGCAGAGGTTGACTGAGTAGTGGACGGTAAACTCCACGGCGGACACAGCCACATGCTAACGTTGGTGAAAGTAACCATCTCCGCTCGCCATCGCGTACATCACTTACATGTACATCGAGAATGGAAAAAAAGTTCATTTGGCTCCTAACACTGCTGCCATCAAATCCGCCTCCACTTTTGCTGCTGTTACTGACATATGGGAGGAATGATTGCAGTTTGAAAAAGTGGAAGGTCCCCTGCCTTCTCACCAGAGGAGCTGGAGTTGCTGGCAGAGGATGGCCTCTCCCTGTACGGTCAGCTATATGGCTCACCAGAGGATCAGTTTTGTGTCTGAAATGTATATGTGAGTTTGTCTAACTGGCTTTCTCCATTAACACAGGCTACAATGTCCCATTGAGTACCTTAGTGAAGTGTAGTTAGTGATGTGAAGTGTCATATATGTTGTTCCTTACATAAGACAATAATGTTAATGCGTGTTGTGTGTTTGAAGCCCTATAGTATAATTGGTGTGTATGTTGAGATATATCATTCTATGTATATGTTTGAATTGAATGTGATAAGTTGAAAACTCACATAATGGAAATTAGAAAAAACACATTATATACTCTTTACAACTGTACATAAAATTGTTTTCTATACAAACCAAATGAAAATTGTGCATCGTCCCACAAATCACTCAGCCTAGACCAGAGCTCCCCAAAAAGCTGTATGGGAGCTACCAGTAGCTCCTTCAGTGAAGCACACAACCTTGAGGTCATTTATTAGATGCACAAAAGGTCATTTTTTCATGTAAATGTTAAGGGAAGGTTGTGTTCATGTGACATCAAGATCATCGGCTGCAGATAACAAGGCTTGACAATGAGCAGTGCTCAGTCAGAATAATTGGCCAGGCTGGGGCTGAGTCACAGAGACAAACAACTGAATTGATGAGGTATATCTGTCATAAACATATATCCTTGCCAGGTCAAATTTGAGGTGTGTTAAAAATATGCCCTGAATGCTTTTGATGGATAACAGTTGAAAGGGAGTGTTACCTAACTTCTTGAACTAACACTGAATTTCATTTTACTCCCATTTCAAAGTGTGTCATGTCCAAACTGCAGGCCCCTTACACACAGTGGCCAGTATTCACTGTGCCATAAGTCTTTCTGCTTAGCCTTCAATAGTTGACAATCTTTTGCACTTGTTAGAAGTAGGTCACATCACAGAATAGAAGGAGCCCCCTGGGCTAGTTGATGTTACAGGCTTGTGTTAGACCTGGCACCTTGGCGTGGTTCTCCCTTCCATTTTTGCTGTTGCCTCATGGGTTTTTGCTGGTGTTAGATGCTTTTGGCACTGTGCCACTGTTGTCCAGTGCCACAGTGCAAGTACTCCCTATGGTAAATTGATGTATGGGTTAGAGGCTCCATGATTGGCTGATTTGGTTTACTTGTCAAACCCTAGTACAGTGCACTGAGTGTGCCCAGGGCTTGTATATCCAAATGCTGCTGGTGGGCTTGCAGCCCTGGTTGTGCCACCACAGAAGCAGCCTTGTAAAATGTGTCCCAGGTCTGCCATTGCAGAGCATGTGTGCAGTCCGGTACTGCCATGCTGACTTGGCATGTGCACCCACTTGCCAGTCCCCAAATCTTCCCTTTTCTTCATATCAGACACCCTTATGGTAGGCCCAAGGGCAGGGTGCATTGTAAGTATAAGGTAGGACAAGCCCTGATGTGTGTGGCATGTCCTAATAGGGAATTACAGCCATTTTCGTTTTTCACTATTGCAAGCCTACCTTTTCCCCATAGGCCAGAATGGGCAGTTTGATAATTACATCTTATTATCCTAACTGACTCAGGGAACTAGGTAGAAATTCGAGTTTAGTATGCCTGAACTCAGAGTGATAAAATACATCTTTTAGTGGGCAGTTATTCCAACCGAGCCCTTGGTGTCTGGGGGGGCCTCACCTTCCTGTGGTCAGAAACCTGTTGCCATCATCTTCCCCTTGACGCCACCGCACCCGGGACCTGTGCGCGGCCGCCGAGCAGGGGAAAACTACGTTTCCCAGCATTCCCGGGACCAGGAAGCCGGACGGGACTACGCCCACAACACGCCTGGTGACGCTAAAAGCACGAGTGACTATCGGCGGAGCGGGGCAGTTATTCCAACCGAGCCCTTGGTGTCTGGGGGGCCTCACCTTCCTGTGGTCAGAAACCTGTTACCATCATCTTCCCCTCGCCGCCGCCGCACTCGGGACCTGTGCGCGGCCGCCGAGCAGGGGAAAACTACGTTTCCCAGCATTCCTGGGACCAGGAAGCCGGACGGGACCACGCCCACAACACGCCTGGTGGCGCTAAAAGCGCGAGTGACTATCGGCGGAGCGGGGCAGTTATTCCTACCGAGCCTTTGGTGTCTGGCGTGCCTCACCTTCCTGTGGTCAGAAACCTGTTGCCATCATCTTACCCTCGCCGCCGCCGCACTCGGGACCTGTGCGCGGCCGCCGAGCAGGGCAAAACTACGTTTCCCAGCATTCCCAGGACCAGGAAGCCGGACGGGACCACGCCCACAACACGCCTGGTGGCGCTAAAAGCGCGAATGACTACCCGCTGGTGGGACGCGCGCGGGCGGCGCCGGGCTGAGCCCGGGCAGAGGGCGGGCCGTCTGTGGCCGTTCGGGGCAGGACGAGGCCGGGCTGAGCCACCCCCCTGATATCCCAACTTCAAAACTGTAAGACTTAAACCATTGGCTATTTAGTCGGATTGGGACTCTTAAACTGTATTCTTTTTTATTATTGTATTATTTGTTGTTATATTGGGTCCCGTCTAATTCTGGGATCTGTGCTCAACAGTCTAAGCTTTAATATAAATTAGAAAAGAAGGTTTTATTTAGTCATCACACCCCTCTATTCTGTACCCTCGTATAGAGTAAACAGGCGTTTGGGGCATTCACCCTCGGGGTATACTCACTATGGGGAAAGTCACTAACCCTCTCCCCTCACGCCCCAGAACCAGACAACAAGCAGCCACGATTCAACCACTCCCGACCCTTACTGCAATTGATTTAATGCTACAGAAAACACTAGGAGCAGTAGCAACGGCCATTGAGGATAGGGAAAGACGTCTATCTTCAACCCCTTCATTAGCCCTCCAATCATGTGCCCAGATCATACCGGAGGTCATTGTTTCTGATCCACCATCTCCCTTAGCTCCCCAACTTACAGAAACCAATGTCTCCGTGTCTAGCCCTAAAAGGAAAAAAATGCAAACAACAAGAAAATACATGAAGAGGAAGAAAACACATTCCCCAATCAGAGTACAGCCTGAGCAAGTATCCCCCCGCCCCTTCACTACACCACCCCTCTGGGTCTCAAACTTGATGACTGACTTGCAGGCACACATAGAACAAGTAATTAGTTCCTATGTAAAACCTTTATCATCAAGGTTAGATAAAATTATTTCTCTTGTTACTAACAAATGCCCAGGGAAGTCGCAGCGAGTTAGCCCACAGAGGATCCATGATAAAGGAGAGGGTATAGCTTCTACACCATGCACCGCTGCGGCCACGGGCTTGGCGGGTAGTACCCCCATACCAACAACCAAATCACCACATGTCATGGCCCATGTAGTTGTGCAGAAACCGACTAGTGTACCAAATAGATCTGTAGGAATCCCTAGTGCAAAGGAAGCCCCAAAAACTAATGTTACATCATCAGGTGCACTGCCCTCATTACTGAATGCACCTGTGAATCGGCCCCGTGTCGATGGTAAACCCTCTCCCCCAGCACCTCAGAAATGGCAGGTAGAGATTCCACCAAAATCTGCTCCCCGTCTCCAGCTTCCGCCCGAGGCTATGCCCTATGTGGTGGTGCTCACGGGAGTTCCTCCCTTAGAGACAAGGTCCTCCGAGTCCCACCAAAGAGCTACAAAACAAAACGATATTTTGGCTAAACCAACATAGGCCAATAGCAGGTCCTAGGCAGGGGGAGATTATATCCACATGTAGAGTTAGCTGGTTGGGCACTAGACACAAGGAGATGTGAGGTGATTGTGTCATTATCAACTTTAGGAACACTGAGGTGGTCAAACATATCCTAGGTAATGGTGGGTGGGAAAACACAAGCAAAATCCGCACTCACCACCTGGGGTACTTCTATCCACAGACCACGGTGTAACCCTCTCCCCATTTAGGTGGTTATGGCCTGGAGTACAATGTGACTGTGGCAAATAGATACAGGCCCCTGAGCAATGTCGACTGACTAATACCAGTTGGGGATGACAATACAACGGCTAACTATCCCCTGGAGAGGCTGAGCGAGGGAGGCCTTAGTAAAAAAACAGGGCATGAGCATCTAATATAGTGCCCCACAAAGGCTGATCCTTCACTCTTATGCCCAACAACGGGTTTGAATGTTTCTGGGGGGGTCAGGATCTGGTAGGTTGCCAGGGGGTTTTACCATCACCCCCTTACATCCGGAACTTCTCGTTGGTGGGGGACCTCACAGATCTTCCTTGATCGGGTCCTGGAATATCGCAGGATTGGGGGCAAAATTGCTGATCTCGGAGTGGGGAGAACTGATGGACCGCTATGATATATGCATATTCCAGGAAACCTGGCTCCTGTCTGCCCCATGTAGGGTAGGTTTTGCGTGCTATCAAATTCCGGCAGTACAGGGTCCTAGGGGAAGACCATCAAGAGGATTATGTACCTGGGTAGCCGTTCATCTGGGATGCTCAGTTAAGACAGTTGAAACACATAGTCCGGACATCCTATGTACCCTTCTCACACTCAAGGATGCCTCGGTGGTGGCTGTGATCAACATTTACTTACGCCCGATTCCACTTAACCTAGGTTTATCAACCCTAGAGGCCCTGGAGGTACTACTCTCATCCTTCCCCCCTCCTATAATAAAGTGATAGGTGCAGACTTCAACTGCCACTTCGATTCCCTTGGCTACGACTGAGGAGGACGAGACTTGGTTAATCTCTGAATGCCAAATGTATACAGTAAAACGACTATCCCCACTGGTCCTTGCAATTAATAACTTGACTGTATCTTATGCTCTTAGAGCATGCAATGGTAGATTGCTACCAGACATACCGGGTGCTCGTACCTTCAATAGACCAGAGAAAAGCACCACAATAGATTATATTCTGGTCAATGTAGAATATTGGGCAAAGGAAAAATCGTTTAGGGTAATCCCCCGGGTTGAGAGTGATCACAACCTCCTAACACTGGAACTGGTCACACACCTAGGGGCATACAATATACTGAAGACAGTGGAAACCCTCCAAAAAGGGAACTATCTGCTAAAGGCGGGTGGTAGACGAATTGGTTGGGCAAAAGTGGCATTGGCTGCTGGCACGCTTGCAGAAATCTATCATCATGTAGCTGGGGCCCTACTAGCTACCAGCAACTTGATAGGGCTTAATTCAGACCCATCGAGCCTTCTGGCCCGTCAGCATATTCATAACGATCTCTTTTCTGCACTGGTTGGATATTTCTATACCTCCAAACCAGGCAGGCCTGGGGCCCGGAAGAACGAACAACATTGGTACAATAAAAATTATAGGGAGGCGAAAGCTACCTTAGTAAATGAGGTTAAAATGGGGTCTCCAAGACGGATCAGAGAGGCCAGACAAAATTACAAGACCTTAGTCACTTAGGCTAAATCTGAATGGGAGACGGATAGGTGGGATAAGGTGAGCAGGGCGCTTGTCACCCGGGACTATAGATCCTTTTGGAACTAGGTCCGGGGAGGTACGGCGAAAGAGATGCTAGCCATATCACCTAGCCTGAGTGAGGACACATGGCGTGTTCACTTTAAACCCCTATACTCGCTTGGTACCCTAGTCGACCCGGTTGCTGTAATGGAACCGACAAGCCAATTGGCCCCTGTAACTTCGAGGAGTATAACCCAAGCCAACTATCCGTGTACACTGCAGGAAGTGAATACAGCTCTTATTTGCCTGGCCGCTGGGAAAAACCTGGTTTCGACAGAATTCCTGGTGATTTCTACCGGGCCGAACAAAGGGTCTGGGCGCCCTATATATGTGTCCTGTTTAATGCCATCATGCAGGGTTTGGATATTCCCCGTACATGGTTGGGGGCGGAGATTATTCCTATCTACAAGAAGGCATCCCCGCTCGATCCTTCGAACTACAGACCTATCAGTCTGATCGACATATTGCAGAAGATCTTCGCTCGAGTCCTACTGCTTAGGTTGCAGAATTGGATGGATGACCAACACATCCTATCCTCCCTGCAGGCAGGATTTCGGGCGGGAGTATCTACAGTCGATCAACTGTTCAGGCTCCTGCTTATATACTGGAGGACTCTGGTCCTAGGGGCAGGTAGTCTCTTTTTGGTCTTTGTGGACCTTAAGTCCACATTCGACTTAGTCAACAGGGACAAACTGTGGGCCTTGCTTCTGGAGATGGGTGCCCCAACTTATTTGTGTGACCTCTTTAGACGAATGCATTCGGGCAATTATGCCCGGGTCAGGTTCGGAAAAGGTGGGGAGCTGACGGCCCCGTTCCCCGTTGATAAAGGCGTGAGGCAGGGATGCGTTCTAGCCCCTAAGCTCTTCTCCTTATATCTCAACGGGTTGATCACACACCTACTGGGGGCTAGGGACCTGGATTCCCCATGCTTGGCGGGGCGGAAAATCCTGGCTCTAATGTTCGCTGACGATACCCTCCTTTTATCAAAATCTTTTGGGGGTATCCAGCGAACATTGGAGGCCTTTTGTGGCCTCTGCAGGATGAGGGATCTGGAGATCAATGTATCTAAAACCAAGTACATGGTGTTCAATCCCAAAAAAAATCTAACTGCCCCCATCCCCATATGAATGGACTGACCCTGGACCGAGTGTCCGCATTCGACTATCTGGGGGTTACCCTCAATGATAAAATGGACTGGTCTTCACATGTAGCTAGGGCAAACCTGAAATTAGATCAATCGTCGGGAGGTATCCTAAAAGTCTTTAATAAAACATCTCAGAAACTAGTGGGTCCTCCGATTGAAATATATAAAGTACAGGCACGTGGGGGCGCGATCTATGGGTCGGACCTTTGGGGACATACCAACACTAGCCCACTTTCCCTTACGGAGAACAACTTCATGAGACGGATCCTACGACTCCCAAGTAGCACTCCTCTAACCCCTTTAAGGTTTGACTTGGGACTAGTCCCTACACGGGATATCATCTCAAACCGCCCATTGCTATACTGGAGACGGCTCTGGTCCACTCCAGAACTAGAGAGCTTCAGAGAGGATCTGCGCGACCTCCTGTCTGCAAGTGGAGTGAGAAAGATCCCATAGCTGAGCTATGTTAAACAGCTTGCTCTAGCTCTTGGAATGGGGGATCTGTGGTCATCTCCTCAGGTGGCATGTACTCTGATTTCAAAAAAATCCCTGAGTTTGAGCCTAAACCAACATCGCCTCGCCAGTGTACATACAAATTCTTCCATGGGTAGGATGACCGAGTTCTTTCTTGATTTTAAGGTATTCCCAAAATTCGAGAAATTCTTTTGACGACATCCAGCCCTCGCTGGCCAAGAAGTTATACATTCAATTTAGGCATGGCTCACTGCCGCTTAGGGGATTCACCCACAAATGGACTGGGAGCACACAAACAGTGAGTACCTGTCCCGGGTGCGGGGTGGCAGAGGAGACAGATCAGCACGTTCTGCTCTTCTGCCCCTCGTACCACGGTGCGAGGGCCAAATGGATAGCCCAGTATTGCAGGTCCAGGGGTCTCAGAGACTTTAGGGTAGTGCTGAGGATTCTAAGAACGGACACCACCGCCTTGGCTGTGTTCGCAACCTCAAGGTTTCTTACATCCATGTGGTACACTAGATGTGCAATTCTTAAAGGAAGTATAAAACCACATTCCAATAGCTAAGGGTTCTTCCGATGTTCATGGCAGAGGTACCCATTCTGTGAGGCCCTCTCTAATATTTTACATCTGTATTTTTGAGATGGGTGCATTGTATTGCGCTGTTTTTAATATCCCCTTGTATATTGTATATTTTATGACTCAGTTTTATTCTGACTTTTTTTTAATGGTTTTATATTTGTTCTCTTTTTTAACTAGACTTTGAAATTGTAAACTGTCTTTTTATGGTTTTTAACCGAAATAAAAGCTTTTGACTGACTGACTGACTGACTGACATCTTTTAGTGAAGTTGGTTTTAACGTTCTGTGTTTGAAAATACCACTTTTAGAAAGTATGTATTTTCTTATCTAACCGTGCAAGCCAGCCTCTGCTAGGTTGTGTATTCCTTGTCTGGAGTTTGAGTGACATGGGCTGGGGGATTCCAGGAGACAGGATGAGTCAGCACAGGGCTGAATAGAGAGATCTACATGTAGATGGATGGGAGGAGGTGCACCTGGAACCTGAATAGGGATGTGCCTTCACTCCACAATGCTGCCTCCCCATCCTGTGGTGCATCTTATGTCTCTGCCCTGCATTGTGGGAAAGAAGGAGACAAGTAAACAGAGTGCTCCAGGACTGACCAGAACTGGTTTGGACTAGGCAAAGGCCTCTCTGCCTTCAGAGAACAAAGAGAAACTGTGCATAAAAACGGGGACCCAGACCCCAGAAGATTAGATCACTTTTGGGAAACAAGAAGAAACCTTTACTGAGGGGAGGAACCAGAGAGACTATCCCTAAGCTGAAGTGCTGTTTGGGGTATTGGCCTGCAGTGGTTGCCGGACTGCCAAAGGAAGGAGAGAGGAACTTTGTGTGTACTTTCATCAACTTTTAGAAGGATCTCCAAGGGCTTGAGAAAGAGCTTGCCTCCTGCTGAAATCTCAGGGACAACCGACTTCAACCACCAACTCCCCAAGAGCTCTTTGGAAGTGCCTGCAGCTGCGTTGGGCTTTCTGAGGGACTGCGTGTCGCCAGGAGCTGGAAGCGCGACTCATGAGGAAGAAGCATGTCACCGCCAAAGCCGCTGTCATCGCATCACTGAACAAGGGTGTCGCCGCCGTAGCTGTCGCATCGCATAAGCGTCTTGCATCACCGGACAAGAGTGTCGTCACCCCAGCCGCTGTCGTTGTATCACTGAACAAGGGTGTCGCTGCTGAAGTTGTCGCATCGCCTGGCTGGAGCATCTCGCATCACCGGAGAAGCGTGTCGCAGGGCCTGTCGTGGCTCAGAAGAATCGTTGAGTCGCCACACAGACGTCAGGCATGCACGCATCGTGTCACATCAAGAAGAAGACGCCATCTTTGTTTCATTGCACCGGATCTTCATCGCATCACGGCGTTGTGGGCCGCATCACCACAGAAGCGCAGTAAGAAACCAACGCATCACCGTTCCTGCGTGTAAGGATCCGACGCATCACCTTCCCCGCAACACTTTCGTTGTATAGCGTTATGCATCCAAAGGTACATTGAACTCAAAGGGTCGCATTTACTATCGTAAGAGAACTAAGCTATTTCTACCATTTTTAAAGTAAAGTATTGTGGATTTTTGTCGTTTGTGGTCTTGTTTTAAGTCTACATAAAAATACTTATTTTTATACTACAACTTGTGTGGTGTCCATCAGTAGTGCTGTCACTGGGTTACTGTATGTGTTCACAAATGCTTGACACACTGCCTCTGAGATAAGCCTGTCTGCTTGTGCCAAGCTACCAAGGGGGTGAGCAGGGGTTATTTTAGGAGTGTACCCCCCTTACCTTGACTAGACGCAAGGGTCTCTATAAGTCAAAGGTACCTACCTCTGTCAACTAGAGACCCCCAAATCAAACAGCTTGGATTGGTGTTTTTAAGCCATGACATGAGATGAGGGTAGTCAACAGGTCACTACAAAAGTATGTATTAAGATATTTTGTTTTGGTCAGCATGAGTAAATACACATGTTCTATGCTAACTTTTGAGTGATGCTATAAATAGATGTAGAACATTTTGTTCCATCAATACAGAAAAACAAAAGGTCACAAAACCATTGTTTTTTCTTTCATTTCTTGTGTCAACGCCCATCAGAAGTGGAACATGCGGAAGGCCATTGCCACGAAGGTGCGAGCCCTGGGGGTGGTGTCTATGAGCAGTGCAGTGTCCATTGCTACAAGAGGAGGGAGGATCTATGACATTGGACCAGAAAGTCAGCCAAAGTCCTGGTTGAGGCAGTAGTACCAAATAGGGGAAGCGCGAGAGCTGCACCCTGACCCCACTAATGGCTTGCATTTTTGTGCTGGCCTATCTGAAGTGGGCAGTTGAGGGCCCAACAGCAGCAACAAGGTGGTAAGTTCTTATCAGAGTTTCATGTTTCATGACTCACTTTTGTTACAGCCAGAATGTTTCCCATCAAAATTTAGGGTGACTCATGTCCAATGCATCAGCAGTGTTCTTGAAGGTTTAAGTTTTGCACAATTTATATGATGTTGTGCATTATCTATTAATGTGTTGGAAAGGATCCCACCTGATGTCAGTTCACAACCAAAGGACTGTTCTGAGCAGACACATTGCTGCCTAAACCCCACATATACATCAGTTTCTTAGATGCCGTGACATGCCGTTATACCAAACAGGCCAATAGACTTTATTGTGTCTGATGTGCTGCTCCTTTACTGTTGTGAATGATGTAATGGTAGCCCTATTACCTGTGACATAGCATACTAGCCACTTATGATACAGTGGATATGCCACACATCACATTGGTAGGTTGGGATTCTACATATACATGAACATGGGATCGGAAATGACTAGTGACACATCCAAATTGTGTTTAGCATCAGAAATACTGTTTCATACATGTTAAAAGTGACAGATTTGCATTATGTCTTACTCCTTCACAAATGTGTGTGTAAGCCAACACGGGCCCCATGTGCGAGGCCTGCCGACATTGCAGTACTTGGCCACAGACCCGCCTGTGCCAGAGCCCAACTCTTCTTCTTGCAAAATGGGCCCTATGTGTGAGGCCTGCGGACATCCACAGCAGTGGCTTGAATTCCAAGTTACTGTGCCGCAGGGCCCATGCATCTTCTTCTAAACCCCCACAGCATCTAGGACAGTTGGGGGAGAAAGCACTCTGACACATTCCGGTCTCCTTGCTTCCGAGGCTGAAGCGGCCAATGTGTTGAATCTAAAAATGACCGTAAAGGCTCTAAAAGTAGCCCAAGTTTGAGCACTTTGAATTCATTGCATATATCCTAACCCTTATTCATAACTCAAAGAGTACTCATTGGATATTTGTTGTGTTGGTCTTATTTAACTCAGATAAAGGAGGTCAGAGCAGGGGACTCGTACTTCAAACCTCAGTCTGCCTTGTGGCATTAAGCCGTCGTCACTGCTTTCTGCACCCAGAGGGACTCATATCTTGCTGCAGGGTCTCACTGTGTTTCAGGTCAGAGCAGGGGGACTGGACTTCAAACCCAAACCCCCCTTGCAGCAGAAAGCTGCTGTCACTTCTTTCCACGCCCAGAGGTGCCGATATCTTGCTGTGTAGGTCACGCTGCGTGGGACATGGCCAGGCTCAGACCTGGCCCGACTTCAACCGTCATTGCCCGGAAGAGGTTGGGCTGGGCCACTTTCCTTGGAATTTTGGGCAAAAAGGAGTTCTACGCTCACGGTGAGTAATATTTAATATCTGTATCATGGGAAATCGCTAATTACAAACAGGAAAAGATAAAAACTTGGGCCCTACTTCTTCTATGCATTTCTTACATGGCACTTCATTGAATGCTTGAATGTGGTCTCAAAGGAGATAAAGTTGGTGGAGGGACCTTTTTTGCTAGACATGGGGGAGAACTTAAGTTTTGTCACAACAAAGTTGGGTTTAATTGAACAGGGAAATAAAAGCTCATCCCAGGACAGGGAGGGGGCAAAATGTTACATTAAATGAGAGCAGTACTGAGGAGGAGAGGGAGAAGAAGAGAGATGGAAGTTTGGGTCCAGTCATGGTAGTAACCGCTCCCTTGATGCATGTTATTCTGGATGAGCCAGCCGCATTAATTATTAATAAGGGGAAACCTATCTCTATTTTAACCTCTTGTAAGAAACCTGGTCCCAAACTTAACACACAAATAACCAAGACGGAGGGTTCTCATATCATGGTCTCCCTTGAGAGTATGAATATAACCCTCAATGAGCTTAAGACAATACAGAATGTCCTTTTTTTAATTATTCAAAAACATGCTAGCAGATGATATGGCCCCTTTATTAGAAAGGATATCTGCTTAAGAGACAACCTTAAAGTCATTAGTAGATCTGGCCAAGTCAGCGTCAGTAATGGGTTGCCCCTCTGGGTTTATTTCTCCATCAACACAAAACTTAAATTCAATCCCTTAAAACTTTAGTTGTGTTTCAGGACACCTACCAGGGTTGGTAAACCCCCTTTTACTAACAGGCATCTGCAAAGGTCATACATAAGAGGGGAGTTCAAGCTCTAAGACTCAGAGGATACAGTCTCAGGCTATTTAAATATAACCAAAACACCCAAATATCCAGCCCTCTAAGAAATGTTCAGCAGGTCGCAGATCATATTCATCCTATCCATCTCAACAGTCTCTAAATATTCCTCCAGTCTGTTGTCCATATACAGCACTGCCAGTTGGAGTACCACCAATGTCATCAAATAAGGGAGATCATTTTAGAGATTTAAAGAATAAGGTCACTCATTGGGTTACATGAAATTCTGCTTTCTCCCTAAATGAACATGATGATACTCTCATGATGACAAGAGTAGGTTGGGTCGGACAGCCAAGAAAAACATTAGAAGGGGATTGAACAGTTGTTTATTGTAGGACCCCAGATTCGGCGTGTCGACAGATTAATACTGGAAGCAGACCGGGGCCAAAAGGCCTCCCCATTCCCGGCTATATTGTCCCTTAGGTCTTTTTTAACCAGCCAAATATATATATTTTTTTAAAGAACCTTTATTGTCTTAGTACAAAGATACAAACATGGGCCTACAACCAGTCCGGCCGGCCGCTATTCAGATCGATTAAAAAGTAATGTAGTATAAAAACATACAGCGGTCCGGAGTTCAAAAGCTGAGTAGCATCCAGGATATATCATATAATTAATCACCCAATTGGACAAACCCGATCCCCTAAAATGTAAATGTAAATGTAAATGTATTGGACTTGTAAAGCGCACGGCTGCCCGTAAGCGTCCCGGCGCTTGCTTAGGGAACCCGTCCTGGTATTCCCCTGTGAGAAACCCCGGCAGGGTGTCCACAAGGTGAAAGCCAGGCATCCCGCTGCGAGGGGCCGTAGTGGAGATTAAGCAAGCTATTGCCCAGAGTCGCAGAGTGTGACCCCGTGAGTTGAGTAGGAACCAGAGCGAGAATTGTCGAGTCCGTGGAATTTTTGAGCCCGAGACCCGCCGAGGCAGGGAATCGAACCCTGGTCCACGGTTGATCTCAGCTTCCGGGTCTGCCGCCTCTAACCACTGAGCCACGCTTCTCCACAAGGGATGGTGTCTCCTTTGCTACATGCACCGCACCCTCTGCCCAATCCCCCCCCAGCTGTGCTGAGTAAGGAGGCTATTGACCTCCTCTGAAACATCTCTGTGGGCCAGAATGCACTGCTGAATGCCATCCAAGGGCTTTGCTGCCAGTTACAACACATGGCGGCCTCCCTAAAGGCATTCACAGTGCAATGTCTGGCCTAAAGAGGTCTTTTCAAGGTCTAGCCTCCTCAATGATCACAGCCTCCCACCAATCCCAAACTTGTGCCCCACTTCCTTCCCAATCCCCAACTAAATTCCATATTCCCAGACCTGTCCAAAACACACTAACACCTTTGTACACACTCACTCAAACAGACACACGCAGCACTCCCACACAGAAACACAGACACCACAAAAACACAGGTGCACATTCAAATATACAAACACTGCATCTACCAACACATCGACATGCATCACCGCCAACCCACCCATAGAGACCACACCCACCATCACACACACATATACCACCACAGAGCACCCACAGACATTGCACCCACCAGCACACCCACAGACACTGTACCCACCAACAGACCCACATGCACCATCCCCACCACCAGCATACCCACAGACACTGCACACCCACAACCACACCCACATGCACCACCACATCCACTTGCACCATACCACATCTTACACCTCCACAGGACACCTAACACACTCACACACCTTAGAATACATACCCAAAAGACTCCAAACATCCCCACAAAAGCAAATAACAGACACCCAGTAAACAAGACACACCCAATCATGCATGACCTTTTCCGGAACCACAGGTACCTGCACCCTCAGCAGAGACATGCACATCGGACACTGCCACTCCCTCTACTTCCAAAACCTAACTCCCTGCGGAACATCCTACCCATTTTCCCATAGATGCCATTTTTACCCTTACTACAAGCCCTTCCAAACCACAACCCACCCCTAGCAAAGGCAAATCTACCACTTCCGCACCCTAACCCATGTCTTCCACAACCTAATCCATCCCTAGCAAAGGCAATGGCATCTCTTCCCCACCCTAACTGACCCCTTCTACATCCTAAACCACCCCTGCAAAACACAAATCGGCCCCTTCCATAAAACAACTCACCCCTCCGACACCCTAATCCCCAACCGAATGCGAATCTGCCACTTCCACACCACAATCCACCTCTCCCAGACCGAAAACCCCCTCTCCCAAACCCAAGGACACTCCTTCCAAACCTCCCCACACCATGTACGATTTTTGAGATACCTGCTCTGCCAACTAAATGCCCCTTCCTTAGAAGTTTCCACTTGGCCGTGAATTAGGAGGCACGCGTTGTGCCACTGCACTAGAGTGCACAATTTTGCACTTGATGGACTGCTATTTGGCTTAAATATTATTTTGGGAGCCTTATCTCATTCCGTGTAATAAATCCATCCTTTTATTTTACCAAATTAGTCCTGGCATTAATTGTCTCTAGCAATTGTTTGATTAATAGTAATCTTTCTGAGTAAAATGTGAATTACTAATTTTTCATTACCATGATGGCAGGTAATGCAATTGATTTGTATTCTACTTTCTAAGTGCATACACAGGTTAAAATAGTATGTGATGGTCATTAGAATATAGCTTTAGGCATTCATAATAGTAATGGCCTCTTGCACCAACTAATTGATGTTACAAATTGTATGTGGATGTGTTACAACAGGTATGTTTGAGTCAACTTGATTACTGATTAGTATGACATATTTTGAGACTATTGAAACTGGATACAGTACAGGACTTGCACTGGTCAATGGGAAATGTTACATGGATGTATATGTTGAATACTTATAATTTGTGACTGACATTGATTTTATTGTTAATTTCTATGGTAAAGGTTACACCTTGTCTTGTGCAATTTCTACATCCTGTTACATTGCACTTATCCCTATTATGTGTGTTGTATATGTTTTTAATGTGGGAATTCTAGACATTTCTTTCAACACACTTGTACGGTGAATTTTTGATTTTTATTTGGATATCCTTTTTTTGTGCAAGAGTCTATTTTTACGAAGGCAGCTTGCAACAAATGTACACATAGAATGTGATCATACAGGTGCCTTTATTACAAAATGTTAAATGTCAACATTACAGACATATGCAGTGCACATTGAAATGCTATTGCATGTAAGAGAGATTTATAAATGCACGAGTCCTGTGCAAATGTTAACAGACAAGTAAATAGGTGATGGTAAAAGTTGAGCATACCGTCGATTGTGTCCAGAATGGTGCTGGCTTCATTCATTATCAAGCAGCAGCGACAGTACTTGAAAGATCGGATTCAGGGTGCCTGGATACCCTATTGGGTGATCAGCTGGTGGCGGGAAGGCACATCATGATTGGCTCAGCAAGAAAACTGGTGGTCCTCCCTCCGACAGACACTTTTTGCATATTCTGCCATCGATGAGGTCGAGACTTCTGGTGGTGATGGAAGGACAGGAGTGTTCTTTCGTCTATGGACCCGCTCACATCTAAATAGGAAGGTCAACAGATTTTGAAGGAGTTGGCTGTGTGCAGGCCTACAGCATATTAAGATAGTACTAATGCAGATGTTCTCTTTGTGAATAGGGAATTTTGAAATTTCACAGACTAAAGTGCATATACATTAGATTTACATTTAGAGATACTACTTTGATTTTGCTTCATCATGGAATGCTGTGTGTACATTGGAATCTCAAATCAGTAATTTTTACAGTTTCCAAAGTTTAGCTCTCTCAAACACAAAGAGACACTCCTCCGCAGAACCATCTCCACTTGCAGATGGCCATCTTGGAATTTAACATTGCATGTGCTTCAATGCCTGTGGGGACAAAGATTACTCCAGTGCTGATTCCCTACACAGCAACAAATAGCTCGTGTTTGGAATCCTATGAACTACAACATTGTATACGCTGAATGGCTTACTGCCCTGTCACACAGTGATAAAGATGACCAATTGGACTAAAGTCCATTCTGGGATTTGACTATACGTCTGGGACTATATCCAGAAAAAAAACTCTTGGTTTGTGCTCTATATGTGTGCTTGTACTCTGGGAAGAACTATAGCCATGTCATGATTTACTATAATGTTGTGTCTTTCTCAGTTATTACTATTGGTAAGGTGAGCAGAGCCTGCATGCAGTGACTCCAAAAAATGGCTGCAGACCGGGCCCACAGTGCTGGGTAAGATGCTGCTAAGAACAACTGAGGGCAGTGAGCTCCAATATCGTTCTCAACAGAGCAAGGGGGACTTTGGCAAGAAGCACCCCTTGATTGATAGAAGGCTATAGTTCACAACCCGAAATAGCTAGATTTGATAAATGAACCACAATAGGCAAAGTGCACATAAGAGAGAGAGATATAGTGATTGGGAGAAGGGTGCCAATCAGGAAGTATGAGTGGCAAGTTCTGACACATGTGGGACTAATTTTTTACCTTTGATGCTTAACACAAATGTATTGATTTATCTGTTTATTACGTATGTATACCCCTGGATCAGAGTTATTTACTCAGTTCTCTTGTTTTGCCATACTGTCTAAGGCACACAATATACATTTTTATTTTTGGGATGTTTATATGACATATTCATATGAATACTTATGAAAGCACTGCATTCAACCCTGGCATGAATCAGGGCCAGTGTATTGTTTTCGTCATAGGGCATCACATACGGAAGCTCAATTAGGCAGTATCATGAAAAAAAAACTCATTTCCAATTTTTACGTTCTTCAGAATACTTGCTGTTGGTGGTTTGCCTTACTCTCTGACTCTGTGGGCTATATTTCAATGTTTTTTGCAAAGATCCAGAGTAAAAACACACATCCCACACTTTTGAACTTTGTGCCATGAGGTGTGCCGGGCAGATTCCAAAATACAGAAGAATGTAGGGCACTAGGATCTTACACCGGTGTACGTTCCTTCTCCTATGACATTCTTAAACTGGTGCAGAGCTGATGCAGGTGGCATCACAATGTGTGCAGGATCAAAAATGTTCTTGTTGCATTGCTGGTGCCTTACTCTACAGCTTATGAAATGGTAAGATGGTGAAGTGCTGACTTGTATTCTTAGCTTTAACTTGAAACATTAATGGCAGATTTGACTTGTTAGGGCACTTTAGGGCTGTAGCATCAGTGAACTTCTGTGGGTGATTTGGGTATGGGACAGGAAATGGCTGACAAGAGCAGGCCCCTGTCACCTTGGCGACCTTGTGTAAGGGAGCAGGGTTTGTGTGACCACTGCTTTGTTGTAGAGGACAAGGATAAACTGTGCTTTCAATATTTGTCCTTGCTGCTCCTAGTTATTATTGCCCTCCCTCCCCCTCTGTGCAGGTCCAAACTGAGAATCAGTCCCTATAAATTTGCTGTTAAAGAATACTCAAATGGAAGTGTCAGAGCTGCTCCTTCCTATCGGGTCAGAAGGAGAGGGTTCAACCAAGGGAAGGTTGGCATGCTGTAGCAGGTTTTACTCCTTTCAAAGAAGCTTTCAAAGCTTTTAAAGAAATATTTGATAGATGGATTGCGTAATTCTTTTTGGTGACTTCACTTTGAGCTGTATCTAGTTGTTTCCACAATTATGATGCAGTTTAGATACACGGACCAACACAATGTCATTTATAATATCACAGCTGTAATTGTAACCTTTAAGCCATCTAGTGTGAGCTATAAATGTTTTGAGTCATGTGCTGGCTAGGGGCCTGTTTTATTGTATGGAGTTCTTTAGTTTGTCCATCAGGGTGGTAGAGAAACATTATGTTCACCACCCTGATGGAGAAAAAATCATCATATTTAGAGATCGGCGCCAGCTCAGTGGTGATCTCTATTCCTTCAGAGGGACTGCTGTCACAGCAGTTCCTCTGAAAGTACAAAGGTTTGGTGGACAGCTATCATCAGTTTTGAATATCTAATGACCTCCAAACGCACAACGTTTTTTCCTTGGGTGCAGGGGTAATTCTTTCAAATTACTGTTCATCACTGCCAGGATTTTCCAGGTGGTGATGAACAGAGAAAAAGACATCGGGCTGTCAGCCCTATATGTGGTAGGCACTGTGATGTTCTTACTTCTGTCACCCATCAGGACGGGCCACCACAGATGGAAAGCTGATGTACCCAAATCAAAATTGGGTGGGTGGATGAGAATTTGGTGGACAGGATTCTCTGTAACATTTGAGCTGGAGGAAACTTTAAATCTGCGCCTTAATTGAAAACTGCCTTAATGCGTAGGTTGGATTTCTGAATCACAAAAATATTTACAAAGGTATATTTACATTATTATTCTAATATGATGTATTTAGACGTTTTAACAGAGACTTCATGGATTCTGATTGAAGGAGACGGCTTGAAGTACTATTTGATCGGAGATTAAACTCTTCTTGTTGAGATGTCTAAGCTCGCATTGCAAAATTTATTGTAATGTGCTATTTAGGTCGAGCCTATACAGCGCTTGCGCTGTTCGGCGATCTGTTGTATCTGTTTTGTGGAGTCTGACTCCTCTCATGCTTTTGTTTGGCTTTTTTATGTGTCATTTAGAAATCATTGCCTCCGGATAGCTAATGGTTGGTGCATGTCCCACCTTTTTAAAGCAGTTGACTCCCCTGTAGTATTGCCCATGAATTCAGACCACTCGCTTTGTTATAGCAGAAAAGGCCACTTTATTCAGGATATAAATAATCATAAAATTTCCCAACAGATCATCAATCATGTAACTTTGGCATTTGAACGCGAACCATTTATTTATTTATTTATTTATCTATCTCATTTCATTCAAAATTTGGACTTTATACCGAAACCATCAACTAATCATCAATAACTTCCCCAACATTTTCCTTCCATTTTTTCCCCTCCATTGTTGTGTCTAATTCCCCCTATCTAACTAATAACTAGAGGAGCCCGCTCTAGGCTTCTCTTCCCTGGGGATTTTATGCCGCAGCCATCTGTTTGGGAAACGCACCAGCACACCCACAGACACTGTACCCACCAACAGACCCACATGCACCATCCCCACCACCAGCATACCCACAGACACTGCACACCCACAACCACACCCACATGCACCACCACATCCACTTGCACCATACCACACCTTACACCTCCACAGGACACCTAA
This sequence comes from Lissotriton helveticus, assembly GCF_964261635.1. Taxonomy (NCBI): domain Eukaryota; kingdom Metazoa; phylum Chordata; class Amphibia; order Caudata; family Salamandridae; genus Lissotriton; species Lissotriton helveticus. Next base: position 723,859,340 of record NC_136067.1, read on the forward strand.
CACACTCACACACCTTAGAATACATACCCAAAAGACTCCAAACATCCCCACAAAAGCAAATAACAGACACCCAGTAAACAAGACACACCCAATCATGCATGACCTTTTCCGGAACCACAGGTACCTGCACCCTCAGCAGAGACATGCACATCGGACACTGCCACTCCCTCTACTTCCAAAACCTAACTCCCTGCTGAACATCCTACCCATTTTCCCATAGATGCCATTTTTACCCTTACTACAAGCCCTTCCAAACCACAACCCACCCCTAGCAAAGGCAAATCTACCACTTCCGCACCCTAACCCATGTCTTCCACAACCTAATCCATCCCTAGCAAAGGCAATGGCATCTCTTCCCCACCCTAACTGACCCCTTCTACATCCTAAACCACCCCTGCAAAACACAAATCGGCCCCTTCCATAAAACAACTCACCCCTCCGACACCCTAATCCCCAACCGAATGCGAATCTGCCACTTCCACACCACAATCCACCTCTCCCAGACCGAAAACCCCCTCTCCCAAACCCAAGGACACTCCTTCCAAACCTCCCCACACCATGTACGATTTTTGAGATACCTGCTCTGCCAACTAAATGCCCCTTCCTTAGAAGTTTCCACTTGGCCGTGAATTAGGAGGCACGCGTTGTGCCACTGCACTAGAGTGCACAATTTTGCACTTGATGGACTGCTATTTGGCTTAAATATTATTTTGGGAGCCTTATCTCATTCCGTGTAATAAATCCATCCTTTTATTTTACCAAATTAGTCCTGGCATTAATTGTCTCTAGCAATTGTTTGATTAATAGTAATCTTTCTGAGTAAAATGTGAATTACTAATTTTTCATTACCATGATGGCAGGTAATGCAATTGATTTGTATTCTACTTTCTAAGTGCATACACAGGTTAAAATAGTATGTGATGGTCATTAGAATATAGCTTTAGGCATTCATAATAGTAATGGCCTCTTGCACCAACTAATTGATGTTACAAATTGTATGTGGATGTGTTACAACAGGTATGTTTGAGTCAACTTGATTACTGATTAGTAAGACATATTTTGAGACTATTGAAACTGGATACAGTACAGGACTTGCACTGGTCAATGGGAAATGTTACATGGATGTATATGTTGAATACTTATAATTTGTGACTGACATTGATTTTATTGTTAATTTCTATGGTAAAGGTTACACCTTGTCTTGTGCAATTTCTACATCCTGTTACATTGCACTTATCCCTATTATGTGTGTTGTATATGTTTTTAATGTGGGAATTCTAGACATTTCTTTCAACACACTTGTACGGTGAATTTTTGATTTTTATTTGGATATCCTTTTTTTGTGCAAGAGTCTATTTTTACGAAGGCAGCTTGCAACAAATGTACACATAGAATGTGATCATACAGGTGCCTTTATTACAAAATGTTAAATGTCAACATTACAGACATATGCAGTGCACATTGAAATGCTATTGCATGTAAGAGAGATTTATAAATGCACGAGTCCTGTGCAAATGTTAACAGACAAGTAAATAGGTGATGGTAAAAGTTGAGCATACCGTCGATTGTGTCCAGAATGGTGCTGGCTTCATTCATTATCAAGCAGCAGCGACAGTACTTGAAAGATCTGATTCAGGGTGCCTGGATACCCTATTGGGTGATCAGCTGGTGGCGGGAAGGCACATCATGATTGGCTTAGCAAGAAAACTGGTGGTCCTCCCTCCGACAGACACTTTTTGCATATTCTGCCATCGATGAGGTCGAGACTTCCTGGTGGTGATGGAAGGACAGGAGTGTTCTTTCGTCTATGGACCCGCTCACATCTAAATAGGAAGGTCAACAGATTTTGAAGGAGTTGGCTGTGTGCAGGCCTACAGCATATTAAGATAGTACTAATGCAGATGTTCTCTTTGTGAATAGGGAATTTTGAAATTTCACAGACTAAAGTGCATATACATTAGATTTACATTTAGAGATACTACTTTGATTTTGCTTCATCATGGAATGCTGTGTGTACATTGGAATCTCAAATCAGTAATTTTTACAGTTTCCAAAGTTTAGCTCTCTCAAACACAAAGAGACACTCCTCCGCAGAACCATCTCCACTTGCAGATGGCCATCTTGGAATTTAACATTGCATGTGCTTCAATGCCTGTGGGGACAAAGATTACTCCAGTGCTGGTTCCCTACACAGCAACAAATAGCTCGTGTTTGGAATCCTATGAACTACAACATTGTATACGCTGAATGGCTTACTGCCCTGTCACACAGTGATAAAGATGACCAATTGGACTAAAGTCCATTCTGGGATTTGACTATACGTCTGGGACTATATCCAGAAAAAAAACTCTTGGTTTGTGCTCTATATGTGTGCTTGTACTCTGGGAAGAACTATAGCCATGTCATGATTTACTATAATGTTGTGTCTTTCTCAGTTATTACTATTGGTAAGGTGAGCAGAGCCTGCATGCAGTGACTCCAAAAAATGGCTGCAGACCGGGCCCACAGTGCTGGGTAAGATGCTGCTAAGAACAACTGAGGGCAGTGAGCTCCAATATCGTTCTCAACAAAGCAAGGGGGACTTTGGCAAGAAGCACCCCTTGATTGATAGAAGGCTATAGTTCACAACCCGAAATAGCTAGATTTGATAAATGAACCACAATAGGCAAAGTGCACATAAGAGAGAGAGATATAGTGATTGGGAGAAGGGTGCCAATCAGGAAGTATGAGTGGCAAGTTCTGACACATGTGGGACTAATTTTTTACCTTTGATGCTTAACACAAATGTATTGATTTATCTGTTTATTACGTATGTATACCCCTGGATCAGAGTTATTTACTCAGATCTCTTGTTTTGCCATACTGTCTAAGGCACACAATATACATTTTTATTTTTGGGATGTTTATATGACATATTCATATGAATACTTATGAAAGCACTGCATTCAACCCTGGCATGAATCAGGGCCAGTGTATTGTTTTCGTCATAGGGCATCACATACGGAAGCTCAATTAGGCAGTATCATGAAAAAAAAAAACTCATTTCCAATTTTTACGTTCTTCAGAATACTTGCTGTTGGTGGTTTGCCTTACTCTCTGACTCTGTGGGCTATATTTCAATGTTTTTTGCAAAGATCCAGAGTAAAAACACACATCCCACACTTTTGAACTTTGTGCCATGAGGTGTGCCGGGCAGTTTCCAAAATACAGAAGAATGTAGGGCACTAGGATCTTACACCGGTGTACGTTCCTTCTCCTATGACATTCTTAAACTGGTGCAGAGCTGATGCAGGTGGCATCACAATGTGTGCAGGATCAAAAATGTTCTTGTTGCATTGCTGGTGCCTTACTCTACAGCTTATGAAATGGTAAGATGGTGAAGTGCTGACTTGTATTCTTAGCTTTAACTTGAAACATTAATGGCAGATTTGACTTGTTAGGGCACTTTAGGGCTGTAGCATCAGTGAACTTCTGTGGGTGATTTGGGTATGGGACAGGAAATGGCTGACAAGAGCAGGCCCCTGTCACCTTGGCGACCTTGTGTAAGGGAGCAGGGTTTGTGTGACCACTGCTTTGTTGTAGAGGACAAGGATAAACTGTGCTTTCAATATTTGTCCTTGCTGCTCCTAGTTATTATTGCCCTCCCTCCCCCTCTGTGCAGGTCCAAACTGAGAATCAGTCCCTATAAATTTGCTGTTAAAGAATACTCAAATGGAAGTGTCAGAGCTGCTCCTTCCTATCGGGTCAGAAGGAGAGGGTTCAACCAAGGGAAGGTTGGCATGCTGTAGCAGGTTTTACTCCTTTCAAAGAAGCTTTCAAAGCTTTTAAAGAAATATTTGATAGATGGATTGCGTAATTCTTTTTGGTGACTTCACTTTGAGCTGTATCTAGTTGTTTCCACAATTATGATGCAGTTTAGATACACGGACCAACACAATGTCATTTATAATATCACAGCTGTAATTGTAACCTTTAAGCCATCTAGTGTGAGCTATAAATGTTTTGAGTCATGTGCTGGCTAGGGGCCTGTTTTATTGTATGGAGTTCTTTAGTTTGTCCATCAGGGTGGTAGAGAAACATTATGTTCACCACCCTGATGGAGAAAAAATCATCATATTTAGAGATCGGCGCCAGCTCAGTGGTGATCTCTATTCCTTCAGAGGGACTGCTGTCACAGCAGTTCCTCTGAAAGTACAAAGGTTTGGTGGACAGCCATCATCAGTTTTGAATATCTAATGACCTCCAAACGCACGACGTTTTTTCCTTGGGTGCAGGGGTCATTCTTTCAAATTACTGTTCATCACTGCCAGGATTTTCCAGGTGGTGATGAACAGAGAAAAAGACATCGGGCTGTCAGCCCTATATGTGGTAGGCACTGTGATGTTCTTACTTCTGTCACCCATCAGGACGGGCCACCACAGATGGAAAGCTGATGTACCCAAATCAAAATTGGGTGGGTGGATGAGAATTTGGTGGACAGGATTCTCTGTAACATTTGAGCTGGAGGAAACTTTAAATCTGCGCCTTAATTGAAAACTGCCTTAATGCGTAGGTTGGATTTCTGAATCACAAAAATATTTACAAAGGTATATTTACATTATTATTCTAATATGATGTATTTAGACATTTTAACAGAGACTTCATGGATTCTGATTGAAGGAGACGGCTTGAAGTACTATTTGATCGGAGATTAAACTCTTCTTGTTGAGATGTCTAAGCTCGCATTGCAAAATTTATTGTAATGTGCTATTTAGGTCGAGCCTATACAGCGCTTGCGCTGTTCGGCGATCTGTTGTATCTGTTTTGTGGAGTCTGACTCCTCTCATGCTTTTGTTTGGCTTTTTTATGTGTCATTTAGAAATCATTGCCTCCGGATAGCTAATGGTTGGTGCATGTCCCACCTTTTTAAAGCAGTTGACTCCCCTGTAGTATTGCCCATGAATTCAGACCACTCGCTTTGTTATAGCAGAAAAGGCCACTTTATTCAGGATATAAATAATCATAAAATTTCCCAACAGATCATCAATCATGTAACTTTGGCATTTGAACGCGAACCATTTATTTATTTATTTATTTATCTATCTCATTTCATTCAAAATTTGGACTTTATACCGAAACCATCAACTAATCATCAATAACTTCCCCAACATTTTCCTTCCATTTTTTCCCCTCCATTGTTGTGTCTAATTCCCCCTATCTAACTAATAACTAGAGGAGCCCGCTCTAGGCTTCTCTTCCCTGGGGATTTTATGCCGCAGCCATCTGTTTGGGAAACGCATCCTGAAGTGGCAACTAAGATTAGACACTTAACTCATGAATGTACCAGCCTACCAACAAGTACATCATGCGTTTTTTTTTTTTTTTTTTTTTTTTTTTAAGTGGTGGGCGGGTGGGATTCTGTTTTTACTGAAAAAACGCCCTCTCTATCTACCTACGCCTGCTCTCCTCACTAAAAAACGCCGTCTAATCTGCCCTAATGCTCTCCCTGCCTCGCGCTCCTGGACCCTACCATCTGTGCAAAAATCCGCAGGGGGAGACGTCTCGCGCCGCTCGCCCCTGCGGAGCCATTGCCCATGAATTCAGACCACTCGCTTTGTTATAGCAGAAAAGGCCACTTTATTCAGGATATAAATAATCATAAAATTTCCCAACAGATCATCAATCATGTAACTTTGGCATTTGAACGCGAACCATTTATTTATTTATTTATTTATCTCATTTCATTCAAAATTTGGACTTTATACCGAAACCATCAACTAATCATCAATAACTTCCCCAACATTTTCCTTCCATTTTTTCCCCTCCATTGTTGTGTCTAATTCCCCCTATCTAACTAATAACTAGAGGAGCCCGCTCTAGGCTTCTCTTCCCTGGGGATTTTATGCCACCCAGGAAAACCAACGAGTTTTCCTGTCCCCACCTAAAATAGCACACACATCTTGTTCATAACTTGGAAGTGCACCAAACGTTGACCTGTAGTTCTTGTGCAAGCACGTCTCTTATTTCCACTAAATAGTAGGCCATGCCTATCTGGGACAGATGGACCCCGTCATCCCGGAAAAGGTGGCTCTCGCTACCCGAGATGCTCTCATGTCGCAAAACCCCAATCTTCATAAACTTACAAAAAACTTGCATGCCTTTATTTAGTTTTCTCCTGGCCTTTTCAACTGCTCCATGGGACCTGGCCTGCCGCCACGATTGTCTGTAAACAAACTCAGTCCAAAACACACGAGTGGTCGGCCAATTTATCCTCAAAACTGTCAAGTCAAGTTGCATTTGCTTGATGAGCGTGAGTCCTGACCTTTTAACCAAGTCATTCTCACCCAGATGTATTACCAGTTGATCCGGGCATCCTCGTACGTGGAACATTTGCGATAGAGTAGGAAACAAATCAACCCACTTCATTCCTCCTTTACCTTTCCATACTACCTCGTGCGTCGCGCTAGGGATACCCAATGACCGTCCATAAACCTGCTTCTCCGCAAACAAGGCTGCCCACTTTATAAACGAATGTCCCACCATCCAGGTCTGTTTCTTAAACTTCGAATTTGCACCCCGCACTGTACCTGGAATGAAATGAAAATTAGACCCACACAACCTATCAGTTTTTTAAAACAACAGCAAAATCATTTTCTAACATAACGTTTGTAGCTGCTAGATTTCCATCTGCCTATGCGTTTTAGCACATCCACACCCAAACCCAACCTGCCATCCTCTGTAGCCGCCCCTATCCGAAAAGAGTGTGTGGCAAAAAACTGCGGGTTTTCCCCCATAAAGGTCAGCGCTTTTCTTAACACCGCTAAGAATTGAGAACTTGTAATCTTCCTCCCAGATTCATGTATGAAAATCGGTCCCCTCTGAAACTTGTCCCCAGAAGCAAAATGAACCCACTCTTGCACCGGGCCACAATCTGCTACCCCACTCTTGCTCAGAAAGACCCACGTCCCTCGGCCTAGCTGATCTGTTTTCGACCTCCTCACCCAAATTCCCAATCTGTGTTCTCTTACCGAAATCTCAGCACTGGATAAACCTGTGTCCTCTCCCACCCCCAAAACTTCCGACACCCTGAAAGCCCCAAAGAACATCCAAATCATAGCTAACCTAAAACGCCCCACCTCCCAACGATCATAACAAATTAAACCCAACTGATCTAAAAACTTCTGCAATAAGTCAAACGTGATGGGAGCTCGCGGCTGCTGAACAACACTTGACCCCCTCTGTACCCCTTTCAACATTCTTCTAACTAATTGGTCCTCAACCGGGTCAAAACCCCAGAACAACTGACCGTAAAATGATAAGCCTGACAGTTTTCCTGCTATGGTTGTATGTGACAAACCTTTATCTATGAGAGTCAAAACAAAATCACAGATACTACCTTTGACCTTCCCCACTGACTCAGCTCTGCCCAAACTCTGTGTGTACTGTACAAACTCTTGCCACGCCTGCACATAGCTTCTTCTAGTCGAAGGGGCAATGGACTGCTCAACTATCTGACGTATCCTCACTCCCGTAGGGCCCATATGTTGTGCGGCACTGATGTTTTGTGGAAATCTGCCCCTGGCGCCAGCTCGCGGAACTTCTGCCACTGAAATCGGGAAAGAGCATCAGCGATGGAGTTATTAACCCCTGGGACGTGTTTAGCCTTAAACATCATGTTGAAACTCAGACTTAAAAGCATAAACATCCTCAGTAGCTGCAAAACTCTAACATCCTTAGCCTTTTGGTTATTTATCAAATTCACCACTGCCATGTTGTCAACATGAAATAACACTGACCTGTTCTGAAATTCTTTGCCCCACACTATCAATGCTACAATCAGTGGAAAGAGCTCCAAAAAGGCTATGCTCCTGCCTTGACTCTTCCAATGTACTGGCCAACCCTCAGCACACCACCTGCCCTCCCAGAAGATACCAAAACCATTGGATCCCGCTGCATCTGAGTATATTTGAACTTGCCAAATGAAGTTGTCATCCACAAACTGTAAAGGTACACCATTAAAATTGTCCAGGAAGCACAGCCACACTCGCAAATCTTCCTTGATGTGTTTCGTCACTCGCACTCTGTGGTGTGGAGATACGCTCCCGATAAAGCCATGCCTAGACGTCGACAAAACGTCCTCCCTGCCCTCACCACCCGGCAAGCAAAGTTCAGATAACCCAACACACGCTGCACCTGCCTCACTTCAATCTTATTGGTATCCATAATCGTGAGGAGAAAAGCCTTAATTTCACAAATTTTACTCCGTGGTAGGCGCGCATACATCTGTGTGGTATCCAACTCTATGCCCAAAAAGGTGATAACTGTATCCGATCCCTCGGTCTTGTCTGGTGCTAACGGGACCCCCAAAACTTCGGCCCATCTCTGAAAATGCATCAATGCCTGTTTACATTGCCCAGTGTGTGCTTTTCCTATGAACAGAAAGTCATCTAAGTAGTGACAACTGACACTCTCAGGACACGTCTGGGAAAAAATCCATTGTATGAATGTGCTGAACATTTCAAAAATCGCACAAGAGGCCGCACAGCCCATTGGCAATACCTTGTCGACAAAGTAATGTCCTTCAAAGAACATTCCTAATATTTCAAAGTCAGTAGGGTGAATTGGCATTAAACGAAAAGCAGATTGAATATCACATTTGGCCATTTCAGCTCCCTTGCCCATTTTCGTCACAAGCTCCATTGCCTCATCTACTGTTGTGTAGGATACTGATGTGTCGACTTCTGATATAAAATCATTGACAGATCCCCCCTCTGGCCAGGATAGATGCTGTATCATCCTATATTCTCCAGCAGCTTTCTTGGGAATAACTCCAATAGGGGAGACCATCAGATTCGGCAAAGGGCAATGCCGGAAAGGGCCCGCTATTCTACCAACTTCGATTTCAGTTGCAAGCTTCTTACGGACCACCTCCGGCAATTCCTTCGCCGAACGTAAATTGTCAGCCCACCTCTGGTGCCTGGGTCCCTGGTATCCCAGTTTAAAACCTTCTTGAAACCCCAGAACAATCGAGCTGCTGAATCAGTATCAGGATATATATTCAACCAGGGCACTAAGTTGTTCAATTTAATTGGAGTAGGCGCCTTTTGGGAAAGTATGGAAAGGGGCACCTCTGCCTCTTGTTGCCCAGCCCCCCTGCTCTGGGAACCGCTGCTGGTCACCGCCTCTGTACACACCGAAATTCCCTGCCGGTGCATTACATTGCGTAAGCGGATGCCGTCCCCCACAATGGGAACAGTCGTGTTTGAAACGGCATAATGGCCTGTTGCACATGCCCCTGTTGTAATTCCAGCAGGCTCCTGTACCTGAAGAGAAACCTCTTCCCCCTGTACCCGCTCCGAATTGAGCGGGACGCCATAGAAAGGGCCGGTATGGGACTGGCAAGCCACTCGCTGTATGCGTCGTAGCTGATGGATGAGACGTGGACATCCATTGAAGCCACAACTCTGAATCCACATCACCCCAAGGCTTTTCTACACAGATGCTAATACGAGCTCTAAATTCCTCATCATAATTCAGCCAAGAGTATCCACCAAAATGTGAATGTGCCTTCCTAACTATGTCCATATATTTGTACAAGGCCACAGATCTTTCAGGATACCTTTCACAGTAGATGCTCGCATAAATCAAGAAAGCTGAGGTCCAGTTCTCAATCGTGCATGGCACCCTGGGACGTCGCGCCAACTCCCATTCTTCCTCTTTTGACCCCTCTTTGGCCTGTAGATCTCGGTGAAGCAACTTGAATATGTCCACAAACTCGTGATTCCAAATTCACTGTTTAGTTTTTTCTGATAAGTGGGAACCCAAAGGCATCGCCAGACCCATATAGGGAAGCTTCTGCCTAACATTAACAGTTACTCTTTGATCAGACGCCGCCTCCTTCGTATTCCCTCCCACCACGCCCGGTAACTCCTGGGGTAAATCTAGCGTGCCTGTTGCTGCACTGGATGGCAGCTTACCTGGAACTGCCACGGCACGCGGTACCACAATCTTTCTGCCCTCTCCTCCCCCCACAAACTCCACCACAGGTAGTTCCCTGACATTCACTCTGTCGCTCCTTCCCTCCTCCCACACTGCCCACCATTGATGCTTACCGCATGGTAGCTGGCCTGTCCGCCGCTGTAATTCCATCGGAGCCATCCGCTCTTGATAGTCCCGTGGTGTCACATTTTGAACCGAAGAGTCCGCACTTGACCTCTGGAACAACAAAGAAGAATTCGTTGCCCCCTCCCCAAACCTGACCTCTTTCCCCACATTGCCCCCAACACTTTGTTTTGAATTTACACTCTTTTTGCTTTTCTTGACATTCCTAGCCTGACTCCTGGATGCCTGACTAAACTCACCACTCCCTTGAAAACCAGCACTAGTCCCTGGGCAAGCCCCGTCTCCCACCCCCCCATCAAACTGTGACCAAATCAGACTTGAACTCCGCTCTTGAGGCCTATCTGATCGCACAAAATCCGCTCTGGATTCGCTAGAATAAACTTGATCAAGCTCCCCAGTATACCTTGACACTATAGGGGCAGCCGCATTAACAAATGGCCCATTCAAAGAATTCACCATTTGCGCTTCAACCATGTCGCGCTGTGCTCTCGAGTTAGCCACCTCTCTGGAAACATGGCGCACATCTTGTTTGTCAGTGAACACTGGGCGCTCCACCCAAAGCAACTGACCGTCTCCGCTCTCGCCCTGCGCGCTCTTCCTGTGTGGAATACCATATGGTGAAGGGCGTGCACATGGAAAAACATATTGAGTGTCCCATTGCCCGGCGTCTTGATCCCTAGACGAAAGTCCATGTCCTTGGTCCTGCTCGCACTCTACTTCTGAATCAGTCTCTTCATAATATTCTTCTTCTGCCTCAGAATCACTCGCATCCTGAGTCCCCTGACCTGAGCCATCTCGCTGACCTGTCTGATGCCCCACCGTCGAATCCAATGGATGCTTCCTCGCTCCAGACTCCACCACTCTTGTCAACCTGGCACTATTCTGAGGTATAGGGATAGGAATCAGCTGAATGAGTGGGGCACTGGTGGGTTGCGTGTCATAAACTATTTCTTCTTCGCTGTCGCTTGAATACGCCACTAAAGAACCCAACCCACCTCTCATGATGAAGTTCTGACTGGCAGAACTCTGCATATTTGCCTGTCGCATCCCGCACGGGAAGACAGCTAAAGGGGTGGGAAGGTAATGCCAACCCCTGTTCACCTATTCTGTCTTGCATAAGGGCCACCTTCTTAATCGCTTTTTCTTTCCCTTTTCTCTTCGGTGCTACCTGTGTACCCTTCGTAGCCGCTCCTGAAGGTACCCCCGCCACCTGCACATTTACCTCAGCTCCAAAGTCACTTGCTGCCTTCTGCCGTGTGAGGGAAGACGCTCTTCGCTCCTCTGTACCCCTTTCTGTCTCCACAGTTCTTAAGGCTGCTTCCGCACCCGCGCTCAAGGACCGAGCTCTCACCTTCTTCTTCTTGACAGAAGCCGGTTGACAGGCTTCAATGGCAATTTGAACCCCTTTTGCCGCTTGTCTCCGTGGTGGGCGCTTCGGGGGGAGCATTTCCTCAAGTGCTGCTTGTGTCAGCATGTCCTCCCTGCCTTCCTGCTGTATTACCCTTAAGGCAGCTATTAAATTTTCACTCATATCCATTTCTCCCCTTCAACAAAAACCTCCCTTTCTCCCACTAAATACACTATTTTCTACCGTAATATCAATATAAACACTATCTACGCTCACTATTCTGTTTTTACTGAAAAAACGCCCTCTCTATCTACCTACGCCTGCTCTCCTCACTAAAAAACGCCGTCTAATCTGCCCTAACGCTCTCCCTGCCTCGCGCTCCTGGACCCTACCATCTGTGCAAAAATCCGCAGGGGGAGACGTCCCGCGCCGCTCGCCCCTGCGGAGCCATAGCCACAGGCCGACCAGCAACGCGCCGGCAATCCCTTCCTTTCCATTGCTGTCTCATAGCATGCACTTTACAGTGCCCCCGGGTCACAAGCAGGGACCAATTAGAGTTCTCCTGTACCAACACACAGTCTTCGGTCCCCCCGGGGCACAAGTAGGCATCCAATCTGTCGTGCCTTTCTGGCTAAAACTGGAACGTTAGAAAAGCGAGGTTGGCAGATGTGGACACCAGTAAGGTTTACTAGAATGGGTTAAGCACTCCATTTAAGTGCTTGTGTTTACAGATATCTTCCTCGTGTACTTCTCTCCCCTCAGCTCTGTTGCCTTTGTGGTTCTCCCTGTCCCGTCCGTGTTTGTTGCTCTCTGCCTCTTGTGCTCCCCTGTTGCATTCTCGCACCTGCTCTGCGTTTCTCTCTTTTTCCAGTTTGCTCCCCTCCTTGTGCTCCACTTTGCGCTTTCTCGCTCTGTCGTCTGCTTCCCTCACCTGTGTCCCAGTGTTGCCTCCTGCATCTGACTCCATGTTGCTTCCCCCTCATCAGTTAAAAAATCCTTTGCATTTTATTCCCGTTTATACATACTAACATTACAAAAGTGTCTGTGCAGACCAAAAGCGCCTTTGTAAACCACATGTTTGATTTTGCGAAACTCAAGGGCATGCAGACAATGAAGGAATCTACACATTTTCTGTTACATGTTCAGTGTGCAAAAATGCATAGTGTGTGAAGGTACAAAGTATTGAACGATATAACAACAACATTTTGAATAAAAAAATCTGCTACACAAATGTCTGCTTATACTAACTGTGATAATGAAAGGGTTAGTTCAGTACCTTTCAAGAAGTAAGGAACTTTATGGCCAATTTGTTGCAGAGAAAGTAAGTGGCATCATATTCATTCGGGTGGCGAGAAAAGTAATGTTGGCTCCTGAAAGCATGAAAATCATAGACTGACTTCCAAATGGTCTCTTACTGATGACTTAATACATACATTTGGTACAGTCCAAGACACAAATAGTTAATTGAGCACACTTAACAGTTAATCATCATCCATGACCCTTCTTGCCTTAATATGGTGTTACATATTTTCGTATTTTAAATAAAGTGGCCTTTGTGCATCAGAAAGTAATTGTGCTTTGGTGTTCCATTTCTCATTAGATCTAATTAACCATTTAAAAAAATGTATGGCAGCAAACCAAGGTATTTTACATATTTTTCCTTTTTTCTCTACATTTCATTATTGTTTGGATGACTACTAAGTGATATTATCCCTTAAAAGTAAATGAGTAATGGAACCATTCGTTGTATTTACTTTGGTAATCGTTTTAATGAGCTGTTTCTCGTACCAACCGTCTAGCCTGCAAAGAAAGACCTTGATCGCTGGACCACTGATGCCACTCATGAGGCTGGTAGGCAATGGATGAAATTAAATTAAATGAAAAAACATTTATATAGCGCAATAGCTACCCTGAGGCATACCAGCGCTGCAGACGAACACGGACAGAAGAGAAGAATTCAGTGGTTTCGAAGCAGTTGTTAAAACGCAGAGTTTTTAAGAGTTTGTGGAAGGGTAGGAGCTTGGGCTCTGTCCGCATGCGTAGGGGAAGGGCATTCCATAGCTTAGCGGAGTTATAGGAAAATGAGCGTCCGCCACATCTTGCTCTCTTTATTCTAGGGAGTGGGGCGAGGGAGGAGGATGCTGAACAGAGGTGTCTACTAGGTTGGTAGGGAGTTATCATGGATCGGCTGACTGCAGGGCCATTCCTCGTGGGCAATGCACATGGCTTTAAATTGGATTCTCTCCCTAACCGGCAGCCAGTGAATGCTCCTCAGTGCAGGGATTGCTGATTGCCGATGAGGGGTCTGGAGGAGCGCGCGGGGTGCACAGTTTTGAATTATCTGGAGCTTGCGAGTGATGAATTGAGGGGTCCCTAGATATAGGGTGTTCCCATAATCCAAATGCAAAAACAACAATTGATGGACATAATGCAGAACAATGTCATACATTCACCCCAGTACAGAGATCTGGACCTAAATCCATCGTTTTGTTGGTAACCATGCCATTCCAGTTTGAACCCAGCCATATGCAAATCAGTCTTGACCCTGTGCCCGATGGGAACAGTCCAGCCCGAACTGCCAAGCCAGGTCCTCCCTGGACTGGAAACAAACATCCAAGACCGGTTTCGGGCTTTCAGCCCTCATCAGCCAGGATAACTTGATTCCAGAGGCATGGAGAGCACGGGACTCACGTCTGAGCATACCCGTCCCATTCGGGTGACAAATGCAAAAACAACAGTTGAATGACAGAATGCAGAACAATGACATACATTCACCCCAGTATAGAGATCTGGATCTAAATACATTGATTTTTTGCTCACCATGGCATTCCAGTTTGAACCCAGCCATATGCAAATCAGTCTTGACCCTGTGCCCCATGGGAACAGTCCAGCCCACACTGCCAAGCCAGGTCCTCCCTGGACTGGAAACAAGCATAACTAGGACCGGTTTCAGGCTTTCAGCCCTCATCAGCCAGGATAGCTTGGTACCAGTGGCATGGAGAGCACAGGACTCACGTCTGAGCATACCCATCCCACTCGGGGTGACAAATGCAAAAACAACAGTTGATGGACAGAATGCAGGACAATGTCATACATTCACCCCAGGACAGAGATCTGTGCTTAAATCCATCGTTTTTTTGCTCACAATGCCATTCCAGTTTGAACCCAGTCATATGCAAATCAGTCTTGACCCTGTGCCCCATGGGAACAGTCCGGCCAGAACTGCCAAACCAGGTCCTCCCTGGACTGGAAACAAGCATCCTAGGACCAGTTTCGGGCTTTCAGCCCTCATGAGCCAGGATAGCGTGTTTCCAGTGGCCTGGAGAGCACAGGACTCACTTCTGAGCATACCCGTCTCACTCGGGGTGACAAATACAAAAACAACAGTTGATGGACAGAATGCAGAACAATGTCATACATTCACCCCAGTACAGAGATCTGGGCCTAAATCCATCGTTTTTTTGCTCACCATGCCATTCCAGTTTGAACCCAGCCATGTGCAAATCAGTCTTGACCCTGTGCCCCATGGGAACAGTCCAGCCTGAACTGCCAAGCCAGGTCCTCCCTGGACTGGAAACACGCATCCTAGACCCAGTTTTGGTCTTTCAGCCCTCATCAGCCAGGATAGCTTGACATTGTTCTGCATTCTGTCCATCAACTGTTGTGTTTGCATTTGTCACCCCGAGTGGGACAGGTATGCTCAGACGTGAGTCCCGTGGTCTCCATACCGATACCGGTCCTAGGATGCTTGTTTCCAGTCCAGGGAGGACGTTTTAGCTCTGCATTTTTTGTGAGTCTGCCTCATGGGGAGCACGTCATCTAGGGAGCTCTGGATCCAGTAATTGAATCTCTCGTGAGCTGAGATAGGGTTAGGGTCCCTGTCTGGTCTGTTGGCTTTGAGGCCTGAGATCCATTGTTCTCTGGAAAGCTTGGACCAATTACGTTCCTGGCGGGAAATAGAGTTCGGTGAGGTCAGGGATAGCCCAGGACAGGGGGATCAGGAAGTGGTCAGACCAGGGGAGCGGGGACGGCGCTCCTGTTGTAAGTTCGGTGCAGTTCCTGAAAACGGGGTCAAGTAAATGGCCTTTAGTATGGGTGGGTTCAAATAGTTTCTGCTTTAGCTGAAGTACGGAGAGGCTCATTTGTGGTGTGATCAGAGGTGTTGTCTAGGTGAATATTAAGATCCATAAGACTGTGAAATTAGACGGCGAGAAAGTTAGATTCGCTATGGATTTGTTGTAAGCCCTCAGCTAATAGGGAATAGCTGAACATGGACAGTGCCAGCTTTGGAGTTGCTTGGCATTTCATGTTTACTTTCTAGATCTATAAAATTGTTGAATCCTTACCCAGACAGGGGCATAGTGTGGCTGTGGTGTTTTGGGGAAAAGCAAGTACGTTTTTACACTTATCTGCCCTTGGTGAAATTTAAACTATGCCAGCATTATTTGCTTTAATTCCGTAATCTCGCATTCTGCATCATTCCTGAGATTACACAATTACACTGTGCAATTCGCCACAGTGTCTGAGCACAAAACGGCATAAACAACCCCCCATGAGCAGCTGTTGTTGTTCGTGGCACTTGTTTTTTGTGCTTTTTTAAAGCAAGAAATGTGCCCTAGAGGTAAAGTGATGCAAGGATTCATTTCATGCTGAAATATAGGGTAAATGATGGATTTGTATTTTGTTTAATTCTGAATTTTTGCAGAATTTCACATAATTACCTGAAAGGAAATTATGCCCGGGCCCTCCCAACCCCGTCCCGGGCACCCTGCCACGCGGTAACATCGAGGCTGGAGCCCGGGGTGGGGAAGCCACCCTCCCCGGGCCCCTCAGGGGCCCCGGTCAGAGCTTTTGAACCCAGACAAGCAAGGGGAGGCTCCCCGAGCACAACGGAACCCCGTCCTGGGCCTTTGGCAGAGCGGCAGGCTGGGGGATGGGGCCAAGGGCCGGAGCACCCGACCCGGGGGGCGGCGGGCCCCTGGACCTAGTGGGCCCCTCGACCCAGCCAGGGCTCCCAGGCCCAGAGGCGCAGAGGAAGCCTCCCCGGGCCCACCGGACACCATCCCGGGCACCCTTCCACGTAGCAGGACCAAGCACAGAGCTGGGGATGAGGAGGCTGCCCTCCCCAGGGCCCTCAGGGGCCCCATCCAGAGCTTCAGACCCAGCCAATCAAGGGGAGGCTCCCCAGGCACAACAGAACCCCATCCCAGGCCTTTGGCAGAGCGGCAGGCCAGGGGATGGGGCCCAGAGCCAGAGCACCCGACCCAGGGCCCGGCGGGGCTCCTGAACCCAGCCTGGGCTCCGAGGCCCAGAGGTGCAGGGGAAGCCTCCCCGGGCCCGTTGGACCCATCCCGGGCATCCTGCCATGCGACAGGACCGAGGACGGAGCCTGGGGTGGGGAGACCACCCTTCCTGGGGCCCTCAGGGGCATGGGCCAGAGCTCCTGCACCCAACCAAGCAAGGGGAGGCTCCCCAGGCACAACGGAACCCCTTCCTAGGCCTTTGGCAGTGTGGCAGGCCCTGGGTCCAGGGCCGAAGCACCAAACCCGGGGCTCGGCGTGGCCCCTGGACTCAACCAGGGCTCCCAGGCCCAGAGGTGCAGGAGAAGCCTCCCCAGGCCCACCGGATCCCTTCTTGGGCACCCTGCCACGTGGCAGGACTAAGTACGGAGCCCAGGGTGGGGAGGCCGCCCTCCTCGGGGCCCCTGGGAGCCGCTGAACCCAGCCGAGCACGACAGAACCCTGTCCAAGGCCCTTGGTGGGCCCACAGGCTGGGGGACGGGATCCAGGGCTAGAACACCCAACCCGGGGCCTGGCGGGCCCCTAGACCCAGTTGGCTCCCAGGCCCAGAAGCACAGGGGAACCCTCCCCAGGCCCACCGGACACCATCCCAGGTACCCTGCCAGGCTGCAGGATTGAGGATGGAGCCCAGGGTAGGAGGGCTACCCTACCCGGGGCCACAGGGAGCCACTGAACTCAGCTTAGCAAGGGGAGTCTCCCCGGGCATGATGGAACCCCGTCCCGGGCCTTTGCTGGGGCAGCAGGCTGGGAGGTGGGGCCCAGGGCTGGAGCACCTGAGCCGGGGCCCGACTGGGCCCCTGGACCCAGCCGGGGCTCCCGGGCCCAGAGGCGAAGGTGAAGCCTCCCCGGACCCGCAGAACCTCGTTCGGGCACCCTGCCATGTAGCAGGACTGAGGACGCAGCCTGCAATAGGGAGGCCACACTCCCTTGGGCCCCTGGACCCAGCCCAACAGGGGGAGGCTCCCCAGGCCCACTGGAACCCATCCAGGGCAGCCTGTCAAGTGGCAGGCCCAGGGACAGACCAAGGGCTGGGGAAGCATCCTGGCCCTTCCAGCTGCTGGCTGAGGACCACTAGGCCGAGAGGGGCCCCAGAGTACCTTGTCCTTAGTAATCCAGAGGAAGGGTTCCCCCCTTTCTGATAACCTGTGCACACCACAAGATTGAGGGGACCCTAGGCGCGGACGCGCCCAACCTCCTGGAGCCCTGGCTTGGATCGGAGAAGCAAATGAGCCCTCATCGGGACTTCTAGTGCGGCCCGGCCATCTGGTCGTCCCATTGGAAAGCATTGCGTGCGACCAGATGGCCGAGGGGAAAGGTGCGACCAGATGGCCGGGACCGAAAGGACTCCTATCTGCCCGTCTGAGCCTTCGCAGTAGGGCTCCCGCCTGCCCACGCAGGGCTCAGGGGCTCCGCTCCCCGGGGGATCGGAAACCCCAGCTTGGCTTCAGGCACGGGGAGGACCACCGGAGCTTTCGGGCCCAAACGCCTGGGGAGGACTGCCCGGGACCCATGGAGCCTGTCCCGGGCACTTTGCCACGCCGCGGGCCGGAGGAGGGGGCCTCCGGATGGAGGGGAGATGTTGTCTGGGCTTAGCCCATCTGGTCCCCGGAAAGAACCGCCAGCCCGGGAGGGGTGTTCCGGCATACCCTGCCCCTAGTAATCCGGAGGAAGGCTACCCCTTTTTCTTGGAACCCGTGCGCACCGAGAGACTCAGGGGACCCTAGACCCGGATGTGCCCGACCTCCTGGAGACCTGGTTGGGATCAGGGAGGTGAATGAGGGCCCATCGTGACTTCCAGGGTGGCCCGGCCATCTGGGCGCACCATTGGAAAGCATTGCGGGTGACCAGATGGACGAGGGGAAAGGTGCAACCAGATGGCCAGGACCGAAGGGACTCCTATCTGCCCGCTCCGAGCATTCGTGGAGGGGCTCCAGCCTGCCCACGCAGTGCTCGGCGGCTCCGCATACAGGGGGGCTCGGGAACCCTGGCTGGGCCTCAGGCACGGGGAGGACCACCGAAGCTCTCGGACCGGACGCCCGGGGGAGGACTGCCCAGGACCCATGGAGCCCGTCCCTGGCACTTTGCCATGCCGTGGGCTGGAGGAAAGAGCCCCGGACACCTGGGAGTTGTTGCCCGGGCATAGCCCATCTGGTCCCTGGCAGAGAACCACCTACGTGGGAGGGGTGTTCTGGCATACTGTGCCATTTGTAATCCCGAGGAAAGCTACCCCTCTTTCTGGGAACCTGTGCGCACCGAGTGACAGAGGAGACCCAGGGCACGGAGGCGCCAGACCTCCTGGAGCCCTGGCTGGAATCGGGGAGGTGAATGAGCCACCATCGGGACTTCCCGGGTGGCCCGGCCATCTGGTCACCCCACTGGAAAGCATTGCATGCCACCAGATGGCCGAGGGGAAAGGTGCGACCAGATGGCCGGGATCGAAAGGACTCCCATCTGCCCACCCTGAACCTTCGCGGTAGGGCTCCCGTCTGCCCACGCAGGGCTCGGGGGCTCTGCATCCAGGGAGTCTCGGGGACCCCGGCTGAGCCTCAGGCACGGGGAGGACCACCGGAGCTCTCGGGCCCGGACACCAGGGGGAAGATTGCCCGGGTCCCTTGGAGCCCGACCCAGACACTTTCCCACGCCGTGGGCCAGAGGAGGGAGCCCCCAGATGGAGGGGAGATGTTGTCCTGGCATATACCGTCTGGTCCCCGGCAAAGAACCGCCAACCCAGAGGTGGTGTTCCGGCAAACCCTGCCCCCAGTAATCTGGAGGAAAGCCACCCCTCTTTCGGGGAACACGTGCACACCGAGAGACTCAGGGGACCCTAGGCCTGGATGTGCCTGACCTCTTGGAGCCTTGGCTGGGATCTGGGAGGTGAATGAGCCCTCATGGGGACTTCCAGGGCTGCCCAGCCATCTGGTCGCCCCGTTGGAATGCATTGCGTTCATTCAGATGGCCGAAGGGAAAGGTGTGACCAGGTGGCCGGGACCAAAAGGACTCCCATCTGCCCACCCCGAGCCTTCGGGGTAGGGCTGCCACCTGCAAATGCAGGGCTCCGCATCCAGGGGGGTTCGGGGACCCCGGCTGGGCCTCAGGCACAGGGAGTACCACCGTAGCTCTCAGGCCTGGACGCCTGGGGGAGGACTGCCCAGGACTCATGGAGCCCATGCCGGGCACTTTGCCACGGCGCGGGCCAGTCGGAGGGAGCCCTGGAGGGTGGGGAGGTGTTGCCGGGCCCAGCCCATCTGGTCCCCGGCCGAGAACCGCCAGCCCGGGAGGGCTGTCCCGGCATGCCCTGCCCCTAGTGATCTTCCAGGGCAGCCCAGCCATCTGGTCGCCCCATTGGAAAGCATTGCATGCGACCAGATGGCCGAGGGGAAAGGTGCAACCAGATGGCTAGGACCGAAAGGACTCCCATCTGCCTGCCCCGAGCCAAGCCATAGTGGTAGGGCTCCTGCCTGCCCTTGCAGGGCTCTGAGGCTCCCCGGGCAGATGGACACTTGGCGGCCGCAGGACAGGCGCTCCAACACCCCAGGCCCTGGGCCGGTCCCTGCTTCTCAACCCAGCCAGGCTGGGGAGATCGGGGAGCCTGTCCGGGCACGAGTGACCCCTGTCCAAGGCACACGGACCCTCAGGACGTGCACTCGTTCTCCACACATTTTTTCCATAATTCCGCGTAGTGGCGTAACAAAATTTCCGACCAGCCCTAGTCCCCACCCTCTTTTTAAGAGTTCAAACCCCCAGATTACAAAGAATGTGCCACTTTTTTCTTGAGCAGAAATGCCCCCGGCAGTTTCTCCTAATGCTAAAGCTCAGATGGACCCTTTGTCCACTGAGAGCTCTCTCTTCAACTCTCCATCCATCGCTCTGTGCTGGTCAGCGCTCTGCATAGGAAGTGCTTTATCACCAGGGCCACTGGAATTATGCTTCAGAGGAGCACCAAATTATGCAATAGGATTGACTAAACTATGCAGTGAGATGCCACATTATGCATCCTGTGTTTCTTATAGTTTTTGCTCATTAATTCTTTTTTACACATTGTAATACTGTCTGGGCACATATTTCACCTCATTAGTGACAGGTTAAGAACTAAATATAGAATTAAGCAAAAGAAAGATGACCAGTTAACCTTTGCGAAGGCCATCTACTGTGTGTGAACATATGTCCCTGCCTTTTTATTTTAACCTTTTATCCATTTGAGGTAGAAACAACATGTTGCTTGTTAAAATCTGCAGATGATTCAGCAGTTGATGGATTATGTGGCAAATCCATAATAATGTGAAAAAAGCAGCAGCCGCAGAATCCAATTATTCCAGTGACCCTGCTTATCACTTAATTGCATGGCTAGTGTGTGGCCTCCACATACTCGGAACCACACTCCCGCCTCTGGTTCCATGAAGCAAGTAGAAGCACAAAGATTTCATTCAAGCTCAACAAGACCCCAGAGTTGTCTTCCTGTTAGGCAGTTAGGAACCATCACTAAACACTACACTGAACAAAATCCATCATTTCATTGAGCACATACTACGACACCCTGTCACTGTAACTCTGGTCGGTGAGAAAGCCCCGAAATATGCACTATTATTTTTTTGCAGTTTTCTATGTTGTGCGAACTTGGCCAAAGGCATTGGGACTCTTTAAATGAGCACCAGATAACAACACTCATTTTTTAGGCACACAGCGTTTAAGGGATTTTCCTAGAATCCCAAGATGTTTAACCGAGGCCAGGACTCTAGACTAGTTCCCCAGTTACAAGTTCAGCGCTCTAGCCGTTAGACCACATCTCTTCACTTTTCAAATCCTCATAGCATTACAAAACATGATAATGCACACAAATGGAAATGTTTTCATATTCTAAATATCGCAGACACCTATCTCCTGTGGTGCAGTACTCCTGCTAACCCCTGTTCTGAATAGATTAGTGAAGGGGACATGACCCCAGATATGCACTATTTTGTTAAAAAAGTTTGATTCCATTAGACCAGTACTGTACCTATTTTTATCACAATTGACATGCCTTGTTAGGTCTTCCTTCATAGTGCAGCTCTAGGTTGACCTTATGTGGGTAACAGAAAAGGTGCTTTAAATAGCACTTCAGATAGAGGGGCTTTGGCCCCTCTCAAACATTGATATTCTTGACTACATATTTTGATTTGACAGAAGTTGTGTGCCAAAAGCTAAACTGCCAGGAAAAAGATAGATCACAGACATAGTGAAATCACAGGAACATGACTAATTGAAATGTGCACACATACAAAGGCTCTTACTGCACCTGGCGAAAGTAAATTAAAGAGAACATTGGTGACAAGCTATTAATGGAGGCTAAAAATCTGATCTATTTATTATGAAAAATTATGACAACTGCCTAACTTGATTATTGTGAAAAGTATATGTTGAAGTCAATAAGCCTTTAAGAGTGCATTTTTAATACTGTACTAGTGATTGAAGGCATGTATTTCTTTACAAAGTGTGTTGTGTACTGGCATAGTGTGCTATGGTTTTACTGTTGGTTACACCCTCTGGCAAATGCTATGGGTAGAATAGTTGCATTTTCAAAACCCTTGTTGTGCCATTTTAGGAAGATTGAATACTGTTTTGCCAACTTTAATTTTACATATATTTATAACGTTATACTTGGGGGCTGACTTGTGGGAACGCTTATGCAGAATTCAGTAGGCCAAGTCCGCCTCAGTGCACCACCCCATGGCGTAGCCCCAGCTCAGCACCAAAGTAGCCCCACTTCAGCTGCAATTCAGCACCACTTCAGCCTCAGCGCAGTATAATCTAGGCACAGCACCAACTCAGCATCACTGAGCACCACCACCTCAGCATCAGCACAGCATCATCTCCACACCAGTGCACCACCACCTCAGCATCACTCAGCACCACCTCAGTCTGTCCTCTGAATTTGGCATCCGTTGACTCTCCCCTAGTGTCCGTCCACTGCGCATTTTGTAATTTAGGTACTATTTTTCAACCTCCACCCTCCCGTTGTTTATATCCTCTCATAATAAAAAAGCTATAACAAATGAGCATTGGACCAGGCAGGAAGAAGTTGCCAGCATTGCAGGGACCAAAAAAATTAGAAGATATTTTTTAATTCTTTTTTTAATAGGGTCATTCAGTTATACATAATGTCTTCTTGGTTATATACAAGGTAACAACAATGCTTATAACACTTTTTTATTACAACTTTTCAACATGCTGCATGGCAGCCACAATGTTCTACAACATAGCTTAACCCCTTCGGGGCTGATGACGAGCTGGGCTTGTCATGGTGCACACCGGTCGTGTGCTGATGACGAGCCCAGCTCGTCATGAGCCCCACCCTCGGGGGAAGCGCTGGCGCTCCCCCCGAGGGTCTGCGATCTATTTGCCAATTACGGGGATGGCAGCGGAAGAGTTTCCGCTGCCCCCACGCCCCTCCCCTTAGGAATCCCTGATGACGTCAGCGCGCACAGCGCGCGCTGACATCATCAGGGATTCCCAGGCGCTCGGGAAGCCATTTGCTGCCTGCGCGCCAAAGACGAAGGTGGATTTCTCGTGTCTGAAGGGGGTTTGGGGCCGCAAACAGGTATCAGGGGAGAGGAAAGAGATTTTCCTCTCCCCTGATGTCTCATTGCAGGGCATTTCTGCCTCACGATTGCGCACAGCGTCACGATCGTGCGGCAGAAATGCGCACCACTAGCACCAGGGGTTTAAATTTAGTTTACAGGAAGCGACCCCTTGGGCAAGGGTCGCTTCCAGGTGGCTTGCAATTATCTGGCCGTTTTGCCCCCAGGGGGGGGGGGGGGGGCAGAAATTCCCCACTAGCACCAGGCTTTGTTTATGTGTGCAATGTATTTATTTTGGAAGTGACCCCTTGGGTAAGGGTCGCTTCCTTGTGCCCAGAAATTATGTACATGATTTTCTGTCTCCCCTGGGGGCAAATCGCCCGTTTTTTTGGCCGTTTTGCCCCCAGGGGGGCAGAAAGTCCCCACTAGCACCAGGGAATTTAAATTTAGTTTACAGGAAGCGATCCCTTGGGCAAGGGTCGCTTCCAGGTGACCTGAAAATATCTTTTCATTTTTCTTCCCCCCCTGGGGGCAAATCGGCCTGTTTTTTCGGCCGTTTTGCCCCCAGGGGGGGGCAGAAATTCCCCACTAGCACCAGGGTTTGTTTTTGTGGGCAATGTTTTTATTTTGGAAGCGACCCCTTGGGTAAGGGTCACTTCCTGGTGGCCAGAAATTATGTACATGATTTTCTGTCCCCCCCTGGGGGCAAATCGGCCCGTTTTTTTTGCCGTTTTGCCCCCGGGGGGGCCAGAAATTCACCACTAGCACCAGGGATTTGTATTTGGGCATTGTTTATGTTTTGGAAGTGACCCCTTGGGCAAGGGTTTCTTCCTTGTGGCAAATATTTATGGTTTAGTTTTTCTGCCCCCCTTGGGGCAAATTGGCCCGTTTTTTTGGCCGTTTTGCCTCCGGGGGGGGGGGGCAGAAAATGCCACTAGGCACCAGGGATTGGTTTTTTTGTTATGGCGGCTACCCCTTGGGCAAGGTTTGCTTCTTAGCGGGAACTTGTTTTAGGTTTGTTTTTCGCTTCACCCCCATCTCCCTGGGAGAGAATTGGCCCTTTTCTTTTCTGTTTTTTGGCCCACTAGGCCCTAGGAATTTAGTTTTGTAGGGTGTGGAAGTGAGCCCTTGGGCAAGGCTTGGTTCCAATGGTGGTTATATTTTTGGTTGTTTTTTACTGGCCGCCTCCCTTGGTGCCAGTTGGTCTTTTTTTGTCCTTACTGCCCCCGTGTGATGGCACCAAAGGGGTGAGGCAGTAAAAAAAATTCAAAAAATTAACCAGTGTCTTGATGGTTTTCCTCACCTAATCCCAATTTGTCTAAGCCCTATTTGATGGCCCATCTGGGCGAATGTAAATTTGGGGGGCAAATTTGTGTGTTGTTTTTTTAATTGTTATATTGTTTGTGAAATGTGGTAGTAATTTTTTTTCTTCTCTATTTTTGTCTTGTTCCAGGATTTTGCTGTTTGGATTGTTGTAGGTTGCGGGTCTGTTACTGCTGGTTTTGCAGCTTGTGTAGTTGCTTGTGCTTGATAAGTGAATGTATTTTGTACTACTTTCCCTTGATGATTGTCTTTTTGAAAAAGGTGTACTTATAGCAGTTTGGTGGCTCTGTGTTTTTTGTTTGTTTATTTTTTTTTCAGCATTAGTGTTTGATGGGTACTTTGTTTTCTAATCTGTAATTTATTTTTTTCTTTCTAGTGGGATATCATTTCTTTTTGCTGTGTCTCAGCAGAGTAGGTGCTGGTGAGTGTAGCTATATTTGGTAAGAGTGAAATTGTTTTGGATTGTATTGATCTTTGTGTGAAAGCCTTACCTTGTTTACTTCTTACTTTGCACAGTGTAGGTTGTTGTTCACTTGTGTGTGCAGTCTTCTTGCTTTGTAAGGATAATGGCTAGTCGCAGGATTACTGCTCATCAGGTTCTTGGTTTGCTTTTAGAGTCTTCCTCTGACCATGGTTCAGAGACTGAGTCCGATTCGGACCTAGAGGTAGGGGCAGAAGATTCAGGCAGTGAGTTTTCTCTTCGCATGGAATCATCATCGGATGATGAATCTTCTTCTAGTGCTGATGAAGTGCCTATGGTAGAGGAGGACATTGATGTGCCGGTAGTGGGCCAAGAGGCATCTGTGCTGCTGCCTAGAGCTGCAAGGTTTCCTTTCTTTTTACGTCAGCAAGAGGCAGGTGGGCTGCAGCCTGCGCCCAAAAGGCTTCACATTGCTGTGGTGCGCCAAGAGGCATCTGGTGCTGTTAGTCTTCCTGTTGGTGTAGTGCAGCAAGAGGCATCTGGGGCTGTTAGGCTTCCCATTGTTGTAGAGCGGCAAGAGGCATCTGGGCCTGCTTGGTTTTCCGGTGGTGTAGTGCAGCAAGAAGCATCTCAGGCTGCTAGGCTTCCCGTTGGTGTAGTGCAGCAAGAGTCCTCTGGGGATGCTATGTTTTCTGTTGGTGTTGTGCAGCCAGAAGTATCTAAGGCTTCTGGGCTGCAGGCTGGGGTGGCTGCTCCCCCCTGTTGATAGGGATGGCCTATGGGTTCCCCCTGGCATGGTGCAGCCGGCATTGCCAGAGTTCACTGGTGTTCCTGGGTGTAGAGTGAATACTGAGAATTTTCTGCCAATACATTTTTTTCAGTTGTTTTTTTGACGATGTGTTTTTGCAAGAGATTGTTGAGCAAACTAATTTGTATGCAGAGGGACAACAGTGCCAGCCTTAAGCCCCATTCTAGAGCTACCCGGTGGACTCCCACAAATAGATGAAGACGTTTTTGTGATTAACTTTTTTGATGGGCTTGCTAAGGAAGCCATCAATGTCTTCATATTGGTCCACTAGTCCCTTGATGGCAACAGCTATATTTCCAGCAGTCATAAGTCGTGATCGGTATTTGCTTCTTCTTCGGATGAGGCATTTCGTTGATAATGGTTCACCCTGATTGTGACCGTCTGTTTAAAATTCGGCTTGTCCTTGATCACTTTTTTTTTTTTTTTTTTTAAAACCTTTATTAGCAAGAAAGGAATACAGTTACAGGCCTACAACCGTCAGGGCCGGCCAGTCACACAAAATAACAGTAGCGCATTAGAACACAGCTCATCAGCCGTCAACCGAAGGTCCGGCAGCGATATTGCATGACATTACTCAAAATGCTACGGATGAAAGGATGTTGAAAAGGTTTCACATTTTATACAAATAAACAAGAAAACTTAATCGAAAAAAGAGTCGAGGCTGTACCCTGCAATATAGTAACAGTTCCATATGGCGCGGGGAGAGGCGAACAAAGAACAGCGTTAAGAAACAGAAGAGATACCAGGAGAAGGGGGGGGACACAGAGCAAGAAACAAATCGTAGAGCACGGGAAATTAGGAAACCGAAACGTACAGTCAAGGAGAACAAGGAGTGTCGGGAGGGTCAGTAAGGGGGGGATCACATATCCCCCCTCGATATGAGTTCCATTGGTCCCAAATCCTGCCCCACTTCTTGGGCCTGCAACGGGAGACATACACAATTTTTTCTCTGAACATGCACCAGTCCATGTGCTCTTCCCAGTTGCGAACTGATGGTCCCCACAATTGAGCAATGTCTCTTTTCGCAACCATGTTCCCTAGCGTGACCCATTGAGTCTGAGCAGCAGTGCAGTCATTCGGCTCCCAGATGTTCAACAAACAGCGCCTGGCCTCAGGCAACAACTCAACGCCCGTCACCTCACCCATCACAGCATGCACTCTAGTCCAAAAAGACACCACTTCCGGACATTCCCATATGATGTGGAGGAAAGTAGCAAGCACACCACAGCCACGCCTACACAGCCCATCCGCAGAAAAACCCATATGCGTCAATCGTGGACCCGTGACATAGACTCGGTGCAGAATCTTTGTCGTGTATTTCTATAGGTTCTGAATCAGTCCCCCTATTCCTGACCCTATTCTGGTTAAACTAACTATCAAGTTAACTAACAGTCAGCCCATGAGGCAAGAAAACCCCCATGATGCAGATACCGTTATCTGACGCAGTCACACTACGGCACAGGAACGTGTTATCTGATTAGGTCATAACGCTTGAGATCTAATTAGACAAGCGACATTCCTCCAGCCCCTGATAAGGCATACGACGTTCTCATAACAAATCAAACCTATGACAACCTGGAAAATCCGTGCGGCCATTGTTTTGATTTCACAGAGAACTTCAGTAAAAGAATGTGCTAATGAGCAAGTCGTATGACATCTTTATTGACGTATCTATGTCCATCCTTACGTCAATCTCGGCACCTTTAAGGTATAAATATTGCCGACCTTGCCCTATGCAAACACACGCGTGGTGACAAGACGGAGCAGCCATACTTGCCGAAGCCGAGAGCAGAAGCAGACCCCGCTGGCAGCAGCCCCGCCTTCCTGACGCGCTGAGAGACGCGCTGCTATCTCAAGCCGAGAGACCCAGCACCGGCGCTTTCGGGCAGCCCTCGCAGGCAGCCTGGAATATCGAGAGCAGAGAAAGAGATACCATTCCTCATCCATCCTAAATTCCAGGTACAGAACTGAATAACCCCTCACAGAGAATTCTTTAGTTATTCACTTGGCAAAAACAAACTTAACTTAAACTGTAACTTTCTATTCCCGCCCACGTATTAGACTTAGGTCAGGTACACGGGGTAGGCGTATTTAGAAACACCAGTTGAGCACGTTTAGTCAAAATGTATATGTGTATGTAAATATATTTTAATCATTTTAAACATCATATGGCTCAGAAACCATATCAATGTTTTTACAGTATTATTTTATACTATTGCTTTTAATGTATGCACTTTACTTAACTATAAGTATTGCAATAATATCGATCCATTTCTCATGTATGAGAAAAGAGACTGATCAATAAATAACACCTTTTTATTGAACACGCCCGTCTCTTCCTTTTCTCTACATTCTGATGAGACTAAGAATGCACGTACTGACTGAGTAAAATAATTGCCTTGTGCTCACACGACTCTCGAGATTGACTCTTGATTAGGGGAGAGCAAAGTTGTCATGTTCTATGGTTGTCAGAAACTAAATCCCTTCTTGTCTAATCAGGGGAGTTAATTCCTTCCTTGAACATTCGAGAAAGTTTCTAGCGAACTCTGAGCTTAGCTGGCAAACCCAAAAATTAAGTCTAGTATCGACAGTAGTAGACCTAGTTAACGTCTGGCCTAGGCCTTTACTGCTGTAGGTACTATTCCAATGCGCAGAGCCTATTGGGAAAATAGGAGCTACACTACATGGCGCCCAACGCGTTTGGAAAGGGCGATAAAACTAACGTAAGACATTTAGAGTAACTCAGTCGTGCTTTCTCACTCAGACCCCTTTTCCCAAAAACTCCAAAGACGTCTGGAGTGGGTGAAAGGTTATATCCTCCAAAACCTCGCAGGAGGGAACTCCTATGTATGGTTCTTGGTCAAGTCAACGTTGAAGGATAAACAGTTCCAAAATATTGTGCATCTAATCTTTGTTCCATAAGAAACCTGATCTGCAAACAAACAAAATAACCTTATTGACAGTAAAATGTCTGACAATGATGATGAAAGAGAGGCAGTTAGATTAGCAACTGAACTCGCAGATGCTGATGCTACCATGCAAGCAGCAGACCCGAATATAACACTCATTCCGGTCATTAAAAGGAGATCTATAACCTTAAAACTTATAGAAAATGGACTGACACCTAGAGGTGGCACAGTCATATTCGTAATTGAGGCACACGAATATCGGCAGACAGAGGTATACTATTCATGGATACATTTTCCGGCAGCAAATGCTGTAACAAAGTACTTCCACTATTACAAAGTAGAGGAACCTCCTGAAACGTACACTCCTTTCGAGGAGGTGGAAGTACCACTCAAATTCCAAGAGCATTTGCTCTTATTTGATGGCGCCCTAAAACATAACAATCACATTACAAGGCTCGGTCCTTTAGGAAGACCAGGAGCAATGTGGCCGGTCTTAGCCGGATACACACCACATCCAGACATCGAAAGAATGCCTGCAGCAGAGCTGTTAATACAGCTAAAACAACTACTAAAAATTCATAGACAATTAGTTCAGTATGTAATGCGGACTTCAACAATTCAGCCAGTGATTAAACTTCCACAGCTGACCCCTCACCAGGGGAACACAAATAAAATTACACCACAGAACATCCAATCCTGCCTAGGTAAAGTTCCAGCTAAACGGGAACAGATACCATTCTGGTTGGCACAGAAAATTACCCAAATAGAGGCGGTGTTTCCTGACACCACCCCATTAGAAAAACACAGGATTCTGACTATATGTCTCCCAATGGGAATCGCACCACACATTGAGGACTGTGACACTTGGGGTACAGTCTTTGCTTCCATCTACACAAAAACGCACGGTGTTCCATCCATTTCGGTAATACCAGATGTGCTAAAACAAACTCAAGATGAATACGGTCCAGAACCTGCTTTAACTCTTGGTATGAAATTACTGAAAGACTTCAAGCAGGTCTCGGCTATATTATTAGCCAACATAAAAGGTGAGGCAGCAAACGTGGAGATCTGCCAGAGGTTAAAAGAGACAGATATAGCAGACCAACCAGCTGAAATTGCCAGAATCATAGAAAAATCCTATGAAGAACTAGGCAGAGATAGTCTAGGTGGAATACCAGTAAAACCGCAACTGACTACAAGTCCAGAAAAAATATTTTTTAATAATAATAATTCACCAAAAAAGAACTGGGATGGAAACAAACAATCCAATCCTAAAGAAAAGAAATTCCAGTCCAGAGGAAGGTCTCCTAGGCGAAGAGAAAAATCTCCAAACCGAAGACAGAGGTCACCGCAGAGTGACCCCTCTGGGAATAGATATAACCTGAGAAATAGGGATAATATTAAAAAACCTGATAGATATCAAGACATTGATACACATCCCTCTCAATCTTTTCAGAATTCCTCGCAGAAATCGGAAAGAAGAGGACGATCAGAAGAGCACGCCAAGTCCAAAGACAAGGAACCTGCTCAACAAAAAAAGAAATTACAATTTCCAAAAAAGAAGGTAGCCAGTATCAAGGTAGTTAACAATGCCGAGAATACTGAGGACACAACTGAAAAACGGAGAGTGGGCTCAGACAATGCTAGACAGCGCAGCAGAGGTGAGCATAGCTCGCAAAGTCCTTATGAATCATCTGGAGACAGTGGACACGAATGAATATCTTCAAGTGGAAACTGCAGACACCAGAGTTAGCAAACCCCACAAGATATACGAGATAACATTACGTATAGAGGGAGATAAGACTAGGAAAATAAGGGGACTATTTTGGGATAACCTCTCCAAGGGTTATGACATCCTTCTAGCTGAAAAAGACTGGCCACCAGAGTTTGTCAGGGAGTGCCCTCATGGCGAAGAAGTAATTATGCCTGCCTTCTCGAATCAAATACCGATTCATAAAAAATACACACTTGCTAGAAAGTGGGCAGTGGCCTTAGCACCTGCTTTATATAAAAATCATGTAGGATGGGATGAGGATTCTCCTCCTCACAAAATCCAGTTAAAATCACAACCTACTGCACAAAGGCAGTACCCAATTAAGCAAGAAGCTAAAAAACAAGTAAATGAAATACTAGATCAGCTAGAATACCAGGGGGTGATTGAAACTTGCACCTCACAAATGAACAATCCTTTGTTTCCGGTCTCCAAACCAGACAATTCATACCGTCTAGTTTTGGATTACCGACACCTTAACATATGTTGCAAAACTTTTGCAGTGCAAAACTCACACAGTGCTGCACTAATGAATAACATAGTGCGCAAAAAATACAAAACAACCTTGGACATCTCCAATGGATTCTTTTGTCAAAACATAGCACCAGGGAGCAGATATTTAACTGCATTCTCAGTAAATGGCACTCAAAAACAATTCTGTCGGTTAGCCCAGGGGTACAAGAACAGCCCGGGGGTATTCTCAGCGAGAGTAACAGAATTACTACAACTATATGATGATGAAGCATTATCTTATGTCGATGACATTTACTTAACAGATGATGACTTGGAGACTCACTTGAAAAGGGTGAACACCATAATACTTGGGTTCGCTGCAGAGGGTTACAAATTCAACTTTAAAAAGTCCAGAATTGCCCATCTGACAGTCTTGTACGTAGGATATGAATTATCAAGTATAGCCTGGTTGACAATTTTCTAAGAACTAGAAGAATTAAAAAATCTAAAATATGAAAAGACGTATCCTCTGCCAATCGACATTCTTCCTCTACGACATTACCCCTGTGCAATCTATACAGACGGACATGCTCAACCCTCCGTTTGGGGAGAACAAGCATACAACCCCACATGTGAGATTACAAAAGAAGTGTGGCGCGGAGGTATATTAAAACCTCTATTAACAAAATCACACTCAGTAGAAACTAATTCAGAACTACAAACTGAAATAATAGCTTTGAAAATGGCGCTAGATAATGCGGATCGCGAATTCCCGACACTTATAGTGTCAGATTCATATTACTGCGTCAAAGCATATAACAAGGATTTGAAGACATGGATTCAGAACGGTTACAAAGATGACACAGATGCACAAATAAAACAGAAACTGCTCTGGGAACAAATAGCTCTTTTACAAAAAGAACTACCAAAGACTCACGTGACTCACTCACTGAGTCATCAACGTGATGGCGTTCACGTTGTAGGGAATTCATTGGCTGAAACAGCCGCAGCGGCAGCCACTAAACCGGCTCCCGTAGTTCGAAAAAAGCGTACATTAAAATACATTGACGGTGAAACATTGCTG
Source organism: Lissotriton helveticus (assembly GCF_964261635.1). NCBI lineage: Eukaryota > Metazoa > Chordata > Amphibia > Caudata > Salamandridae > Lissotriton > Lissotriton helveticus. The sequence continues at coordinate 723,891,412 of NC_136067.1, forward strand.
GAGGTGAAAACGTCATCAAAAGGCGACTGCTCAGCGTTACCGATCAACTATCCACTCAATTATACATACATAATCGATGCAAACTCCGTCCCTTTTGCTCGAATCCCTGGAGTGGGGGATAGAGTGATTCCAAACATGGACAGGAGAAGCTTGTTAATCGCAGACGCACATATGGGTGAGGGTCTTGGACACCTCAAACTAAAAGATTCTCTGGAAGATTTACAATCACGGTACTGGTGGCCAGGCATGAGCCTACATCATACCATGTTTGTAAAAAACTGCCCAAACTGCAACAGAAATCGCAGTGGGGAGAGAAAAAATTAAATACGGTGGAATCTGACTGCAGATAACATCACCAGTAAGAAGAATGGCTTGCGATTAACATATACAGGCTAGTTTCCACTTATAATGTAGATCCTCAGCACTCGGCTGACGTCCGGACTGTTATACAAAGATTTGCGAGTCTAAATGGCATATACGCTAAGAGCATGCTACGTTCGACCATTGTTTTCACTCAGGCAATCCAGCCTGGGGGGGAAACATGGCCAAATGAGCACAGCCCAGCGGGAATCTTCTCACTTCCTTCCTGAGGGTACGGGATGGTGTAAAGAAAAAACCAAGGCAGAAAGCAATCTATAATAGAAAGGATATTAGGTTCGGGAGCTGGGTGGGTCAAACATCTAATAAGTGTCCAACGTAGTCTAAATAACTTGCCAAGAAATTCTCTGAAGGGATTCAGTCCGTACGAATTATTATTCGGAACTAGGATGTTGATCTCTGACCTTGATAGTCAGACTTCAGTGGTAATAGAAAAAACCTTTGATGTCAAAGACCGTTTGGCTATTTTGCAGGACTTAAACAAAACAAGAAAAGACCTGAGCAACATACAGTTGAAACAACAGCCAACAACCACTGAAGAATCACCACCTGTCCCAGCAAGACCTGTCTGGATTCCAAAAGTCGGGGATCTAGTCAGGGAAAAGATCGCGGTAAAGAAGGAATTTGGGCCTTCTTACAGAAAAGCAGTTCCTGTCTTGTCTGTCAACGGGACAAGATCAGTTGTACTACCGCCACTTGCTGGTAAAAAGGAGAACCGAGTTGTATCC